>NW_024573535.1:1017500-2217500 GCF_018153835.1 Drosophila eugracilis
ATATAGATATAGATATAGATATAGATATAGATATAGATACAGATACAGATATAGATATAGATATAGATATAGATTATAGATACAGATATAGATATAGATATAGATATAGATATAGATATAGATATAGATATAGATATAGATATAGATATAGATATAGATATAGATATAGATATAGATATAGAGATAGATATAGATATAGATATAGATATAGATATAGATATAGATATAGATATAGATATAGATATAGATATAGATATAGATATAGATATAGATATAGATATAGATATAGATCAAGATATAGATATAGATATAGATATAGATATAGATATAGATATAGATATAGATATAGATATAGATATAGATATAGATATAGATATAGATATAGATATAGATATAGATATAGATATAGATATAGATATAGATCAAGATATAGATATAGATATAGATATAGATATAGATATAGACATAGATATAGATCAAGATATAGATATAGATATAGATATAGATATAGATATAGATATAGATATAGATATATAGATATAGATATAGATATAGATATAGATATAGATATAGATATAGATATAGATATAGATATAGATATAGATATAGATATAGATATAGATATATAGATATAGATCAAGATATAGATATAGATATAGATATAGATATAGATATAGATATAGATATAGATATAGATATAGATATAGATATAGATATAGATATAGATAGATATAGATATAGATATAGATATAGATATAGATATAGATATAGATATAGATATAGATATAGATATAGATATAGATATAGATATAGATATAGATATAGATATAGATATAGATATAGATATAGATATAGATAAAGATATAGATATAGATATAGATATAGATATAGATATAGATATAGATATAGATATAGATATAGATATAGATATAGATATAGATATAGATATAGATATAGATATAGATATAGATATAGATCAAGATATAGATATAGATATAGATATAGATATAGATATAGATATAGATATAGATATAGATATAGATATAGATATAGATATAGATATAGATATAGATATAGATATAGATATAGATATAGATATAGATATAGATATAGATATAGATATAGATATAGATATAGATATAGATATAGATATAGATATAGATATAGATATAGATCAAGATATAGATATAGATATAGATATAGATATAGATATAGATATAGATATAGATATAGATATAGATATAGATCAAGATATAGATATAGATATAGATATAGATATAGATATAGATATAGATATAGATATAGATATAGATATAGATATAGATATAGATATAGATATAGATCAAGATATAGATATAGATATAGATATAGATATAGATATAGATATAGATATAGATATAGATATAGATATAGATATAGATATAGATATAGATATAGATATAGATATAGATATAGATATAGATATAGATATAGATATAGATATAGATATAGATATAGATATAGATATAGATATAGATATAGATATAGATATAGATATAGATATAGATATAGATATAGATCAAGATATAGATATAGATATAGATATAGATATAGATATAGATATAGATATAGATATAGATATAGATATAGATATAGATATAGATATAGATATAGATATAGATATAGATATAGATATAGATATAGATATAGATATAGATATAGATATAGATATAGATATAGATATAGATATAGATATAGATATAGATATAGATATAGATATAGATATAGATATAGATATAGATATAGATATAGATATAGATATAGAAATAGATATATATATAGATATAGATATAGATATAGATATAGATATAGATATAGATATAGATATAGATATAGATATAGATATAGATATAGATATAGATATAGATATAGATATAGATATAGATATAGATATAGATATAGCTATAGATATAGATATAGATATAGATATGGACACTACACCCACCTTTCGAAGCACTCCCTTCCGTACCACCAGGCTCCTGCATGGGTTCTGGCACAGTTTTGGCCATTATCATCGTTATCCTGGTCATAAGTCGTAAACTTCTTGCCGGCATGGTAACGCAGTGAATCTCCCGCATCTCCCTTATAGGCGCCCAGGACATACAACAGATACTTCTCCGACTCGCTGCCAATACTGAAGTGATCGTACAAGGCAAAGCGCTCCTCTCCGTTCTTGTTCCTCATGATGATGAGCAACTCGTGGTGCTCGCTATTAGTCAGCCGATGCAGCTTATCCAAGCCTATGAAGAACTCCGCATTGATGGGACCGAAACCGGACTTGTAGTCATTCCAATTCCTGTTGAACTCCTCGCTGCCATCGTACCTGTAGGCGATCACCATCCAGCCGCCATTCCGCACCTCCTGGTCGCAGCTCGCAAAGAAGGGCTCCACATCCGCAGCTATCCGTATCCTTACCTGGCCGTGCTTCTCGTCATGGCAATTCCTTGGCGTGTCGTCGGCGGGCGGGCCAACGGCCAGGGGAAAGTGCTGGATACTAGCGGGCAGTGGGCGGAGTCTATAAGATAGTGAAAGCTGATTTATATCACTTTTTCAATCTTATGTAGAATTCTAAGTCTTCTTATTAAAGTACAAAATGTCAAAGTTCATTTACTAGATTTCATGAATTTTCTTAAACTTTTCTATACTCACAATCTGGTTTCAATGGGTGTTCCTGCCCCCTGATTTTTGTACTCCTCTATTAAACCTTGAAGTTCATTGAGTTCTGTTTTAAGAGATTCCAGCTCATCCGTCATGAATTGTATGCTAAAAAGTTGATATCAGATCTAAGGTACAAAAATTATCCTTAAAGTCAACTTACCGAGCTGCCAGGCCACCCAAAGTGCTGACAGGACAACTAGCTGTACCCTTTAAATGGAAAAATATATGAAAATAAATCTAAGAGCTATGGAAAATCCATACCCACATTTTCAGCAAGTAGAAAAGGCTCTGCCGAGTTCCTCATTATCACCGAAAAGTGTTTTCCTGGCAAGTTACTTGTGGCATTTGTGGTCGTGCTGAGGCAGGCCAAAGCCGTGACGAGCGCATCCAGCGCCATTCTGATTTATATATATATATATTCTGATAAATATATATATATTTTACGATTCCAACCGTTGTTTGTGCCAGCGACTGCAACGCAGTTCGAACTGCTCGTCTGTGCTAACTGACTGAGTAAGTCGGCTCACTAGCTCACTGGATTAATTTCTGGCTGGTTGATGATTGGAGATGCCGCTTAAGTCACGGCGAAAGTGAGGTGATCACAGTGATGAGAAGATCACTGATCCAGAAAAGTTTCACTTATAACAAAAACTAATCTTAATTCTATGTTTAAAATGTGAGATTATTTTAAGTTTATTCCTTTTAGTATTAAGATTAGTTAACTTGCAATCAGTTTTTGTGATATTCCTACTCCCATCACCATCTGATAAACAAAAACCATCTAAAAGTTGTTCCTTAAGTTACAGACTTTCTTCCTGTGTACAATTTTAGTGTTGTTAACTTGCGATCACTGGATGAGAAAGCACTGCCCAACACTAGCCGAAGCTACTTAGCATACTCGTTCCCCAATGCTAGGCACACAACGACGAGTAAAGTTAATCAATCGACTGACCTTTGTTTTCATTCGCTTTCGCATTGTGCCTCAGATCGGTAGTTAGGCTACTTAGTTAGTTAGTCAGTTAGTTAGTTAGTTGGTGGCCAGTGATTATGTCGCAGATGCTGCAACTTGATGCCTTGGTCATGGCCATGGCCTGTCTGTCCACCACGCAAACGGATCTGGGCGGAGGTCTGATGGTGCCGCCCTCCCTGGAAAATGCGGTAAGATGGGCGGGGGGTTGAAAATCTGGAAAAACCTCTCAACTTTGAACTGTACTTGTAGAGCAAAGACTATACTATATGGGCAATGAGTTGAGATACTAGCTGTGGGTATTCCCAAGCCATGTGCTAAACTAAAATGTTGATAAACAACGATCTTTGGAATCGAACTATGTTTAAGTTTATTGGAATTTAAGAACATCTATATATAAGCACACCTCAAACAGCGGATATTAACATATTCTCAGTGATAATAATTAGTTACTTTAACTAACTACATGCCCTGCTGGCTCGCTTAGCAGCTTTTGTTCTGTCCTAATAACAAATCTTACTTCCAGAACTCCAGCAGTTGTCCAGTTTCAGCTATAAGTGGCCTTACCACTCGGATGCAGTCGCTGAGCAGGGATATAGCCAGTATCAAAGAGCAGATAGGCAGTCTTCAAGAGCAATTGGTGGACCTGCGGAGGGGGGGAAGTCCACCAGTGGTTGCTCTGGCCGCGCCCAATTCCCTGGGCTCTCGATTGTGGGTATTCCGATGAAAGACCTTTCATAAATTGAAATAATCATTCACAGCCCTTTAACCATTGACAGTCTAGACCTTGAGCCACAACTTCTGGCCACCGTAGGAGCCGTGGGTGTGCCAACCATGCCGGCGAACTGCCTGAAACAGCAGCATGGAGTTGTGCTAATCCGACCCCGTTCGAATGTGGAACCCTTCTTCGTTTACTGCCACCAGAAGGTGAGAGACGGCGGTTGGACCATGGTGGTGAATCGATACGATGGCAGCGCGGACTTCAATCGCAAGTGGGCGGACTACAAGACCGGATTTGGCCCTCTAACCACCGAGTTCTTCATCGGACTGGATAAACTCCATCAGATAACCAGCAGTGACAACTACGAGCTGCTCGTTGAGTTGCAGAACCGGAAACAAGATCTGCGATATGCCCTTTACGATCACTTTAGCATCGGCAGTGAATCAGAGCAGTATCGCCTGAATGTTCTGGGCAAGCACCAGGGCGATGCGGCCGATGCCCTGCGTCAGCACACGGGCAAGAAGTTCAGCACCTACGATCAGGACAATGACGAAAGTGAGCAAAACTGTGCGGCTCAGCAGTCGGCGGCCTTTTGGTATGCCGGCTCCTGCAATCTCAGGTGGGTGTTTCAGATATATAATATTTTGAAAATGTTAACTATCTTTTATATAATCCCTTTCTTTAGCAACCCCTTTGGGCTATATCAACGTCTGCTCGAAAGAGATGTCGATGGCTACAAGGGGATCTTGTGGCGCGGCTTCCTGGATGGACCCAAGGGCTCTCTGAAAAGTGTCCGCATGCTGGTTCGACCGCGAGCTATTTCATAAATAATTATATTTTTAATTACTTTAACCAGTCACTCTTTGAAAAAAAAAACAAAACAAACAAACAATAACACCCATAAGGTAAGGAAATACAAAAATAAAAAATAAAACAAATTCGACTTAGACTTCGTTGAGCTTGTCAGTCTCTTCGGTGGTTGTGGTGGTGCGAACGGTGGTGGTGGTGGTGGGATCCTCGGAGCCCTTGACCACCAGGGCATCTCCGAAGACTGGCTTGAAGAAGAGCACGAAGCGGGAGTAGCGGCGAGCAGAGTTCTGGGGAGAATCGATGGGAATAATAATTAAGTCATAAAGTTTCCTGTTCTTCAGTTCTAACTTCAAATTTAGTTTAAAAATCATCAAAAAAAATCCAGAAATCTTACCAGAATCAGTTGGGATAGCGACTTGGAGATATTGGTGACCGTCAGCAGGGACTTGTTCAGCAATTCCGAGGGCAGTTCCAGGGAGGCATCGCTCATGATATCGGCGGCATCGCTCAGATCTTTGCCCCCCGCCCGGCGGCGCCTCTGCTTGCTCTGATGAATATATAGATAAACATATATATAGATAAGTACATTGTCAGGCGATGTGAGTGAGCAGAGATTACAGATCTAAGATCAAAAATCCAAATCCAAGACCCAAAGTTCGAAATCCAAAAACCCAAACCGGCAAGGCCAAGGCCACAAAAATTGAAACTAGCTGATGGAGTGAGTTGGTTTTCTGTTTTTTCGGTTTTATTCGTTTTTTGTGGAGTCGTGGATTTCTCTATATATATATATATATATTTGTTTATGCCGAATATTTACAAACATGAACTTAACTAGGGTGTAAACAAAAAAAAATAAAAACGATTCGAGCGAGGATTCGGGGTTGGGGTTGGGGTTGTATTTTCAACACAAATTCTGATGGATTCGAATGTGGGGAAAGGGATAGAGTTAAGGGTAAGGGTAAGGAGAAGGACCTGGAGAAGGATTACTCAAGAGTTCAACGATAAATTACAGCTCTCATTGGTTGGCCTTGGATCGTTGGTGTTAGTGTTAGTTCTTCTAGTAGCCCGCTTCGTCGGAATCTGGAGCTGGTGTCGTCACGCCGGCGATACCATTCACACCGCCGGAGGATCCCTGCAGAATGGGTCCCGAGAAGCTGAGGAACTTGGACACTACATTGCCCAGACCGGCATTGGCATTGCCACCGCCCGACGAGGAGCCACTGAAGGCGGTTATAGTGGTCAGCACACCGGTGGTCAGATCATTGGCAATGTTGCCAATGGAACGGATCTTGGGCGACACCACGGCGGTGATCAGAGTCTGGAAATCCTTGATGGGCACCGGCGACTTGATGTCCCACTGCTTGTTCTTCTCGATGTTCGATCGGTCCAGCTGCTCGATCACCCGCGTCTTTGTGTCCAGGAAGTTGTCGATTTTCTAAATATTTTTTAATCAATTTTTTTTGTTTTTAAATATCTTTAAAGTTACTTTAAAAACTTTCTAAAAATACTCACGCCGAAGACAAAGCCAAGGACAGCGTTCTTAGCCTCGAATGTGGCATCGGGCAGTTTTCTTTTGTTGCGCTCCTGGACACCTAACACCTCCTGGAAAGGCAAATCGAAGTGGAAAATACAGGATCATCCACACGGGAAGGCTCAGTGGATCACTGGTAATAAATACTACCAAAAGTTGGTTCTCTTTTGGTTGCTTATGTCCGAATTTTATGTTGATTTTTAGTTTATTTTCTAACTTATTCAATTTTTTACCCAAAAATTAAGATTTTATTTCAGGATTTATTTTGCTTGGTTATTTTCTGGATTTACCAAATGTTATTTAAAGATTTGATAGCCTTTTTTTCGGTACTTAACAAGAAGTAAAATCTTGTAAAATTGTGTTGAAGGCGAGTTCCATGCACCTTTCATAGCTTTTCCTTGCAAGACATAGCCTTCAATGCCTTCATTGAATATAAAACTATATACTTTTACGATCTCAAAGTATATATATCATTCTTAGGAGTCATGTTTTATCTTAACTAGCAAGACTTTAGTTAACTGGATTCTTTGTCTAATTACACCTGCTGAGTACTGAGTAGCAAAGCCAGCACTGACTTCAAGTTTAATTGCTGCCAAAGAGCGGCTAAAAAAGCACTCGACACTGGGGGCCAGTTAGACTTGACCCAATTTTCGGGCCTGGTCAAAGAAGAGAAAAAACAACACTCATTCACACACACACACACACACACACACACACACATACAGAGGTACATAAGTAATTATATCAGCTGTGGACTTGGGGACCTTCGGTCATTCTAAGCCGATGTCTATGTCGCTATATCTGGTACTTTCGGACCCCTTCTCGATCGCTCGCTGGTCCAAGGCACTTAAAATTCACCTCGTCATTTGGCCATATGTATGCACCGCTATATCGTATCGGACCCCCAAATCAACTCATTTCCAACCAAAACGCATAGTCCGAACCCTCGGTATCGAACTAAAGGCAGCTGGGGACTTTAGTGCATTGCTCTCCGTACTTGCAATTATACGACCTTTTTAATGACGTCTGCTCAGCCTCCAATAGAGTTGGGAAATGTTGTGAATGTGATTTGAATTTTTTTGAATTTTTCAATTGCAAAGTTGGGAAGTGCAACTTATATAAGCGGGAAAGAGGGAGAAAAATAAGAAAACAGCTTTTAACAGCTCTTAAAATCTTCAGAAAAGCAGCTATGGTGTATAGGAAAAATATGGGAAAAAAGCATATGGAAACTTTTCTTTTTAAAGACTTCAAAAATATTGTCAGAAAAATATAAGTTTGGAGAGATTATTTTATGAAATTCATTAACAAATCTCTTCTCCTTGCTTAAGCATAAAATATTTTAAAAAATACAAACAAAATCTATTTAAAATCTGATAAAAACCAAACTAAAAATGGTAACAAAATCAAAAAGCCAAGACAACCAATTTAATCTACTTGAAAACTCTAAAAAACCTCTTAACACAACTTCGCCTTCAACATACAAATTTTGATCATAACTAATATCTTGAAAATTATGGAATTCATTTGGCGTTTTGCGGTTCATTGTTCTGCCATTCTCCCTCTTGAGAGTTTTCGAGATTGCCTGGCCAAAACGCCTCGAGCAGCCCACATGATCTAATTTTATTTGATCTTTTTTGTGGGTTTCGAGAAGCTAAAACAACTGGGCGATTTATTGGTTTAACAAAACGCTAAACACTTTACGCTCAACACCTATTTCTCGCCCTTTTATTTCTGTTTCTGTTTCTGTTTCTGTCCGTTGAAGTGACAAACAAAGAGCGTGAGCTATGATTTATATAGAGCAAAATCAGGTCAGTCCGCTGTTCAGCTGAACGAGCAGTTAAGCGAAGGGATTTACAACAAGTTTAACTACTACTTGAATGGAAAAGTGGGAAAATGTTTGACAGAGATAATGCTATGGAGTAGGTAAACCCCATTTTATTTTGTGTTAAGGAAATAGTTTGAAGAATGTTTTATTGCCCATCAAAGTTTGTTTTTTAAATTCATTTAAATTTAAGAGTGATATATACTTTTTTAGCTTGTCATTACTTCTTCTTACTGCCCCCTTTTCGATTTGGATTTCCCGAATTTCCCCAGCAATTAACTCGATTTCAATGCTTTTCACCGCGAATGGCTGAATCAATAAACACGAAGACGAAGTAATAATATATGAACCAACTTTTGGAGGCGCGGAAATGTTTCACAATTCGTGCGAATAAGAGGAAGCGAGAGGAGGTGATGAGGTGATGAGCCATGAAGAAGCTCCTCTCTTTCTCTCTCTCTCACTCTGTCTTTCTGCCCTCCCCCGTTAACCTGTCTCTTTTTGACCAAGGCGTTGTCTTTGGTTTTTCGGTTTTTTCGGTTTTTGGAATGGTTTTGAAATGTTAACGTAGGTCGTTAACAAGTTTTGTCGCCATCAAGGTCGCCTGGTCTCGAATGGCCAACGAATTTGGAATCGAATTTGGTTTTAAGCCATTTTTTTTCCCCAACTCTTGTTTTTTGTTTCTGAGCCCGATTTGCATACCAGCTGGTTGATGGTTGCCCAGAAAACTGGCCAGAAGTCGGTTCAATGCACCACGAAATTAGCAGCTTGCACAACGGGCCGCCAAAGTGCAATGAAAATGTGCAACAGAGAGAGAGGGAGAGAGAGAGAGAGAGGGATAGTGAGAGAGCGGGAAAATTGTACTTTCACGCCAGGAGACAATCAAGTTTTCCCATCTCAAGCTCTCTTGAATTTTCCGCAGACTTCCTTGTTTGGGTTTTTGGATTTATCTTGGAGGGTTTTTTTTTGTATTTTTTTCTTTTTCGAATTTTTTACCTCTGCATTGATGGGATTCAGGTCGGGATCGCTGCTATCCTGGAACGTGGCCTCCAGTTCGGAATTGGCTTGCTGTGGAGCAGGGAATCCCAGCGATAACGATAGCAGTGCCGATAGCACGGCCATCGATAATAACAAACGGCTCCTGGTGAACTGCATATTTCGGTTTCTGCAAAACGAACGAAAAAATATGCCATTTAACAAGCTGCTTTTGCAGTGGAAATTTTTGTACTTATTTTTAAGTTTATATATATAGATAGTTTTTCTGTACCGCAAAATAAGAAAAAAAAACACAAACTTTAAGCTCGAAACAAAACAAAATAAGAAGCCAAAGGTAAACGTTTTTGTAGCAAGTTTGTGTGTTTTTGTTGTCGTGTGGAAGCCGCGCCGCCAGATACGCGATACTAGCACGTTCACTAACTTTAAGCAAATGACTGCGGACGAAAGTTACTTCAATGATTTAGCAGTGGCCAAAAAATCGGTTACACAGCCCACGGCGCATGCGCAGAGCTTTTTGTTAAGCGCCGCTGCGCAGTCCACTCAAAAAATCCAACGTCGATCCACCAAAAAAGATCCCAGGCGAACGCAATCCGGCCAAATTGAATTTTATTGCCGCCCGATTCGTGGATTCGTTGTTATTGTTGGATGCAAGACGTTAACAGCGACGCTGGCAGCGATTCGAGCGGAACGTCGGCGCCAAAAAACACGTTTTTGAGCGTTTTTGAGCGCAAAACCGAACGGAAAGCGCTCAATAAAGTGCAAAACCAGCCGCCGGAGATGTTAAGTCACCGTTGTTGTTGTTGTCTTGTTAATGGTGTTTCTGCAATGCGCTTTTAATTTGTACTCTTTGGCTTTCAATTAAGGCACACAAACACATTAATAGGGGCACAAGTCGGTCATATGCGGCGTATGCGCAATGTGCATTCTCAAGCACTTTTTCGGCCTTACGTGATTATATAAGAGAGTGCTTAAGGTCCTAAAGGAATCAACATTCTCTTAATTTGCATGTAGATTAAGAAGGGAAATTACTTTTCATTTTAGTTTAATATTTTCCCAAAGAGGCCATGAAAGGAGCCATAAAGTAGCCACAGAATTTGAATCTTTACTATTGATAAGCCACTATTTGTATTACTAAATTAACCGCAATTATATTTTAAATACTATATTTAAAGCTTCTTTTAAACAGTAGCTTATTTATTAGTTTTTATAGAAAAATATTAAAGTTGCCAAATTTTTTATATGAAAAGTCTCCAATCAAAGGAAACCGCAACAGCCACTATTAACCTGAAATTTGGCAAGACAATACTTTCCTTTGCATGCAATAAAATGTTGTAACAAACATATTAAAATGACTCAACTCTTAACTATAAAGTGCCAAACTACAAACTAGTTTAATGTTTATTCTAAAAATGAAAAAAAAAAACTAAAAATTAAGACAGGCCAAGACCTGTTGTTAACCAGCCATAGCAGAGAGTTTAGTGGAAGTCCCAACTAGTTGGTATAAAAATAAATACAAAATGATACAGTAACCTCCCCTTTGGCAACCGAAGCCGACATCCTTGACCCTAACATTGACTAAGAATCTAGCAGCAGCAGCAGCAGCAGCAGCTGGATTTAGTAGCAGGCCGAACCCAAGTCGAAATGCCTATGTAAAGTCGCATGTTAATGCGCTCTTTACGATTAATAATCAGCATAAATTATAGGTATTTATGGCTAGAAGTAAAATGTCGTCGGCTAGAGAACAAAAACACAAACAAAAAAAACAGAAAATCAAAAAGAATACAAGCTAAAGAAAATTTAATCAAGTCGCTTGCCTTCGGACGCCAGGAGGGAGACCGATAAATTGGAGTCAAAGTGCGCGTATCGAATTCAGACGAAACTTAATAACTGGCATTGCATGTCCACAGCACTCGAACTGCACTCAAAATGCACTCTTATATGATCTCATATATATGATCTGATATGATCCGAAAACCTGGCCCGCCGCCGCCGCCGCCGCCGCCGCCACTGCATGTATAATTTGTCAATTCTGCAGGCCGAGTTCTGAATTCTCGCAACAATTAACTAAATTAAATCGCTGGCAATTCCAATCGACTTGAATCACATCGTATCGAAGCAGTTGATTAAGTCAATTTTGAGATTTAAATTGGTCTCAAACAGAATGAGATCATCATCTGCACTCGGCACTGGCATGTTCATTATGTTTCCCATGCGATTGCATGATTTATTGAGCAATTTTCGCCGTTTTGCTAGGTAATTTGTATTCGGCACGGAATATTCGAAATGTTGGCTTTAGTTTTTTTTTTCACAAACTAAATCAGAAAGAAAATACTTTAATAATAAAGCTCATGGCCTGAATGTCTTAACCAAGAAGAGTTCTTTTTACTGAAAAATATTTAAGAAAAACAAAAGTTAAATAATCTCCAGTCCAATGATTTTTTCCCAGTGCTATTTATTTGGTAATTTTCCATGAAATTAAGTTATTAAATTTACTTTTCAGATCCTTGGCTATGTCCTGTGTAATCAACATATCAGACTCTCATTTAATTGCAAATGTCACTGCCAGTTCCTGGCTGCTTGCTTGCTTGGCTGCTTGGGAAACCTTTCTATTTAACCCCTGCCAGCAGCCAACAGCCAGCAACCACTTAACCCGTTTTCTGCAGCAATCTGGCAATTTGCTTATCAATGTGCGGGCTCAATCAACGCCTCGGCTCAAGGTCATCCGGGTCGTTTGCCGGAACGGTACCGAAACATAATCCTTAATTGACGTGAAGAGGTGCTGGCGCACCTTGCCATCTTAGCTGATATGACGACAGGCAAAAGCAAGGGCCCAGATAAAGCAAAATTAATGCGCGCATCCGTTGAAATGACAAATAAAAAATGTTCAAATTTCAGCAGCGAAAAACCGCAAAAAGCCAAAATAAAGCACAAAATGCAAAGTGCACGCTCGTCTGTCAGCGTTTTTGTGGGTCACAAGGTCGGGAGATGTCTCTTCAGAGGCCTCCACCTGCAGCTCTACATCTCAACATCTGTTTGTCTTTATATATATATATATTATATATCTTTTTACAGATCGCAGAACCTGTGCCCAGTCCATGCCCGAGTGCCTCTTACTTTGTGGCCTTAGCTAAATGAACTTTCAATTTTCTTGTCGCCGCACAAAGCCCTTGAAGATGTGTTTTTTTCTTTTTTTTTTTTGGGATATTAAAGTCACATTCTGACCCATTTTAGTTCAGGTGTTAACTAACTAGTATGAGCTGTATAGTTACTTAGTTATTAATGGGCATATGATCTGTGTTAAACTTTAATCTTAATATCAAGATTTTATCTTCATTTTTCACTCAAAAAATATCTTCAGCTTTGCAAATTTGGCTTAAATATTAAGACTAAAAGTTACAATGTTTCAAAAAATTAAAATTAAATGAACTAAAATATTATATTTTTCGGTTCTTTTAAACTAATTTTTACTGCTTATAAAGAAAGTCTTTATATTCTTTCTTTCTACTTAGAAAATCTTCTTAGAAATCCTAAAAACTCTTTCTTAGGCCTATCAATCACCTATAACTGATCCGATCCATTTAGTTAACCTTTTGTGTCACTTTTTTATGCTTTGAATTAAAAAGCAATCTGTATTGATCAGCATTTAAAAAGAGCCGGCCAGTTGTTCTGCCTAATTTGGCAGCTCAATTAGCAAATTACCTATGAAAATTCAATTACAGCTCGTTGTCGTTGAGGCGCCTCAATTAGAATGCCATAATTGCTGTCCAGCCCCTCCAGTTAGCCAGTCAGTCAGTTAGTCAATCTATCAATCTGTCAATCAGCCTTACAGCGCGTGTCATAATGTTTATGACAGAAAAACACAGGCGTACTTTGTCTTGGTTTCTCATACAAAGCAATGCCGTTTTTGGCCTGGCCAAGACCCCAAAAGCGCCCCAAATCCTTGCCCCCTGAACCCAAGTGTGACTTTATTTTGTTTTTTTTTAACCAAATCTTCATTGCATTTCCAGTTTCGCCTTTTGGTTACAGTTTTCAGTTTAACATTTTGTGTTTTCAGTTTTTAAGTTTAGTTGCCGCGAAAATGTCAGGGGCCAAAAATAGTGGGGCAGACGCATTAAATCCGTACTAACCAGTGGCAACTTGTTCTCTGGAAATGGCCGCTGCGGTTTGGGGGGCATTACACCAGTTAACATATGCTATATAGCATATAGTATAGTAATACCCTTCGCCGTCATGTCGGGGCATAATTTGGCATTACCCAACTCGAGGGGCCTTATGCAACGGTTGTCATTATGCATTATGCGCTGGCTATTTTGTTTTTCTCGGTTTCTCGGTTTCGGGCCACAGCCGCGGCATTAATGTCACCTGCTCATCGCTGTTCTGGCCCACGATGACTGCGCTAAGTGCACGCAGGAAAATCCAAAAAAAAAATAGAAATAGAAATAATAATGTAAAATAAAAACAGGTAACAGGTCTATTGGTGGCCCCCAGCTTTACGAGTTACCACTTACAC
This sequence comes from Drosophila eugracilis, assembly GCF_018153835.1. Taxonomy (NCBI): domain Eukaryota; kingdom Metazoa; phylum Arthropoda; class Insecta; order Diptera; family Drosophilidae; genus Drosophila; species Drosophila eugracilis. The sequence goes on from NW_024573535.1 coordinate 1,031,552, forward strand.
GCCGAGTCAGACCAAGGAATTGCAGGCGGTCGGTCGGCCATAACCATTAACCATTTCGTTTGGACTCAGAGCGCGGCTCGTTAACCCGATGGAGGAGAAGCCACCACTCTATTCCGCATCCAATTCCATCTAATGTATTCACCTCCAACTCCTAGGGGCCTCTAATGAACTGATGATGGCTTTGCGCAAGTCTTTTACGGTCGATGTGGTCTTTTTTGGAGAATGTCATAGGATTAAAGGCAACTGTCGGGTAGTTTATCAAGAACTTAATCGAAAGTGCTGCACTTTTAGGGAATGTCTCTTGTGTAAGGCAATTTGTTAGATATTTAAGCTATGGCTTTATATGGGCTTCATTATGAAAGAGGGTTTAGATTAATCAAATTATTGGGTTTGAAAGTGCAGTTTTGAGTTGCCTTTTAGCAAGTTATCGATAACTTGAATTGATCGGCATGAAAGTGACTGATCAAAACGATAAATTTTGATTATGAAAATGACATTTAAAACCACATTTTATTTACTAGAATCTTAAGCTAAGTACTTTTGAAGGTATTTCATCTTTAGTTCCTTCTAATTTTCATTTTATGTCATGAAAAAGCCAAGAAAAATTTATAAAAAATTTAATTAAAATCATAAAAAAAAAATAAAACAAGAAGAAACACTCTTTTAAAATTTTAAAATATTCATTTTGCTAGTGAAAATTCACAAGGCGCCACCTATTGTCAGAGGAAGCATGTTGAGTAATTGATAGTGACGTCACTGCCCATGTGAGGTCTTATAACCCAAATTTCATCATAAGTAGCGAAATAATATTCCGATTTGAAAAATCGATAGATATTAACAGAAATAAGTTATACAAGGTCAAACCAAGGCATTCATAGTAATATTATAGACGCCACAGATGAAACCTCGTGGCAAGTTGCCTTTTAGCTCTTATGGTTTCCAAGATTTTTGGTTTTTCAGGTTTTGTGGGCGTTAGAGAGGGCGTGGCTTGATCGGAACACAAACAATTCCCATGGGGAGCATCATAAAAACCTATATGCTTAATCCGAACTTTCTATCTCTTATAGTTACCGAGATATCAAGTTTTCTAGAAAGTAGAAAAACCGTCTTTTGAGCTTGGTGGGCGTATTGGTGGGTGTGGCCGGATAATGCGCTAGCATCTAAAGATTATACATACTCAATTTGAACTTTCTATCTCTAATAGTTCCTGAGATTTCAGCGATTTTAGTTTTACGCGATTTTTGGGCGTTAGAGTGGGCGTGGCAGGATGCTTGCACTGCATAGGGACCTCAATAATCTTCACTGTTAATCTCAACTTTGTATCTCTTATAGTTCCTGAGATCTCACCGTTCATACGGACAGACGGACAGACGGGCAGACGGACATGGCTCGATCGACTTCGCTATTGATCCTGATTAAGAATATATATACTTTATAGGGTCGGAAGGCTTCCTTCTACCTGTTACATACTTTTCAACGAATCTAGTTTACCCTTTTATTCTACGAGTAACGGGTATAAATATTCAAATCTCTAGTAAACTTCAAGCTAGGTCTTAGGCTAAAAACTTTTGGAAGTGACCTCACCTATAAGTCCTTCCGCTTTTCACCAAATGCGTCACCAACCTACAAGCCTCAAGCTTATTTCCTTAAAATCATAAAAAATAAATAAAAATATTTCAAATTAATGTAAACTTCAAAATCAAAAGTGCTTTTTGGCGATATTTTCGCCATCCTTCGATAGATAACCCAACATTACATGGCTGAAAAGCTTGACAAGCTGTAAAAGCCATTTGATTATAAGTAAACCAGCGAAGTAAACCCCAAAATACGTACTTAAATTTGATTTTAGTTATAAAACCAATCAAATTAATTATGAGCCATAAAAATTGGGTAAACAATTTGGCAAGATGAAGCACAAAAACTGGAATTCAGATTGGAGAATTTAAGCAATTTAAGATGAAATTACAAATTGAAATGCGAATTTGATTGGCCAAGTTATAAGCTGAGAGTTACTAGCTAACATTATTGTCATATTGCGAGGTTTAATAATATGAAAATATTTTGAAGAAGTTAATCTTGGCTATACTTTCTAAGAATATTGCTTAAGTTAATATCTCAAATTAGACTCAGACTTCATAACCCAACAATCTCCTAAGTTACCAATGAGCAAAGGAAACCCCACAAAAGAACTGCCAGTCTAGATCAGGCGGCCTAATTGCAGTAGTCTTAATCGAAAAAAAGTTAATTTATATTAAGACCGCTTGTAAGCCAATCCTTCACATCAAGAGCTTTGTTTTGTGCCCAATAGCCGGGTCGAATTTAATTGGTAAAGGCGTTGCCAGCTAACTGACCATTCACCGGCTACTCCGATTCTCCGACTATGGCGAACTTTGTTCTGGCCAGGCCGAAATGATTCGTTTGATTCGGCGCAAAGGTTGCCAGAGCTTCTGATTCGGATTCCGATTCTGGTGTCAGGTGGCGTTTATTTGTTTGCTCAGCCATTAATGTAATTATAGTATTAATAAATCTCGCCACTGGCCGCCGCGGCCGGTGAAGGTCGCCTCATAATAATATCATTTTGGCATTAGCTGTTTTTGAAAGGCATTTCGAATCTGATTGACTTTGCTTAATTGCCGTGCAGAACTTAGTGCTGTTAAATGGGCCGTGAATTGGAAATCACTTCTAAGCCGCAAATGCAAATCCATAAGGCTTATGCAATTACCAAAAGGTATTTAATAAATATTTTATAAGAGGCAACTCAACAATAATGGCCCATTCATAAGACATAATTTATAGGTTTTACTGCCGCCCTTTCTGGCCAAGATATATCATCATAAAAAATGTGTGAAAATTTATAAAATCCAAGATATGCGATACGGACTTTAACGCTGCTCATAATTGAAACATAAAAGCCCAAGACACATACAGTCCTCTGTCTGTTTAAAAGATTTCACGATTTACATAATAACCGGGCCAGTGTTTTACTGCCAATTTGATAAGTTTCTACGCTTTTCGATATTGGGTTGCCCCAATCGATTTGCATAACTCTCCCGCAACGACCCCACAATCCGAAGCGTCTTGTGGTCAATAAACTTATTGACCGACTTAGTTAGATATGACACCTGTAACATGCATATATCTCTTTGTTTATATATAGAGACGCCCCCTCGCCGGTTTGCCTTCGGCGGATTTCCAGCTCGACTGCTCGACGGCTCGACTGCTCTACTTTCATGGCGTTTACTTTCGCTTTTTCCATCGTTTCGTTCGATCTGTTGGCCCGGCTATCATCACTGCCCTTTGTTATTGCTTATGGCTTATGGTTTTTTGGCTTATACCTGAGATGGCTTTTTCAGCTTTTGGCCCAAAAGCCCGTTGATGGCTAAACTGGCTGCTGTATCTTGGGCTAAGGCTTATCTGGCCAGAGCCATCGACTCGGCGAACGACCTTGAGACCGTTACCGGTTTCTTTGGGCCAGGCCACTCTTGCATGGCCCAGACCAGTCGCTGTTGCTTCTTCTTTTTGAGTGTGTGTTTTTTTTTTAAGTTTGGGCTCTTATTCATCCTCAATCGTGTCAACAGACAGGGGTCAGGTCGAAAACCAACAGTAGGTTACCAGGTAGTTAACCCCGAAAAGAGTTTTTGAAAGAAAAACTTAAAGGTATTCCACTAAAGAAGTCTCTGGAAATTTCTCTTTTGTTAGTTTTTAAGGGTATTGTTTAAGATATTATGAGGTGCCTAATATTTGTTATTAAAAAATTAAAATATTTGTATTGAATTTAAAACTTAAGCCAAGTGATTTACTAATTTATATTTATCTTCAAGCATTCTTGAGCATATAAACTTTTACAAGACATTATTTTGTAAATATTTTATGAATTATGAATTAAAAGTTTTGAAATTTAACTTAATACTTTTTAATTTTGTAAACTTTTTATGGCAGTCAAATGTTTTTTACTCTAAAAACTAACATAACATCCGTAAAATTCAAAACAATTTAAATATATTTTTTAGCACAACTTTCAGGGATGTCTTAAGAAACACAAAAACTCAAAACTCATCTTAATTAAATTAAACTCAAAACTCAAAACTAAAAACTAAAAACTCAAAACTCAAAACTCAAAACTCAAAACTCAAAACTCAAAACTCAAAACTCAAAACTCAAAACTCAAAACTCAAAACTCAAAACTCAAAACTCAAAACTCAAAACTCAAAACTCAAAACTCAAAACTCAAAACTCAAAACTCAAAACTCAAAACTCAAAACTCAAAACTCAAAACTCAAAACTCAAAACTCAAAACTCAAAACTCAAAACTCAAAACTCAATACTCAAAACTCAAAAACTCAAAACTCAAAACTCAAAACTCAAAACTCAAAACTCAAAACTCAAAAACTCAAAACTCAAAACTCAAAACTCAAAACTCAAAACTCAAAACTCAAAACTCAAAACTCAAAACTCAAAACTCAAAACTCAAAACTCAAAACTCAAAACTCAAAACTCAAAACTCAAAACTCAAAACTCAAAACTCAAAACTCAAAACTCAAAACTCAAAACTCAAAACTCAAAACTCAAAACTCAAAACTCAAAACTCAAAACTCAAAACTCAAAACTCAAAACTCAAAACTCAAAACTCAAAACTCAAAACTCAAAACTCAAAACTCAAAACTCAAAACTCAAAACTCAAAACTCAAAACTCAAAACTCAAAACTCAAAACTCAAAACTCAAAACTCAAAAAAACTCAAAACTCAAAACTCAAAACTCAAAACTCAAAACTCAAAACTCAAAACTCAAAATTCAAAACTCAAAACGAAGCATTGAAAACCAACTCTTCCGTCATAGAAAAATAATAATAATAAAACTCTCCCTTTTTTTTCGCTTACACTCTTAGTATTGGTTAAGTCTCTGGCTTTTGTTAATTGATTTATGAAGCAATTAACGCATTTGAGTCTTCACTTTTACATTGTTGACGTCGGCGGTGTTGCCAAATTTCGGTAGCCAAAGCGATTAATGGACGAGCGCTAATCAAAGGCAACCCTCTACCCCCCGCTTCCCACTGCTCCCTGTGCATCAACTTAACCCCCCGTTGGTGTGGTGTTTGCTTTTGGAACAGACCTGACCTATGGCCAGCATTTTGAGTTGAGGCTTAGCCCAGTTAGCAAGTTCGTTGCCTAAGTCTTTCGTTTTGACACACATTTCGAGCTGGGATTTTCACTGTCCTCCCCATTTTTTTCTGCTTTCAAGCGCTTTTTAAACATGAACTCACCCGAAATATAATAAAATAAAGATGCGGCTTGCCAAACTTAATTGCAATGCGAACTCTCCGAAGCACCCAAATATATAATTGAGTTCATTAACAATTTCAAAATGCAAATAAACCAGCACAAAAACTAACACACAAAAAACACAAAAAAACAATCACAAGACACAAAACAATAAACAAAAAAGTTAGGTTTTTCAAATTAAAAACGCGACAACTAAACGGCCCGCAAAATGTCACTTGGTCTTGTGAAAGATTCACGCATAACTGAAAACTGAAAACTGAAGCGGCTAAAAAACATTCAGCCCACTTCAAGAAAAGTAGAGAGAGAGAGAGAGCGAAAGAGCTGGCGGAAGAGAGAGCGAGAGAGGCAGAGAAAGCAACCAGAAGTAAGTAAAAGCATTTCAATGAAACCAGTAATCAGTAGAAAGTGACACAATGCCCGCTTCACTGGCCAAGCTAGTCCAAGGTAGTTGGCCCAAGGAGAAAGGTGCAGGGAAAACACTTCAAAAGCCAAGAGAGAGAAAGAGAGAAGTCTAAGATGAATGACAGGGAAGTGCAAGAAGATTTGTAATTAGTTAATATTAGTTAATATTAATACTATTAAATACTATAAAATAAGTTTTCACAACTTTTAAACTTACCATTTACATCTTAGGAAACATTTTTGCGGTTTCTAATTTTGAAATTTGTCATAAATTTTAACGCTCTTAGCTTCCTAATAACACTCTTCCCCTCTGAAATTTTTAAGAAATTAAAGAAATGTTATAATAAAATATTATGTTTTTCAATGAATGTGATAAAAACTCAGCAAACTTAGTAAGGAAATGTTAAACAATCTGTAAGCCAACAACTTTTAACCATAATTACCCAGCACATAGTCATTTATGCCACATCAAATGCCGCTGTTCTAGACTTTATGTTTAATATTTTATTTTTTTAACCATATCTTATAAGTTAAGATATTTAAGAAAACATTATTCGGTTAACTGTTAAGTAAACAGACTTTCCTATAGTAAGAAAATTAAAAATGTTTTTAAAGTATTTTTAATATTTTTTGTTCAACATTTTCTCAATATTTTCATTGTAGAAAATATTTTTTATTAAGTACAAACTAGCTAGCATTTTTAACACACTTTCGAGATAAAATATAACTAAATAATATTAAATAAAATTATTAGCTTTTTAAGCAAAAACCAACATTTTTTAACATTTTTCCAAGCCACTCCAAAGTTCATTCCTCTATTCTACCCTCTCTGAACTTTAGTTTTAAGTTACGAACCCAATGTTATGTTAAGTTATTTCACCCCTCAACCTCTCCTAAAGTTTTACTTCCGCTTTTTGTGGGGCTTTCGCTTTTTAACCCGCCACCTCCCCCCCACTGATGTGCCCCATTAAATCCTTGGGGGAGTAGCCAGTGGCTCCCACTAAATTCCAGTGGATCTCTTGCATCAGCCGCCGTCCGAGTGGTTACGCCATTTGATTTAGAGCCCCTCTTTTACGCTTTCTTAGCTGCCCAAGTGACCAACAAGTCTTTCTCTTCTTCACTTCTTTATTTACTTTGATTACAGGCTAGCAAAAAAAAAAATTGGGGGGGTTTAACACAAACGATTAACGTAACTATTATGTGATGACTAACAGACTAAGCTGGCTAGAATGGCTCATTGTCGTAGGCGTAGGTGTTCCAAGATCGATGATGATCCGCCGGCTTGCCATGGTGACCCATGCTGCTGCTGGCGAACAGATTCTTGGCCGCACTCGAGGCTCCTCCGGCTGCGCCCAGACCAGCGTTCAGGATCAAGCCCAAGGCATTGCTTACCAGGTGGGAGGCCACCTGCTTAACAAATCCTCCAGAATCAAAGTTACTTGCTGCCGCCGCCGCCCATCCGCCTCCTTCTTTCTTCTTGCGCGGTCGTGGCAGCTCTGAGCTTCCGTGGCGTTCCTCTGAACCCTCCTCCGAATTCGGACGGAACTTTGCCTCCAGAAAGCTGGTGATTAGGTTCTTGGTGAAGACAAAGGGCTGAGGCGGTCCCTCCTCCTCGGGATCCTATTTGGAAAAGATAAAGAAAATAAAGTTTATTCTATGATCTAGATGGTTTAGTATTCTTGGGTTAGTAGCACAGTTAACAGGTTGTAGGTCTAGAAGGTTTGGGGAAAAAAGTATAAGTACTGCGCTGAGGGCGGCCAAGACAGTGCCAAGGAAGTTGCCCAGAAACTGGCCATTGTTGATCTGTGAAAGGAATGAATTTTAACATTAATTACTTATTAAATTTGATTGATTTATTTTTTATTTATTATATAAAACTTACCGCTCCACCTCCCCCAGAAAGTCCATCCAAGGCAGTGCCCACATATTGTCCCAGGACGAGGCCAAAGTTCTTGTTGCCACCCAAAAGACCAGAAATGAGTGAAGTTCCAGTTTGGATCAAGCCTTGGACATCTAGGCCACCAGGCTAAAGGGAAAACCATCAAATTAAGGGTTCTTAAAAGGGTATTAGACACCCTAAGACTCACCCCAAACAGAGTGGAAACCAGGCCAGTAAGGGCACCAATTAGAGCTCCCACATCGGAACCTCCTTCACCCTGGTATGTAACCATTTTAACTACACTTTTCAAAGGTAATCAAAATTGAATATTTTTGTTACTCACACCGCTGAGACTGCCAATGATTCCCACCAGGCCACCGCCACCGCCGCCTCCACCACCACCGTCGCCTGCTCCAGGATCCCCCTCACCATCATCGTTGTCATCCGTGGCCAATTCCGAGGAACCTGTGCCCTCCGCTTCCACCTGCTTCTCCGGCCTGGCATTCGCTTTCGGTTTACCTTTGGCCTTGGCTGTAACATTTGGCGACTTCTAAAGGGCCGTTAGACAAAAGGGTTAAGTGAACCAAGTCAGTGTTGGGTTAGGTCATCATCATCATCATCAAAATCATCATCAGGTTAGTCACAAAGGGTTTAATAAGACTTCCTCTGCTCACCTTTACGTTTAGTTCCAGGTCATCGAGCTCCGTGGGATTGGGTTCTATTTTGATTCTCCTCGGCGGCGGCTGATCCAGCAGGTTTTCCTGAAAGTCATCCTGGAAGCGCAAGTCATGAGCCTGGCGTTAAAAAATCAAGTTGTGCATACTTAGGACATGCAGTTTTTAACTTTTACTTTTTTAACTTTGAAAACAAAGAACTTTTGGACTTTTTTGTAGAAATATTTGTTAGTGATGGAAAAATTATATATCTAGTTAAGAGAATATTTTATCCAAAAAGTTAAGAAACTTAAGTGAGTATTTAAAATGTTTTTATAAACAATTCAAAAATCCAAACTTACCTCCGACAATATGGACTTGATAATCCTCATTTCCTCAGGCATCTGACGCTGATCCGCCTCCTCCGGCTCGTCCTGTTCCATCTGCTCCGCTTCACGTCTTCTCTGCTCCACCTCCATTTTGATCTGTCTCTTGCGGATAACCTTTTGCCTGGCCTTGGCCAGCAGCCCATCCTCACTAGCCTGTTTCAATAGATGCTGCAGAGCCTTCTCAATCTTGGCCTCCAGTTCGTTTTTCATTTGGGGAACCTGCTTAATGATGTTCAGCCGCAGTTTTCCCAATCTCTCTCCTAGTTTTGGCTGATCTGTGAGATCGGCAGAGAGCTCCTGGTTGTACAGCTCCTCCTCCTTCTGCTGCTGGGCCATTTCCCTAAGCTCCACCCTGAACTCATGATCGTCCTTGGCCTGGGACACCACATCCATTACTCGATTGAGAATTTCCATGGCTCTCTGGTCCCGAGTCAGCTGGTGTTCAATGGCATCGATCTTGGACATGACCCGCTTGCTCTCCGTGAGATTCATTTGGTACAGCAACTCCCTGACAGCCTCCACCAAGTTCTGTTCCATCTGCTCCTCCGCCTGGCGGGCACCATTCAGTAGCCCTAACCCCGTCACAGCTCTCAGCTCCTCCTTGGGTAGGATCCTCTCCAGCCGCCGATAGGCAGCGATGGCCTGCAGGTAGTGCGACTGCAATTCCATTCCACCTGGCCTACTCTCCACCGATCCTGGAATCAGGATTAATCCGATCAATCCGAGGAGCACTTGCAGGTTCTCCATTGGCGGCCGATCGAATGAAAACTGCGCCCAGGAAGGTATGTCCACTGGCTCATATAACATCTGGATCGTTCACGGTTAGTTAGTTGGAGGGCGTGGCTGGTGGATCCTCCCACTGGATCCGCCTCCCTTTTTCACGATTGTGCAATGGGTCAATCGTGTGTGGAGCTGATCAGTGTGGCATATCTTTGGTCCGATTGTCGTACGCAAATATAGCAATATCTTAACTAAGGGGCAGTTAGGGCCACGCCTAGAGACTGGTTTAGTTTTCCAGTTGGAACTAATTTGAGTTACTCAATTACGGATTGCATTTTAAGAGATCCTCTTTGGAGAAAAACTCATCCTTTCTAGGTTTTTATTGGAAAATCTAAGCCATAAATCATCAAAGTGTTAAGTTTACTTTATTTCCTAAGAGTTACTTTATTAAGCCATTACAATAAGCTTAATTGCAACTAAAACTGAGCTTAAATAATAATGAAAACTAAGTAAAAACTCAACCATAAAGCCACGTTATGACCTTTGAAAGATGTAAAAACTATAAACTTAAACTCTCATAACTTAATAAAAGCTTAAGATTGGTTTTGAGTTTAAGAAGTTTTAGTCACTACTTGGGAATTTCTAAAAGAACGATACTTACTTACTATAGTTGATAAAAGATGAAAGTATCTAGCCACATAATGAGTCTCATTTCCCAAATTATTATGGGTACTTCCCAAACTCTAAGCCTTAAAGGCCGACCAGAACATTAGGGTCTACAAATTAGCAGACTTCTCACCTGGCCAGAACTAGAAGCCACCATTACCCGCTCATTAGGCATTTAATAGACACGGATCAGAGTCATTAGCCAAGTCTAACAGAGGCCCCTTTACCAGATTTTAGGTGATTGAAGTAAAGGCCTTATGTAAAAAAAAAAGGTAGAGGAAAACCGAAATGCAGGTGTCGCAGTAATGCGTGACTGTTAATTAGCATCGGCCATTAGATAAATGGGAGAGATTTTGGCCAGCATCGCCACGGCGATCATCCGGGGGCACTGACTGGGCGGAGATTACGTGAAGGGGTAATGGGTTAAGCATGGGTTAAAGCCAGGTAGTAGTCCAAGTCCAAGTCGCAAAACGTTGGCGGTGGCTCGTCACGCTCGTTTAAGCTTTCAAGTGCGCAGAGATCGGTTGGGGATTGTATATATAAGGGGGGTTAGAGGGTATAGGATATAGGGTAGGGTATATAGTAGCTACTCAGGTCGGTTTGGATCGGCATGACATAAGCGGTTAAACGCAATTCCAACTGTTGAAGCGTGCCTCCCTTGGGGGGCTAAGTAAAGTAAACAAACAAACTCAGAAAAACTCAGAAAAACTCAGATTTACAGAGAAAGAAAGTTAATTTACAGCTTAAAAATGGTATTTTAAAAAATTATTAAAAAACGATTAAAAATCTTAAATATAAAATTAAAACAAAACAAAAAGAATACACTTAAGAAGATTTTTCTTAAAAATATTTTAAGCCAAGATTAGTTCCTATGGCCATGATTTTCATCAAACTTAAATTAAGTTAACTTACAGCTTAAAAATATCTTAAATAAGTAACTAAATAAATCTTAATTAAATAAATAAATTCAATTTAAAACACTTAAAAAGAGAAAATATATAAAAATTACAGCTTTTCATTTTAAAAAGAATTTTAAAAAATTTGTTTAAAACCAACAAAGAACCAAAAACTCTTTTTTAAAAGGAGAAAAACCTTTGCTAGCAACCTGATTCTGAATACTTTCACTCAAATTACAACCTGTTTAACCTACATAAATGATTAACTGATTTCTGTCAGTGCACTGCCCTCTTAATCATCTGCTTAACCATTTCTCCCAGTGCCTTAACGTTTAAGTAGATGAATTCGAGTGAGTCCCGAAAAAGATATATAAAAACCGCAGGCGTAATTATGAGGCGCAATAAAACGAGCCCAAAGCCAAGACAATAATGATATAATTGTTTCAGTTTGTGGAAATGTTGTGCCCTTTAATGCTTCGACTGCCCTCAGAGTTTGGCTTTTAATTCAGCCATCTAATGGCAACTTTACGATCTGATATAGTCACTCACTTGTGGCATTCATGGGGCGGTGAATCAGAAGCATTAAAAACGCTGAACTCGAGATGCTCAAGGGTGATGATTTTATGGGGGGGGGGCTTTAGAACAGAAAAAAGGCTTTAAAAAAGAAGGTTTTTTTTCTGGGGGAGTTAAGTTCCTAAATGCTTAAGATGCTCTCGTGTACAATTTTATCAATGAGTAAGCCTTGGAATGAAACACACAACAAATGTCTTATCAAGATGGTTAAAATGTTCTTCGTATTTTTGGTTATTTTTAACACAGCTTGGCCATCAGCTGGTAAGATATATATCTTAAAGTCTTTAAGTCACTCAAAATCCCGTCTTGGAAACATGACAAAATCGCATTAAAGACACTTCAAAATACAACATAAGCCAAACAAGATGTTAAAAGTGCTTAAATTCCGATCAATCTTGCTCTTAGCCTTCGAATGGAAATCATTTTCGAATGTCTAAATATATTTCGAGGCTCAGGCGGTGACTTGTAAACTGATTTCTTAAGTCAAAAATCAAATAAATCTTTTCCTTTGCCACTTCTCCACTTTTAATTGTCATCGTTATTGTTATCGTTATCGTTATAGTTTAATGTCTGGCGATTTTCCTTAGCGGAAAACCCTTTTGACTTAGACCGCAGCCGGAAGCGGAAATGGCCAACACCGCACTCCATTGCTAATGAGCCATCGGCACTTGACATTGTACCCAGAGAATTACGATCTCTGGCAATTAGGGTTTATTGACAATTGTCAGAAGCGAGAAAAAAGCTGGCTATCTGGCTAGCTGGCTAGCTCCTAGCTTCCAATATTCGAAACGCGATTCGTGTTTCTGTTTGCCTGTATTATTAACACATATCTTTGTGCAATAAATAATAACCTTGCCAAATCGCTTGACTTCGTTTCGCCGCCTGGCAACATATATATATATATATATATACTATATAGTAACCCATACCAATAACAAATGCGAAAGAGCTGCAGTTTTGCAGGCAGCTTTTGGATTTGTCTGTCGGCTTAAATAGTTATAAACTTTGCACTTTTACGACTCCCCAGCCTTAATGTTAAACCTGCTGTTAGGAAAAAAGAAAAAAGAAAAAAAAAGATTTATAAACGATTGATTCGTTTGTCTATGAGAAATCGCCGCGAACAGAAATTAACATAATAAATAGCGCCATAAATATTAAAAGCAAACTAGTTGCTGCAATTTATTTTTGATTTTTTTTCTCTTCTTGGTGGCAGCAAGCAACCACTTGAATTCGGCTCAGCCTCTTAGCGCTTGTTATACAATTGGTTTAGCCTCTAAGCCACAAACAATTCACTGAAATAACTTGGCCTGGGTTGGCCCAAACAAACGCGCACTCGACTCGACGCACTCTTGGCCATCGGAAGTCCTTCGAGTTAATTTCTGCTAATTGGGCGGTCTGAAGAAACAGCCAGAGAGATATGGCTAATCTGTCATCTTCAAAGACAGGCCAAAGCAAACCAGTTAGCCAGATCGTTATTCTTATATGCTAATGTTGGGATTAAATAAAGGCGAGCAAGCTACTTCAGAACACACACACAAAGATCTGCAATATTTAAACTTTATCTTCAAATAATTGCATTCGCTTTCGAAATTTAGAACAGGCCTTTTTTTTCTGTACATTTTTATAAGGGGAAAAAAACCATCAGAAATGAGCTTAATTTTATTCATTAATTCGCTTGGCCACAAGTGTGAAACTTAACGATTCCACTCACTAGCCACTTAGTGATTGATTCTAGAATTAAATTAGTTAGTTAGCCATTCGACTGGCTTTTTTGGTAAATATTTATTTTTATATCAAAATCAATCTACAAATGCCATTCAGGAAGCAGCTGCATTCAATTATAATTGCAAATTATAACAAAAAACTAAATTCAACTTAGTATAATCCGCAATTTGGGCACTTTATCATTCGAAATATTGTGCAACATTTTGGCCAACTTCCCTGTCAGGATTTTGATAGCAGACTAATGACCCAATTTGGGGCCACTCTCCCGTTCACAGTCGCCACTTTTGTTTGCGCCAACTCATGGATTTAATTATTTACAGCGGTTTCTCATTTATTTTCAGCTTTCGGCCAATCACTTCGATCAACGCCAGACAGTCTAAATTTAGGCAACAGCTGCCAGAAGGCCCGATTGATAACCGCCAAGTCATGGCGTTAAAGAGTGGTAACTAATATTCTTGTTTTCAGTGACACAGACCAGTAAAAAATAAAAAACAAACCTCAAAAATTATCAAAAGAAAAAAACGAAAAAGATGGAGAAAAAAAACCCCAAAGTCGACCTGATCGATATCACGTAATGTTTTTGGTTTTCTGGGTTGGGAAAAGTCACCTAGACACCGCTGATAAATCATGACAACGCCGCCGTCGTGGCCTTTCCTTTGCTGCTGCTTTTTCACACCACCCTCTGCCACGCCCGCGCCCTATACCGCCCCTCGCCCCCACTCTGGGTAACCAAAAAACTTTTTAATTTTTTTGTTTTTCTGTTTTTATCGCTGGGCTACCACCACGTTCGGTTTGCCAATCAACTGAAAATGACGGCCAAAACCAAAAGCCGCCACAGCCGCAGAGTTGTTAACATGTTAACTTGGCTTAAATGCATTATGATTTTTTTTTTTTTTCTGCCTTTCATACCCAACACACACACTTGTGCATTTGCCTGCCGCAATTCGCAAAGTGTTTGAGTGGATAATGCGGAATTTTATGAGCTCATTGGCTGCCGAAAGTCCGGCATCAGCATCTGCCCCAGCATACTATATGGTTATATGTTACATATATATAGGAGTATATATATTTTGTGGATATATGTTTGAGTATTCGAGTGACCGTGAGTGCAAAATCCATATTGGCAAAGTCAATATCGGGCGGATTTGGGGTGTTATTCAAATAATTATGGGTATTACCAGGATCTATGGCTATAGGGCTTTGGTGTTGTTGAATTTCAATTTATGTTTAAACTTTAGTATTTCCTTTTAGTAAGATAGACTAACAAGATTTGTAATTATTTGATTTTTATTTCATGTCAAAGATGCTAAGCAGGGTGGCCCATGTAGCGTTTGCTTTTTAAACAATCGATAATTTTAACTTTGCCATTTCCAATGTCATTTATAAAAAGGTTTGCGTTTTACGAAATGCTTAAGTTTATGCTCGAAGAAAATTGGGAAATTTTGAAATTTTTTTAGCTATTTTAAAAAGCGTCTTTCGTGGGCCCTATGTGCCTCCCAGGAAAGAAAGGAAAGTTGACCCAAAACAGCATTTTAAGAGATTATCTCTAATGCACTTGTCTTTAAATTTTAAAGTAAAAATCCGTTGTTAGTCCTTTTCTTAAATAGTTTTTTTAAGTTCTTCAATCAATTTTTACTATGAAAGTTTAACCAAAGTAGCAATTTCTGAGACCACAGCCAAAATTCGAAGTTTTAAGTTCTAACAAAGTTTTTAGTCCTATTCTCCATTAATTTTGGTAGTTTTCTGATCACATTTGCTTATTTTGTGTTTGACTTTGACGAATTTTAACAACTTTTAACAAATTAAGGTTTGTACACAGGACTAGAGTTAAAATGAAAGTTTTACAGGCTCTGGAAGCTTAAAACCTTCACCTTGGCTGCTATTCTGATCAAATTTTATAACGAAAGGTGAGCCAAATTGATTTTTAAGAGCTGTTGATAGGATTCAAAAGTGGAAATGGGAAACCTTTAAGATTTTTTGATTGATTTAACTTTTTGTTGGCAGAGATTCCTACATTTTTCTTAGATTTTTTGTCATTTTAATTAATTTAAAATAAAATACTTAAGAAATGAGTTCCTAAAATGTATTCAGATTTACAACACTTACTAGCTTCGAAGGCTAGTTTTCAGTGACTTAACTTACTCGCATAGAAGTACAAACTCCAACTCCAACTTATCAATATTTATTAATATTTTTCCTAGTTTCTCTGCAGAGCATTACAAATTCATTATTTTCCCATAAATCTTACACACCAACTCCCTAGTTGACAGCTTCCTTCTCAAGCCAGAAATCAAGTTGTCCGCTTGGATTTGGGGCAGTTTGTGTCACTCGGACAAGCACTCGTACTTATTATTAGTAATTGTTTGCAATTAGTCACCGACGGAGGCTGAGAAACTGAGAAACTGAGGGACTTTGGCAATCGCTAATTTATGCAAGGCTCGACTTTGTTTTTTTGTGATTTGTGATTTGGGAACATGAAACGTGACGATTGATACGACTTCAATCCGGGTCAAAGTCCGTGCCGTAGATCATCATCATCCCGTCCAGGGTCTCGTCGGATTACTCATAAAATCGAAGTATTAAGTCCCTGTAATGGTCCAAAAACGCTGGCAATTAAATCAATTCGGTAGAAGAAGCTCGGAAAGACAAAAAATTGGTGCCCATGTCGCACTCGGCACTCGGCACTCGGCGCAACCTTGTTATTGTCTATGGGCTGTCATTAAAACCGAAACAGCAACAAGCGGCAAGCAACAGCCAACAAACATCGAACAATGACAGTGACTCCGGCGTTGTCTTTACATTTAATTGCACCATTGGGCACACGGCATACGGCACACGGCAAAGTGAACTGTCAGTAATCTCCGCAAAAGACCCCTCGGAATCCCCTTAACTCCATCTCCAACTCCAGCTCAATATCCATCAGCATCTCCACTTCCACTTCCACTTCCAATTCCAATTCCAAGTCGCTCGATTTAAAGCGATGTCAACGTCGCCAGAATTAATTGATGCGCCATGAATTGCCATTCAATGGCAGGGCCGATGGGCCTGGCACTTTGGTCGGAGTACTATATATATATATATTATATATCTTCTACCATATATAGTCGCATTTCAGGGTCTTGTTGGGCCCCCAAATTAATCGCACAGGGCGAGGTCTGCAAATTTGATATGGCATCTTGGCATTTGGCTGGGAAATAAAACTGCAGGCAATGGCCAAAGTAATTGTATTTAATTTAGGTTCGTTTTTTATGTTCTTTGAATGTGCATTTTAGAGGCATTGAATAGGCAGGGCAAAGCCTTGGAAAAGTACAGAAAATAATGCTTAATTTTATTAATTACCATATTAATTTAAGGAGTGTATAAAAGTATATGTTAAATGCCCTTTTCTACGCGAAATAAAGGAACTCTAAACTTTGTTTACTAACTTATTATTGTGCTGTCAAAGAAGTCTTGCGGTATTTTCGCTAGCTGGCGCTGAAAGGGCGTAGTTCTTGTTTTGTATTCGTCGCATCAGGTCGTACTATATCTTTTTGGAAAGCTCATTTCACGCGCTAATACGCGTTTGATTGATTTTCTTTTTCTTTTAAGTAGTTCCTGAGTTATAGCATCGCAATCATAGAGCAAAATAAGGTGAAAATACGGCATATTTTACAGTACTTCTACAATAAAGGCAAAAATGCATCTCAAGCCGCCTATAAAATTTGTGCAGTTTATGGACCCGATACAGTTTCCATTTTCACCGCACAACGATGGTATCAACGTTTTCGTTCTGGTGAAGAGGTGATCGAAGAAGAAGCGCCACGCTCCGAGTTTTCTGCCAATAGGAAAGCGACCTTCTATGAGAAGGGCATTATGAAGTTGGCTTCTCGTTGGGAACGCGTCATCGAACAAAACGGCGCATATTTGACTTGAATCATTAGCATTATTGTAACCAATTTCATACCGCAAGACTTTTTTGACAAACTAATATTAAGCAAGAATAGTAAATAACTTAAGAACTTAAACAGAAGAGAACAAACCATCATCACCCGCCTCAGACTAGGACACTCATTCTTAACGAACGCCCACTACCTCGACAGAACAAGGAACAACGTGTGCCCATTATGCAACATCTCTCAGATTGACATCCCTCCCTTTCCACGCAAAGATCCTTATTCCTCAATAATCCTGATCCAATCACCTCCATAGCTAACCCCACAGATACAAACTCTTTAAACATCCTCAAATTCCTAAACTACTCCCATATCACCTCCCAAATCTAACTAAATCAAAGTTTTTGTAAATAAAATGTAAATAGTAATCCATAGCATGTATATACTCATAAGCCAAAAATTCACCAGCCATATTCTAACTTAAGCCGAGCTGAAGGCCCTAGCTGCTATTG
The DNA here is from genome assembly GCF_018153835.1 of Drosophila eugracilis. Lineage (NCBI taxonomy): Eukaryota > Metazoa > Arthropoda > Insecta > Diptera > Drosophilidae > Drosophila > Drosophila eugracilis. The sequence continues at coordinate 1,049,119 of NW_024573535.1, forward strand.
CTCCTAGCCATTTGTTAGCTCTTAGTTTTAGCTAATTGTTAGCCTTAGATACAATAGTTAACAAAATTTTTAAAAAAATATTTAAAATATATATAAATATTAAAACAAATATGTAAAGTCTATATATGTATTTAATATATTTTTTATATAAGGCTAAGAATTGGTTTAAAACTAAGAGCTAACATTTGGCTAGGCAGCTAAGAACTTCAGTTAGGCTAAAATAAGATGATGGCTTTTATAGATTTAACCTAAGCATATACAAAATATTAAAAGGGCCTGATATTTACATTATATTTACAAAATATGTGATTTACTTAAGTTTTGGAAGGTGATTCGGGAGTTGTCTAGGAACTTAAGAAGGTTTAAGAAGTTTGTATCTGTGGGGTTAGCTGTTGCAGTGAACGGATCTGGACTTTGTAGGAATAGGGATCTTTGCGTGGAGAGGGAGGGGCAGATATAAAAGATAAAATGGATGTCAGTCTGTTCTTCGATCTGTCAAGAATATATATATATATATTCCAGTTTTAGCTAACTTTTATATGTAATTTTAGAGTTTAATTAAAGAAACTTTTTAGGGGCAAAAATGGCTATTTTGCTTAGAATTGTTAAAAATTTATTCGAGCACAATAAATATGTTTAAATTTTAAATAAAATAAAGTATAAATAAATAATAAAACAAAACTTTACATTACAAAAAATCCAAATAAATATTTTTTAAAGTTTTCTTTACTAAGTACCTAAGAGCTAGAACCACAAATTAAAAACAGAAAAACCACAAAAATTATTCATTTTGGGATTTATCTCATATTAAGAGACTCCACAACTTTTACAGACAAAGTTCAAAGATAAGATCACATGCAAATAGCAAACGCCTCAGTAGGCGTGGCATTGTCATTAGAACAACAACAACAACAACAACAACAAGAACTAGACAATAGAGGCAGAGGCCATTAAAGCCAATTTCGTTGTCATTTTCGATTTGGCAGCTTTTTGGCTTTGCAAAAGCGAACGACCCAAGCCACTGCGACTAATTTCATAATTTTTGTATTTTATGCAAAACGCTGTCGCTGTGTATGTGTGTCAAAATCTAATTCACCTTAAACTGATTTCAAACGCATGCAACTTTTAGTGAGTTTAGTTTTAGTGAGTCTGACTAGTCGACCGACCGACCAACCGACTGACTGACTGACTGACTGCTCGGCTGCCTTCGCTTTTGATTTTCAGCTGTTTTTGCCTTGCTTTTGCTTTTGCAATCGCCGAGATACAGTATCTTAGCTCGAACCGTATCTCAGCTCTAGTTGAGCTCGGTACCAAGCGGCGTATGCGTAATTTGTAGCCTGCCATGCATGTCTGCCTGCACTTCCACACTTCTGCGCCAGTTGGTCGTTAACCCAGGGCGTACCGCCAACTAAACAAAAAACAAAAACAACAAATTTACTAAACAGAAGAAGAAGAAGAAGAAAAAAACCGCCAACCGGTTACCGGTTATCCTTCAGAGCGGCGACAGTCCGCCGCCGAAGGTAACGCGGTTGCCCAGTCAAAAAAAAATCAGAAAGAAAAAAAAAATACACACATTCATATATGAAAAGCAAATAAAAGAGCGATGTTCGAACCCATAATCAAATCGAAGCGAATCAAATCGAATCGAAACCAATGGAGTCGCATTGGGCACTAGCTTCCGGTTCACACTGCCAGCACAGTGGTCTCTTTAAAAAATGATTATTAATGTCTTGAATCTTGTAATAATCTGACTAGTTTTGGGGCAGATTTAACAAAAACTAGTAAAGGAAATGGTATGGCAAAAGATACTTTAAGAGGAAGTTTATTTTAATAGCGGCTTAACTTTTCTGGACAGGAGAACTTTTTTTAAAAAACACAAAAAGGTTATAAAAACACTTTGAGCTTATTTTTGCAGATAATTTATACTAAAACAGCAATAATAATATTAATTACCATATATAATGATAAAATAAAATATATATTTGCAGATCAGAAAGGTGGATTATAGACCTTTATCTAAGATAATGTCTCAGCTTAACTTAAAATGCAAAAGACTTTTCCTTAACATGGATTCTTATATACTTCTTATTAATAAATATATAAAAAATTATAAAAATATGTTTTATTAATCTTTATTTACCTACTAAAAATACATCTTCCCAAGAAACCCTCTTGGCCAGCCTTCACTGTACCCTAGGAATTGGAATTCCATTCACTCACGCACTGAAAACTATCAAAAATGTCGTCCATGCTGCTGTTTCAGCTTCTTGGGAAGGTCAGATTAAGGCTACATCTTCATCTCAATCATCATTATCATCATCATCATTATCATTAGCAGCTTAACGTTCATTATCATGATCGATCATTCAAGAACAAATCCGAACTGTCGCTAACCACAGATCGACGACATTGTCTTGCGGTTGGTCAGTATTCGATTTTTCGTTTTCTTTATTTTTTTATTTTTGCTGTCCAAAACTTTTGTGCTCTGTCGAAGGTTTCTGCTTCTGATTATCATCGAGTGGCTTTTGGCCAAAGTGCATGGCCAGCATGACAGGGCGGAAATTTTGTGGCCAACCTTTAAGCCCAGTTAGACCGAAGCCAAGCGGAGAGCCCACTAGACTGGGCTATGGTGGCGCAGTCCAAAGAATTTTGAATACTGAAACAAGTTCAGTGAACTTGAAGGAAGTTTTAAAGTGAAAAACTTGTAATCTTCCAAGGAATAAGGTTCTAACTTGTTGTTATGACGATTGTAATACCAAAGATACAAAATAAGAATGTTTTTAAGGGAGTTTAGTTCGCGTTTTGCTTGATTTTGGGTAACATTTTTCTGTATTTCAACTTTAACTTTTAAGAACAAGATAATATCTCATATCTGTATAGCTCCCATTCAACCCAATCCTTTTCATGATTGGGTTCAACCCTCTTAGTTCTTAAGTAACTGCAAACAGTAAACTTAGATATTCTGACTAGTAAGATGTCACGACTTCCATTAACCCCACGATTTTCAGGTGATTTCCATAAACCTCCATCATCTGGAGTTTTTAGTGGTTTTTCCGACTAACTTTCGGAATGCGGAATGGTAATGGGCAGGCAATCAAATGGAATCAAATTGAATAGTATGGATTGTGTGATTGGCCAAAATGCAGAGCCGACGATTACTTGGTATCGCAGGGAGGCGGCATATAAAAAATGAATCTTTGAGATGCGCAGCTGCAGGAGGTTGTGTAAGCCAAGCCAAGAGTCGCTGCTACGCTGCTACGCTGCTACTAAAAATAAAAATGTAAAAATGCTAAAAAAAAAAAGAGGGAAAATGGTGAAAATTGTAAAATAAAACTGGCTCTAATCCTGGCCACGGCCCACTGACAAACTGAGCCAGCTGATGGAGATTGACAAACTGACAAACTGAAGCTGGCAGTCACGAGGCGGAAACTTTTCGCGTAATCGTGTCGTTGTCGAAAAAAAAACAAAATGGGAAAAATACAAAAGAAAAAAATATATACAGGAGACACTCGTAAAAAATGAAATAAAAAAAAAACGAAAAGAAGAAGACAAAACACCACTAAAAACCACTCAAAAAGCCTGGTCAAGCTCGGCTCTCGGGCGACTCAAGCTTGACTTTGGCGCTCACTTTCGTTTTCGTTTCGAGCGGAATTCGAGCGGCGATCTGCGGAGCAGATTTTGGAGCGAATTGAGGCGACGCGCGAGCGGTACGGCGGAGGCGGTAAGGCGGGCGTTTTTTTTAGCGGCGCCGCTGCCGACGCCGCTGCCGAGGTTCGCCGCGCGCTTTGTCTCGAGCTTTAGTCGCTTGTGTGTGATAAAATCACGTTAGTAATCAATTGCAGGCCCAACAGCCCAGACCACAAAGAGAAGCAGTCGCAGTCAGTCGCACCACCGATCCACGATCCACTGATCCACCGATCCACGCAATTGTTGCTGTTTCTTTTCTCAAAGAGCCAACGGCGATACTTTTTTTTTCGGCTGTTTACTATTTTGGCCAACACGCGTATGTATCCCCACCAACAACAATGTGATGTGCTAAAAATAAAAATCTCTACAAAAAAAAAAAACACCAAACTCTTATCGTTATCGCGAGGATATAAACTAAAAACTAAAATATTAAAGAAAAAACGGAATGAAAAACTAAAAACAAAAACCTTTTACATGCCTTCATATTTTTTTTCTACATTTTTTTTGCTGTGCTTAACAAATCTTGAAGAACTTTTGGTTTTGTGAATATGAAAACATGGAAAACCCAAAGAAAACACCGAAAGAAAATTCCAGAGCCAACGAAAAAAAAATCACAAAAAAATCAAAAAAAAAAAAGAAAACCAAACCTGACGCGTGTGCTGAACTATTTTCGGTTTTGTCTCATTTCTCATTTGCTGCATTCATTTACCTTGTTTCGATTGCCCAATTAATGCGAGTTGGTTAACACAAAAACGTTTTTGATTGCCAATTTCCAAGTTGCGTTTCGAGAGGTTTCGTGTGCAGTGCTGAAATCGATTCGAAAAAGGGGGAACTGCCTACTACCAGGAGGGGGGAGGGACTAAAGTGGATCTATATACAACTTCAAGGAGAATCTGGCCAAGCCGGTTAATAGGTTTCCCAGAAGTCTTAGGGCTATATAGTTCCAAGACTTGGTTATTAATCAAACTGTTTTAGTAACTTACTATGACTTTAGAACTTTGAGAGCAAATCAGCCAGTTTTCGCCTTCATTTAGGCTAAATTCTTTATAAAGAATCGAATTTACAAAGACTAAACTGTAGTCTTAGGTTTAGCATTTAGCTGCTTATGATCATAGAAAATCTTTAAGAACTTAGTTAGGAACTATAAAAGCTGAAAAAGCCTTTGAAATATCACACATGCGCACCGTTTCCCTGAACCCCAAGCCAAACAAGGGCGAACTTTAATTGCAAAACTTGGCACAGGAAGTACACTACTTGAGCAGCATTTTGAGTGAGAGTAAAACAGCGAGTCACTTGTCTTAAATCAGATTTCGAAACCTCCCTCAGAGATCTGAAATCCGAAATCAGTAAACCCCACTCAAGCCTTGATTATCGGCGTTGTTTTTTGGGGCTTTGCCTTTTAATTACGACATGTCCATGTCGAAGCATGCACTCAATGCCAGATGCGGATTTTTTTATGAGTTTTATGATATTTGTGCAATTGCCAGTGAGTCGTAAGGCGTAATCATAAAGCCCCGAGTTCCGTATGCAAAAAAACAAAAAAAAACAAAAACAAAAAAACAGAAAAACAGAAAAACCAAACAGACAAACTACAAACCGAAAGGTATATGTCAAGTCACGTTGTTGATCACTGATCACTTTTCGGACAATTGTTAGAAGCAAATGGATCAGTTAAGAGACAGAGAGAGAGAGAGAAAGATAGAGAGAGAGATAGAGAAAGATAAAGAGCAGCTGAGAGCTGTGGAAAGTAAAAGCAAAAGGCCCCGAAAGATGACATAACATCTGTTGCCGGTTTTCGCTCTTTCTCTTTTGCTTTTCTGTTGTGGTCTCATTCGTTAAGTTTTTGGCTTTTGGCGCTTACGCCCTACTTTAACAGTTTTAACAACGTCTTCGAGCCAAGTTAAGACGAAGAAATGACGCTGTCTGACCATCAGCATTGCATGTTTGCCTCGAGGTGGCAATTCCGATTGCCCCCTTTCTCTACCCTCTTCTTCCGCTCTCTCTCTCTGTCTCGTTTTTTGTATTGCAAAATTGTTTGACTGATTGACTGATTGCCTGATTGACAGCAAAACAAAACAGCACAGCAAAGGCGGCCAAAACAAAACGGCCCAAAATACACATTCAAGTTCATTTCTTGCATGCCTCAGCTGAAGATGACTTGGTTTTTGGCTCTTTGATTTTGGCTTATGGCTTATGGCTTTTCGGTATTTCCCTCGAAGTCAATTATATTATTTAAAATGCTTGATGCCAGTATTCAGGTTAAAAACTTTTGAATTTCAAATTGGAGAATTTCAAGATTATTTATGTGGAAAATGGAAAAGTAAAGATATTATTTAAGAATCTAAAGTTGGCTTTGTTCTCATAAAAATTAACATATGTCTAAAGTTTAAGTTAAAGACCATCATAAATTGTGTTTCAAGACATGCATTTTTAGTCCTGATATAGTCTCTCTATCTATCTATTCCCATCTATAAAATCAAATGAGAATATTTCCATTTCAAAGTTCAAAGTAAATCCGCAAATAGCTTAATACACCTTTTATGATAGCAGACTCCACCTATTGGTGACTAATTCCGCAATCTTAGACATGCCAGTCAGATTTAACTTTTCACTAACTGATCTTCAATTGCCAAAGCCTTAACCTTTGAGCCTGCTAAGTCAGCTCAGCATTCGTGTCAAAGTCTAATAAGGCAATCAGCGATTCTAATTTGCGGTTTCCCTTGCTATGTACTTAGTTTCTCTCATTAAATTTTGGGATGAGTCATTATTATTTTTTTTGTTTTTGCATACTTATTGACCAAAGAAATTATACCCCTCGCGCTCTCTCTCTCTCTCTTTCTCTATCACTCTTCCTTTCTCTGTCTTCAATTAGAGCTACGGCTTTGGTTTGTTTTTAATGCATTTTCTCACATTTTTGTGTGTAATTACGGATGATGCCTGCCTTTTCGCACCTGCCCCTCTCTCGCTTTCTTTCACTGGGCCTTATTCAATTTCTTTTTAACAAAAGCCCAGCTTTGAAAAGCTTTTGGCCATAGAAATTGCACAAAAAATAAAAGCCAGACACACACACACTCACACACGAATACAGGTTGCTGGCCAAATATAAAAAGTAAAAACAAAAAAAAGGAAAATTACATAATTTTTGTTGTGATTTATAAATTGCTCGCCGTTGCAGCATACTGCTGGGATTACTCATACGCCGAGTTGCCCAAGAAATGTCCAATATTTAAACTTGACCAAACCGCCACCATAGTTGGCCATCGGCCGTTAGCCATTGGCCATTGGCCATCGCCTATTGACAGTTATCGTTAGCATCCGCATCGCTTCGAAGACCTTGGGGGCCAGAGAATAGCCAGCAAACCAAACAAACGCTCGGAAAAAAACCGAAAATCAAAAAAAAAATTAACAAACCACAGACTCGAAATCAAATATGCTGCTTTTTATCCGATTTTTTTTTGGCTTTGATTCCATTTTATTTGTTTTTTTTTTTCGTGTAATAAACGCGCTTGATAAGAGAAGGTCAGAAGGCCAGATGGCCTTATATCTCCGTCTTTGTCTCTGCATTATCACTAATAAGCATGCCATCTCTTTCCAGCACACCCACACACGCCCACGTCCCACACACACGCTCGCAACAGAGACAGCATGAGGCAGCCAAGCAGACAGCACATCCTGGCAGCAGCGCTACTCCTCTGCAGCGCCATCTGCCTGGTAAACGCCGTACCACTACCCCAGCCCGCCAACGGCAACAAGGAGCTGGATGTCCTCCAAATCCCGCTGGCCAATGGCAAGGTGAGTTTTTTAGTGATTCTTGGGGGATTAGTGTTGATATTTTTTAGGCATACAATTTTCTGTTAATTTATTTAATTAAATTTAAAGTGCATTTTTCTTTCTTTCTAATATTTTCCATATTTCTGGGGATATAATTTTACAAATTTTAATGGCTAAACTTAAGTCATTAATAAACAAAGTTATTGTTAGTATCAGTATCAGTATTAACTTCTCTTAAACGACTTTTATGTATAATTCTGACTTACTATATTTATATATATCCATCAGTTGATGCTCAAAAAACCTTTAGATAAGATTTTTATTCATGCCATAAAATTATATTAAAATAGGTTTAGGGCGCTATGAATTTCTGTTTAATTCTGGGTAGACTCTTTAATAGCTAAGTTAATAATTTTTAAAAATTTTCCAAAAGTGTTTTCCCTGAAATTACTACTTTTTACTATATTTACTTTAATGTAAATTAAGGCGATCATTACTGAATATTATTTTAAATGATTTTTTGCGGATCGTCGAATGGGTGTAGCCCTGATATTTCTCAAGCACTTTTAATTCCTAGGAATTACAAATAATATAAAAATTCATGCTTAGATTTAAGGATCTTCTTACCTTATCAAAAACGAAAAGAAAGAGTTTTAACATCAAGGCCTTATAGCTTAACAGAGATTTAACATCACTGCCTTACAGCTTAACAGGGATATAACATCAAGGGCTTACAGCGTAACAGAGATTTAACATCAATGTCCTGCAGCTTAACGGTGATTTAACATTAGGGGCTTAGAACTATCGATTTTTTTTGGCTTGGCGTTGCCAGATGCCGTGGAAGCAGTTCACTATCTATCGCAACATGATTATTATTTATGTCTTATTTTTATTTATTTTATTATTATATATTATTAGGTAACTTAATCATAATTTATTCAGAATTAAAAGAAAATTTTCCATAGTTAGATAGAGTTTTAACGGGTCTAAAATAAATCAAATAATCCTTTAAAAATTTGAGATTTTCTTGCCTAAAAAGTGGGCTTAAACTTTCAACTACTCCTTATATCTTCATGATATTATCTCAGATTATCTCAGAAAGTTAACCAATATTTTTCAGAAATATATTATATTTACGAAAAAAGGACAACTTTTATCAAAAGGGAAAACCATTTAATTCCATTTGATAAAATTCTAGGTATTATATAAACTAAACTTTTCCACTTTGAAATCATGATCTGATAAGAGCTTTTTCGTCTTAAATTCCTGCTAAAAACTAAAAGTAATATTTACTTCACCCCAAGTACTCACAATTAAAAAGACATAACTAAAGACTCACTTAACTTTACTTTAGAAATTAGCACTGAGGTGGCAATTCTTCTGAGAGGTATCAGATGTGATCAGAAACATACGAAATCTTGTTAGTAAAATGCCATTAGATTAGTTAACAATCAAAGCGGAAATCACACTTACTACGCAGCTAATTAAGGATGCAAAATGCATTTCAATTGCAGGTAACTAAAATTCTAAAGAGAGCTATCAAATTATATAAAAAAGCCTTAAGCCGAACCAATATTTGCAGGGCTGACTATATCAAGATAATGATAAAGTACCCAAAGCCAAACAAGCGAGTGCGTAAAACAAATATTATCTAAAGCTTTCATAGGCTTTTCCCATTCGTGGGTGGTTCGAAAAGTAATTGAAAACTTGCCCTAACTCGGCCTTATTATTTAAAACATTTAAAACGTGAAAATGTCGGTGGTAAGCCCTATTAAACGGTTAACTTGTGCCATGGGAATGCGGTAATAAAACAATTTGGGCCCATAAACTTCAGCCTAATTGGCCAAGTTAATGGCTAAAGTGCTGGAACTCTACGAGAGACTCTCGTTAACATTCAGTTGGCTCAAAGTAGCGCGTGCTGCTGCCTCAGTTGCCCTTTCGACCATATTTGCTTGACAAATTTGCACTTGGATTGGGTTGGCTTTTTCGGCAAGGGGGAGGAAGCGGCCAAACATGTTGGCTAAAACTTCCTTTTACTTTTTGGTTTTTGGTATTGGGTTTATAGTTTTTGGTTTTGGCTTTTGGCCAATTCGGGTCTCGGGGTCTCTGGGCCCGTCCAACCTGCGTGACTGGATCAGAGCTGCGATCTCTTCGAGAGCAGAGCAGACCAGTTCCAAGGAAGTTGGCACACTTGGTACCTGTTTCCTTAGTTGCTGCTGCTGCTGTAGCTGCTGCTGTATTTTAGACTCAGCTGGGTGTTGGCCTGGCCTGGGCTGGCCTGGCCAAAAAAACCGGACTCTTTGCCGAGCTGAGCGTTGAGCAAGCCGGACTAGAGCTCTGTTATTTTATTACTTAATTGCCTAGCAAGAGACAGTTCCCCACAATTCCCATTCCCATTCGTATTCGATCATCGCCGGGGATCATTGTATCACTGTGCCGGCAATTAGCACCCCGTACGGCCCAGCCCCCTGCTAATTTGTTGGCCAAAAACTATTCGGCCAGAGAGCTGTCCAGTTTTTAGCATTGTTTTATGTCATTTTATGGCTTTCACTTTGTGCAACAAATTTGCACAAATCTCCGAAATCCGTAAACCGAAATCTCCAGACAGCCCGAAGGCTGTGTAAAAAAAAGCGCAACTCGCAGTATTTGTCAATCAAATGGCTGGCATGCAATTATTATTTCTGAATGTTCGTGTGAAAAACCATAAATAAAGCACAAAATTGTTTTCCTGGTAAGAAGTTATAAGATTTTATATGTCATATTAGAGAGAAAACCAGTAAATAAACTGAAAACTGAAAGGAAATAAAATATATTTATTATACTGACAGATGCAGGGCCATAAATTAAACAGAAAAATGTGCAAAACTCCGGTAGTTGTTAACTAAAAAGTTGTTAAAAAAAGTAGTAAAGGGCACTTAACGTATAAGGTAGCTAAAAAGTATTGCATTTAAAAAGATATATATCTATTTAAATAGCAGCTATAAAAAGTGCTGTAATGATAGCAACCTCTGGAAATCTTTCACAAACCTTTTCCCTCTTAACTGCAGCTTGCCAAAGAGTATGAAGCAAGTTTAAGTCATGTTACCATGCACTACATAATACATGTTTTAAATGCCTACACCCACGCTAACATCTTTGAACATCTGCTGAGAGATCCAAAATAAAGTTAAGTCAAAACTTCAGCCCAAAAGCAAAAGTTACACAAAACGTTAAGCATTTGTTGTTGCCCAATTCGAGAGCCAAAACTGGGTCAAAATTTAGCCCACAAAACGCTGATACGTTAATGAAGTCGATATATATGTATATATATACTGCTCATATATATAGTTCAGTTTGACTATGAGCTGATGTTCATCTCGGCGTGTTGACATGCCTTGCGCCATAAATCATTTAACGAGACGATGACAATGGCGATTGAACTAGCTGGCAAGGAGAAAGAGGGGAGGGCAAGTCTAAAATCTGTGAAAAATCGGAGAAAAATATATAAATAAGCAGAGCTGCGGAGAATTTTCTTTGGTATGTCAACTGCAATGATATCTCCATTGTTGCCACTTTACTTGTATTTTTATTTGCTTGCCTCTTTGTGTCGCCTCGATTCGATTCGTTTGCTCACTGGCTTCCTTGGCAGCCAGCACGTGGCAAAAATGATATAACAACAATCTGATGGCAGGCAGGGGACTGCAAAATATCTCCAGTCTTTATATAGTATTTGTATTTGCTTGTTTTTGTTAGGAAAGTAAAGTTCTTCTTACTTTAACTTGAGATTTTTTGCTTTTATTTTATGATTCCGATTTCTGTCTTAGAAGAAATCTAGCAATGCTACTTATAGGTAATATTTAAATAGTATTTCATGAAGTTTCTTACTATTTTTTGAGCTCTCCTCACTCTTAATACCCATTTTTAATAGCATTTTAATGATGCACCCACCACCCACCGTCGAATAAACATTGTTTTGATTTCTCGCCAAGTGGAAGTCGACTACCTAGTGACAGACTTTCCGCTTATGTAACCACTAGCTCCTGCTCCACCCCCTTCTTGTGAAGCCCCTGAGGCAGGCAGTATCACCCCCCTTTGCCACTGCACTGTACAACTTCCTCTCTTCGCGCTCTTGTACACATATCACGCATACGCCGCATTGTACGACAAGTAAAACGTCAATTGCAACGGCATGTTGTTGCTGCTGCTGCTGCTGCTGCTACTGCTGCTGCTGGCAATTTGTTGGTAGCTGCATTTTTGTTAAGTGGCAAACGAGACGCGCTTGCCTTGTCTGTCATGTCAGTCAGATGGAAACTAAAGACAATTTATACGGCAGGGAGTCCAAATTGTAGTCTCTTTGGAGGCAAAGAAAAAATAACATTCAAGATATCTATGCATGTTGTCTTTTGCGATTAGCCAGTGCTTGAGAATAATTAAAGCCCGGCCATTATCCAATAGCCGTAGTTTAGTCTTGTGGCTCGTTTGATTTATTCATTTTCGAATTCCAGTTTCGCCCATTTTTCAATTTAATTTAATTGTGTCGCGTATTTTTTATTAGCCAACGAACAAGGCCTCATTGGTTGGCTAAAAGCCTTTTGCTTGCCTCTGGCCCAATGGATTACCAAATGGGCGTGGCAGCGATTTATCTGTTTAGATATAGAAATGAATCCAATGAGCGGTCATGACACGCACTGTCGATGAGGTCGCAATTTGCAATTAAGTTGGAATTTCAATTTGTTTTTATGGAATGCTTGGGGTTACATGGCAGCTTCTCACTAAAATTCATAAAAAATATATAAATTTAAAGCTAACTAAGTGATTAACACTCGTTGAATGAGATCAGTTAATGTTAATAAATATTAATAATTTATTGATTCACTAAGTAGATCAGACATTTAACTGATTAAAAATGCAAAATAGAAGACCAAAAGTTGGCATAGAAAAACTTTAAATTATATTCAGTAAAATCATCGCCCAGCCCAGCTTAGACTGCATTTAAGTTTATCAAAATATATATTAAAAATGGCTATTAACATATTTATCTTTCATAAACCATGACACATAATTTAAAACTAGATTTCCTTTATCAAAAGTGTTGGCCAAATCCCAGACTAAATACCATTTTAAGCACCGAATAAAATATCCACAAATTCAAAATAAAAAAATATACCAGTTTGCAATGTTAATTTATGCGCAGTCTGCCCCTTATCGAATCTAGTTTTTATTTGTGATTCGGGGACTTAACACCCGTCTATAGCTCTTTCTAATAGAGCTCGACTAAGGCAGTGATTTGTTGGATTTTTATTGATTCGAGAGGCGCCTTAAGTTGGTTAAGGTCAAGGCAATGTATAAGTCCAAGCTTTTTGAAAAGTCTGTTCAGCAATTTGTTTTCTTTTTGATTCTCTTTTTTAATGATTTTTTCTTTTTTTTTTTTTGGCAAGTTTGGCTATCGATTAGCGATTGGAATCGATTCTATATAAGCGGCGTCTTCCGCCTTGGCATAAAATGAAACTGAAAATGAAAATGAAATTCCCAACATACTGCCGACTGCTTAAAATTCACAGCATTCGCTTTAATGACGTTTGCCACGAGGCAGCTAGGCAGCCAGGCAGGCAGGCAGCTTCTGGGCCTGAACTCATTTGAAATTCATTAAGATGTCCCATAAAAACGTAACTTTTGCCTTAAGTAGTTTCTGGCCCCCCCAAACGCCCTTCTCTCTGGGCAATATCCAAACAATTGTCGCACTAAACTGACACTGACAGACAGCTTAAAATATGATGAATACTTCAGGGGAAAAAAAGTAAAAGAGATAGAGAGTTGGCAACAGTTTGTTGGCCAAACTAGCAAAAGTTTATTTTATGCTCCTCATCATCATAATCATGGTCGTCATAATCATCGCCGCTGCTGCTGCTGCTGCTGCTGGTGACTTCCGCCCGCGTGTAAAAGTCAACTTCCGCAGTGACTTTTGAGTCAATTAAACACTGCAACAGCAACATCCACTCTTCAGATATATATATATATACAGTCTGGGGATCCCATTTCGAATCTCTTTTGCCTTTAAGTAGCATTCCAAAAGTTAGCCGGGCTGAAAAACGTGACAATTTTATGGAAATACCCTGCAAAATGAGATTAACCGGCTAAGTTGTGGTTTCCAACGAAAGGCCAGCCAGAAAGGTGGACATACATATATAAAAGCCATTAACAATTGGAATAATAGGCAATGGATAATAATAATAAAAAAACAATGGTAGAATATAGACAATTGCCTCATTAACCGTGTCTATTGTCATTGATGATATATGGGATCCAAGTTGACAAGTTCGAGTCATTGTCTGCTGGAAGTTTATAAATATTTTGCAAACAAATGATTGCAATTGTTAAAGCTTATTATTTATAAATATAGTAAGAACCATAAGTTGTTAATAATGGGTGTATGATTAACTTAAAGGTGATTTTAAAACAACTAAAAAGAGCAAAAGATAAGTCCATAGAACTTAATTCGAATATATTGCTGCATACTTTCAGGCAGTTGATAATTTAAAACCCTAGAAAAGTTCTATATCGCATTCGTACGCTTTCTACTTATATTACTCGTAAATCTTTAATGCCTTTTCCCACTGATCAGACCCCATAGACTATTAAGAGTATTAAAACTTTGACTTTATTGTCCGATATTGAAATGGTTGCCCAGCACAAACCTATTTTATTTTTTTTTTAGCTTCCTCGAGGAGCGGCAGAAACTTTTCCAATTGTTAAAGTGTTGATGCTATATTATTAGATTGTGCTGCTTTTGAGCTGCTTGGAATCCCTTGCACCTGGTGGCACCTTGACAATTGTTGCAACTAAGAAGTTGCTGTTGCTTTTTTGCTTTTTTGCTGCTTAGTGACTCGTGCTGTTGATTGTCCAAAAGTTAGTTGCCTTCTTGGCCGCTCATTCAGCCATTCATCCACCGCCCACAAAATGCAATTTTAATGCAATTTGAAAATTTATTGTGCAATATTTTCTTAGCTTAGACAGCTTATTGCTGTTGCTGTTGTTGCTGTTGTTGCACAGTTGGCAATTGCCCATTAACGTTAACAACTTTTTGCAAAGTCATTTGGCTTTCTGGGCCTGGGCCTGGGCCTTTTGAGACTGAGCCTCCTGACTCTTGCTTTCTGTTTTTGTTTTTGTTTTTTTTTCTTGTTTTCGGGGTGAAGAGCACTACCGCACCACCACCCACTGAACTTAACTGAACTTAACTGAACCACTGCACCACCCACTAAACCTAAACAAGGGGCCACTTAATGTGGTGCTGCAGCGATAGAAGATCTCTTGTAACCACTGAAAAACCCCAAGAAAATTACAATTTACACTTGAAACTTGATTACAAACACAAGGGGGAGTGAGAAGATGAAGGGTTTCTCCATGAGGGGGGGGACTTGGGGGTTCAAAGGGGCGCCACTAGCAGCAACTCATTGTCTAAAGTGAAAGTTTTGTCAATTTGCGGGCACTTTGGGGTCTTTTGTTTTCTTTCGCCTGGCATCTGCTGCTGCCACCTCATCTTCGCCTCTGTTTCACTGCCAGATTATGCAACAGATGGTACGAAATTATATAGGTATTATTGTTTACCTCGACCGCAGACAAAGTAATTCACACCTGAAACCAGTCATCATTCGCCAACCTGAAACTCAACTAGTTGAGTATCAAATGGCTAAGGTCACGAAGAAAGGCTTTGTATCAAAATGCGACTTGATGACTGGCAGATTCTTGGTATTATTTAATATTAATTAATAAGATAAAGATTTTATTCAAATGGAAAAAAAAGAGAATGCTTGAAATGAAACTTATTTTGGATTTATTTTTGCATTTGCAGGAAATCGATGTCTTGACATTGGGCGCCAAAGACCAAGAAACATTGATAGCCGATCGCAATAAACGAACGATTGGACTGCTGCGTGAGCTGTTCCCCGACATCACCAAGGTAAGAGCTTTATAAGATATATAACTATATCTATATATATATACATGAACCATTAGCCGTCCCCCCCTCCGAAGACCCTCTCTCTCTCTCTCTCTCTCTCTCCGAAATGTCAGCCAAATCATATATATAATATTTTTATATATAACAATCCGCTTAGACAGTTTTAGCCCCCGGGGATATAGGTTCCCAAAGAAAAGAAAAAAGATAAACATAAACCTTTTGTCTATATGAAAGTGTATTGAATTTGGCGCCACGCGAAATGTTTTCCTCACATAGGAGATCAATATGCAGATCAATCGTCTAGTGAATAATGTATTGCAACGCGTTGGGCCCGTGGTTCTGGGCACGATTCTCAATCCGGGATTCGATCGGGGCCTCAATCCCCGGCAGCCGATCAAAGAGGACACTGATGGGGATGTTAAGGAGGAAGGGTCCAAGGACTATGACCAACTGCCCGAGGACCTAACCGAATTCAAGCCCGATGGCGAGTTCGCAAGGGAACGCTGAAGCGCTAAAGAAAGAAAAAGAAAGAATTAACAAACAAACAAAAAATATGTAGCCCTAAGGCTTTATCCCCATAAAAATATTGGCTTGGTCCCCTCCTCTCCTCCTGGAAATGTGTTCTACCTTGAAAATGTTGCATGTTTTTATCTTTAGGCTTAGCAAACGAGCACTCAACCACCCAACCACCTCCTGAACTCAGCATGCCAGCACCACCCAGTAGCAGAGGTTGAACCACCACCATCCACGCACACCCACACCTACAGACACGAACATAGACACCCACAATCTACCAAATAGACAACCACCCACAATTGAGTTTTCAGCCTGCAAACAAATACAGATATATAGCAAATGTCATCCCAACAATTGGCCAAGATCATCAAGAACAGTCAACAATCGACCAAATCTGCAACCAATCAGCTACTGCATCAGCATCTCATGTGGAAAGCACCACCAAACGAACCACCAAAGAATCTCATTTACCAGTAAACCAGTAAACAAAAATCAAAAACCAAAAACAAACCACATATTTTCTGTTGACCTTTCGCTGATCTCTTGCTAGGAAATCGATTCGATAGTCAATCGCATTATAGCCCAGGTGATTCGGGTGGCCGGTCCTGGTGTGCTGAATAGCATATTGGCCGGAAATCGCGGTGGTGCGGGTGGTGCAGCCGGCGGTAGTACAACGCCCACCTCCGATTTCGATGCCGATTTCGATGCAGACTTTGACGATGACGATGATGTGGCACCATCGAGCAGTCCAGCTACGAGGAGTGCAGGCAATGGTGCACCTGCACCACCACCACCACCACCGAACAGTGTCAACGAGGTGGAAGAAAGCCGTCGGGTGAAGATTGATCTGCCCACTTTTGCACCACAAACTGGAGGATCAACAGCTGGATCGAAAGGTGAAGAAAGCACAACCAATCAAGCATCTTCATCCCCAACAACAACAACAACAACAACCACCAGTCCCAGAACAACCATCACTAGTACCACTAGCACGCCAGTGGAGGAGCTGGTCCAGTTATTGCCGCGCTCCCTGGAGCCGGCAACAACCGCTGACCCGCCGATAACAGCAACTTTGCCTGCAACAACAACCACTACTACTAGTACTAGCACCACTGATTTACCCCCACCAAAAGAACCCACAACCACCACCACCACAACCACAACCACAGCCACAACCACAGCCACCAATATCCTGTTTCCCAACAACAACAGCATCGATGAACCACAATTGCTAACAATCATCGAAGATATAAATCGTTTATTAAATTCTACCAATTATTTTATTACAACCAGAGATAATCTAACAACAACAACAACAACAACAGCCACAACAACAAAGGCCACAACAATTGACAACAACAACATTACGAAACTATTGCCCGTCTTTGATTGAGCACTGAAAATACAACAACAGCAAATTTATAGATTATAAAGGCAAATACGGATTTGAAAGCAACAACAACAACCATCACAACAACAACAACAACAAGAACAACAACAACCACCACATAAGGATGATGACGAAGAACAAGAGAGAACATCAGCAACATCATTTAGAAGAAGCATTTTCGATTTCGATTATCGATTTCGATTTTTTTAGAGACCTTTGCTCATTCCCTAACAAACGTAGAAGAAAGCTACAAGCCGAAAGGGTTTTAAAGTGGTTCTAGAAGTGGCTGAAAAGAGTGCGAAAATGTTGCTGAAGAATTGGAATTTGAAGAATTGAAACTTATTATTAATCGGGACTAGAAATCGGGACAGTAAAAAAGTTCTTCTTCTCTGTAAATTTATTAAAAAAAACTTTCGAAAAACGTAAAATACCCAACTGAACCACTTTTGAAATCGCTTCGGAACCACGCCCCTCACTCCCACGTAGAATTCACCCTCTGAATCGCTCCACACATGTACCCATGACAAACCCCATTGTATATTGTTGATACACCCACCATATAGGCCCCAAAGTTCCTCCGCCCAAGCCCCTGACCAAAACACCAACCAACCACCCGCATTGTATGTTATCAAAACTGAACCACTGAAGCTAACTAATCTCCCCTCCCCTCCACTCAAATCTACTCAAAACTCTATGCACCTGCACCACCGAATCTAAAATCGTATGCGCACCACTTCGATTCGTGGTTGTTGTAGCAAATCGACGAGCAGGCAAACCGCATTATCTCTAAGCTCCTGAGAACTCTCGGACCCACGGTCCTGCGTACCGCCATCCAGGGCAATAGTGCCAATGCGGCCAGGACCAGTTTCGATGCGGACTTTGATGATGATGACAATGATAGCTCCAAGAACAGCACCAGCAGCACCACCTCCTCCGGTGACGACAGTGGCACTCGTGTGACCATCGAACTGCCCACCTTCGAACCGGATGATGAGAACGAGATCGATGCCGAGAAGAGCAGCAGCAGCACCAGCAGCACCAGCACCAGCACGAGCACCACCAGCTCCAGCACTACCACCTCAACCACCGAGTCCGATTAAAGTGCGTTTCATTTGCTACAACAACTGTGAGATAATCACAAAAAGATGAGCTAAAATGTCACCAAAATGTATCAGCAGTTGGTAAAACAGATAACAATGGAGTTTTCAAATCCCTTTTAGACATCCCTAAATGAGATTTGTAAACCCTAGTTATATCTGTCAAGCCATTAATAGAGCATTTTTCATAATCAAATGGCGTTTCATCATAACACCATTTAATATGATAAATTGCAGATACAATTTTGGCTTTGATATTAAAGAGCTCTATCACGAAGTACTATTGAATTGGCATTTAAAATTGGTTTCCATTTCCCTTTGAAATTTCTTCGCGCAGCACAACAACAACAACAACAACACCCAACCACCCTCTACAGAAATTGAAATAAACATTAAAGGAGAATGATAAAATGAAAGTGAAGTTCTCATTGAATTGGCATTGTTAACCAACACTTGATTGTTTTGAAATTACCTTTACAACACTGGTTTTTAGCACACGCACATACTCACCAGCTCTCTTCTCTCCCGCTGTCTCTGTTTTTCCACTCTCTTGTATCTCTGTCTCTTGTATCTCTCCATCTTTATCTTTGCCTTCTGTCCCAGCCATCTTCTCTTACAACTTTTCCCATTTCAACTTCCACTTCCAAACTATAAGCCATATCTTCTTCTTAAATCTATCCTGCCTTCTCTCATGCGCACCCTCATTCCACTTAGGTTAGTAGGTGTTTTTTTAAAAATTAAAACTTATATATTTTACATTTATATTGTATTAGTTGTGTAAGCCATTTTTTAATACATTTCCAAATATACCGATATAATTTGTATCCACTTGAGACTTTTTGCTCAAACCAGAAACAACATGTCGTTTCTGGGGATATCAAAACTCTGCAATTGGTGTCTATAAGTAGGCAATGTATTCCTCATTTCTGTATATACCACATTAAATATTCCCTATGCCTGCTTTAAGACACCTTAAAAGGGGGTTTTGATATCGCCAGAGACTTTCGAAAGCCCTCAAACCTTCACACACACTTTTGGTGCCCAGACAGACTCAAAAAATAAAAGCGTGTAAAAACCCCCCCCATTAAGCTCATTTGTCGCTCGTGACACGAAGGTTAATTGTGGGCACGGTTGGGTGTTTTTTTTTTTACCTCACCTCACAGCACTCGTCTGTACACTCACCACACTCACGAGTGCATTTATACATATATCTCTCTGCTCTCATTCCCAGCAATATATTCGATACTCGGTGTACTCATTTCCGCACTCATTTTCGCCGTCTTTGTTTTTTCCGCCCCGCCGCCCTGAATAAAGAAGCAAAAACAAAAGAGTTGACAAGGATTTTGTACTTAATTTTCTGTTGGCCAGAAAGAGAGATTTAATTGTCTTTTATAATTTAACCATAGAACTTGAAACGCTTGAAAAATATATACCCAAAGGAAGCGTGAACGATAGTCGATGATGTGTGAGAAAGTGGATTTCTAGACTAAGCGCTCCTCTCTAACTATCTATCTAACTCTTTCTATCTGTGCTGTCTCGCTCCTTTTGTTTTTCTCTTTTGCTTATTTTTGTATCTTTTTCTCTTTATTTTCATGTTCCATTAAAACCCGATTCGATTTGTGCAATGCAAATAACTCACCACCAAAACAATCAAATCAAATCAAATCAATCGAAAAAAAAATACGAACAACGCTCCACCGATAACTGATAACCGATAACCGATAACTGATAACCGATAACTGATAACCGATAACTGATAACCGATAACTGACAACCGCAAATGTATACACAAATACATCGAACGCATTTGTGCACGTATTCGATAACTGCCCATCAATCAATCGATCGATTTCGACACCACAATCGACCAAAACAAAACAACAAATCGCCTGTGCAAATGATCAATCAAAAACCACCTAACCACTCTGTCTCCACCTAACCTCACATTCACCCTAACCTCGCAAACGATGACATAACCTCACTTGTGTTGAACTCACCACACTCGACACACACACACACACTGAAAAAAAACTCGAATACAAAACGAAAAACACACAAACTACACGTCGCCGAATCCTACGCTTTGCCTTACCCTCAACCCCTCGACCTTGGGCTTCTCACCCACCACCCCCTTGGAACCACCCAATATCCTCTCCTCTCCCCCACCCTCACATAATCAACTCCAAAATTCGAAATTTCTAAACAAACACCCACCAACAAAAAAAACAAAAACAATGCAACAAATGCCCTATCAAAAATATCGCAAAAAAAACCTATGACAAAACCCGAAAAAAAAACCAAAAGAATGGAGCCACCGATACCCAGATCGACCTATCGGCCATCAACAAGCAATTGGAGGAGACTATCCGAGTGGCCCGTCAGGTGAAGGAGGCGGAAGCTGCCGCCAACGCTGTGGCCGCCCAGTCCCTGTCCCCATCCTCGTCCTCTGCCTCCTCGCCGATCGCCCAGGCGCCCATTCCCCTGAAATCCAACGAGCCCATCCAGCTGAGCTTCAACAACGAACTGCCCAGTGTCTCGACCTCCGCAGGTGTGAATGACAAGGCCTTGAGCACCAACGATCTGCAGCTGTCCGAGTCCAAGTCGCCGGCGATCGATGAACTGACCCTTGACTCCGCGGAGGAGACCGCCGAACTTGATGATCGCAACAAGAGGTAAGTAAAGGAGACATTCACTAGGTATTCAAGACACCAGGAAACTCATTTCAATGCCTAACTGCATGGCTTTGTATTTGATATACAAACTTCTTTTCATTTACTTAACTTAAAAAAAGATTTATAAAAAAAAGATATTTTAAGAACAACACTTAACTAATTCAACACTTTCCTTACCTTTTCACCCCTACAACAACTCAACAAAAACTCAACAACAAATCAACAACAACTCCACAAAAACTCAACAACGTTTCATCAAAAACCCAACAAATTGAAATACTTGAAACATTGAAAAACAATTTCACATAAATCAAAATTCAACAACAAATAACAAATATCTCATATAAAATATAAATATTTATAAAATCAAATCAAAACTCAACAAAATCTGAAATACACTCAACAACCACTCAATACGAATGGAATGGCCTCATCTCAACAACAAAATTCAACAAAAAATCAACAACTAACTTATAAATTGAACCGAAAATCAACAACAATTCGATTGGAATGGCTTTATCAATAGTAATCTGTTCAAAAGGTTCCTCAGCTTCGGCGGTGCGGGTCTGGCCGGCGGCTCAAGCGGCGGTGCAGGCGGCTCCCCCAGTGGCAATGCCCTGGGAGCCGGCGGCTCTGGCAACTTCCTGCTGGATGTGGTTAGGGTGAGTATCAATCTTGTTTGATTTTTAATGACTACTAATTTTCGACTTACCTAACTAATCCCTTACCAACTTCAGCTTTTCTCGGGCAGCGTTCAGACCCAGCAGGGCGATGAGGCGGCCAACTCAGTGGGCGGTGGTGCCAGCAGCAGTAGCAGCGGCAGTTTGGGTGGCGATGGAGATGCGGATGGCGATAGCACCCGCAATGCCGATGGCTACACCGAGGGCATTCCCGGCCCGGTCACGCGCCTTGTGGTGCTGGCCAACCGCGGTCTGGCCAATCTGGTCCAGGACTTGATACTGGTAGGTGTTTGAGTCAGACAAGGATTTAAATGGGTTTTCAAGTGGAAAATTTGTAATTATGGGAGTGACAGAGAATCAAATTTATAGTGAAAGTTAGTTCAGAAGGTGCCTAAAAGTATGCAATGAAAAATGAGCATTGTCTTTCAGAGAGAAAAGAATGCATTTTCAGACTTGAAATTTATTTTTGCACCCTTTGAAAGACTTATTAAGTTATCAAAATCATATAAAAACATTTTTCCAAAACCTTTTTAAGAATTTTAAATTTTACTTCAAGGCAATCCAGCCCTTCGATAGTGCCAAAACCTTATATTAGTATATTATAGATCTCATTTCTATAACCCCTCTAATCTCTAACCCTTTCTCTTTCCAGCGCGTTGCGGCCACCAGCGAGAAGTTCGTGAACTTCAAGGCCAAGCTGATAACGGCGCTGATCTAAGGTCAACGGTCAGCACCGGCCACGCCCTCGCCCGAATTAGTCAAGTCACCAACCTGTACAGAGTCAAATGCAGCAGATCACCCTCTCTATCTCGCTCTCCCCCTGTCTCTATCTCTCTCTCTCTCTCTGTCTCCCCCCCAAGAAACCGCTACTTCCACCCCCCAACACAACCTTCCACACACACATACAAGCACGGCCACGCCCACTCACTCACACGGAGACAATACTGTTGTGCATCATTCGATCAAAGAAATTTCCCGGCAATTTCAACATTTTTTTAAAAATTTTTAGCTAATTTTTTTATAACAAAAAACGGAATTAGTTTGATTAACTAAACACAAAAAAATCATAAAATTATAAGCAAAATTGCAAAAAAAAAACAAAAAACGAAAACACAAATCAAAGAATTTTATTTATATATACCAATAAAACAAAAAAAGAAAAATGAAAGCAAAATTATGAAATTATGAAAAAAAAAAACAACAACATGAAAATGTATATGTATAGAAAGAAGAAGAAACGCCTGATACAATTATTCCTGCCCTAGTACTATATCTTTCTACTGTCCCGACTATCCCATGATTTTCCAATTTTTCTATTGGCTTTTGTAAATATTTTGCTATTTGCAAATTTTCCTCACTTTTTTTCCTTAATTTGTAATTTGCGCCCTCGCCCCCCACAACCCATTTCCCACTCCTTTTTTTTGTGTATATTTTGTGTTCTATTAAAAAAAATCATGACTGTGGTGTTTTATTTACTATTATTTTTAATTATTTTAAACGAAAACGAAACGAAGAAGAAGTCGATAAAGATGAAGATGGATATGAAAATGAAAATGAAAATGAAAATGAAGTTGAAGTTGAAAAGGATGAAGAAGGCGAAGAGACACGTCAAGTTTCTATTAGAAGAAATATAGCCGAGCTTAATGTTTTTTTTATTTGCTGTTGTTGGTCAAAGAACCCCCCACCCCGAAAACACCCACAAACACAAAAACACACACACTCGCACATCCACTGAAGCATACTCAATATATAAACCGATCGATCCGATATGCCTATTATATACATATCTATATATATATATATAGTTCCGTTCTTGTTCGACTTCCCCTGTGCCCCCCTGGATTTGTTTGTAACTCCCCCTAATCCTAAGCGAATTGTGTTTTTCTCACTATGATTTTTTTCTAGCCTAGCTAAGTGAAACTTTCGAAAAATGTGTATAAAATAAAAGTGAAATGATTTTAAATACTTATTGTTTGTTGTTTTTAAATCTTAAGAGGGTTAATAACACGGTTTTGGGTAGCCTTTCTGGAAATTAACCGAGACTGAGATTTATCTAAGACAAAATTGGTCAAATAATCAATAAAAAGTTAACATTTTTACAGATAATTTCTGAAATCTTATACAAGTTTTAATATTTCAGAGAACATTTTATTGGCCAGCCTTCTGCAAATCATCAGAAACAGAGATGTATCTAACATAAAACGAATCAAACATTTTTCTTTTATGTACTGCATCCAACTATGGGGCTTGGCTTCGGATTCTAACGTCATTCGGATTCATGTCATTCAAAACCGGGCGTTGCGCATAATTGCAAATGCGTTACGTACGGTACGTTAGAAACAAAGCCCTAGAAGATGACCTCCACATTCCCTCTATTTGGGAACAGATAAACAGGCACTCGAGTCGGTACAACGATCGTCTCACAGCTCACACCAACCACTTAGCTTCTTCGCTGGCTAATGCAACTACCAGAAGACGTCTAAAGCGAAGGCATCCAGCCGATCTCTGGACAAGAGGACGACAAATTTCTCGAGTCCTAAAGCAGTAATCTAGTATTAGTATTAATAGTATTAGTATTTAGCATTGATCTCTAGCTGTCTAGTTATAAAAATTTGTTAATTTCCTTCCTGCTATGTATTTATGTTATTTGTTCATTGTTGTTCTCAACGTATTATAGCCATTAAGTTGGATGATTGACGTTTAATAAATGTATTTATTGTTATATCAAAAAAAAAAATGATCAACCATTTGTTTATTTTTTATCTAAGGCTTACAATTGGTTTAAAACTAAGAGCTAACATGAAGCTAGCAGCTAAGGCCTTCTGCTCGCAGCTAGTTAATGGCTTGGTTGTCTTTTAACTATATAAAATAATATATATAAATGGATGAAACATCAAATATATCAAGTGCCAATTTATATATTTTAAAGATAATCTTGAAATTATGAATAAAATTATTCAAGTTTTGTGATCTAAAACAACAGTTTTGACTCTCTTTTCTGAAAATGATCAGAAACTGAGATATATCTAAAATAAAATGGGTTAAGCAGTTAATCGAGAAACGCGGAAGGTGAGTTAATCATAATTAAAACTATAAATATTTTATGGATTTTTTTTACACACTTATTGACTATATTTTGTGAGAAATGGAAATCCATTTTTTCATATTTAGAATTTCTGGAAGAACCTTTTTGCAAATTATCAGAAACTTAAGTTATCTAACATAAAATTAGTATAATATATAATATATTAAATTATTATATATATTATTATTATTATTAAAAAAGTCTTGCGGTATAAAATTGGTTACAATATTGCGATTCAAGTCAAATCTGCGCCGATTTGCTCGATGACGCGTTCCCAACGAGACACCCACCCTACAACACCCCCCCCCCAAAAACGCCCCTCCCCCTAAAAAAAAAAAAACGAGGCGGGCCCCCCCCCAACCCCCCCCAAACAAAAAAATCTAAAACATATTAATACCAGGGGGGGGGGGGGAAATGGAAACTGTATCGGGGTCCATAAACTGCACTAATTGTATTGGCGGCTTGAGATGCATTTTTGCTTTTATCGTAGTAGTACTGTAAAATACCCCCTTTTTTTTTTATCTTAATATTAGAAAAAGAAAATCAATCAAACACGTGTTAGCGCGTGAAATGAGCTTTCCAAAAAGATATAGTATGACCTGATGCGACGAATACAAAACAAGAACTACGCCCTTTCAGCGCCAACTAGCGAAAATACCGCAAGACTTTTTTGACAACCTGTTGAAATATGATTTGTCGGGCAACAATCGATATACAAACTTTGGTCACTCTTAAGCTACCCTTTTATTGCTTTATGCGATATTTTCTTATGTATTCCTTCTTCTTGTATCTGCTTTTGAAGACGTCACCACATATTGTCGCGCAGCCTTATTAAACATATAAACTTATAAGTTACTCATGTTAAACATACAGCTTCTTATCCGAGTTCCACAATAAATAAAATATCATATAACCAACAGGTTATGGGCCCAGGGCTCGTGTGGATAAAAAACTGTGACATTAATTTAAATTACTGTGTGTGATTGCGAAAAAAATTAATGAACATGAGTGGACACGGGTTATGTTCCATCGAAAAGTTGGATGAGGAAAATTACGCGGTATGGTCGGTACAGATGAAAAGCATTCTGGTGCAAAGTGATCTGTGGCCAATTGTGTGCGGGAGAACTGTGAAAAATGAAGGGGATAGCCAAGAACAAAACGCATTGTTTGATACACGGGACGAAAAGGCATTAGCAAGCATATTGCTGGGTGTAAAGTCGTCGCAAATTAACTTCATAAAGAATTGCACGTCGTCAAAAGAGGCATGGGAGAAATTAATGAGTGTGTACCAGCCGCGCGGACCAGCTAGAAAAATAGCATTGTTTAAAAGATTGCTGCGAATGAGCTTGCTAGAAAGTACAAGTGTGCAAAGCTATATAAGTGAATTCTCGGACATAGTGGAAAAGTTAAACGAAATAGGAATGAACATAAGTGAAGACATG
Organism: Drosophila eugracilis; assembly: GCF_018153835.1. Taxonomy (NCBI): domain Eukaryota; kingdom Metazoa; phylum Arthropoda; class Insecta; order Diptera; family Drosophilidae; genus Drosophila; species Drosophila eugracilis. The sequence goes on from NW_024573535.1 coordinate 1,075,395, forward strand.
CTTACAATTTTGTTGCTAACCGGCTTAGGCAAATCATTTGAAAATTTCGTTGTGGCAATCGAGACGCGAGAAATGTTGCCGTCCTTATCTGACTTGAAAATAAAAATTATTGAAGAAGGACAGAGACAACAAGTGAAAAGTGAAGTTGCGGACAGCAGTGTGCAGCAAGCATTTATGTCGCGCGCGAAGAATGTATACCAAAAGGGTAATACAAAAAAGAAAAAGAAGTGCTATAGGTGCGGACGCGAAGGTCATTTTATAGCTCAGTGCAAAGAAGAATTAAAAAATGACAAAGACACAAGCACTGAGAAGAAGAGAGCCCTTGCTATTCTGGCGAATGTGAAGAAAACTGACAATTTGAGCAAATCAATGTGGTGTCTGGACAGTGGCGCGACTGTACACATGTGTTGTGATAAGTCGTGGTTCGTAGAAATGAGAGAGCACAAAGAAAAAATATTTCTTGCTGGCGCCAATTTTGTGTTGGCCGATGGCATTGGCACTGTGTGTGTTAGTGTAAAAAGTTTCACAATAGAACTGAAAAATGTGTTGTATGCAAAAGAGTTACAGACAAACTTTATATCGGTGGCTAAAGCAGTTGAAAATGGATATAAAGTCATTTTTGATAACCACAAAGCAGTGATTAGGGATAAACAAAATGTGGACATATTGAAAGCGTGCAGATATGGTGACTTGTTTATGATTGACATAAAAATGAAGCAGTGTATGTATTCTAATACAAACAGCAGTGCAATGTGGAAATGGCATTATCGTTTTGGCCATATAAATTTGTCAAGCTTAACTAAAATGGCGAGTGGTGGAATGGTGAATGGTTTAAAAACAGTTAATACAAAAATTGACTCAAACAGCAATGCGTGTGAGACTTGCGCCAAAAGTAAAATTAGTGTGAAACCATTTCCAAAGAAATCTGAAAGTCGTTCAGAAGAAGTGTTGAATTTGATTCATTCGGACATATGTGGACCAATGAACAAACCGTCTGTCGGGGGTGCGCGTTATTTTGCAACGTTCATTGACGATCACTCGCGTTATACAGCTGTTTATTTTTTAAAATCTCGTGATGAAATACTAAGCGCATTCAAAGACTATGTTGTGTTTGCAGAAAAACAACGCGGAAAGAAAGTAAAAGCAATTCGAAGCGATAACGGGCGCGAGTACGTGAGCCACGCATTTGGACAATTTCTTACTGAAAACGGTATAGTAAGACAGCTGACAGTACCCTATACTCCACAGCAAAATGGAGTTGCCGAAAGAGCAAATCGCACTCTGGTAGAAATGGCCAGGAGTATGTTGATTCATTCAAGCGCAGATGAGAGCCTGTGGGCTGAGGCAGTACAGACTGCAGCATATCTGCGCAATAGGTCAGAAACAAAAGCGTTGTGCAACATGACACCATATGAGGCGTGGGTTGGCAAGAAACCGTATGTGTCGCACCTCAAGGTTTTTGGCTCAAAGGCAATCGTATTGAATAAAGCCCATAAAAAGAAGTTTAGCCAAAAAGGTAATGAATACGTTATGATTGGCTATTCAGCAACGGCAAAAGCATATCGTTTGTTTTGTCCTAAATCAAGGAAAGTTATTGAAAGCAGAGATGTTATTTTCATGGAAAATAATGTAGGTGGATCTCCAAGCGATAAAATGGAAATGGCATTGTTTGATGATTTTGTAGCAGATAATCAGCAGGCACAAGACAACAATGATGAGCAGCTTCAGGCAGAGGATGATTTGGACGTCGGAGAGGATGACTTGGACACAGGAGATGATCAGAACAGTGATGAATACGAGAGTGCTATCAGCGATGAGGCAGAGCAGCCTGCTGTATCTGAAACCCGTGGACCAGGGCGTCCAAGACTCGTTAAAACTGGCAAGCCGGGGCGACCACGTAAGCAATACAACTGTCTGAATATGCTGAAGGCAGAGGATATACACATTCCAGCAAATTTGGGTGAGGTTAATCAGTCAGGAATGAAGCAGGAATGGTCAGCATCGATTCAGAAGGAGATGGATGCGCTAGAGGCCAATAACACGTGGGATCTAGTGGATCTGCCACAAGATAAAAGGGCTATAGGCTGCAAGTGGGTATTTGGCGTAAAGGTTGACAAGGAAGGCTATGTAGAGCGCTTTAAGTCAAGACTAGTTGCCAAAGGATGTGCTCAGCGCTATGGTGTTGACTTCTGGGAAACATTCTCACCTGTGGTCAGATACCCGTCCGTTAGAATGATCATGGCATTGGCGGTTGAGAAGAAGCTGCATTTGCATCAGATGGACGTATCTACTGCTTACTTGAACAGCGAGCTATCGGAGGACGTGTACATGCGGCAACCAGATGGGTTCGTAAGCGAAGAGTTTCCCGAGAAGGTCCTAAAGCTAAAGAAGTCTCTGTACGGGCTTAAACAAAGCGGCAGAGAATGGAATACTAAGCTCGACGCAGTATTGAAAAAACTTGGTTTTACACCGTGTGTCAGCGAGCCGTGCGTATATGTACGCAATGGACAAGGTAGTATAAATATAATAGCAGTTTATGTTGACGATCTTTTACTTGCCAGCTCAAATAAAGATGAACTTTTGGGCATCAAAGCATCAATCGCTAATAAGTTTGATGTTGTGGATGGCGGCCAGCTCAATCACTTTTTGGGCATCGAAGTTGAGCGCGATGGCGAAACTGGCAGCATAGCTATCGGCCATAAGCAGTATGTCGAGCAGATGCTTCATGCCTGGGGCATGTCAACATGCAAACCTGTAGCTACACCACTGGAGGCGGGTCATCAAGTCAAATGTGATGACGCCAAATGCAAGGCCATTGACGAGAAAGGCTATCAATCGTTAATAGGCACCCTGATGTATTTGGCTATAACAACTAGGCCAGACATACTACACTCGGTAGTGAAACTGGCGCAGCGCAACGCCAATCCTCACAAGGAGCATGAAGTTTCGGCAAAGCGCGTGCTGAGATATCTTAAAGGCACGGCTAACATGAAGCTTCACTATCAGGCTACTGGAAAGGAGATACATGGATACGTGGACGCTGACTGGGCTAACGATACTACAGATCGCAAATCGTATAGCGGGTACGTCTTCATTGCTGCTGGCGGGGCAATTTCGTGGGAATCCAAAAAGCAAAGTTCGGTGGCACTTAGCAGCACCGAAGCCGAGTACATTGCCTTATCCACGGCAGCTAGAGAGGCGATATATCTGAAGAAACTATTGTATGAAATGGGTTTCTTAGAAACCAAGTCCGTTTTGTTGTATTGCGATAATCAAAGCGCACAATGTTTAGCTAAGAATCCGATTTTGCATAAACGTAGTAAACATATTGATATTAAGTTTCATCATGTACGAGAGTTATATACTAAAAATGAAATAGATGTTAAGTATATAAGTACTAATGATATGGTCTCAGATGTGTTAACTAAAAACTTGCAAAAGAACAAACATGTAAAATGTATTAATGAAATGAATTGTTATTAATATGTATAAAGTATATGATTGTTGAGAAGGAGTGTTGAAATATGATTTGTCGGGCAACAATCGATATACAAACTTTGGTCACTCTTAAGCTACCCTTTTATTGCTTTATGCGATATTTTCTTATGTATTCTTTCTTCTTGTATCTGCTTTTGAAGACGTCACCACATATTGTCGCGCAGCCTTATTAAACATATAAACTTATAAGTTACTCATGTTAAACATACAGCTTCTTATCCGAGTTCCACAATAAATAAAATATCATATAACCAACAATATAAATATAAAATATAAATATTAAATATTAAATATTAAATATGGGTGGGTAAATGAATAAGTGACTGAAAGACTGACTGAATGACTGAATGACTTACTGTAACGCATGCGTGGCATGTGTGCGGTCCAGAAAAACCAAAAGAAAATATTGAATATAGAGAAGGGGAAGGTCAGGGTCTAAGTGCCACTTCCGTTTTCCACACACACAAACAACCAAACAAATTGGCCCAACAAATCGGGGATGGACAAATGAAGATGGATATATATATGTTACTTATCCTTGGATCACCAGCCACTTGATGCACAATTAGCACCGCACAAGTACGCAGCATTCTCCGGTTGTTTTGACAAGTGCGGAGAAGGCGGTGGAAGCGGTCTCGTTATTGTTTCCCATCTTCACGCACAATTTGTCGTCACTAGCCGATGACTTAATTCATTTAGCAGAACATAAATGTGCAGGCGGGATATAGAAGTGGATATAGTCCGAGAATCGGCCAGAGAGTCCGCTCAGTTGCTCCGCAAACGCTGTGGCTAACGGATGGCGGTCTCATCATCATCGTCGGCGGTCAACTATTTGATGGCTTTATTTGCCCAGGATAGTAATAGTAGTGGCAGTGTCAGCGGCAGTGGAGGCAGTGGAGCAGCAGCCGATTCCGAGGACTCCCAGTTGGGTGTGGAGCTGCAAGGCGGGCAGGGAGGTCAGGGAGGAAATTCCAGGCGGCGACCGCCAAGACAGAAAATCAACGCAAGGGAACGCTACAGAACATTCAAGTAAGTTGAGGGAAATCGAAGTAACTGCTGGTAGAAGTTAGAACGAAAAAAGATTTTAAATTTAAAAGTTTAAGAACATACAGCAGTGGTCATAAAAATAGCTATTTTTTGGCATAAATAAATATAAAACATAAAAATATTTCGGAAGCAAAATATTTCTTAAAATTATTATTAGCTTATTAACTTTTAAAGAATTACTTTTCCCACCCCTAAACTCCAGTGTAAACTCCGCCTACGAAGCTTTGAGAAACTTAATACCCACGGAGCCCATGAATCGCAAATTGTCAAAGATCGAGATCATCCGCCTGGCCAGCAGCTATATAACCCACCTCAGCAGCACCCTAGAAACAGGTGAGTTCTAAAATCCCTTAAAATAAATTAAGTAAATTGAAAATAATTTAATTAACAGGAACTGAGTGCCAGCCTTGCTTGCTACACAAGTACGAGAACGAGGGAATCGCCAGGCGGATCAGTATTTGCACTTTCTGTTTGAAAACCAAATGAAGTCTTAACTTTTCTGAATATTATATTTTAAACATCTGTTTCTTGTCGTATCTTTTGCATTTAAAGTATTTTTTAAAGAAATTTTTGAAATAAGCGCCAAAGCGAGGCGACGCCCATAGGAATTTTCTGGAACTAAATGTTGACAGAAGGAAACTGCTTGCAAAAACTGAATTGCCTTTCTAGATTGTAATATTTTTGTATCATTTCGATCTCTTATTCTTAAAATAAATAACAATTTTAATAAAATTAAATTATATATAAACTCTTTTCCTATTTAGGTAAAGTAATTCTAATAATTTCTAAAATGGGCTTAAAGCGCCATCTTAGATGATTTGCTTAAACTAAGTCTTTAAAAGCAAACTGCTTGCCAAAACTGAACTGCTTCCGTTAATATAATTATTTGCTAACTCTTGATATTGCAATAAAAAAATCAAATTAAAAATATAAAACAATTAGTCTAGTCATAAAGGTATTTATTTTTACATATTTATGTATTTCGTGTTTTTTTTGGATTACTTTCTAAAATCGTGAAGAACACAAAACATTTTAAATGGCGCCAAAGTGTCGCCCTCTGGTCATGTATTTTGCGCAACTCACCACACCCGCTGTGAGAGATGACAAAAAAACTAGCTAAATCAGATTTTAAACAGCAGGAGAGATAGCCAAATCATCTATTACCTTCTAGGTAAAGGATTTTTCTCAAATAGCGCATGATTGGTGTTATAAACTGTTGGTGTTATCTGTTATTAACATGCTTAACGGCGTACACCATCCTGAATTCTCATTAGAGACAGTAACAAAACGTAAAATAAATACTAGCTATTAAATAGCTGCTTCACACCGCGCAGTAGGTGTTTTGACTATTTAACCAGAAGTGACAAGCGGTCACATTATTTGCGCCAAAACGAATTCTACGCTTAACTGAAAAAAGTAAATATCTTAAGTTATCATTTAAAAATAAAAGAAAGCTTCCGCGATGGCCACAAAGCGTGTGCTGACGCCCATTAAAGCGGAAAATGGCAATGCCGAAGTGACATCTCCCAATCCGCAGAAGAAATTCAAGGAACAACTAGAATTTCCAGCAGATGAACTGGAGAATATTGATTGGGGCGACAATGATGACTTCGATTTGGAGGCGATTGGAGCTTTGGATTCGATAAGCAACCACCGGTTGGACCTGAAGCAATGGCAGCGATGCCAGGTGGAGGAAATGGAGCAACTGCCGAAAAAGCAGGGGATCAAAATACACGTTAAAAGGATTTCTGGCGGGGATCCGGAAACAGCTGTTTGCCAACTTCATGCCCCTTGGAACAGCATGCCATTGGCCGTCGGGGATACTGTCTCCCTGATAGGCAAGTGGGAACCGTCTGCAGGATGCTATGTGGTCGATAAGGAGCAGGGATTCTGTGTCTCGCAGCCGGATTTCCTTATATCCGGCACCACAGTCACCGGTTCTCTCTTTTGTAAGCGAAAATCGGTGCTGCAGGAGCGGTTCCGGGGTCTGGATTCTGGAAGTTCAGTAGTAAGTACCCTTCCTGATTCGCAAAACTCAACTAATCCTGGTCTTATTCCCCTTCTAGATGGTCATTGGCACTTTAGTCCATGAGCTACTACAAAAAGTTCTCCGGCAAAAGCTGTCCGTCAAAGCACATATCCAATCTGCACTGAAAGAGATGTTGGCCAGCTCTTCTCTGGCCCATTTACTCTATGCCAGCAATCTCAGCCAAGCGGAAATGGAGACGCAGTTGTACAAATTTGTCGATCCCATCGTCAGCTTTGTTTCCCAATACGTAAAGGGTGAAACGCCGACTGTCCTACCGCCAGAAGTCTATCGCGGACGCATCCACGAGATCCGTGATATAGAGGAGAATCTTTGGGTGCCTCAACTGGGACTTAAGGGCAAGGTTGATGTCTCTGTGAAGGTCAAGAATCAACTGCGTAAGGAGGAGATCATACCACTGGAACTCAAGACTGGCCGAGCCAGCTTCTCCATGGAACACAAGGGGCAACTGCTGCTCTACCAATTGATGCACTCCGCCCAGGGCAGAGACACTAAGTCGGGATTGCTTCTGTACCTCAGAGAGGGTCTCTTACGAGAGGTTCCCAGCGGAAGAAACGAACAGAGGGATCTCGTCATGCTCAGGAATGACCTGGCTCACTGGCTCACAAAGGAAATTACCATACCAGATGGCAAGGAAGATCCTTTGGAGCAAATGCAGCTACCCGAGCCCGTTTACCATCACAGCGCCTGCGGTAATTGCCCGTACAGCACCATCTGCTCTAGCTTTGCCGAAAGGGACGCGGATTTACAACTAAGCGAATCACATCCCCTCAAGAAACTAATGCCACAACTCTTGGGGCACCTAAAGGAGCCGGATCACGCCTATGTGCAGCACTGGTGTGGCTTGCTGGCTCTAGAGGAGCAGCACAATCGTCAATCCTCACACGCAAGATCCTTTTGGACAGAGGATCCTGTGAAGCGCGAAAAACAAGGCAGAGCCATTGGTCAATTGAAGCTAGTAAAGGGTCAAAAAGTGACTTTAGATGAAGGACGCTATCGTCAGAGCCTGGAGCTAGGTGAAGAAGCAGATGCCAGCCGGGATCTCAACCTCAGTGGGGTAATTTTGTTCTCAAACATCTTATTAGCTGTATGCTAATCCGTAATCCTTCTTTCAGTTCGACTTGGGTGAATATGTGGTGATCAGTTCTAGTTCCCGCCTAGCCATTGCCTCTGGTTATATTGCATCTATAGAAGCACGACGTTTGGATCTACGTCTGGAGCGAGATCTTAGCCAGCTTTATAGTCAGGAAACCTTCATTATGGACAAGCATGAGTCCCAAAGTTTTGCAACTTTTAATTTTACCAATCTTGGAATACTGCTATCCGAGGGTGAGCGTTTCCAGGAGCTGAGAGATATTATAGTGGCCAGGAAGCCACCAGAGCAGCACAAAGTTCTGCCCAAGATCATCCTAACCAAAGGAGCAACCTTGCTGCAGGACTTAAACAAAGTTCAAAGGGCTGCTGCGTTGCGGGCATTGACCACCAGCAGTCACCTCTTGATTAAGGGTCTTCCTGGGACTGGTAAGACCCAGACTTTGGTTTCCCTGGTCAGATTGCTGCATCTACTCGGAAAAAGTGTGCTCATCACAGCCCAAACTCACTCGGCGGTGGATAACCTTCTAATGCGTTTGCTGCCTTTTGATTTGCCCATGATGAGATTGGGTTCTAGCTCTAGAATTCATGTCCAACTGGAGGAGATTAGCGAGGAAAGGCTTACAAAAGACTGTAAGACAGTGGAGGAACTGGAGAAGGCCCTAGAAAAGCCTTCCATTGTGGGAGTAACCTGTCTAGGAGCTGGACATCCGCTCTTTCAGCGTCGCCAATTCGACTATTGCATTGTGGATGAAGCCACGCAGGTTCTGCAGCCCACTGTGCTGCGTCCATTGATGTACTGCAGCAAATTCGTCCTCGTAGGAGATCCAGAGCAGTTGCCACCAATTGTTAGATCCAAAGAAGCCCGTCAAAGGGGAGCTGATGAGACTTTATTCCAGAGATTGGACTGCGAACAAGCCACTGCTGTCCTAAGCTTGCAATATCGCATGAACAAGACCATCACCCGGCTGGCCAATGAACTGACTTATGGCGGAGACCTAAAATGTGCCTCGGACGAGGTTTCCGATGCCAAATTCCAAGTAGAGCTATCAAACCAAGCACCCCGCTGGGTGCAGCGGTCTTTAACAACCCACTTGGAGCAGTCTGTTACGCTGATAAATACCGGAGATTGCCTCGAACGTTGCCAGGAATTCATTCAGGCATCCCAGCGCTTGGCGAAGACGTGCTCTTCTATAGAGCAATGTTTTGGCGAGGACAAAGATGAAAATAAGAAGCAAAACTCCAAAAAGAGAATATCGAAATACACAAACTACTGTGAAGCGGGCATAGTGATGCACTTGCTCAGGCATTTATTAAAATCCGGCTTCGAGGCCTCAAGGATTGGCGTCATAGCCCCCTATCGCGCTCAAGTGGAGCTCCTCAAGAAGCTGGCCTTCAAACTGGATCCCCAACTGGAATGCAATACAGTCGATCAGTTTCAAGGCAGAGATAAGAACTTAATCATATACAGTTGTTCCAAGACAGGCGGTGAGGCTTTCGATATGGAACGCTCGCGGGAGGCCGAGATTCTGGAGGATCAGCGGCGTCTTACTGTGGCCATTACCCGTGCCAAGAATAAGCTCATTGTGCTGGGCGATATAGAGTGCCTGGAGCAATATGGTCCATTCCGCCGACTCTTTAAACACATCCCGGACAGATGTCGTCTTAAACTGGAGGAAGGTCGCATGGAGTTTGCCTGGCAACGGGTACAAGAGGATCTCACCAGCCTGTTGGAGATCTAGGTATTTGATTTAATTATCTTTATTACTTGTTTTTTTTTTGTGTTTAAAATTGGTTTTTAGGTGATTTATTTTAAATAGTATTATAAATACCAAGCATTTAGGTTTGAAATAATTCTGAATTGGTCTTCTTTATGGGTAGTTTATAGGATATTTACAGCTATTAGCTGCGCTGTTCCAATAATTTTTCGTTTTCCTCTTTCCGTCTCATTCCGTCGCCAACTGCAATATAATTTGTTCTTGTTTCTTCCTCGATCATCCTCGAGCTCCTTTGAATTCCACCAACACTTTTTCGTTTTCTCTCTCCGCCTCATTTCATAGATAACTGTACTTCTTTCTTCTTCGCTTATCCTTTGACACTTGCACTGGAATTCATTCCATATAACTTTTGTTTGCCCTTTCAAAATTATTTCGCTATTGGCGGGTTAGTAAAATAAACGATGAATTGGATAGCGAAAAAAAGTTTTTGTTTCTCTCAGTGCACAGCTGCAAACCAACATAAAAGCGTCACTAAATATGTGCAATTAATATAATTTGTTCTTGTTTCTTCCTCGATCATCCTCGAGCTCCTTTCTATTCCACCAACACTTTTTCGTTATCTCTCTCATAGATAACTGTACTTCTTTCTTCTTCGCTAATCCTTTGACACTTGCACTGGAATTCATTCTTTGTAACTTTTGTTTGCACTTTTAAGATTATTTCGCTATTGGCGGGTTAGTAAGATAAACGATGAATTGGATAGCGAAAATAAGTTTTTGTTTCTCTCAGTGCACAGCTGCAAACCAACACAAAAGCGTCACTAAATATGTGCACGTTTTCTTGAATTTGTGTTAGTTAAAGCGCTGCCATAAGATAAATTTGAGCACTCCTGCTTTAAAGACTCTTGAAACTGAAACGCTGGAATTACTTTTCTTATAGGTTATAGGCCTTAAAATATCTTACGGATTTAATAATCTGTTAATTTCTGAGATTCTTTACTCATGAAAAGCCCTCTTGGGGTTTATTTGTTAATAATTTAAATTGAAAATTGTTTGGAATAAAATCTAAAGAAGTATACTGACTAACCCTTAAGCTTTGGTTTTCAGGATTACTCAAAAATATCTTTTGATATATTGTTATTAAATCGCATTTTGTGTAATCCTTTAATCCCACGAAATAGCTTAATAAACAGTTTTGCTTCCTTGAACTATACTATATATATAGTTTCTTAATACTCCCACCCACTCCACTCAGTTAACGGTGGTCCGTGTGTGTGTGTTTTTCTACCTTCTCGGCTGCACCTTCTTCCTTTTCCTTAACTCACTACCCAGCACTACCCCTTCCAAACGGAAGTTGGGCACCTCGAGGTCTGAGCTGCTCCTCTGCGTGCCCTGAATGCATATATATATATAAGTATATATTATATATATGTATGTACATATGCCATATGGATACCCGGGAAAGGCCCTCTTGCAGCGGATGCATTTAACAGCCAGGAGCGAACGTGAGTCATCCTTGAGATGATTATCGTATCATTATCGTCATCCATGCCAGTGTGTTATGTTGGCCCCGGCCAAATGGCAGTTACCAAATGCGAGATTGATTGCCGTCCGAGGCAAGAAAGGCAAAAGCCGAAATAAAAACGAAACCAAATGAAATGAAATTCAATGAAATGAGAAGACAGCTCTAAAAATAAGACAGAAATTAAAGGCTAGGTTAGCTAACCGAAGAGTTAAATACCCTAAAAATTTGAACTTATTTAGTTAAATATTTTTAACCAGCAATTGAATCAACTTTTTAGGTTGTCAAATTTAATTTTATGTTATTAAACTTAAGTCAGCTGTAAATGCAGTTTAGGATCGCTCTTCTCCGAAAGATCAGATGATTCTACGAAAGCTGACATACAATTATGTAATATATTATAAATAAATGGGAGTGAGATAGTTTAACTATCGAATTTGTAGAGAAATTAGTAATTAAAATCAGGATCCCATTACTTAATTTTTGGTTTATAAAAGTTTAATTTTCCCTCACTTTCATGTAGGTCTTCAGAAACTCTTTAAGATGTTCATCAATTTCTGAGTGACTGTAAAATTATAATTGGTATTATTTTGTATACCTTTTGAACTCACAAAATTATATAGAAAATCTACTTTAAAATCAGAATTCAAGAGATATTTTTTAGGTTGAATTTAAGGTCAACTTCCTGTTGGTACTCAGAAACTTATGCAGAGTTAATTGGAAAAATAGATGGGAAAAAGTACAAGTAGTAAAGGACATCATTTAACTTTTTTTAATCACTAAGTCACTAGTTTATACTACTAAATATGCTGCTTTAAAATCAAGTTTATAATACCATATTAAAGTACCTTTTTTGGGTCACCTTTATGCACGAAGAAATAAGAATACCCTTTTGAAGAGTACGAAAAGACGAAAAACTATTGGAGAGCAGAAAGCGGGCAAAGTCGCTTATAAGATATTTAAGTTGGGAGTGGAGTGACAGAGAAAGAGGAAGAAAGGCCCAGAGCAGTAACAGTAACAGCCAACATAAACAAAAACAACAACAAGCATAGGGGGCATAAGCAAATCGCTTGATAAAATATTTGAAATTCATTTCGCGCCGCCGCTTGGCAGCCGTTGGCATTTTGATGACAGCATTTAATGCTTATTATGTAAACTCTTTTTTTCAAGAGGAAGGGAGGGGGGAGAGGGTATTGGGAATGAAGTGGGTCCAAAACAAAGGTCAGCCACAAAATTATTTGGGCACTGAATTGATTTTGAGTTCCGGCCAAACCCTAAATGTGGTTTTTTTGAAATACCCAGAAAGGCACACACACACTCCATCTCTCTCTCTCTTTTCCCATCTCCATTCATCCACTTGTGTGCGCAACAAATTAAGCCCATTAAGCGTCTTTGGCCAGCAACAACATCACCTGTTGCAATATATCGAACACTCCAATCCCAAGATGATCCACAAAAGCTTGGGGCATTATCTATAAAGCGGCTTAGAGTCTATGGGAAGATGCTGGCTGGCTGGCGAATGGCGAAAGGGAAATTTAGGTTTTGCACAGATTTCCTTGAAAATTGCACAAAGTTAAGTTAATAAATCAAGCGTTTGTATGTTATGAACAAGAGAATTAGGTGATTAAATTGCCTTTAAATGTAATTGCATTCAATAAAAGTAACTCCTAGGGAAGCCCCTTCAAATATAATAGAAATAAATACCGAACTTAGCCTTAATGATAAAAGATATAGCAATTAGTAATACTCTTAAATTTAATTGAGTTCATTTAAGTATTTAGAAAGTTACAAAAAATATAAATATTTTTAACTAATTAACGTAGTTTTAGGATATATTTTAAGGCTAAGTAGTTGCTATTTAAGTAATTGATTTAAAGAAAATTCAGCAAACTTGAATGCCCAAGAAAGGCTTTTTGTATGGCCTTAATGTTAGTTTATAAATAAATATTTATTAAAAAAAAATATTTACAGAGAAAAAATATATTTTCTAAAAGTAGATATTTACATACTCCCATAAATTAATTTTATATTTATACGAAAAATATTTTAAGGGGAATCACCTACAGCTTAGCGTTGTCTTAATTTGAAAAATTTGTTAGTTTTTCTATCAATAAAGTTAAACAAACCTTTTTAAATATTAAAAACATATCTCAGATAAACTAAAAATCCCAAATCACAACAAACTACAACCAGAATGTCTTGCACAATTCGCATTTTCCTCCATTATGGCCAACAATTAGTGGCCGATTTCACTGCCATTTAACGCCAAAACCGCAAAAGTGTGTCCATAATTGATAATTTTCTGGTCTCGAAGCATAATTAAAGCAGCGCCATTAGTTTTCAGTGCTTTTTGTTTGTTTTTGTTGGTAATTTTAGGGCCCAAGAACGACGTTTGTGTGTCTCTCGACTGCTGCTGGCAGTTTAGCTTGGCCAAAAGTGCCATGTTAACTGGTTTAACAGACGGCTTTTGCGGCTGCGCAGCAACTGGTTGATGTTGCTAGTTGCTGTTGCTGTTTGCTGTTTGCTGCTTGGCCTCTGTTATGTCGCATGTTGCTGGTTTTCTGGTTGCTGGTTGCTGCTGCTGCTGCTGCTGTTGGCCACGCTTTTTGGCCACCAAACGGATTCAGTGCAGCGGCGACTCTCGAACGGTATTGTTGGCTTTAGCGGTAACTCGTTGCTGGCCGTGCATACGAAAGAAGATACTTTTAACATTTTTTTTTCTTTTGATTTTGATTTTGATATTTGAGTCTCAGTTCGTGGCTGGAACTTTTCTTGCACATTTTTCTTTTTGTTTGGCGGCCTGGCTTTGGCTTGCCTGGTTTTTTTTACTGTTTTTCTTGTTGATTTTGCGTGCCTCGAGTGAATGTGGAAAATTTGCAGATAGTTTTTTCTGCGATTCGATATGTGTGTGGATTTAGTTATTCAGTTATTGGGCCAAAAAGAGCGCCGCCGCGCCTGGCCGAAAGTGAAAAACTTAATGCGCAGACGTGTGTAACAGTTTTTACTTTCGGCCTGGTTAAATATTTTTTTTTTTATTCGGCATCTCCAATAGTTGCTTTTGTTGGCTGCTGATGTTGTTGTTGTTGTTGCTGCTGCTGCTGGGAGGCAGTGGAGCATTTAGCCAAGATCTGTGCAGATTGCATAAAATACAGACACAGCAGCGACAACAACAACAGTAACAACAACAACTGCAACCGCATTTAGCCCAGTTTTCTGAGCAAATATTTTCCAAAAGCTAACGACAAAAAATCTCACACTAAATCTTAGCGTTATTTTTTCCTCCTCGTCGTTGTCGTCGCGTTTAACTGAAATAATAACAACAACAACAACGAGAGCAGCAGCAGCAACAGCAACAACAGCAGCAACAGCAACAGCAACAGCAGCAACACCATTGCCAGCAGCAACATCTAGCCCAAAGGAGCCTTGTATTGCCACCTCGACCAGCAAAAAGCCGCCAAAATGCTTCCGGTAAGTGGTTGCAGCAACTGCAAATGAAAAAAAAATTCACAAACAACTCTCGACATTAACTGCAAAACTGAGAAATCATTTTTATTTCGCTGTTTTTGCCGCTTTTGTTGCCTGCATTTTGTACGCAATTAGCGCAAATCTGGCCAAAAGTCGTAAATATTTGGTCCAGTTCAGCATATCGACTGGATTTCCTGGCCTGGGCCCCCAAAAAAGGGGGGCTGGGGTGTTACTTTTTTCTTTTTCTTTCTTTCGTTGGACAACCTTGGCAGGATGTGTAGTTCCGAAAGTTGTTATCCTTGCCCAGGGCAGAAAGAAGAAAAAAAACCAGGAAAGATCGCCAAACTGGTTCCTCTTCGTTCTCAGCTAACTGAATTATTCATCGAGGCCGCGTTTTCGATTTCGTTTGCCCGGTTTGACTTGATATTAAAAAATATGTCTCTCTTAGATGATTGCATAATTAATGTGTGACACATCGTGCTGGGCGCAAAGAATTCTTCTGGGCTTAACTATGAGTCTTCAACTTAGTAGCTTCTATGGAAAGTAAAAGTATTTTCGAAGAAGATTTGCTAATTTTTATGGGTCATCTTCTGGTTTTATAAACTTAGGGTGTGTTTCTTAAAGTTTTCGATATTGGAAATCATTAAAATCAAGATAAGATATTAAGATTTCAAATTATGTTCAACAGCCTGGTTAAGTTTGCCTTCCTTGTGCATATTTACATATGAATGCCTAAATCAAATATTTATGTTTACTCATGCTAAAATTTAGACAGCAAAAGTCTTTCTTAAGCTAGCAGTTTATGATTTTGATTTATTTTTATTACATTTCTACACATATCTCAATCTTAGTATTGATCTTTTTAGTTAGTATTTTCTGCCTATTTTGTAAGCTCAATAAAATCAGCTTTCTGTTGAGATGAAAATGAATGCTTGATTAGTTATCATTCAGGTGAGGAATTCAACGAAAAGTGAGAGGGACGAGGCAGATGCACGCCTACATAAATTGGTCTAAAAATCAATTTTTACGATCTCGGGTCTTATGCAATGGCGAAACTTTTACCAGATTAACACCTCTGAAGACGACGATTGCAATTCCCATGCTAATCGAAGCGATCGAGTGCAAAACTTTCAAACACGAACCAAAATCACACACAGAGAGAGAGATATGTACATTGCACGCATATTAAAAGATGATGATAGACTTTTACTACGTTTTTTTTTTTGCTTTTTTGGTAAGCCCAGGGGCTCAAATCGAAGTGAGTCTGTAGTACATCCGCTTGGACCTTCGATGAGGCATATATACTTTTGTAGCCCGAACCTATGATATTTCTCTGGCTCATGCAAATTTTCAGCTGCGCATGCGCAGAAAACTCGTTTTCGGAATTTGGCTTTTATTTTGTTATTTTTATGGCTCGCTTTTTGTTATTTTTGTCAATTTTCGGCTTGAACTTATTTTTGGCCACGTTATTTAGTGTAGAGCCGCGGGGGCGAAACAAGTTTGGCGACAAGTGCTGCATAGACTTAAAACCAAAAAAAAAATGATGAGTCTCAATCTCATTTGACGTCAGGCCGCAAAAATGCGTGAGAAGAGGAAATCGACTATGGCTTTTGTCTTCGAAATGGTGAGAGAGAGAGACGGAAATCGTTGGCCCAGCCCCAGAAAATAGCAATTTGCAAATTCATGCAACACAGTCAAACACAGCAGACACTGCAACTGCAACATTGCAATATCCCAACGCCAACGCAGCCGCACCCCAAAGACAATGACAGTGAACTGAAAGCAAGACGAGTGGATCTGATGCGATCCCAAGCCTCTTCCATCTGCTATATGCTATATGCATATATTAAATCAGCCGCCTATTCAAGCATCTGATTTTCAATTAAATACTCTTTCTAGGGGTTGCTTAGGTTTCTTTGTGATTTTTAAACCAAGCAAAAAAGAGTTAAAATCATGAAAAAGGTGTAATTTTTGAGAAATTTTGTAGAAGCTGCTTGTTAAAAGTTGGCCAATCTTTTGTTAAGTTAATAATCAAATTCTTAAGTTGAATTATCTTAAAATATTTAACAAATTTATGGCCTTCTTATAATCTTATTTTTTTACTATCTACGATTTATGGTTATTAACCAAAGTTAATAAGATTTGAAA
Source organism: Drosophila eugracilis (assembly GCF_018153835.1). Taxonomy (NCBI): domain Eukaryota; kingdom Metazoa; phylum Arthropoda; class Insecta; order Diptera; family Drosophilidae; genus Drosophila; species Drosophila eugracilis. The sequence continues at coordinate 1,091,931 of NW_024573535.1, forward strand.
ATAAAAGATTTATGGCTTTGTACGATCCCATTAAAAGCTGGCTTATAAATCTTCAAAAATAACTAAAAAACTGCCAACAAATATAACCAGTAAATGATTAATTTCATATTATATTTTTGCATTGCAATAAATTAATAGCAAAACCACAAAGAAATAACCACACACAGTCATTAAGTAATGAAGAGCTCTGCAAAGGCCAATTATGCGATGTAATTTGTTTTATGCCAAGGCATAAGCCGGCAAACATATTGAAATTATACATCCCGAAGATGCTGATCTCGTATAGATATGTACGTATAATCTGACCCCGGAGGTGGCACATCCGCCTTGAAGTCGTGGAAAGGTTTCCAGATTGGCAAATCGGAATTCGCAGCCGGCTGAAAGTGAAACCCGATGAGCGAGCGGAGAGGTAAAAAGTGAATGTATATATATATTGAAATTGTCGAGCTGCGGGTGGGAGGGGGGTGTGTGTGATGCGTTTTGGCATTTTATTCAAAAAGCATTATAGAAGAGTGTCATTAAGTTACCGGTTTTTGGGCTATTAAACCGCATTGGCCTGAAATTCCAGCATTCCCAGTGCAATCGCTTTTGGTAATTGTATCTGTCAGATGCACAGATACACGTGCATCGCGGGATCTGCCTTCAGTTTCATTGCAAAATTTGCCATTTTTTTTTTTTTTGTTTTAGCTGCCTTTACTCGTTACGTAGACGCCATCGGGGCATCAGAGGGTTAAGTCAGCTAAAGGGGAGGGAAGCGCGGGTTAAGAGCAGAGACATGCTCCAGAGACCGCCGGGATGATTCAATTCCATGACAACGACAGCGACAACAACAACAACAACAACATAGCTAACCAGCCATGTCTGCGAATTGTGGTGGGCGCTAGGGGGTTAATACGGTGGCAGGGGGGGTGTCTACTTCGGCTTTGATTTGGGAACATGCAAATCATTAACACACCGACAGCCCAGGGGGTGGGTCGGGTGGTCTCTTTGATATCCGAGTCCAGATATCACACCGAATTCGGTTGCAACTTTCAACGTTTTGCAACCGCCCTTTAAGCTCTGATTTTGGTTTGTCTTTTGTTGTGGATTTGTGGATGGTACTTTGTAGCGGGTACTACTGTACTTTACTATGATATTTCTTTATTATTTATGAAGATTTCTAGTGATTAAAGGCTCTCAACGTGCATTTATTTATACATTTTTATAGTTCTTAAGAAGCTTAAAGTTGTCTTTGAAATGAAAAGAAATCAACTTCCTTCTTCACCATTAAAGCTTATATATTTTTATTTTTAATAATAATTTTTGTTTTTATAAAATATATTATCTAATCTTTATTAAAAACACTTTAAACAATAGAAAATAAATAAATGCAGTGGCTCTTAAGGGCCACCTCTTGGCCAATTTAAAATCATACTCAATGGCCAGACTTTCCATCTGGAAATCAGATTCCCACCCTTGAAGCACAGCCTCTGGGGCCTTTTGGCAGCACTTGAGACGTAACTGTTAATTCAACTGACAGATATATAAGCATATATAGCAAATATATATATATATATATATTATAAGTCGGTGTTTTAACAGACAGACTCATGGATCGGTTATGCGGCCTGAAGGTCAACGTGTTTCGCGGTGGGGAAAAAAGCAAGAGTTATAAATTAATTTATTAAGCCAGAGCAGCGGCGAGCTGGCCAAGTTCCACTCTCCGCATTTAAACCCGTTTGCCAGGCTAGCTGGCAGCAATAACAAAATAACAAAGCACTTGCTCAAATTCCTGAGTCTTGACCAACAACGGTCTAACTGACCCCCAATTGGTATTTAAAAGAATGTGACTGCATTTGCCACACGACCACAAATGGCCGAAACGAAACGGCTAAGCTAAAATAAATCAAAATGAGGAATGGCAGAGGGTGAACAATGGCCACTTTAATTGCCACAAGGATGGCGTCTAAATAAATAGACAGCTGGTGACAGAATAGTGGGGAAAATATAGTACAAAAGATCTATGAAATTAGTTTAATTTAGATTGTTTAAAATATATAATCAACGTCCATGCTCTGAGTTCTCATTTGTTTTCGTAAATGCTCCCTCCATATCAACTTCCCAGCCGATAAGCTTTGAGCGCTGGCGGCGCTGTTCCATTTTTCTTGTTCCTCTTTCCGTCTCATTTCGTTGCCAATTGTAATATATTTTGTTTTTGTTTGTTCCTCTATCATCCTCGAACTCCTTGCTATTTCACCAACACTTTTTCGTTTTCCTCTCTCCGCCTCATTCCTTCGCTAACTGTTCTTTTTTCTGCCACGCTCATCCTCGGACACTTGCACTGGAATTCATTCTTTGTAACTTCTCTTTGCATTTTTAATTTTTTTTTCGCATTTGGCGAGTGAGTAAAATGAGTGATGAATTGGTTAGCGAAAAAAAGTTTATCTTTCTCTCAGTGCACAGCCGCAAACCAACACAAAAGCGTCACTAAATATGTGCATGGTTTTTTGTAGTTGTGTTAGTAAATGCTCTGCCGTGAGACGAATTTCCTGCTTTGTAGAGTATTAATATAAGTCCTAGCCTAATATTACTTGGCTTCTCTTCATTTGTTTGAAAACTTTGATGACTGAATTGAGCAGAAACTAAAGAATGGATAAGAAGATATCTGGGTGCTTTCGATCTTTTCAAAAATTATGTTATTATATTACCTTTAATATATAGTTTAAAAGATTCAAAAGACATAAGCCCATTCATAATTGATTACTTATTATACTTTCAAAACTCTTCAATTTCTCCCTTTTAATAACTAATTTAAAACCCTTTCTAACTTCTTTCCCAATTACTATTTATTTTCTCATCTTTTCCACTCTCACTTCCTTTAATTTCCATGTAATTTTCATTTGCTAATCCCAACAATAATCAAAATATCAAAATAATGAAGAAAAGAAAAAAAAATCAAAGTCATGCTACGATCTAATTAAGTTGAGTCCGGCTAATCGGATGTAACAATGGCATTATCTTTATGGGCAACCAAATCTGTGAGTTAACCCGCCCCGCTCTTAACCCATTTGGGTTTCCACTTCACAAGCCGCTGAAAATCATCCAAAAATTAGCCAGTGACCAGCTTTTGACCTCAGCCTCTCTCTCTCTCTCTCTCTCTCTTTCTGTTGCTTGTCTTGAGATTTTCATCTGCAACTCCTCAACTTGAACCTGAATGTGCATCACGATTATATTTTTTTCTGTTTTCTTCTCGGGTTTTCATGTTTTTTCACGGGTTTCTGTTTTATTTTTTTCTTTTTTGGGGTTTTTGGTTTGTTGCCGGATGCGCCAGTCAGCTTGTTTTTTGTGTTTTTTTGGTTTAATAATTTCCACTGAACGAAATTGAAAGTGAGCCAAGCTACAGAAGGCGAAACAACGGTTAAAAGTTAATATGAAAAAAGGTATAAATAAATTGTATACTAAAGCCGTGTTTAAAAGGGCATAAAAGTTACGCAAGATCGCCGCCGCTCTTCGATTGAGCTTCTTTGGTTTCCGTTTGGTTTGGTTTCTTTTTCTTTTTTTTTTACATTTGGCTTTTATATTTGGCTTTTTATTTGGCTTTTTCATTGTGGCAAGATGACATAATTGGTTCAAATGGGCGCCAAAGGCAGAAGAAATGCTCGTGGCTCCTTTTTACAACTGTTGTGTTTTCTTTTTCCATTATGGCCAATGGCAATAAAAGCCAAAGCCAGCAACTGGTGGTGCAGAAAAAAACAATAAAACAAGATGAGCTGCCGTATAACACCTGCCGTTAGCCCCGGCTAATTTCGCTTGCCTTGCCAATTATCGCTTAGACCCGCTGATAATTGCAAAGTAAATGTGGTGCCACTTTTTGTGGCTATTCCCTAAGACAGGGCGGGGGGAAGATGTGTTGCTTTGCTTTGCCGAGGGGTAGGCGGTATGTAGAGGGTCTGGCAGACGTCCAACTTTCGATTTCACTTTGAAGTGGCGGGGCAGTTCGGTTCGGTTCGCAACTTACGCACCTGAATCACGCACCGAAAGGTGTCGCCAGCTTGCCATTTTGTAACTCGGCTCAAAGGCTATTGACTGGCAAAAAGAAAAGAAATGGTTAAGTAATAGTTGTTAGTATGCATTAACATAAGTTATCAAGAATTGAAAGGTGACAACTTGATATTTGGGGGATTTTTTGGAAAAAATATTGGCATTTTCAGACCAATTTGAGGTTTTAGATTCGTTTTTTTATGTCAAATACTATTTTGTCCTGTTAAGTTATACTTAAAATGTTTAAATTTCTAAACAAGCTTTAAAAAAAAGTATTAAAATTTTTAATATATTATATATAACAGAAGAGAAGTAGATATAAATATTTAATAATAATTTTCAATGCGTGAAAAATGCAAGTAAATATGATTTTTATAGTGAAATATTGACAATTTTAGTAAAGTTGTTTTTAAAATTTGTACAAAAAATATTCTTATAATTTATACCTTTCACCGTAGCTAATTTTTGATTTAATTTATATACTTCACTCTACTAATTAAATCACAAAAGTTTCCCTTTTTTTGACAGGTGATCTTTAAAAATGGCAAATTAAATTAACGCATAATTAATTGATTTCTTGTCTGCATTATATTTGTATTAGCTCTTTGGGCATTATCGTTTTCTTTTCAAAAGCTTTCACTACTGTATTCCGAACTTGATTTGTTTGCTTTTCTTTGACGTAACTGTGTGTGTGTTGACAAATCGCAAAAATGTTGGCCGTCGTTTTGATAAATGACAGTGGCAAAAACATTTCACTCAAGAAGAAACTGAAGAAACCGTAGAAACTGAAAAATGAAAAACTGAAGAAAGATACATGGGTTGCACTTGCAGTTTTCTGGTTTTCATGTCATGCAAATCCGCTCGTTAATCCTCCGACGACTTTTCATGGTCAACTCAGGTGTGCGATCCGAATGGCAATTAAGGTGACCGAACATTAATTACGGTATTAGCCTGACAGCTGGTCACACTGCCAGGGAAAGTTTATGACCAAAATGATTGAGTGATATTTTTTAAATAGAAATTTCTTAATGGTTTACTTCTAATTTTAATTATTAATATTTTTATTATTAAATATAAAATACAAAATAAACAGTTAAAATCAGCCACAAACTGCTATCTTATCTCTCAATTAATTTCTTTAATTTACCCGTTTTTTAAAATACAATTTTCGTGAGCCTCATCGCCGTTTAACCGCTTTTGACTTTCGCCAAACATCTGGCCAAAAGTGGCATCGCCAACCCCACCCCTACCCCGCACTTGACAATCTTTATCGCCTGGCAATTTGCGTTAATGGGGAAAATTGCACCATTAGCAGCGACAAATGCAAAGTGATAAGCAGTTCGTTCGGCCGGCCAGTAGGCGAAAAACGGGGTAACACTTAATGGCCAGATCCGATGTCTTGTTTGTTTTGACCAACTTGATGGAGCACCTTGAAAAAACGAAACTGAAACCAAAACCAAAACCAAATCCAACAGACATCAAAGACAACGCAATTGTATCGAAATGATAATGAATTGGGGGAATCGAAATTAAAATTCTCTGCCTGATTCCGACTGACATTTCACGTTTTATTTGTCTCGATTTGATTGGATTTCATACTTTGCGATTAGGCCAGTGAGTCATTCATTCCACTCTAAACGGATTAGTTCCAGTTTCGAAAAGTGAATCACCATCATCATCATCATCATCGTCATCATTGTCGTCATTGGTGTCCCGGAAGCTGGACACTCGAACGGTATCGATTCCATTGGCCCATCATCCTGACTGCTTAGACCATTCAGGCCTTAAATTGAATTTTCACGCTGCAGCGCCCGCCAAAAAGGATAATATTTTGATTCGACAGCGGAGTAGAGCTTAAGTCCGCTAAAATGCGGCCAAATTGAAAATGTTGGAAGGGGTCTCTCGTCCAAGTGGGAAAAATACTCTTACTTTGAAGATTATGTCGGTGATTATAGTCACAATTTTGTAAGTTTAAAGAAAATTTGATTGGCATTTATTAGACATTTTATTAATCAAATTTTAGGAAATTGTTTAATGTAATTGAAGATAACAAAATGTCAGTTTATAATATGATTTTCCTTTATATGTTACCTTAACCCACCGTAATAACTTCAAATAAAAACAAAGTTTGATTCAAAAATCTTTAAAAAATTATCACTTACAAACCCTTTGTGATTTTTTGACCCCAAAGTGGCCCAAACTGAGTACCAAAAAGCCACAAAAATTTGACGAAATTCTCATTAAAAGGCAGTCGCAAAATATTTGGCGTGTAATTGGATTTAATGAACTGCCCATTGTTGGGCTCGTGACGTGACGACAAACAATGCCGAATCGCAATGATGATAATGATGATGCTGATGCTGATGATGCTGATGGCGATGAGGATGGCCAAGAGATGGTACATCATCAAGGCAAAATGCAGACAATGGAACAAAACCGAATGAACTTGAATTCTGAAGTTGGCCAAATGCGAAATGCGAAATGTAAAATGCAAATTTTGACATCGATGCAGGCGATGGGTAAGCTAGTGAATGGATGAGCATTGACATTGATCACGGGAAGATGTGAGTTAGATCCACAGATGGATCGAAGTCGGATGATTTGGAGTTGGGATTTCTATTTTATTGGCGGGTTGGCGGGTACCCGGCCTTGACAGGCACTGTCTTTAGTTTTTCAGTGGGCCAGTTTCACAATCTAACGATTGACATAGACGGTTGGTTTATGGCTCAATTGTGTGAGAGCTGGAAAACCGCTTTTCTTTTTTTGGCCCCCGTTTGCTGACCCATAATGCATTGATCCAGCGGCCAAATAAAGATGGACATAATCTCACCCCAACTGCAGCATCCGGCGACATCAACTTTCGCTTTTCTCATCGTTATTGGTTTGGGGTTTGGGGTTTTTGGTTTTTGGTTTTTGGTGGCCTCCTGTCACGCCACAAGGCGATTAAGAAAGCCTGCAAGGAGCAAAAAAGCGGAGCAGTCCGAGTCTTGGCAACATATTGAGATGCATTGGGGGATCGGTGGACTAACCAACTGGTTCCCTAAGCGGAGTCAATGACTGGGTGACTTCTGCTCCGTAATTGGCAACTCTTGGTCAACGCAGAGTGCGTTTATTGGCAAACTGTATTTTCTTTTTGGCCCGGTCCGGTGGCTTTTCACTTGGCCAAACGATTCGACTCCATCGGTGGAGTGTTCAAACGAGATTTTCTGCTGGTGTCATGACCGACAGGTCAATTGGAGAAATTGGCCAGGCTATGTGTTATATAATTGGAAGATATCTTTTTTTTTAAGTTTATATATTAATAAATAATATTTAAGCAAGCTTACCGCTTCCCTATCTAAGATTTTTCGAAATATTTCTTACTTTTCCGTTAATTTTCCTCTTGCATCTTTGTCATTTGGCCTGGGCCTGGGTCCCTCTTCTATTTACCTTCTAAGCTTGATTATTGTGTTCTGCCGCTGGCCATGATTCAGTTTGGGTCGTGGCCTGGTCTGTTTGGTTGCCTAATTGAAAACGGCTTGGTTGGCCAAAGACTTGGGCTCGCTGAGATTGGGAGACTGGGAAAATGAATTCGCACGGTAATCTCGATGTTGGCCAACAATGCTCAACTTTCGCACGGCATAAATCCCTGCTAAATGCATGAGTTAAATGCATCAGCTTATCGGCAAAGATCTGTGGCATTGTGCCGGTGGTTTTAGGTTTTAGGTTTTCGGTTTTTGGTTTTTGGGTTGTGGTTTTGATTTTGGTCGTGCCACACCCATTCACCCTCTCAAGGCAGGCGGGAGGGCGGCTGTGTGATGTTTTCAAAGTGGCTCCGGTTCTCTGGACAAGTGGAGTGGCCTGTTCAAATGTCAAAACTTTTGTTTACAAAACTCTTCAGTGCGACACACCCGCTGGCAGCTTGCTAAAATTCAAGCAATCCCCCGAAAAGCGAACGAAACGGGGCGTATACGCAATGTCTCTTGGCCAGACATTGATCTCTGGGCCACGTTGTTGCTTTTGTTGTTTTGTATTTTTTTTTGTATTTTTGTGGGGCGTTGACATTGCGACGCTCTTTGGTACCTGAAACGTGACATGATGTGCGGCACATTCTACGTGCTACGGAAATTTCCAGTCAATTTCCAGGCGGGAGCGGTACTGCAGCGGACCCTCTTTGAATTTTAAGTTGCATTTAAGACTCAAACTGAACTGAACTGAACTGTACTGAACTTTACTTTACTTTATTTTACTTTTGGCCAAGTCATGCTGCTTTTCGGCTGTGTAAATGTGTAAATGCTGATCTGGGATGGTGGCCAGCTGCAGAGCTCTGGGATGGATTATGAATAGCCAGAGCATTATCTGCGGAATTTTCATATATGTGGCCAAGATTGATGGCCAGCAGACCAGCAGACCAGCAATTTACTCAAATATTCACACATGATTCACGGGTGTTCGACGTAACAAGCAACCAAAAGGAAAAGACAAGCTGTAAATATCTCCAGCAAACTTCACATAAATTTTGCAGTCGGAAAAAAAACTTTAAGCTTCCTAACAACATACTCAAAAACCAATGAGTCACTTTCGGGAATTTCTCATATATTTGTTTGGTAACCAAAATTCACTTCTTATGGCCAAAACTCCTTGTAAATTGCCTGTTACAGTTAAGACCATAAACCTGGCTGGGCAAATTAAAAAATAAACCATAAAATTCACACCATATTTATACAAATTTATGAACTGTTTTAAGTTAATGAAGTGCTTTTTTTTAACGGTATTCAAAGTTTCATTGTTAGAGCTGGCCAAAAACTAAACTTGGTTTAATTTCATAAAAGTTAATTATTGGCTACAAAACGTGCGAGTAAACGTCAATTAATTAATTTAACACTAATGACTAGGTGCAATTTCTTTAAACGCTAAGCTGCAGTTTAATAACAATTTTATTTTGATTAATTTGGCTTAAAATTTGTGTTAAATGGTATTGGCCAGCTGGTCTTTAATTTCTTATAAAACTTCATTTGGGAAAAATCCTAACTTATTAATATTGTACAACATTCCGAATGACTAATTTAAGCAGCTTTTAACTTGGCCAAAAGTATCCATGTGTATAGCCACTTGATTCATGTCTGTCAGTCGTGGAAACAAGCAACTTCTAATGGACGACAGCTCAAGTATCGAGTATTGAGTATCTGCATTGGCAATTCGCTTCTCATGATCGCAAAGTTCTCGAAGTGGCAAAGGCAAAGCGGCGACCTGCTCTCAATAACAGAAAGAAAAAAACCAAAACGAGAGCAACTTGCGGCGATTTATGAGGCAGTTAAGCTCGGCTTGATTCAAGGTTAAATCCAGATTTTATGCAAAGCCAACTGCCACCGAGAAACAGCCAATATGTACGCAACTTTTGTGCATTTTTTGCGCGTTTTTTAAAAGTTTTTTTTTTGTTGTTTTTGGTTTTATTTTGTCGTAATGCGATGCCTTACGTAAGCAACGGGCTCTCCAGCTGCAGTTGCAGTACACAAACATATATATATATATATATATCTGTATATATATATGTATAGGTGAGTAGTATGTGTATAAATGTGCCACACACACTGCATCTCCGCAAGTGTTGCAACTTGTTGTCGCAGCAGCAGCAGCAGCAGCAACATCAGCCAACTGCAGCAGCAACTTGTCCATAAATTGTACCGCCGCTGGGGCTGTAAATCCGGCCAAAAACGATTCTCAATTTTGGCCCGCTGTGGAAGCTGCTGTTTAAGCGCCCTGCAGCAACATCAACAGCAACAGCAGCAACACCAACATACCCGACCATGCCACATTTAGCCTGATTTTAATTGCCAACCGCTACTTGCAATTAAAAGAAAATAAGGCTGGACAGATACGAAAAACAAAAACAAAAAGCAAAAAAATGAAAAGCTGAAACTAAACTGAAAACAAATCTGGCATTTGCCTTTAAGTACATGTGTTGCCGATGTTGCTGCTGTTCACTTTGCGTAAAATCGACAAATTTGTCAAAGCAAAGACTCTGCTGGCCAATCAATGCGAAATGCGAATGCGAAATGCGAATGCGAAATGCCAATGCTCATGCGCATTGTACAATCCCAAATTGTTGTCATTTCATTTTCATTCAAGTTGTTTAGTTTTCGTACTTTTTCTCCATTTATTTATTTAGCTTTTTATTTCGTTTGGTTTTTTTTTGGCATGCAATTTTATGTAAGCAGCTGCTGGTGCAGTCGCTGCCATAAAGCAATGTTAAGCAATGCGTAAGGCAACCAAACGGGCCAACTACCAGCCAGCAACCACCATGTAAATGATGGCTATATATAAATGTAAATTGCCAAAGCGTTCCATAAACATATCTTGTTTACCTATGCTGGTCCAATGACCCAATCAATGTCCACACACATTTTTATAAATATTTCTTTAGCTTCGCTTCGCTTCGGTTCGATTAGCTTGGCACTGGGTAAATATGCCATTACCTCCCCCTATCTCTCTCTCAGCCAGAATTGTCTTTGGCTTTTGTGTTTTGGCAAAAAGAAAGAAAAACAAAAATGGGACAGCATTACCACCTCATCGAAAAGTATGCCGGATATGGATACAGCTGCGATTTACGGCTAAGAGGGGAAAGCTTCAAATCGCTAAAGAGCTCAAAAGCTATATATATATATGCACTCCCCCTCTCCCCCCACGATGTTAGAAACATTTTTGTGGCATTTTGCAAGTGCAATTTGGTCGCCGCTTTTAGGGAAACTCTTGGCTTGCATCTGGGTTAAGAACTTAGAAGGGCTACTACAGTTAAAAGCCAATGAACCCTACTTGAAGAAGGTTTATTCTGCACTCAAAGTTTGTGCTTCTATAGCAGCTTTTAGCTGGTTACTACTGATGCTGCTAAGGGCTTGCACATGCAACATATTAGCTTCCTCGAGACTTCTCACGATTATATGCTGAATTTTATATTTTACAATAAATTATTCTTTAAAAACTTAAGTTAAAAGTATTTCTTCTTGAAATTCTTTAAAATAATACAATTTTTCCTACATTTTGCCTCATTGAGTGCAATATTTTTTAAGTTTGGCTTAAACCAAGTTAGTAACCGACTTACATATGTATAAACCACTGTAGTTTTTCTAGTTCTTTTTTTCCCATAACTTGATTGATTCGACGTCTTTGTGATTTTCTGTGCCGCTTATTTAGTCTAAGATTTGTCGTGTTAGCTTTTTGTATCAAATTATTTATGCAAAAACCAAAACAAGTGAAACTAGTTTCGGTGAGATTAATCTTCTCTGACTTGTGAACAAAAATGTAGCCTTCAAAAATGGTGTTCTTCTTGAGAAGAGCTGACAGAAAGATCTTACTACTCGTACTAGCAACTGCCTCAAAAGGAAATCCAATTTTAGTTAATGACTTGAAGACTTCCCTTGGCTGATTGCCTTTATTTATAGATAATTGTTTTTTTGGCAACAAGAAAAGAAAGTTCCCCTCCGGCTGGTAAATGCAATTAGCAAACTTCACTGAATCACTGGTCAACTGATCATCTCATAGCCATATAGCATATATTATATACGGTATATAGAGAGGTTTTAAAGACGAGAGCTGGCCAGGTTGCTAATTAGTTATGAGCCTTAGCAATCCAACCTGTTCGTATCTCATCACAGGCAGATGTTTTTTCGATTGTGATGGCGATGTTGATGGCAATGTTGATGATGCCTTGGCTTGATCAATTTTTATTTCCAGGCACTTTGTTGGCTATGTGTAAAAATTCACTTCGATGAATGAACGATTACGGAGTGTGTGTGTGTGGTGTGAGCCCAAAAAAAAAAAAAAAAAACCGGCATGGCTCACACACACACACACACATACGCATACGCAATCAAAGTCGAGTTTTTGGTACGGATTGCTTATGTAATCTGGTGTGTTGTTTCTCTTTCGGTTGCTGACCAAAATCCGAAAAGATTTGGGCCCATTGTGGCTGCGGCTGCTGTTGTAACACTTTGGCATTTTAATATGAAAATCCGTTTAAGATATTTATGAGTGTGACTCACTGTGTGAGCCGCTCCACAAATACAAATACCAACAAATAGCAAATAATAATACAGTGTAGTACCGCTTCCTAGTCAGACCGCCCCTCTTATGACACTAACAAAACAGGGCGTGGCATTTGCATCTGATTAGCTCGACTCGATTTGCATATGAAATTCATCTCGTCACAATATGTGATTATGTAAGACGCGATTTGATGGGCGACCTTCATGGGAACCACATCTTTGAGTTCGTGTCTTTGGTCTTTTGTTTCGCCCAGATTTATGCGGACCTCACCGATCACCAATCTCCAATCTTCAATCTTCAATCTCCGATCTCCCGCGAATCTCCGCGACCTATCCATCGATGTCACTGTGTCAATGCTGATGGCCCATGGCGATCGCATCTAGCAATCTCGATATGCTAATTGGGGCTGCCCGCCGATGGCTTCCGCCTCGTGCTGCTGCTGTTGGCCAAAAATCTGTGGGGGGATCGAACTGATATAATTATTGGCCAAATTAAATGTTTAATGTTCTCCTTCCTCTATTGCAGTTCCGGCGTGGAGCGGCCTGGCAAACGCTCTTCCTGCTCTGCGCTCTCGCCTATTGCATAAATGGTAAGTGTTACTCTGATTATTAAACTATAATAAATAATACTAAAGAATTTGATGAGTTTTTGGCTAGATTTATGGTTAATTGGGTAAAAATAACAATAAAGCATTTCCTTTTGCTTTTATTGAAAGTTTTTTTATTTTTTGTATAATATTTATGGCTGTTTTTAACTTTTACAAAATTATTTCATTACGTTTCTAACTTTGGCTTCAGAAGCTCTACTTTAGGGGTGCTCAAATTAGTCCTAACGGCAGAGCATTCACAGAGCAAAACAAATACAAGAAAACATGCACATATTTAGTGACGCTTTTTTGTTGGTTTCCAGCTGTGCACTGAGAGAAAGAAACCCTTATTTTTGCTTACCAATTCATCACTCATTTTACTCACTCGCCAAATGCGAAAGGGACTCGAAAGTGAACTCAGAAGTTATAAGAAATGATTTTCAGTGCAAGTGTCTGAGGATGATAGAGAAGAACAAAATATATTACAGTTATAGACGGAATGAAGCGGAGAGAGGAAAACGAAAAATCCTAGGTGGAATGCATGGAGTTCGAGTATGTTCGAGGAAGAAACAAGAACAAAATATATTACAGTTAGCGACGAAGTGAGGCGGAAAGAGGAAAACAAAAACTGTAGGTGGAATAGCATGAGTTCGAGGATGATCAAGGAAGAAACAAGAACAAAATATATTACAGTTAGCGACAAATGAAAGGAAAGAGGAAAAAGAAAACTGTAGGTGGAATAGCATGGAGTTCGAGGATGATCGAGGAAGAAACAAGAACAAAATATATTACAGTTAGCGACAAAATGAGGCAAAAAGAGGAAAACGAAAAATTGCAAGTGGAATAGCGCCGCCAGCGCTCAAAGCTTTCGGAAGAGCAAGTTGATAGGAAGCAGGGATAATTTACAAAAACAAATGAGAACTCAGAGCACAGGCATAAGCATATCCATGCTCTATTTTATATTTCATTTAATTGCTAAGTGATGTAAACTCCCTCTAAAGCTGTTGATATATTTATTAATTATTATAATTTAACATAAAACTCAAAATATGCCTTGTAAACTTTTACTAAATCTCTTTGTTTTCCCTATCACTAACCATCACTAACAGAAGCCAGCAGCGAGGGTCGCGTGGTCTGTTACTACACAAACTGGAGTGTCTATCGACCGGGCACGGCCAAGTTCAATCCACAGAACATAAATCCATACCTGTGTACACATTTGGTGTACGCATTCGGTGGATTCACCAAGGACAACCAGATGAAACCCTTCGACAAGTACCAGGACATAGAACAGGGTGAGTACGGAGTCTGTCGTAAACACAGACACGCCCCCATTCCTTCCGGCGAGTTAATTTGACTCGGCTTTAATTTCCTGACCGTCTGATGACCATCCATCCCTCTATGACTCTAATCAGGTGGCTATGCCAAGTTCACTGGACTCAAAACGTACAACAAACAGCTGAAGACCATGATTGCCATTGGCGGGTGGAACGAAGCCAGTTCCAGGTTTTCGCCATTGGTGGCCAGTAACGACCGTCGTCAGCAGTTCATCAAGAACATCCTGAAATTCTTGAGACAGAACCATTTCGATGGCATTGATCTGGATTGGGAGTACCCAGCCCATCGAGAGGGCGGCAAGTCCCGGGATCGCGATAACTATGCCCAGTTTGTCCAAGAGTTGAGGGCCGAGTTCGAAAGGGAAGCGGAGAAAACTGGACGCACTCGTCTCCTGTTGACCATGGCAGTTCCCGCTGGCATTGAGTACATCGACAAGGGTTACGATGTCCCCAAGTTGAACAAGTATCTGGATTGGTTCAATGTCCTGACCTACGATTTCCATTCATCCCACGAGCCATCTGTTAACCACCATGCTCCGCTCTACTCGCTGGAGGAGGACTCCGAGTACAACTACGATGCCGAGTTGAATATTGTAAGTTTGAGTCCTAAGAACACATTATCTTACTATATAGATTCCAATATAATCATGCAGGACTACTCCATCAAATACTATCTGAAAGCGGGTGCGGATCGTGACAAGCTTGTCTTGGGCATACCAACCTATGGACGATCCTATACTTTGATCAACGAGGAGAGCACCGAACTGGGAGCACCTTCAGAGGGTCCAGGAGAGCAGGGTGATGCCACGCGCGAAAAGGGATATCTGGCCTACTATGAGGTTGGTTAACCTTAACAGCTTAAAGGGTTCTTAGAGTTATGACTAACTTATTCTTTTCCCATTCAGATCTGTCAGACCCTCAAGGACGACCCCGAATGGACTGTGGTGCAGCCGAATGCCAATGTTATGGGTCCCTATGCCTACAGGCGCAACCAGTGGGTGGGCTATGACGACGAGGCCATCGTGCGCAAGAAGGCCGAGTATGTGGTGGCCCAGGGACTGGGTGGAATTATGTTCTGGGCCATTGACAACGATGATTTCCGTGGAGTCTGCAATGGAAAGCCATATCCCCTTATTGAGGCGGCCAAGGAAGCTATGGTGGAGGCATTAGGGTGAGGCAAATATACTTTTTAGATATTTTCAAGGTTTTCAATGTTCTCAATCCCCTTTAGACTGGGCATCAACGAGGTTGCCAAGCCAAGTGGTCCACAGAAACCTTCAAGATCCCGCAGTCGCGATAATGCTGGAACCAGGAACCGTCTTAACGGCAAGACCGAAGCACCACCCAGCTCCAGGAGACCCAGTGCCACTAGAAGACCAACAGTGAGCTCCACCCAACCGCCACCGCCAAGCACCACCTTTAAGCTGACCGAAGCTGAGGGATCCTCTCTTTACATTGGTGGCCGTGCATCCACCACGCCACCACCACCAACGACTCCGGATCCAGGTTCTGACTTCAAGTGCGAAGAGGAGGGCTTCTTCCAGCACCCCAGAGATTGCAAGAAGTACTACTGGTGTCTGGATAGTGGACCATCTGGTCTGGGAATTGTGGCTCACATGTTCACGTGTCCATCGGGACTGTACTTTAACCCAGCCGCCGACTCATGCGACTTTGCCCGCAATGTACCCTGCAAGACCAAGAAGTAAATATAATGGTTTTATAATATTCAAAATCCTTTACTAAGCCTTCATTTTCCACCTTAGATCCACCACTGTGGCACCAATAACCTCAACAACCCCTCTGACCACGACAGTGCGTTCGAATCGAGTGACAGCTGCACCCACGGCTCGTCCAGTGTATCCACGCACGACCAGCAGCACCACAACCAGCACTACGACCACCACAACCACCACACCAGCGAGTGTCGATGAAGATCTCGAGTACGAGGAGGACACCGATGAACTATCGCCTAGCAAGTCAACGGATGCTGAGGAAGATCCACAAGTGATCAAGGAGCTGATCGACTTGATTCGCAAAGTGGGTGGTGTGGAGCAGCTGGAGAAGCATCTGTTGCGCAACAAGGACGGATCGATTACCTTGAAGGAAAATTCTGCCAATGGTGCAGCCACCACGCCTTCTACCATTAGCAAATCTCTGTATGATCGTGTGCTGAGTCGTCCTGGAACATTGAGTTCTTTCAGTCGCAATCGTTTCAAGCTCAGCGAAGCCACGGAGACGAGCACGGAAGCAACAGCTACCAGTGCTGCACCCAGTGGCAGCTCCAACAGCTACTCCAAGTACTCCTCAGTTCTGAGGGGCAACAGCCGACAGGGACCACAAAACGAGGGCATCGAGAAGCTGGCCGAGTTCGATGGCTTCTTGAAGGAGCGCAAACAATATGTCACCATCAATCGCCATCGATCTGCCAGTCAGGGTGATGAGGAGGAGCATGCAGATCAGCAGGAAGAGGAAGAGAACCTGGCCGAAGTTGAGACAACCACACGTCGTCCATTGAGCTCGGTAACGCCTTCGTACACAAGTCTGCGACGCACAAGGCCCACTACCGTGGCACCTCCAGCAGAACAATCCCAGGAGGAGGCGGAGCAGCAAACCCAGACTCAGGTCAAATCCTATGCCACCTTGAGCCGTACACGTGGACGCACCACGGCATCACCAGAGGTCACGGAACCAGCGCCCAGTTCGACAACTAATCGGTGAGTAAATAAAATACAAAATAAAATGATTCTTCTTTTGATTAATCGATAAATCTTCCCTTGACAGTTACAAATACTTTGAGCGCACGCGACCCACCAAGAGTGCCACTGTCGAGGATGCCGAAGATCCCACGGAGGACGAAGAGGAGGAGTACGAGGACGAGCAAAAGGACATTGTTACGGTACAGAGCAAACAAACCACAAACACACGTAAATATGCGAGCATCGGCCGCAGAACAACCACCACCACAACGCCAACACCAGAAACTACAACAACAACTGCCGGCACTGAGACTGCCAAGGCCAGCACAACAACAACAACCACCAACAACAACAACAAGAACCACTACAACAGCAGCAATAACAACAACAATGTGAAACTGAATAACCTAATACCAACAGAAGAGAACATCACAGCAACACCCAGCACCACCGCCCAATCCGAAACCACCACCACAACTAACGAAACCACTGAACCAAACGAAAGCACCTCAACCACCACCACCACCACCACATCGACAACTAACAACCTGCATACCACCACACCCACACCAATTGTAGCATCCACTGTCCCAACAACAACCGCCAACAACAATGGCATTAACTCAGACTCTCTGCTAGCCACCGAGCTGAGCGAAGCCTCGCCCACCCATCTCCCTCCCAGTCCCGACCTAGAGACCACAACGCCGACTACAACCCCCTCAACCACAACAACAACAACAACGGAACCCGAACTGGCCACAACAACAACCACACCGAAAACAACAACAACAATCACAGGCAACAACGAACTGAATGACGTGAACAACGTGGACGAGGACAGCGAGGTAACGAAAACTAAGACCCAATACAAGTATGCAACGACCAACCGTCGACGTATAACCACAACAACAACCACGAACAACAACAACAACAACAGCAACAACAACAACAATGCAGAAGCAGCGAACGATGCTAGTCCAACAACAAACGGTTTGAGTAGTTTAAATAGAATTAGAACCAACCCGGGCAGAAGGCAACCCCAACCAGAACAGACCCAAACCACAACCACCGAACCAAACCTTTCTAGTCCCAGACCCTTTGGTTATCCCCGACGTCGCACACGTCCCACAGCCAGCACCACCACCACCACCACCACTTCTCCCCAAACCGATAACGATAACAATACCGATAATAACGATAACGAAACCGATGCAGTTGCTCAAGTAGTGAAGAAGACACGACTATCCCAAGGGGATAGGCCCAAGGTGAGTGCCAGTCTTCCAACAGCAACAGCAATCAACACACGAACAAAAACCTCCTCACTGCACCACCAAGAATCCCAAGTAGAAGTAGCTGGTAACGGTGGCAATGATAGCTTAAGGCATGAAGTAGTTAGCTCTAGTTTAAGTCAATCCCAAAACCACATCGAAACCGATGTCCCCAGCACCACTACCCAGCTTCCTTTCAAGTACACTTGGCGAGCGGTGCGTCGTCCCGCGTCGCAGCGTACTGTGGTGCCTAATTCTTTAGCGGGTGACGACAAGGACTCGCGGCGCTTTGCCGGCAAGCAGTTGAACACCGTATCAAATGTGGAAGAGGAGGAGCTGCAAACCACCACCAAGTTCCGCAGTCGTCGTCTGAATTCCGCCGAAGACGAGTCCGAGGTGGCTCTCGAGGTGGCAACCCAATCAGCATCTCACGGTTCCCGCAGCTATCAAAGCATCCAACGCTCTGCTAGCAAAGCTTCCACAGATGACTCTCAAATCCGATACAAAGCCATCACTCGCGACTCCGAAGGTGGTGCTCATCTCAGTGCAGGACGCAGTTCAAGCTTTGTCAGGAATCTCGGTGAAGCTGCCAAACCTACACTTCCCCATCAGCCTATAAGCAGAGGTGGACAGATCGTAGAAAGCACCACCGAAGATGAGAATGTGGCTGCCGAGATAATCGATGATGAAAAGAGAGGAGAGACCAAAGCCCCAGCTGGAAGTGAAAATGCAGATGATAGTAACACTGCCACCGAACAGGAATCTCCCGAAATTGTCACAGAACCTGCACCACCACAGCTAGAAGTCACCACTCTGCCCTCAGAAACTGCAGATGTGAGCTCTTCAGAAGCAACGATTAGCAGCACCACTGAACAAACTGAAGCTAGCAGCAGCACCACTGAACTGAATTCTGTTGTTAACGAATCCAAGGATGCTTTGAGCACAGAATCTGGAAAGCAAGAAAGTTCGGATACCGAAAACCAAGAATCCGCTACAGAAATCAACTCTTCTGAAGCTCCTGCCAGCAGCTCAACCAAACCAACTGAAGACTTCAGCAGCAGCACCACTGAATCAAGTTTGGAAGCCATTGAAAAAGAAACTTCCTCTAATATCAGCGAAGACTCCACTGAGGTGCCTGCTAGCAGCTCAGAAGTGCCAGAGAGCAGTAGCACCACTAGCACCACAGAAGAAACTACAGAAAAACCCACTCGTCGTTCTTTCAACCGCGTTAGTTCAACCACATCAGAAGCCGTGCCGGAAGAAGAATCCACTTCCACCGTAGGCCCAAGACGTCGCGTTATTGTACGCACCAGGACCAGTACCACCGAGGCAGAAGACGAAGCCCAGACAACCACTGAGGGACCAAAGCGACGTAGTTTTTACAGAACCAGCAGTACAGACGCACCTATCAGCACCACTGAAAAAGAAAGTGAAGCCCAAACAACCACAGAGGGTCTTAAACGTCGCAGCTTTTACAGAACCAGCACAACAGAGGCACCCAGCAGTCCCTCTGAAGTAGAAAGTGAAGTTGAGACAACCACCGAGGGTCCAACCCGTCGTTCCTTCTTCAGATCTAGCACCACTGAAGCATCTAGCAGCACCACAGAGGAACAAAGCAGCACCACTGAAGCAGCAATTGACGTTGAGACAATCACTGAGGGTCCAACGCGTCGGTCGTTATTCAGAAGTAGCACCACTGAGACTCCTACTAGCACCACTGTAGCTTCCAGCACTGCCTCCACTGAAGAAATTAACAGCAGTTCCATAAGCGATGAGGCTGAAACAGATACCAGCACCACTCGACGTTCGCTTTTCCGCAATAAAACGCCGAGCACCACAGAAGCTGCAACCACAACAACTACAGAAGAAAGTGAAGTGAGCAGCTCCACCAGACGTAGCCTTTTCCGCACCAGCAGTACCACAGAAGGCACGACAACAACTACCACGGAAGCGGCCAAGGAGAGTGAAAATGAAAATGAGGCAACCACAGCTTTGCCAAGGCGCCGCGTTATAGTTCGTGGCAGTTTCAGACCTCGCAAGGAGGGAGATCTCTCCTCTCTTCTAGCAGCGGATGCCAACAAAAGAGCCAGAAACCACAGCACCACGAGCACCACAGAAACACCTGATGGTCATTCGTCTTCCTCCAAAGAAGAAGAAGCCGAGCAGGAAGAACCGCAAAGTGTGGAGAAGGTAAACAGTGGCCGAACTGTATTAAATGCCGTTCGTAACCGCACCACCACTAAAACCGAGAGCTTAGGCAATGGAGTCACGCGCACTCGCACCACCTACGTGCGCACCCTCGGGGCTGGCCAAAAGGTTGTTAAGCGCATCCACACCAAAACGGTGGAGGAGAAACCGGCGGAGTATGAATACATTGTCGATGAAGTTACTCACCCACCAACGCCGAGCACTACCCGTCGCACGGTGACCCGCAATCGTGGATCCGTGCGCTTTGAGAGCAATGATCTCTCTTCGCTGCTGGCCCTGGACTTTGCCTCTCGTAGTAACCGTAAAAAACAAGGTCAAGCTGAAACAACGGTCACCAAAACGAGAAGACGTCTTCTGAAGAAACCCAAAGAAACCATCGAACACGAAGAGGTTGAAGAATTCGAGTATGAAGCAGGTCAAGAAGCTGGCAATGAAGTGGAAGAAGATACGCCTCGTGTTAGCACCACAGCTAGGCCGATAATCCGTAGAACCAGACCGACTAGAGGCAGTACTACAACCACCACAACAACCACTGAAATTCCAAATGAAGTGGAGCCCAGCACTCGGAGGGCAAGCTTTGCCTTTAAGCGACCCTCAAAACCCAGCACAACCACTGAAGAACCAACTACTACTTCCACTGAACCCACAACCCCTTCAGAGGCTACCACCAGAAGGGTGCTCACCTTCAGAAGACCCGTGAGCACAACTACCACCCAGTCTCCAATTGAAGATGGGTCCACCGAGGAAGCCACGTCTTCTTCTACTGAAGGTACCACCAGGAGAGTTCTTGCCCACAGAAGGCCAGTGAGCACAACAACCACCACACCAGCTCCCGTTGAAGATGAGTCTACAGAAGATCAGCTAGCAGCCGCTAAGCAGAAGTTTGTAAACCGCCTCCGAACCAGCACCACCACGACAACAACCACCACAGAAGCAACACCAAGCACCACCGAAGAAGATTTGAGTGATCTTAAAGTGCAGCTTAGCAACGCCATCAACCGGTTGCAGTCAGAAAACAAACTAGAAAGCCAGACAGTCACGAAGGGAAGTGAAGCCTCCGAAGACGAAGGCGATGATAAGCTCTCTTTACCGATTTACCACAGAAGAAAGTACTATCAGTATGTGAAGGATTCACCGATTACCTATATAGACAAGTCGCCGGCACCACCGGATATTGAAAGTGTGACCGTAAACATTAAACAGCAAATCCACGACGTGTTCAATGTGAGTGAAAATGAGACACCAAATAATTCTCTAGGCGAAGATGGAGAAAGCGAGGGCCATCGCCAGGCGATGGAGCAGGCCAAGGAAATCAATGCCGAACTCGGTCATTTTTTATTGAAAACCCCCGGGTCAAAGTAGGTCACCCGGGGGCAAAGTTGGTCGGATCAGGAGAGGAAACCCTAGATGATGATGAGATAACCGCTGAGATCGATGAGGATGAAGATGATGAGGTTAGCGAGGGAAAACTCAAGTCAATCCAACGACAAGGAAAGACCTTTAAAACTATACCACTAGCAACAGACTCGAGCAATGAGACCTCCAAGATTGTAAGCTTCTCTCTTCTAGAAGAAAAGGAAAGAGGCGAAGAAGACGCCAGAGCTTTACGAACCTATACCAGATTGAACCGCACACGCTTGACCCCGTCCACCAGATTGCGCGAGAAGACCCAAAGTGAACCACTAGACACCACAACCCGGAGAAGCTACAGTGTTCCTCAGCGTTTCCGTGTTCGATCAACAACACCCACGCCAGTGGCAACCGAAAACAGTGAAGAAGTCGATGACGAAAATGAAAACAAATCTGCAGAAGAATCACTAGTGGGCAGTACAACTACTGCAGTGCCATCCACTAGCTTTATAAGAACCCCAACCAGAAGGGTGTTCACCCCCAGAAGACCTGTTAATGCTGTTGAGGATTCTAATTCTTCTGATAACGGTAAGTTTTGTTAAGTTTATTTTAATAAAGTTTGAAGTTAAAAATTAATGCATAGCTGGAAGCCGTAAAACTTAAAAAAATAAGCCATTTAAATCTTTCTACAAACTTAAACTTATTAAATCAAGTCAAGTTTTAACTTCAAAAAAATGAGGAAATTATAAAACAAAACTCATTTTTGAACGATTTATTCATTTTAGATAACGACAAGGAAGAAGATGTGAAGGTGGAAACCACAACAAGGCGTTTATATGCCGGCTTGACTAGATTGAGAGGAAGAGGAAGCACCAGCACAACCACCGAGGAAGCCACTGAATCAACCACCGAGGCTGCAGCCACAACAACCAGAAGCACAAGGCAACCTTATGCGGGCATAAATCGCAGAGTAACAACCACAACAACCACTGAGAGCCCAGAGGAAAATGAAATTGAAAATAATGAAAATGAAAATGAAAATGAGGATAAAAATGAAGATTCGACCACAGTAAGTTCTCAGAGCGAGACCAGTGAAGGAACAAAAGAAGAAAGTAAGGTGGAAAATAAAGAAACAGAAGAAGAAATTGAAAATAAAGCCACCGAAGAACCTGAAGACAGCACTGAAGAACCCGAATTGGAAGCCCACATAGACGATGACAACGAGATCCCGCTGGAGGAAATTCGACCTAGTACAGAAGCCACAACAACAACCACCAGTACACCAGCTAGCAGCACCACACGTCGTCAGTTGGTAATTCGTCGCCGCTTAAATGGCACCACAACAACAACAACAACCACTACGGCCTCCCCAGTTGCTGATGAAAATCTAGAGAACGAGATCGATCAAAATGATACGGAGAGCAGCTCAACACCAAAAGCGACAACGACAATTCCACCAAGGCGGCAACTTTTGATACGCCGACGCTTCAATGCGACTGCCGTGCCAACAACAACAACGACGACCGCAAATCCCAGTGCCGACAATGAAATAGATCAGGGCGAACCAACAACAACCACGCGGCGACCTATTCTGTCACGTCGCCGATTTAATGCGACTTCCATCAGATCAACCACGCCGGGATCAACGAACGGCGACGAGATTAGCACACGTCGTCCATATGCGGCCTTGAACCGCTCACGTAACCGCTTCACAACACCGCGAACAACAACCACCGACAGTGGTGGGGAAAGCGGCGATGATGATGACGACGACGATGACAATGAGGAAGAAGAGCAGGTTGCACCGCCACGTGCCGGCTTTCTTCAAACGAACCGCCATCGAGCTCTGCAACGCACCCCCGAAGAAGAGGAGGAGGCAGTGGCTGTGGTCACAGCACGCAGACCACCAAGCTTTGCAGGTCGTCGTACCACCGCAGCACCACAGAGGATAAGCTCTAGCACAAGACGCAATTTGGTGGCCATAAATAGAAACCTTTACCACCGAGCAGAGGAGGATATTGATCAGGATCAGAATGAGGAAGAACCCGAAGAGGATTACGATGAAAATGAAGATGGCGAAGATGATCAAGAAGAATCAGTAGATCCTCAAGTCACCAGCACCACTGCACGTTCACGACTTAGTCAACTGCTTGCCAACAGGCAAAGACAACCACTGAGGACAACCACCGAAAAACAGACGGAGACCGAAGCTACCCATACGAAAACTGACTCAGACAATGACGGCGATGATGGGGAGGAGAACGATGATGAGAATGACGATACCTCCGACGAGGTATCGAACAGTAACCAAACACTAAACCACAGCAACACTCCGGGCAGAGGCACCACTAACCTTAACAATCTTACTAACCGTAGCACCGCACTGAATGTAGCTAGTCAACGTAGTAACAGCACCGTAGCCAATTATATTAATCGATTCAAGTCAAACAGTTACACAAACAAAAACAACAAACCAGTCACAGTCACAGCTAATGTTAAGCCAGATAGTTCAGATAACGAAGATGATGGAGATGATAATGATAACGATAACGATAACGATGATGATAACGATGCTAGTCTAGAGAATGAGGGGGATAAGAATTCGAGTGGGGCTGGTTTGAATGCCTTAGGTAATGTTGTTAATTCCACACGACGCTTTCAGAATCGTTATCAATTGAGCCGCACCAGAGGCAGCACCACCAACACCATCCCAACAACAACCCCAACACCACAACAACAACAACAACAACAGCAACCCCCAACAACAACCACAGCCAGACGATTGGCATTTGGGGGCCGTCAGCGCGCCCAGGTAACTAAACTAACCCTAGTCGATGAGCAGACTGAAGAGACCGAAACTAAGGGTGATGCCCGCGATCATGGGGAAGAAGAAGAGGAGGAAGAAGACTCCAACGCATCTACGACAACAACAACAACAACCACCAGCAGGCCAACACCAAAGCGCATACGTGTGCTGAAATTCCGCAGACCCTTGAATAGCAATAGCAATAGTACCACCACCACCGTAGATAGCTCCACTAATAGCGCCACTGACACTAACCCAGACACCACCACCACAGCCACACCAACAACAACAATAGGCCAAAGCACCACCAGCAGCAACAGCAACAGCAACACCACAAGCACCACCGGCAACAAGCGTTTCCGCAAGATTGTACGCAAGCTGAGACCCGTAGACTCAAGTACCGCGTCCAGTGTGGATAATGCCGATGAAACCACCCGTAAACCTTTCGTTCCCAGCCACACCAGATTCGCTGATCAGGATAATGATCTTGTGAATCTTCGCCAGCGGATCAAGGACCAGCAGGCAAGAGGTGAGCCACAGGACGGTGTAATTAGCAGTCGATTCAAGACACTGGGCCAAAAGGACGATCAGGATTTGTCGGATTTGCAAAAGTTGAGAGACAAGGTAAAGGCAGAGCAGGCGAGGGGTGAAGGTGATCAGGGCGTGATCAATGATCGTTTGAAGAAGTTGCTGGCCGAGAAGGGAACGAGCACGACTCGCCAAAGAGAAGAATCTTCCACAGATGAGGAGTCTTCATCTGTTTCCTCGGCCAGACCCTTCTTTAAACGCAAACTGGTAGCCCGCAGACCCTATACACCACCCTCGGCCAGCGGAGGTACCACCAAGGCCCCACTGGCATTTAGCACCACAAGACCCACGGCCAAGTTTGTGCGCAAGAAGAACGGCAGATTCGATCCCTTCAACTCGAGCGTCCGCAATCGTGGCGAGGGCTTTGTGAGAAGCGATCCACGAGGCTCCAGATTGCCAGGAGCCGATCGATTCAAGAGCCAGGGCAATAATGATGACGATGAGGAGGTGGAAGAACGTCACGAGCGCCCACTGCAGAATCAGTTTGCAACCACTTTGCGTAGACCTTTTGTGCCCAAGACTAGACCGACTTTGGATAAGTCCAAGCCACAGCAGGAAGAAGAGGATGAAGAAAGCGAGGAGGATGATGAGGAGGAAGACTCTGAGGAAGAAGGAGACGAAGAGGAGGATGAAGATGAAGAAGAGGAGGAAAAGCCAGCGGCAGAAGAGGAGAAGCCGCAGGAGGATAACAAGCCCAAGTTCAATTCCCCTTACAAGCCAAAGGATAACCGAGCTCCACCCGGCAATCGTCCAACATTTGGAGCCACCGGAAGTGGAACAGGACCTACGGCATCCGGAAATGTACCCTTCAATCCACGCAATCGTCCATCGAGCTCGGCAAACGGAAATAGTACACCATCCAACCGCTTTGGCACCACAAAACGACCCCGAGTTGTTAACCGCCCGCCGGGAGTGGCCTCACCGAACCTAACCCTGAAACCCGTGGCGAGTGACTACGAACGCACCACGCCGTTGACACCACTGAAACCGGCTCCATTTATTCCCAGCAATAATAGGAGTTACGAGAGGAAGTACACTGGTCCATCCACGGAGGCCTCAGAGACGGCCAGTGAGAATTCCCTGATAGAAGATCTGAATATTGATGCACTGAATGCGAGAAACAAGAAGATCTTCGATAAGCACAGCAAGAAACACCCGGCCCTGAAGCCCAAGGTGGTCAAGGTGGAGTCCGAGACTGGAACAGAGGTGGAAACCGGAACGGAGGTGGCGGTGGAAGAAGAAACCACTGAACAGCAGCAGGAACAGGAGCAGGGCTTTGTGACCACCACACCCAGTACACCACCACCACCACCATCACCACCAGCACCACCCAGCACACAGTCAGACACAGCTACCACCACCACAGACACAACGCCACCAGAAACTGTAACCGAAACTGAAACTGAAACAGAAACCGAAACTGAAACTGTAACCGAAACTGAAACAGCGACCAATGCTAATGAAGCCACTTCCGTCAATTCACAGGATCAATCCTTCTCGAGCACCACTCAACCACCGCCGCCGGCCACCACCTTGTTGCATGTGTTCACCCTGCTCGAGGGTGAGGGCCAAGAAGAGGAGCCCACGACGAAAAAGCCAAAGATCCGCATTCCCCCTACCATACAAACGGAGGTGGTGCCAAAGCACAAGTTGATTGAGATTAATCGCATTGTGGAGATCAATTCCAAGCAGGCCAAGGCTGCTCAGAGGAAATCCAAGGCAAATCAGGACTTTAGCATCTTGAGGGTGGAGTCTCTGCCCCATGTGGAGCAGCTGGGCGAGATCAGTGTGGTGAAATACGTCCATCTTGTTGATGGCAGTGACATACAGGTCAACGATGGCCACAGCACAGTGGCGGATTATACGCCCACAGAACCCACCGTAGCGGGTCAAATTCCAGCCTCTGCGCCCGTAAGGAACTCTCTGCCTGATGCGGAAACAAGCGACTCGGATCGCAATGGCAAGTCTTTGGTGCCTGAAGTTCTGGCTGGTGCTTTGGAGACCTCAACCATCTCGCTGGAGGGACTATTCGATTCGGCCCGGAAGGGCAAGCAACTGAACAGCAATAGCATCGTTGCCGAGACGGAGGAGAGTACTACGATTAGCAGTAGCAGTGCTGCGGCCACCGAAACCGGGGAGACCACCACATCGGCACCCACTTACGTAAGACCCATTGTACCCCTCCTAAGACCCGAGTCCAATGAGTCCTCGCCCCTGGTCATTTCGATAGCCAATCTCGATCAGGTGATACTCAGCAAGGTGCAAAAGTCGCTGGCCGAGGGCAGCCAAACTACTGTGGCACCACCCGATGTTGCCAGCGATTCGAATTCGGCCTTCTCTGTGCGCCAGCCGCTGGTGGTGCAGGCCCCCATCAGCAGTGGTGCTCAGGAAACGAACACACTTAACACACAAGATCAAACAGTCAATGGTGCTATTAGTGTGAACATTGAACCAGTTATAGAAGCAACCACGATTAGGTCAGAAGACTATCAGGTCCCTGAAGAAACCACAATCTTCAGCATTGAGACCGCCACAGAGCCAGAGCCACAGATTAATACACAAACACCATTTACCAAAACAGAAGCCAAAAGTGAAACACTAACAGCCATGCCAGTTGGTGCTGTTATTATGGGTCAGTTTGGTCTAAATACACAAACAACAACAACAACAACCACTGCAGACAATAACAACAGCAATGAACAAAATACTCAAACAACAAGCTCAATTAGCAGTGACACTGTTAGTTCCGAAACGACCAACGCAGATAACAACCAGCAAGAAAATACCCAAACCAGTGATATTAGCAGTGGCGCTATTAGTTCCGAAGCCATTGCTGACAACAACAACAACAACAACAACAACCACCAACTGAACACACAAACAACAGTCACTAACAACAATACAGAAAGTGCACAAACAACAACAACAACAACCACAATTGACAATCAACAAGTGCTCAGAAGTGGTGCAATTAGTGGTGCCATTGGTGGCAATGTCAGTCTAAGCACAGAGACAACAGCCACCAATAACACCGCCAACAGCACCACTGTTAGCAAAAAAGTTAGCGAATCAGTTAGCTTTAGTTCCGAGACGCATGTGGTGCATCGAAAAAGATGGGTCGGCAAGGGGCGTGGTCGACGCCTGCGCAATCACAAAACAACGACGACCACAACAACCACCACAACAACAGAGACCCCAACCACGGTGGAGGCGACATTTGATGACACCACCACAGTGGTTCCAGAATAGGTCACAAAAAAAAAACAAAAAACAAAAGAAAAGAAAACCAGCGTAGTTAGTTATTTCTAGTCTTAGCCCTTATCCAGTCGCGATTTTTGTTTGCAAAGAGAAGAAAAGCTTCTGCCCAGCTTAACCCTTTCGTTGCCGAACCGTAGATAATTGGCTGCGTTGCTTTGGCTTAACAACAACAACCACAAAGCAAATGAAATTAAGTAAAAAAAAAAAAAAAGAACAACCTTTCGGCTGCTTAAATACTCTTTCGAAATCTTCCAGTGCTGCTGCTTTTAATTTGAATATTTTACTGTATACTCGTATGTAGTTTTTTTTTTGCTATGTAAATTATTTAAACAATTCGTATTCTTCGAGCTGCCATACCTAAAACAATCACAGCAACAACAACAACAACACCCACACATATACATCCACTCACACACACACATACTTTCACATAAATGCAGATGCAAAAAGTCTTTCCTTGGTTCAAATATATATAGTAACTCTAGAAATAGAGTCTAGATCTAGAATCTAGACTAGAAAAAGCGTAAACAACGACCCTCAGTGGAAACAATCTTGATCAACTTGAAATAACTTTTAATGGCTTAATACCAGGCGCAGTTCTCTTTCTTATTTCTATTTCTATTTCTATCTCTTTTCTAATCAATTTTTTTTCACTCTTTACCTCTCTATCCGAAATACTTTAAGTCTAGCTTTAGTTGTAAAATATTTATGCACAACAATAAAATAATGAACAAAAAGAAACAAACTATACAAATTATTATTGCCACAACAGAACACGAAAGACTCCCCACCCACCTTAACCCACCCACCCAATTGAAAACCCCAAAATGTATATATAGGAAAACCAAATGGGTTAATATTGTATATACATTTTTAAGACTTTATTATACTTTAACTTCTCAGGCATATAGATTTATATGTTTGGTTTGGTTAATCCAAAATAGGTTTGGTTTTTAAGGTAGTTAACAAGTTTTTAAGTTTTGTTTGGTTTTTAAAAATAATATTAGCATAAGCAGGTTACTTAAATAACTTTTACTTTCAAATTTGAAAACTCTTTTTGTGAAGATTGAGATTCCTCGAATATTGCCAACCTTTTCCTTAACAGTTTCCAGTTTCCCAAGTCGTGAAATGACCTTACAAATTTGTTCTCAGAAATCCCAAAGGTTATAGATAATGACTGTTCATTGGTAAACATGTTTTTGGCAATTATAAATGCATTCGGTTTCCCCTCGCCATCCTCATTTCGATGCTTTTCCAAATGTCACTTGTAGAATTTGCTTGTTATTTGCTTAGTCATTAGCCTGGGCTTCTTTTTCTTTTTCTTGTCTATAATTCTTTTTTTTGCCTTTGTTAAATGTCAGCCGGGCTTTAAGTTGGCTTTTTGTTGTATGAGCGGTTATTGCCACATGCCTATTCATAAGTACACATGCACTGTGTGTCTATATGTAAGCCTGTCTGGATAATCGGTTTCAACTTTCGATGAGTCCGCAAGATGTGCAAAGTCAGCGGGAAAACAGAAAAAAAAAAAAAACATACATAAAATAAAAACGAGTTCAGCTAAAACAATTTGCAAATTGCTAAGACACAGAGAGAGAGAGAGAGGGACTCTGCAGACGAGACATGTTTCATAATAGCTAGCAAGTCTCCTCGGAACGATAATTGCCAAAAGTCAAATCACGCGCCGCATAACAAACACGACGACGAACTGACAGGCGACACCAAAAATCAGGTTGACAAAAAGTCGTTAACAGTTTTTGTTTTTCTTGATTTTGAAGTGGAGGCTCTTGGAGGTTTTTCCTTTCCAAGTGCCCGTGAAATGAAAAATCCCATTCGAAAATAATAAAAAGCCGCACAAACAAAGGCCCGGACAATGAAGTGAAGCCATAAGAGAAGATCAAAGGTGTTGCACTCAGGGTAACAGGCTTTTGTCATCATCATCATCAGACTCTTGAAGAGTTCGTTAGGGAGTGTTTACACAGAAAAAGAGGTTAACAAAACGGTATCAGATAGGTGTGGAAATGTGATGCCACTTCAAAAACATGTTGATGCTTAAGTAGAAGATTATATTCGTTAGCAGTTGAATAATTTTTAACATTTATTTAAACTCCATAAAGCCAATGACCAACTCTATAAACTTGAACCCCTTTTCTTTGCCACCACAAATGAAAGGTCACTTTTCTCTTTTATTTCATTTGCCCTTGAAAAAGCGGCACCCTTTTCTCTGCCACTGCTTTCCCCGAACGCGTTCGTGTCTTGAGTCTTTCGTTTTGCCACTTTCACAATAATCCATCCCATTGAGAAGTCAGAAAATCAGCAGATGACGACGCCCTGCACGCATCATCACTCTCCGTGCTGACCAACTTGGCTTGCACAATATTTAATAAAAAACCAACCAGTTTGCAGCCACCAAAGAAAGAAGAAAAAAAACAAACAAACAAACAAGCAATCTGCTCATCTGCCAATGAGGAAAAAACCAACTGGGAATGTTGGGGATTCAGATTATGCAATCACATTGGCATGCAGTCGAATCAGCAGCTTGCCAAATACCACAAGATGCTGTCAGCCAGCCAGTAATACAGGCTACGATCTGTGGCGAATCGAAGAAGCAGCCCATCAGCGTTATGCAAACGCTGCGGCTGATGCGTATTTTTCCGGCCCATTCATTGTCTTCAAGGTGTGTGCGACATTGACACCAAAAAAATCTCTAAGCCAGCAACTCTCTCTGGGCGTTTTGTACAGTCTAGCTTGGGTATGAATGAACTACTACTATAGGTTGAAGATAATTTGAAGGGATGTTAAATCTTATTAAGTAGATAAATCAGGTTAAAAGTGAGTTATAGACAGATCAAAGAATGTTTGTAAGGTCAAGCAGTTGATCTTTCAAATTTGTTGGTTTTTTTCTAATAGAAAATAGCTTATTGGGAAACAGTTTAATGATAATTACTATATCATATCATTTTTATAATTACAATAAATACCACAAGCTGCTTTCAATGTCAACCAGATTGGTGGACAGAGCAAAACTAGCACAAAATAATAGCAAATAGCCAAGCAAATAACTTGTTATGCCTGTGTGTGTGTTATTTATTTTGCACTCGAACGTCCTTCAATTAAAATGCCTGACTGCATTTTTGCGGTTGTTGCTCCACTTAGCGGTCAAGACTTGATCTTGTGGCGATTGCCAAGAGAAAGTGCCGCTTGAAGGGTTTCCTTTCCTTTCCTTTCCTTTCCATTTACATTTCCATATCCATTTCCTTTCCCAATGCCCAGACGACAGACCCACAGAAGAAGAAAAACACAACACAAAAACCCAGCCAAACGCCAAACAGTACTAATTTATTTAAGGCTTTTGTAGATCTCCTATGTAGTTTCCTTATTGTTTAACTAATTCTGTAATTTATTAATATGATTTATTATTATTGTTTATAGTCCAGCATGTAGCGCGCTTTTGAATTGTTGTTGACTGCACACCGCCAGGAAAACGCACGAAAAAAAGAACACCACACAGCGAGTTGCAAAAATCTCCAAAATTCAAAATCCAAAAACAAAAAATTCCCCGAATGCTAAATTGAATATCTGTTTTTTTTTTTATATAATTTCATGTACTGTGAACCAACGACTATCGACTACCAACTGGCAGCTGCGTCAACCATCGACTGCCAGCGTTTCGCGGCGACCGGTGTTGAGTGTCCGCCGGCGGGTTATCAACTCACCGACGTCGGCAGTGGTTGAAGCCACCACGCAGCAGCCAGCAGAACCACCAACGACCTCCAAATACAACCGACTGCGCAGCAGACCCTCAGCAGCAGCCTCCGCAGCAGCAGCAACTACAACCGCAGCAGCAGCAACTACAGCCTTCCCAACAGCAACATCTGTTGCTGGCGGCAGAACCAGCAGCAACATCTACCTGAACAAGCTGAAAGCCAAGAGCGGAGCAACAGCAGCAGCGGCATCCGGTGAGGCAGCAACACTGACGCCAGCAACTAGCAACATACACAGCAGCAACATCAGCAGCAGCAGCAGCAGCAGCAATGACATCACACAAAAACAACACAAGTTCCAGCCCGCCAGCTTCGCACTGCGTCGCCAATTTCAAACGCGTCGACTGACAACCTTCGCACCGGCAGCCAACGGCGATGAGAGTGGTAAGTACAGTGGGAAAAAATCTTAAAGGTCTGTCAGAGGTGTTGCGGACTTTACCGCTTAATGTTTAGTTACCTTAATACACATATTTAAAACTATAAATAGGGCTTAATAAAACTAAGTTAAGTTAATAATAATAAAGTTAATTTTTATTAAAATTAATATTTAAAGAGTGCACAATCTCTTACTGTGCATGCACTGAAGTGTTTACAACTCTCTCCCTGCTCACATTTCTTAAGGTTTTTATTCGCGTTTTTATGCCCAAAACTTTATGTAAATTAAAGTAAAAAAAAAAGGCAGACAAAAGAAAGTATTTTTTGTTCGTTTAAAAATATTTTATTTACTATCTTTTGTAATGTACAGTACGAGGTGTGTTCAAAAAGTAAGGTGACTCTTCAAATTTCGCGAATTTCAAATTTTTCGATTATCGATTTTTTTGTTTTGTTATATTGGTACACTCTTCCCTAACATCTGTACCAAGTTTCAATGGAACATCCTCTTTTGTTTGGTTGTGAGAGGCGTAAAGTTACAAGTTATTTTGCGAGCTCGGCGATTTTTTGCTATCGAAAAATATGGATCAAAGGATTTGGATTTTTTGGCCAAAAACAACACCACAATAATGCCTCAGCCACCATATTCACCGGATTTGGCCCAATGTGACTTTTTCTTGTTCCCAAAACTGAAGATAATCGAAAAATTTGAAAAATTTGAAATTTGAAAAGTCACCTTACTTTTTGAACACACCTCGTATAACTTCTAAAAGGTTTCGATAATCGAAAAATTTGAAATTCGCGAAATTTGAAGAGTCACCTTACTTTTTGAACACACCTCGTATAATGAAAATGTTTTGTAGACTAGAAATTCCCACAATGAAGATTTATTTTAAGCTTTTGACAAGCCCATAAAAAATAACTGACTATGTGGGATAACCACTATTTATTTTTTAATAATGTTGCACCCTTTTTTTGGTTTATGGCTGACTTGTATATTAACGTATGTATGTACATATATAATCTGATGATAATATCCCACTATATAGCCACTGATGTGCCGAGAACCCAAAACCCGCTCTTTAAGCGCCGGCTCACCCTGATATCCACCACTCCACCAACTGCCCGCACCACAAATCCACCAAATACTGGTCTGGAAACCACCACCACTTTGTATTTGAATGACGACGATGAGGATCAGGTGGCCAAGTCGAGCATCCACACCAGTCGTTTCAACCAAATCCCCGAGCAAGTGCGTTCTCGCGAGGAATACGATTTGGCATTGCCAGCACAGCCACTGAAGAGCACCAGCACCACGGCTAGCACCACTACCAATGCGCCACTGCCTGTTATTAGCCAGGGCATAAGTAAGTATTTTATTAAAACATGAAGTTGGTATTATTACGTTGACGTTATAATCAATCCTTTATTGGATATAGCATAGATCTTAATTTGAACATACATACATATGTATGTAGATATTTTTTCCATTTTTAAGTGATAAGAGTTAAAATTGTTCTCTCCGTTTAAATGCTATTAGCATGCAATATTCATAATTTCCATTCCTTAAAGCAGGAGTGCTCAAATTTGTCTTACGGCAAAGCTAACACAAATACAACAAAACGTGCACATATTTAGTGACGCTTTTGTGTTCGTTTGCCGCTGTACACTGAGGAAAACAAAAACTTTTTTTCGGTAACCAATTCATCACTCATTTTACTGACCCACCGAATTCTAAATTAACTCAAAAGTGCAAACAGAAGTTATAAGGAATAATTTCCAGTGCAAGTGCGCGAGGATGATCGAGGAAGGAAATGAACAGTTAGTGACGGAATGAGGCGGAAAGAGGAAAAATAAAAAGTGTTGGTGGAATAGCAAGGAGTTTGAGGATGATCGAGGAAGAAACAAGAACAAATTTTATTAAAGTTGGCGACGGAATTAGGCGGAAAGAGAAAACGAAAAATTGAATGATTTCCAGTGCAAGTGTCCGAAGACGAGCGAGGCAGAAAAAAGAACAGTTAGCGACGGAATGAGGCGGAAAGAGTAAAACGAAGAAATTTAGCAAGGAGTTCGAAGAAGAAACAACAACAAATTATATTGCAGTTGGTGATGGGATAAGGCGGAGAGAGGATAACGGAAAATTGTTAGTGGAATAGCACCGCGAGCACTGAAAGCTTACGGACGAGCAAGTCGATAATACACACAAATCATATTTAAACTAAATACTGACCAATTTAAACAAATAAAAAAATAAAAATACAATTCATTTGGTCAAGTTTTTATCGTAATAAATTGATATTTAGATTGATTTTGTATTTAGTGCACATCATATAAATATTTTTATATAGACCTGATAAATATGTTTTGTTCGCTTAATAAAAATATAAATACATATGTACTTAATTATTTCAATTTATCAATATTATCTAATCATAGAAATATTCAAATATTTTTAAGATGTTCATAACGCGCTAAATTTTTGTTTCTTTTACATTTCTGTTTCTTGTTTTTTGATTTGGAGTTTTCAAGAATTTTTCCCAATTTGAATTTGAATAAATTACAATTTGCTGACTTTTTAAATATTAAACGATTCGCAATCTCATACTTTTTTCTTAAAATAATTTGCATATTTTTAAGAAGATAAATGAATAAAGATTAATGTAATATTTAAACTCCTCTACCTGAATTCAACCTTTTGTTAGCACTTCTGTAATTGATTGGTTTTAATCTTATTGCAGGACGCCAGTTGATACCACGCCCTCGCCGGCCGCAATCGACCACAGCCACGCCCGCGACCACGCCTACCTTGGGGTCATCATCCACGCCTGCTGGCCATTCGGCTCCACCTCTTTCCCGTCGCCAGCAGAGCCGTCGTCGTCCGCACAAGTATATCGAGGTTTATAGCCGTCCGCCGGCCAAAAGCGCTTTGTTAACGGCCACCTCGAGCAGTAGTCAGCTTTTGGAGGAAGGATTCCCAGTGGGTCAAAGTCAGGTGGCCCAGAGACGACGCAGTGGAAGCATTTCACCAGCCAAAAGCGACACCAAGGTCATTGTCCATGGACGTGGCATCATCGAGTGCCGGGCGCAAGGAAATTTCCCACATCCTCTCAATTGCAGGAAGTTTATATCCTGCGCCCGTTTCGAGGAGACAGGGGGAATCGTGGGATGGGAGTACACCTGTCCCAAGGGACTCGCCTACGACGGCGTCGGCGGGATGTGCACCTGGTCGCCCGCGAATCAGCCCTGCCGGGACTAGACTGATAAAACCACAGCCCTAAATAAGCCTCCAAAGCCCATCTACCCCCACCTCATCTGGAGACCCTTTTTCGCATTAGTGAAAATTCATTTCCCTACATTTCCCGTGTTGTATATGATTTTTTTCCCAATTTGTGATTAGTTCTGCTGAGGTTGACGAAAAAACGATGATGACGATGATTATGATCAGAATAAGGAAGTTGAAATTCTACGTTAATTATTCTTATTTAAGCTTAGTGATATCTGAACCCAGTTTTTTTTTTGCGCCTGCTAACTCAGTAGTAAGCAAAGGAAATATTGTCTGTAGTTTATCGTCCCATATATATATATGTATATATATAGCGCCATATATATATATGTATGTGTGGTTGGGCGTGTATACGCTATATACCATAATGGATAATATGCTTTCATTATTAAATAAACATATCGAGTAATCCAAATCTTTTTCGATCGATTCTTTGGTTTTAGTGGGTGGAAATGAAGGTTTTTTGGCTATTGATATCGAATAAATATTAGAAACTTTTATGTAGATTTTTTAGTAATCGTATAGCTTTCAAAATCTTTGAATGTATTTCAAAAAGGTTATAAGAAGCTATATATGTATACATCGGATTAATCGTTTCGTTTTCTATGTTTATTAATAAGTTGCTTCGCACAGCAAGTCCTGCTCGTCTTCTTTCCGCAATCGAACTCACTCCCAAAAGTCGGCTTCCAACTTTCTACCATTCTACTCAATTCGTGTGTGTCCTTTGCCATCTCTCTCTAACGAGTTATACAGCACTCTACGACTCTACAGCACAAACCTCACTCGACAGCAATCTATTGCTCTGCCATGCCTTTCACTCAATTACGAACTCCTGCTCGTCTTCTTTCCGGAATCGAACTCATTCCCAAAAGTCAGCTTTTTACCATTCTACCCAATTCGTGTGTGTCCTTTGCCATCTCTCTCTCTCTCTGCCATGCTTTTCACTCAATTACGAACTCCTTTTGGCTCCTCTTTTTCTTCGTTGCTATCATAGAACTAAGGAATACCAATACAACAAGCAGAATAAAACAGGACCCGTTCCGCTTGCTTTAAAAAGAGCAAGGCCCCCATTGCTCTGAAAATGGTAATTTAGTAGTAATTCATTTTGATCCGACATTTTCTTATTTCCAGGCTTAAATCTAACATTCTAAATCGCTAAAGTGAATATTAAAAAATTCAAAAAATATTTCAAAAATCCAAGAAAGCTAAATCTCAAAAGAAAATGAGTTCATTACTAGAATTTTCCAATTACTTAAAAATCTTTCAAATATTTAAAAATGCAAAGGTTTTTTATTGTGAATTAAAAAACGAAGCGTAACTATACATAGTGGATGCTAAGGGCAGAAGGTTCTGCTGGATGAGGATGAGCTGGAGTGGTTCGCTCGCATGAGGGGTGTGCGATCTGGTTGTCATCTATGGATCACTGATCGATGATCTACTGACGGCGGGAACCCTGGTTGGAGGAGGACTGGCGCCAGGGCTGGTGAACCTGGTGGTAGCCAGCCTGCTTCTGGGCGGGAGTGCTCCTGCCGAAGGGGCTCTTGGAGTTCACTTGGAGCATGTAGTCGCCTTGCAGATCGAAATCGGTGGCGATACCCATGTAGCCGCGCTTGCCATAGCCCTTGTTCTGCTTGTACTCCTGGTACGAGCTGGCGGCAACGGCGGGGAAGTTCCTCTCGTTTCCGGGACGCACGGACTCGGCGAAGTAGCGGGTGGCGCGCATGGCGGCCTCCACAACGTTGTCGGCTCCGGGAACTCCGGTCGAGGGTCCGTTCGGGTAGAAGTCAACATTGGCCAACCTCTGGCTGGTTCCCATTCCGTAGGCGGAAGTGTGGATGGCATCGACGAAGTCGGCATCACCACGGGCCAATCCAGTCAGCTTCTCCTCGGGCTTGCCGTAGATCTTCGAGGGGTCCAGGGCGGTGATGCGGCGCAACTTGTGTCCAGTCTGGCGGGTAAACTGGCGTCCAGCAACTCCGGCAACATGGGCAGCGGGTCCAGTACCGATCAAATGGATGATCTCCTGGGGCACATTCACGGTGTTGGTCAACTCAACCAGACGGTTTCCAATGATCTCTCCAACGCGCTCAATGTTCAGGGTGGCGTACTGTTCGAAGTCCTCGATGGCATCGCCCAACTGGATCACAATCAGGTCACCGGTTTTGGAGTCCTCCTGGTCATCGTTTTGCCTCCTGCGCTGGTTCTGTTGCTCCTCGCTGGAGCTCTTTTGACTCTGCTCCTCACTGGATGAGTCGGTGGTCGGGTAGGGCTGGAGGTTGTAACGCTGCTGGTAGGCCTTAACCAGCTTCCTGGTGGCCTTCTGCACTTGGGAGTTGGTCTCGGGCAGGCCCTGGATGAAGATGGTGACCTCGTCGTCGCCGAACTTCTGCTGACGCTTCACCTTCTCCACCAAGTTGTTCAGGTTGAACTCGATCTTCTGGCCGCGCTCGCCGACAATGTAGCCCTTAATCTGGCTGGGTTCCGGGGTGTAGTCAGGCTTGAAGACATGGTTGAACTGGGACAGGTGGTCTACGGGATAATGGGTTTAACATTAAATGGGATGTTCTAGATGATTACCAGAGATTTGCTAACTTACAGAGCTTGTCCAACAGCGTGGCGCCCTCCTCCAGGCTCATCTCCTGCAGCTTCTTGAGGCTAACCTGTTTCAAAGATGGCAGATCCTCGATTTCCCGGGGGCTCACCCAGTTGCTGGGCTGCTCCACATTGTCCAGGGAGTTGGATCGTCGGCCGGAACGGCTTCCAGACTGGGGGTTACCCATGGTCACTGCCAAAAGGCAGGCCAGAACGCAAAGGCTGCGCAGAGGATTCATTGTGGCTTCCAAGTTCGACTTTTTCAGACACCGTACCAAGTTGTACTGCATACCTAAACCCACGATCCCATGGGCTTTTATACCCCTTCGGATCGGCAAGTATATAGGTATATAATGCATATATAGACGATGGTGTAATGCACGCGCCGGAAGCAATTGATTCCAGCAACCGATTTCTATATCAGCACAAATATTGATTCGCCGCGTCAGTGGTTTTGCAACACTTCTGATCAGCTCTTTGATTTTTCCAGTCCCACAGATTTTCCTCAATATTCAGCACTTTCAGAAACATAAACAAAAGGCGGGTTTTGGCCAAAAGGGGGACGGGCTTGGACAAGGGGCACGAATTGAACTCATGCCGGGGTCAAGCTTAAGCTTTTGTTTATAAAAAATACTTAACAAATTTATGCTACTTTTGGAACTTATTTTGAAACTTGTAAGATTTTTTACTAAAAGAAGTTGAAAACTTAGATGGCTGATGGATAATAAATGAAGGGATTTATTTCAGATGCCGCCTGGACCTTTGAAACTTTAAAAATATTAAAATTTTTAAGAATTTTCAGATATAATTATCAATAAAATAGAAGATTTAAAAACAAACTGGTTAACTTTTTATCTCGAACTAGATAAATTGTCAAAGAAATTTGTACAGACTGCAGGATTTATCATACATCTTACTAGGAAATACAAAGTAAATAAACTTCATTTTCCTTATCAGTTAATATCAACAAATCCCGAAAAATTATAAATAAAAATTGTAAGTAAAGCAAGATCAGAAAGGTTTCATATTTCAATACAACTTAAGTGTGGTGTCATCGGGAATTTTATAAACAATATCTTTAAAAGTAATCAAAATTGGATCAAAAAGTATTTTTGCAGACAGCCCAGTGAAAAATTAAACAAAAAATCCATTTAACATCGGAAAACCTACTAAAATCTCTTAAAAGCTACAAAAACAAAGACTTAAACTAAGTGTGCTCCTGAATGGCATTTCTAGAGTGCATAATAAAATATTTAATAATATGTAAATCTTTACTATCTGGCCTGGAAACTAGAAACATTCCACACAATCCCTATCAAGGGCGAAAATCTGGAAT
This sequence comes from Drosophila eugracilis, assembly GCF_018153835.1. Classification (NCBI taxonomy): domain Eukaryota; kingdom Metazoa; phylum Arthropoda; class Insecta; order Diptera; family Drosophilidae; genus Drosophila; species Drosophila eugracilis. The sequence goes on from NW_024573535.1 coordinate 1,131,414, forward strand.
CAATGAACTTAAACGCCTGGCCTTGAAATGGAAATGGAAAATTAGACCCCATAAATTAAGCAAAATGAAAGTGAAAAAAACACAAATTAAATAAAAATACTAAAGAATATTAAATAGTATTTAAGATTATGAGATATTAAGTTAAAATTGGATAGATTTTGAATGTAAATTTGAGCAAATCCGGGGCCAGACTACAATGTTGCAATCAGCGGAGCCTACAAAGTGATTACAAATTAAAATTATCAGGCGGCCGCAGGTGCTGCTAAGTCATCAGCGGGGTCAACTTATAGGTATAGGTATAGCCCGTGCCTACTTTTCTATACATTGTATATACATTTTATTCAGCCACCGATAGCATATATACTCATCCGATTCCCAGGCCCCAGAAACCCTTACTCAGCACTAGCGCCCCGATTAAACCTGACCCAGCGGAAAGAGAGTCTGAAAGTGGTAAAATGCTAAACGAACTTTCGGGGCTATATAAGCTGGTATTGGGGGTTCTGGAAAATCAGTTCAACTCGCTCAGTGTTGAAGTCGCATCCCCAGGACCGAATCCCGAATCCGAATCCGAACCATGAACCCCATGAGAGTGCTGAGCCTTTTGGCTTGCCTGGCGGTCGCCGCTTTGGCCAAGCCCAATAGCCGTATGGACAACTCTGTCAACCAGGCCCTGAAGCCATCGCAGTGGCTCTCCGGCTCCCAACTGGAGGCCATCCCAGCCGTCGACGATCTGACCATTGAGCGTCTGGAGAACATGAACCTGGAGCGTGGCGCCGAGCTTCTGCAGCAAATTTGTGAGTGAAATTTAAAGAAAATTCCTTTTAGTTTTCCAGAATTAATAATTCAAATCCTGTTTATAGACCACCTGTCCCAGATCCACCACAACGTGGAGCCCAACTTCGTGCCCAGCGGCATCCAGGCCTACGTCCCTAAGCCCAATGGCGAGAAGACCGTTGCCCCCCTGAACGAGATGATCCAGCGCCTGAAGCAGAAGCAGAACTTTGGCGAGGACGAGGTGACCATCATTGTGACCGGACTGCCCCAGACCACCGAGACCGTGAAGAAGGCGACCAAGAAGCTGGTCCAGGCCTACATGCAGCGTTACAACCTCCAGCAGCAGCGCCAGCAGGGCAAGAACGGCAACCAGGACTACCAGGATCAGAGCAACGAGCAGAAGAGGAACCAGAGGACCAGCAGCGAGGAGGACTCCAGCGAGGAGGTGAAGAACGCCAAGACCCAGAGCGGTGACATTATTGTGATCGATTTGGGATCCAAGTTGAACAACTACCAGCGTTATGCCATGCTCGACATCGAGAAGACCGGCGCCAAGATCGGCAAGTGGATCGTCCAGATGGTCAATGAGTTGGACATGCCCTTCGACACCATCCATTTGATTGGCCAGAATGTGGGTGCCCATGTTGCCGGTGCCGCTGCCCAGGAATTCACCCGTCTCACCGGACACAAGCTGCGTCGCGTCACTGGTCTGGATCCCTCCAAGATCGTGGCCAAGAGCAAGAACACCTTGACCGGACTGGCTCGCGGTGATGCTGAGTTCGTTGATGCCATTCACACCTCGGTCTACGGCATGGGCACTCCCATTCGTTCCGGCGATGTTGACTTCTACCCCAACGGACCTGCCGCCGGTGTTCCTGGAGCCACCAACGTTGTGGAGGCTGCCATGCGTGCCACCCGCTACTTCGCCGAGTCCGTGCGTCCCGGTAACGAGAGGAGCTTCCCTGCCGTCCCAGCCAACTCCCTGCAGCAGTACAAGCAAAACGATGGATTCGGCAAGCGCGCCTACATGGGCATCGACACCGCTCACGATCTGGAAGGTGACTACATCCTGCAGGTGAACCCCAAGAGTCCTTTCGGCCGCAACGCTCCCGCCCAGAAGCAGAGCAGCTACCATGGTGTCCACCAGGCGTGGAACAACAACCAGGACAGCAAGGACTACCAGTAAGGAGTACCCTTCGAACACTGGCATCTGGAATGGCAACAACCAACCAACCAACCAACCACCCAACCACACACACTGTAGTCCCTAAGTTGAACCCAAATTGGCCTTTTCTTGAGATTACTCAACTATGTAACGAACAAATCGCTAAATTCAGCAAATAAACGCTTCATAAAGAGCTTAAAAATAACACTAAAATGTTTAGTCATTGTATGGATTAAGAGGATTATAGAGCCGACCTGGTCGTAACTTTAGATATGGGAACTTAGAAGCTTAAAAATGGCATTCAATTATCAAGAAAAAATCAAAAGTTATCAACTTTAATTGAAGAATTTCAAGAACTTGTAACCTTTAATAATCTTGGTAAATATTAAAAAGCTTATTAAAAGAAAACATGGCAGTTAAAAATTATAACTCTTTATATGAATTGATGGTATGAACTACTACTAAAAACTAAACATAATTATGAAGAAAGCAGCTTAAAATGGACATCAGTTAATAACATAAAAGCTGTAAAATGGCATTCGTTTTCCACTATTTTCGAACTATAAAAGCTGCGGGTGAAGATATACCTCAAATTTTGATGGATCTGGTTAAAATAACTGGAACTGAATATAACACTCCCATCTGTGGTAATTATGAATACAAGAAACTGAATAGAAATAAATAAAAAACAAATAAAAATCAAAAGTAAGTATCACAAAATACGAGAGCAGGTAAGCAAATACAGTAAAAACGGATGGTCAAACGGGTACACAAATACAAGAAGGAGTGCACATATTTAGTGACGCTTTTGTGTTGGTTTGCAGCTGTGCACTGAGAAAAACAAAAACTTTTTTTCGGTAACCAATTCATCACTCATTTTAAGCACCCGCGAACTGCGAAATAATCTCGAAAGTCCAAACAGAAGTTATAAGGAATGATTTTCAGTGCAAGTGTCAGAGGATTAGCGAGGAAGAAAAGAACAGTTAGCGACGGGATGAGGCGGGGAGAGGAAAACGAAAAATTGTTGGTGGAATAGAAAGGAGTTCGAGGACGATCGAGAAAGAAACAAGAACAAATTGTATTGCAGTTGGCGACGGAATGAGGCGCAAAGAAGAAAAGCAGCGCCGTCAGCGCTCAAAGCTTTAAGGCTAGCAAGTCGATCTGCAGGGAGCATTTACAAAACAAATGAAAACTCAAAACAAAGGCGTTAAGATTCCCTGCTTTAAATTAAGCTTGTAAAAAGTAATATTCGAGACTGTATTAATATAATGACTCTGGTAATGAAAGATTAGGTTAATTAGTTTCTTTAAAATTGAAGCACTTAAATACCAAAGGGCCTGCTTAAAAACTTCATAAAAATGTTATAGAATAACTATGTACATATGTAATGAATAATTATGTACACCAAACTGAACGGCTAAAAAACATTGATATATAATATTTAATAATTTATAACTAAATGTGGCTATAAAATCCAATCTATTTATGTTTATTCCTATATTTTATAAATATAATATTTCTATTAAATTCTTTAAGAAAAAACCATTATAATTAGCCGAAAGCCCCAGCACCTTGGCTATTATCCTTTTCCTGTAGCTTAAAGTCTCAACATAGACAAAAAGCATAAAAAACAAAACAAACAAAAAATTATAAGTAATGCATACGTTTAGATTTTAATCAAACATAGGAAATAGGATCTCAGATTCGGTGAATGCAGGTTATAATCCCAAGAAACTTAACCAAAGATAAGAGTCGCAAATTGGTTTTGTAAACTTAGATTTATTTTATTGTTGTCTGTGTTTTTGTGGTGTCGAGGTCTAAGCTTCTTCACCGATGGCTTAGCCCCTTAGGTTAGAAAACAATTTCGTAAGAGTGATTAGGGAGCGATTTGCTGACGGGAGGCTGGCGCAATAACAATAAACCTCAACCTGAAGCAATAACAATTAGAAATACAGCCAAGAGTTTAGGTTCAGGGCTTAGGCGAGAGATTTTTGCTTACATATTTTCCTTCTATTTATTTTGGAATTTTTTTTTTTGGGGGGGTTTCTTGTTAATGTTTTTGTTTGTTTGTTGATTTCAAGTTAAGTGCACATTCCGAATTGTTAGAAATATTATTTCTATATACTTTGTAGTTGGTAGCTTTAGCAGATCAATGCAAAAAATGGTTAGAACCAAAACAGGCGGGCCAAGTTGGGCCCCAAAAATTGGTATAAGCGCAGGCCAAAGTGTCTTAAACATTAGCTACAGTCTTTCTTAAGATACCCACTCGCTATCTTTATGTACATCCCTCACACCTGTGTACATTCTTTATGTATATATATCTATATATATATATTTTGCATCGGTATATATACACAATATTCGCTTGTTTAAAATTAGTTTTGATTTATCTTTTATAACAATTTCATTGTTTCGATTTTGTTTTCTGTGAGTGGAAGCAGTTTTTGTTTGTTTTTCGTTTTTCGTTTTTTCATTTTTCATTTTTGAATATTTGGTTTCCCAGCTACTTTAACTACGTTCATAAATATTCCTATATCATATCATATTCAATTTAATTAGCTTTGAGGCCGAACTAAAGCACAAGGCGTTTTGCCGTTTATTTAAAATGTTTATCAAACGTTTCCTTCGGTTTTAAATATATTTATATATATCTATATATAGATCCTTTGGTGCGCTCTACAGTGCAAAATATTTGCTCAATTACAAAAATTGTTTCACAGTTTGTTAAATGTTTACAACGGAAAGGAAGGAAATCAAGACGATATAGTCGGCTATCAGGACTATTGGAGATCTGTTACAATCGAATATATATATATAATTTGGAACGCAAAGAACAAGGAAGCTTGTTTTGTATTTTATTTAACAGACAAACGGACTATTTCTAATATTTTTGCTGATTTTATTTCATTTCAAACTTAGTAACAGATCTCTTTCTAAGGATTTTGGCTCTAAGCTAACTTGTCCGCTAAATTCTTTCGGCTATATCCGGATCTGAACAATCCAGATGCTGTAACTCAGATGGCGTGTTCAACTAGGCAAAATTCAATATGGTTTGTCGTCTACTTCAGCTTCAGCAAATTCATGATGGCTAATAACTGGATTGGTGTTTCGTGTGCTTTATGGTAAATCCTTACAATGTCCGTTCAATTGAATTTGTATCACAGCAATATATTTGTTTTGGTTTATATTTATAATACGTGTATATATATATATACTATATAGTTGTGATTCGAGGGAGAAGCAAAACAATGAGCAATAAATCAACCGACTGCAACTTCGCTCTCTTTCTGGTGTTTTCTTGTTTTCGTTTTTGTTTTTGTTTTCTTTTTTTTTTTGGATTTTCCTTTTTTTGGTTTTGCTTTTTTGCTATTTCATTTTTCAAGCTTTAGACACGGAAACCGAAATGAAAACGAAAGTTTCGATCGATAAGCTCTATAAGTATGTGTCCTCGCAGATCCTAACTACCCGATCAAACCGCAATGCAACAACCTATGTAGGTGACCAGTTTTTGTACTCAAAAATACGTCTCAAATGCGCTTGATGGTGGGTCCGGTGAAGAAGACGGAAACTTTGCGCTTGAACCGTTCCATGGTGGGTTCGTGCTCCTCCTCGTAGTCATCGTCGTCGTCGTCCTCATGCCGCCGATGGTGCTGATGGTATTGATGGTGATGGCTTTGATTCTGGTGATGATGATGCTGCGGCGGCAAATGCAAGCGAGGCGGTGGAGGTGTTCGATGGTGTTGGCCAAAGATGATGGTGCGCGGAAAGGGCATGGCCACATCATCTTCATCCTCCTCCTGGTCCTCTTGCACAACAGGACCGCCCTCTTCACCATCACCCCCTGGACCGCCATCCGACTCGCTGAAACCGGGATTAAGTATTATGTTCGGTATAATCTCAATGCTGTCCCAACCATCTTGCATTTCTTCAAGGCGAAATCAAGGGATTACAAATTGTTAAACAATTTAATTGGAAAGTTTAATTGGATTTTGTTTTTATTTATGGAAAGAGAGAGAGGAAGAGAACAAGAGGAAGAGAGAGAGAGAAGAAAAACACATTTATTAGGCATATTTTTAATAATTGTTCTGTACTTTACCTTTTTACTAGGGTTTTTTCTTGTTTGTGTTGGCGTGTGAGAGTGTGAGTGTGTGTGTGTGTGTGTGTGTGTGTGTTTGTGTGTTTTGGGATGTTTTCGCTGAGTGTATGTGTGCAACAGTTTAACACAAATATTTACAGGCGGCGCTTCAGCCAAGTGACACTCGAAAAAAAGCGGCACTTTAGCCCCCAAGCGTCGCACAGGGCGTATGCGTAATGCAAGCAACAACTTTGTCTCGCTAAATAAGTGCGCCTACAGCGGTGTCCAAGATAATAGGTATTTGTATATTATTTTTGAAAAATTTCAATTTATCAATTTATTAAATTAATTTTTAGAGGAAAATTTAGATTCTTTTTAGTTTAATTTTCTTAATTTAATGAAAAATTAAATTTTTAATTTTTAATTTTTAAGTAAAGATCTTTATATGTAAAAAGTTTAAACTTTTCTTAATACTTCTTATTTGTTAAACCTTTAAAAAGCTCCTATTATCTTGACCACTGCTGTATATGCGTTCATTTTGTATTTGTTAAATATATCTCGTGTCTTTCTGTGTGTGTGTTTTTGTGTGCATTTTCTATTGAAATCCAAGCTGGAGTGTTCTCAAAACGAAACTAAATGAAATCACAACGAAATATTACATACAATCCACTCTTTTGGTTTTTGGAAAAGATTTAATTGTCGTGCTTTTAATGGGTTTTATCGTTGCAAATGCAAATAACACAATAATATTCGATAAGGTATATAGTTACATACACGGTTACAACATTGATAAAGCGCTTCCTTTTGGTCTAGGCGTTTGTTTTACAATATTTCATATTTAGCAAATATCATTTTTAGATTTAATTTTTAGTTAGCAGCTAAAGCTTAAAATTGGTAGAGAACTCTAGACGGTTTTTGCTTTGATTTCCATTTTGTTTCCATAGATTGCTTGGTTTTTTTGGCTACAAGTGCAGGCTATCACAGTTTAAGTGCTTAAAGCTGATTCCATTATTTTTTTTTTTGGTCTACTTGATTTGCTTTTTGGTTTAGTAAGAGAGGAAATTACACATTTCATGACTTAAGGCTAGGGGCTAGTTAGGATTTGAATAAGTTTAAGGGACTTTAAGGTAAATAAATACATGTCCTGCGGCTTTTTAATAATTATTCGAGTAAAAGCTAGAACAATCACCAATTTATTGCTCTTTTCTACTTTTATTATTAATTGCTTAAAGAAAATGATTTAAATTTAGCTAAGCTATGGCTACAAAATGTTTTACAGAATTCAATTGCTGATAAAAAGCAATAATTTTTAATATCAAGTTTATGTGAAAAATGATGAATGCCACTCTATCGGGGGAAATCAAAGACAAATTGGCTAATAAATTTCTTGTGAATCAATATTTGTTTCGCCTGCAAAGCCTTTCATGGCAAATACATTTATGTATGCATTTCGTTTTGTAAATATATTTACAGGTCACAGGAATCGTACTATTATATACACATATATAGTATATATCATATAGGGGAAGAGGGGGTGGTCTTAAATATATATATAAACAACATCCAACGGCAAAGCAAACATTTTGCGTCCGGCTGGCAAACATAAAAACTAAATGCGTTTAAAAACACAACATTGGTTATTAATTAATTAACAATAATAGCAGCGGCAACAACAACAGCAATGAGGCAATAACGACAACAACAACAACATCAATATCAATATATATATATAGCCATAACAAAACTGAACAATGCAGTTAAAAATAATGTGTGAATTTAATAACTAAAGTAAACCGATAAACAAAGCCAAACGGAAACTGAAAAAACATTTAAAAAACACGCGAAAAATAATACTTAAAATAAGGTGAGATTTGTTGCTGATTATCTCGGGGATTGTTTGCTGTTTTCTTTTTAACTGGGGGATATAAGATATTCTGGAGTTTTGGAGCTAAAGCTGGAGTTGATCGACTTAGTCTGTACCCATTTGCGCCGACTGATAGCACTCCTTGGAGAGGACAATGCAGAGTCCGATCGCTAATATCACAAGGGTTCCGAGCACTATGCTGACGGCCACTATCCAAATGCGTGGATCGAAATTGTCAAGGTCGGGTTTTATAAGGCGTATGAGATCTGGATCGGGTGTATGACAAACACAGAGACAAAGAGAGAGAACGAGAGAGAGAGAGAGAGAGAGGGGATAGATATATAGATGGACAACGAAAATTACCAAAAATACAAATCGAAATGTACTAAACAATGAGCTCTATACGTTTACACTTAGTTTAAGGTTACTCGACATAATGCTGTCTACCAATCAAGTTAACTAAAGTTCTGACCGCGTCTAGGATTGCAATTAGTTAATGGGAATTCGAATTGCAAACCCATCCGACAAGCCTTAATATATAGATGTTGACACCAATTGGAAATTAGGAATGATCAACTACCGATTAGAATTACAGTTTACACATTTAAAGTAGAATCAAAGTTATACGAAAATAGTAGTCATAATCAACATAATCTCTAGCCTGGTTTGATCCTAGCCTAGCCTAGCCTAATAGAGCCTAAGATCTCTAGGATTACGGTAATGGTCAGTGCCCGGAGTACTCACCCTCTTCCTTGGTCTCCGGCAGCGTGGTCACATTGGTGGTGACCACCTCGCCGCTGCCCAGTTCGTTGTTGGCCCATATCCGAAACTCATAGGTGGTATTGGGTGCCAGGCGATAGACCTCCATTTGCCGCTACAAACAGGTTTTATTTTTAGTTATTAACTTTTAAATAACTTCTTAAATTAAAACTCTAGTTCCAGATACTCACCACATTGAAGGCTATGTTAATGGGATCCATTCTGCTCCAGGCGTGCTCGAAACTGGCATTCGCCGGCGGCGTCTTGTAGGACACATTCCTGTACTCCGCCGTAAAGCTGCGCAACGGGTAGCCCCCGGATTGGGTCTTGTTGAAGCGCCAGATGAGGAAGCCCAGTATGGTGGAGGCCTTGAAGTATAGCTGCGAAACCGGACCCGGAACGGTGCGAACGATGAGCTCGGTTCGCTGATGGGCCTGGTATGCCACTTCCTCCTCCACTTCGGCTTCCTGCTGCGAGTCCTTGGGGACCTCAGATACCCTGACGCTACCATCCTCATCCTCCACTGGCTGCGTTTCTTTCTCCTGCTGACTTTGCGGTGAGGTAGTTGCTGATGTTTCTAGATTGCTCGTTGTTGCACTTGTTGTTGTTGTTGTTGCTGATGGGCGTGGCAATGAGGCGAAGCACACGTAGATTCCCGCATCCAAGGTGGTCACATTGCGCAGCACCAAAACACGACCGGTCTTTGGAAACAGATCACTTATTTTTGGTATTCTTTTAGAGGGGAAAACCTATTAGCTCACCTGGACTATCGTGCTGTTGTTGCCGTGCTCTTTCACCCACATTATGTTGCCCTGGGCTATGCAGGGTATGCTCACATTGCCGCCCTTGTCCGTCGTATATTCGTTGTACTTGATCGTCGAGCTGAGTACCGTGAGCACTGTAAGTAGATATCAAGAATATATCAGGGAGTTAATAATTAGTTTAAATCAATGTATTGGAAGCTTAAATGTTATCAATAATTATCATATCATGGATTATTATGAATTTATCACATCATTATGAGTTTAGATAACTAAGAGACTAACTCTTAGAGGCCAAAGTTGAAGATTAAAAAGTACATTTAAAGCTTATCTCTTTGCTAATCATCCGAAACTTCAAATTAGGAAACATAAAAAAGGTTTAATACGTAGACCAAGAGTAAAGTTCCTCATTTGCAAGATCAGTTATTTGAGCTGCAATCGCTTATCACTTTAATAAGGTAATAAACCCCAGTTTTCGTTTCTCAAATCCATAGACCAGGGGCGCTCAAAGTCGTCTTACGGCGGAGCATTTACTAACACAAATCTTGTGCGTGCAAATTACACATTTAGTGACGCTTTTGTGTTGGTTTGCAGCTGTGCACTGAGAGAAACAAAAACTTCTTTTCGCTAATTAATTTATCACTCATTTTAGTTACCCACCAAATGCGAAAAACACTCGAAAGAGCAAAACAGAAGTTATAAGGAATGATTTCCAGTGCAAGTGACTGAGGATGATCGAGGAAGGAAAAGAACAGTTAGCGAAGGAATGAGGCGAAAAGAGGAAAACGAAAAATTGTTGGTGAAATAGCAAGGAGTTCGGTGATGACCGAGGAAGGAAAAGAACAGTTAGCTTCGGAATGAGACGAAAACAGGAAAACGTAAAATTGTTGGTGAAATAGCAAGGAGTTTGAGGATGGTCAAGGAAGAAACAAGAACAAAATAAATTACAGTTGTCAATGGAATGAGGCGAAAAGAGGAAAACGTAAAATTGTTGGTGGATTAGCAAGGAGTTTGGGGATGATCGAGGAAGAAACAAGAATAAAACATATCACAGTTGGCGACGGAATGAGGCGGAAAAAGGAAGTCAAAAAATGTTGTTGATGGAATAGCGACGCGAGCGCTCAAAGCTTACGGGCTAGCAAGTCGATATGCAGCGAGAATTTACAAAAACAAATGAACATACAGAACATAGGCGTTGAGCACCCCTTCCTTAGATATTAATACTTAGTCTAAACAAGCAAGGTCATAATAATGACCAAAAGTATTGGTAAATTGTAGTAAGAATTGACAAAAGCTTAAAGTTACATACTAGTAGTAGATTGGTCAAGTTATTGACCCAGCCAAAAAGAAAACTGAATCAAACATTGGGGTCACCAAGCATTTGAGTCTTTCCCGCTGATAAATTAAAACCAATTAAGCGCCTGATATGATCTACTAGCACCTCCTCTTTGATTAATTGAAAGATACCACCCTTGGAGTAACCTTTCGGAAGCCTGGACACCACAGTTGGAAGCCCAATGTCGCTGTGGTTGGAACGCTCTATAACCGGCTATTTCCAGCTTTTCGGCCTGGTTTGCGGTTGGAGTGGGAGTCGATTGGGCCGCCTGTTGGGCAGTAGCTTCCTATTGGTCATTTTAATCGAGTTGGCCACTGAGATAGGGGGCTATTTCAAGGACTCGATTCCGGATGATGGACCCCTGGCTTCGTACTTTGTGAAAACCATTCAGGGAGTTAATGTGGCCTACAAAATGGTCCATGCCTGGATTGTCATCATGGCCCTGCTCCAATGTCGACGTAATCGTTGTCTGCTTGAGCAACTGCCTCTGGTGGGCAGTACTTCCTTTGCATACAGACACCTAATCCTAGAGCTTTTGCTAGTTGGATGTGCTCTGGTCCTGGTCTTCTTGGATTATAGTAAGGGCGGGGAATATCTCACTACTTTGCAATATTCTTTTAGCCTTCAAGCTGTCCGAGCTCGTTATCTGCAAATGATGCTTCTGGTGGATCGCTTGGATGGTCAACTGGAGCAACTACATCACCGGGTGATAAGCGGCACCATAGACTACAAAACTCTTCGATCGGATTATGCCCAACTGGCGAAATTGTCTCGTTCGTTGTCGAATCTCTTTGGCCTGTCGCTGCTCCTAATGAATATCCTTTGCCTGGGTGACTGGATAATCGTCTGCAATGTCTACTTTATGGTGGAATACCTAGAGGCCTTGCCCGCCTCCTGGTTTATCTTTTGTCAGGCCATGTTTGTTGTCTTGCCCACTCTCGGCAAGATCTGGACCATGTGCGCTGCCTGCCATCGATGTGTGGCAAAGGTGACTATCAATTTCCCTTCCCTTTTCGTTAGTTTAGTAATTTGAATTAACAATTTTTATAAATATTCCTACAGTCCAAGCACTTGCAGGAGCAACTGAAGGATCGACCTGGGCAGACACCTTTGGAAAGAAGTCATATCGAGGGATTTGCCCTGCAGATCATGCAGGATCCCATACAGTTCGATGTCTGTGGGATCTATCACCTTAACCTGCAGACCTTAGCTGGGGTAAAATGATATATATATATTATATAGATATAGCTAAACCGATATCAACCTTTTACTTTAGATGTTCTTCTTCATTCTGGAGGCCCTGGTAATATTTCTGCAATTCGTGTCCTTCGTGAGGACATAGGCCATGGACTAATAAATCATGGGGGCTGGGTGATATATCGGGGTCAGAGGTCAGCGGTGAGAACATGCAACATGATTTGCTTGCCAAAAGCAAAAGGAAAAAAAAACACAAAAAGTTGAACAGGGAAAGGAAAAAAAAAAAGCCACAATTTAACGTTGTTGTTTTTCTGCATGCAGAAAATGCTGAAAATGTTGCTGCGACACGCGAAGGTCATACACACACTGCTTACATATTTATGACGCTGCCTGTTTCCGCTTCTTCTTCTGTTTCTTCTGCTGCTTCCCCTTCTTATTCACGTTCGACAGGAAGCAGCGACAACAGCAACAACAAAAGCAACAGAAATAACAACAATAAACACCAAAGGCAACGTCATTCCTCCTCATATTTTATTTCTGGCTTTCAAAAGTCACCTAGAAACACGGCTTGACGGTAGGGGCTGGAAGGAGCTGTTGGCATTCCCATGGAAAGTGGGACTTAAAAGTTGCCAATATTGAAAAAAGAATTTATAAAAGGTTTTCCCTAAAATACAGAGAAAAATATTCAAATAAAATATAAACATATTTGCCTGATTTTATGAGAAATATTTAAAAAAAAAAAATTCCAAATTATTTCCCAAACCATGGAACTTTCCCAATTCTTGTTTAGATTTTCTTAAGTGGCTCACTTAACATGGATTCAACTTTTATGGCTGTAATATTTTAGCGTTTCTCGTATGGATGAAATCTGAAAAGTTTTCCGCTACACGAACTTAATAAGATTGCTTTTTTAAAGTTGCGGGTAAGTAATCCCCAGCACAAGGCAACCAAACAAACATTCACTAAAAACACATTCCCACACACACACACACACACACACACACACACACACATACGAAACAGAACAAACAATTTTAAGGTTCAACCTTGTCCAACTTGCAGGGCAGATGGAAGTCAGTCAGTCATCCATAATGTTGATAAAGTTTCGCACAAGCCAAAAATGGCCATAATAAGTTTGCACCGCCTGCCAGGAAACTACACGGTAGGGGGGGAAGGCAGAGGGCACTCTATGTATATGAGTGGGATGAAGGCGGTAAAAACAAAAGTTGCGCCCTTCCCATGTGGGGTTATGTAAGGCACAAGCTGCTTGCCGAAAAGTATGCACCACCCCCTTTCGGAAAATCCACCCACAGCGCCATCATCCCTTGCTGACGTCAGTTAATTGATTTCAACGCGAAACCAATGGAGACGTCTAAATCTACACGCAGAGAAAATGAATATGGTAATAAAAAAATATGGTAATAAAGCCTGCTACCAAGTAGTAAATACAAAAGATATATCTATCCATAAAACCTACTTAAAACGTTCTTTTAACTTTCAACATTTTGATACCCTTTAACATACTCCCATTTCTTTAAGTGTTTTTCCCAATCCTAGTCACTTTTTTGTATTTATTTTAAATTTGGCCCAGTGCAAGGTCACTCAATCAGTCAATCTATCGTTCAATCATTCCCTTTTGTCGATGGGCGAACCATCAATTGTCGAGCGATTTAATTAGGTCGCCCCAGGGCTTTTTGGCCATGACGCATTTTGGCCAGTTGCCTATTTTTAGACGCGCGGTTTGCATTGATTTTGCCATAAAAACAAAGCACGCCGCCTGCTGCCCAAGCTAAGAAGAGACCGCTAAAACCACAGAGAGTAAACCGTAACCCTCCCCCCCGAACCCGGCCATAAACGTAACCCAATCCGCCATCAAGAAACAAAATCCAAAAGACAATGGCAAAACATAGCATAGGAATCCCGGGCAAATAAATCCGGAGACAGACGGGCGGGCGACACCTTTTGTTTATTAACCGGATGCGGAACCCCTAGTTACCAACTATTTACCCCGACGACTGATTGGCTGGTGCGGAAGAATTTCCCCGGAAAAAGCGGAAAATGAGGATGGCAGTGGTTGGGTGGTTAGTTTGGTTTGGTTGGTTGGTTGGTTGGTTGGTTGGGTGGGTGTTGAAAAGCAGCAGAAAGCAACAGAAATTGCAACTGTGAAATGTAATAAAATAAAAATGTTTGCCAATTGGTTTAACAACACGGTGAGAAGTGAAGGACTTGCGATGGTTTTTCCCAGCCCCTTTGCTGTTTTTTCTCTTCTTCTTTTACGTTTTGCTTTTCCGCTTTTTCCCCCTATTTATTTTTATTCCCACGATGGCCACCCCAAAAGCAACCACAGCACCACTTCAGCACGCTTTTCATGGAACTGCGCTTTTCTGTAATTAATTATTTAAGCACTCGACTCGATTTGTGCCAAACTAGGGAGACGTCTAAGTACAGTGATGGATCCTTAAGTCGGATTCGGTTTTCTTTTAGGATTTTCTAATTATTTTAATGCATTTTTAGATTAATTTTTTAATGATAAATAACCATTAATTGGTTTTAAATGTGATTTAAAGTAAGAAAAAACTTTTCATTATCACTTAAAAGTAAGGAAAATTTTTTCGTATTTTGTTTCTTTTAATCTAAAATCTTTGTAAAATACATGGACTATTTATATATATATATATCAGTATTCATAATAAATTACTAACCCAATTAAAGCTGCCTCAAAGGTATAAAATCTGTAAATTGAATTTCCTTGCCTTAAGCTTACGGAAGTTTTCCTGTATTTCCCTGCCCCCTGTTTTGCGGCACGTTCCTCGTTTGGCCTGCTGCAGCCATTTTGCATAATTTGTGGTCCCGACTATATCCCTAATCCCTCCTAAACGTGCCATATCCCCCGGATATGCCCCTCGGTTCGGCGATTGAAGCAACAAGCGGCGAAATAAAGTTCTGCTGATGGCACCCAGCTGGGAGATCGAAGCTGAATGGCCAACAGGAAGAGTTCAAGGGTCGCCGGAGGGGCAAAACTTTTCAAGCACCCACTTGAGTATCTGGGCAAGTCGACCTGAAGTCTAGGTCCTTTTGAAATGTATCCTGATCCAGGTTTTTATTTTCATTTTTTCCCTATGTCAGGTTACGAGTTTTAAAATGCAAAAAAGAAAAAGGAAACTTCAAAGGTTGGGGAAATCATTTACGCAGGAAATTATTCTTTTCGAGCGGATTTCATTTTCATTTATTTG
The DNA here is from genome assembly GCF_018153835.1 of Drosophila eugracilis. Taxonomy (NCBI): domain Eukaryota; kingdom Metazoa; phylum Arthropoda; class Insecta; order Diptera; family Drosophilidae; genus Drosophila; species Drosophila eugracilis. Next base: position 1,146,578 of record NW_024573535.1, read on the forward strand.
CCCATCAAATTTTCCAACTCAATTAACAGGGCATTTAAAATGTTTTTAAATATTTACATATTTACCTTTTTCATGGATGGCTTAATGGCAACAAATGTGGCTTTATATATGTATATCGAATTAAAAATGTAAGAACTGATGATCTCGTTGATTAAATAATATAAAAGAAACTCCATTCAAAGATTTTACAGCCACAGATTTGCTCCCTTAAGAGGTTTTTAAAGAATAAACAATCTTACAAAGATATCTACGAATTTCCATTAACTTTTACATGAAATCAATTTTGAATCCTTGCCCAAGTTGGCTGCCAACATTATTCGACATTTGAGTTATTAATTCCATTGCTCGATAACTAATTCGATTTGCATAATGATGAGGCATTAATGTTGTTCATCTGCATGTAAATAATTGAATTTGCGGAACGGTAAACAAAGGTGCACGTCTGCTGAATAATGCAAGAGGCCTTCTCGATTGATATCACTTCGGTTAATGAAGAGTGCCCGCAATCCTGTCCTGTGGAAAATGCCATCCTGGGAGACCTGGCAACTTGGCTCTCTGTCAGTTTTGAGTGGAATTGAGTATTGCAATATTTATGACTCCCCCAGCGAGTGTCGATTGCATTTCGTGTCACAGGCAAACGCCCCAAAAAAAAGCCGTCAACACATGGCCAAAAACAAGCAACAACATTGTGTGTGGGAATACATTTAGCTACACTGAGAAAAAGGCTTTTTTCTTGCCACTAAATCAGATATTAACTTATTTTAGAAAGTATTTTAACTCTGGGAAACAGTTGGCTTTAAGTAAGTTCTACAAAAAGGTAAATTTAATGTTAATTTTACTTTATTATGTGGCTGGGAAGTTGGTCATATTGTTACCTGCAGATTAAAATTAAGCCGATTGCTTAAAAATAATACAAAATACGATTAATACACTGTAATATATATGCTCTGAAAAATATTTGAAAAATTTTTACACAGTTTACTGTATTTTTACTACATTAAAAGCACATTCAAGTTTACAATCAAGTTAAATATTTCAAAATAATGAAAAATTCCTTTAAAATAAACTATTTTTCTTCGTTTTTCCTTTATATTTAACTTTAAGTAGTAACTAATAACAATAAATCTTGTTCGCTGTGTACTTATACGACAACCCTGACATTTTTATGGAGCTTAATAATGCATTTGGCTTAGAACGACCACAGAATGTCCATCGATTCCAGCAGCGACAACAAATGGGCTTGGGGGGCGTTTGAAAAAGGGGGTAAAGAAGATACGAGTATGGACAAAATGCAGTTTAAGCCAGAGAGGACCATTAAATTGGAATTTCATAAAGCTTTCAGGCATAAGTGCGCACAGCAGGGGTGGGTTAAGATAGAAAGTGGGGGGGGGGGAGGCACAAATGTCAGATGCAGCTGTTGCCCTCAAAAGCAGATTATGCGATTATTATTCTGCTGGCACAACAAAATAATAAAATAAATGGCACAACAAAATACGGGAAAGCAATGGAAATGAAAACAAATAAAAGGGGAGAATGTGCTGGGGGGTGGCGTATAAAAACAAACAATCAATAATGGGGAATTGATTTTAAAAGAAAATTGCAATATAATTAAGTGTCACAGAAAGGCATGCCGTAAAAGGAATGTATTGTTGTTGCCTACTTTTGGGCATGTTTTAAAGAGAAACAAGAAACCAACCATCCAAAACCAATTTAAAAAAGGCGAAAAATACCTTTGAACTTTACCTTCAAATAAGTTCACAAGCAAAAGAATGAAACTTTACAGAAGGAATTTACTTTACTTTCCATGTGGCTGCAGAAATTCTATGTTTGAAACCATTGAACTGAAATGCATTTCTAAGGACTTTACACATTTCGCTGCATTCATAAAAATAAAAAACATTTGCTCAGTGGACGTGGCACATTCTTGAATGGTCAAAGTGAAATGGAATCTACCATGGCCAAAATGCCACGAATGCGGCCCAATCAAACGACAGGAACAACTGAAAGGCAGACACTTGACTGCGGTACGGGGGGAAAGCCCAACCGAAAGCCGAACAAAAGAGTCATTCAATGTTCTTGTTTTTCCCCCCCATTTTACTTTTATTTCCAGCTCGTATATATTCTCTTGACCAGAAGCCGAGCCAAAGTCTAGGAGAAAAGCGACGGAAAATGCTGAAGACTTTTACTGCAATTCCCCGAGTCACTTTATTATTATTATTGCCCACGGGTAGAAATGGTGCACAGCAGCAGCAGCAGCGGCAGCGGCAGCAAACAAAATAAAATGCCAGAATTAATTAAAATTCATAATTAGTTGCATTTTGCATGCCAACGGGCCACGAGGTCACGACAAGAGCTAATCCAGCCTCTGGCTCAACTCGGGTTTGCCACACAGCACAGTGGCCTAAAAGTAGGTATAAATGGAGTTTAAACTGTGAACAGGAAGTAGATTCATAGAATTTTTTAAAACTATTTTGGATTTCAAGGGTTAAGAATAATATACATAATATAAGTTATAAATCAGAAAACCGATGTACATACTTCTGGAAGAATAATAAAGAGATCATTTTCTAAAACATTCCTTTAATATTAATTTCGAACTCTATAGCAATACTAAATACTCTGTTATAGATTAGTCAAATGTATTCTTTAATAATAAAAGTAAATAATTTCATCTTGTTAATATTATTCTTAAAACAAAACTTAATATCAAAACCTAACTAACACTTTCTAAATGACTTTTTTTAGCATGAATATTAACCTTTAAATAGATCATAGTTTAAACTTATTTCTTTCCTAAAACCCATCCGATTTTAAACTTCATTAAATTTCAAAAAACTTTGTCATAAAAACATCCTATTTTCGACCCACTGTGACCAATCTACGGCAATTCTCATTTCGCACTATATTTGCTTTGCAGGAGAGAAGCCAGACAGCAGATGAAGGATGAAAAGGGGCTAGTAAAGGGGAGGAGAAGGACATGGGACAGGGAACAGGACTTTCTCCGTAATGACGCCGACCCCGCCCACTTGTTGATGTTGTTTTTGTTGTTGCTGCTGCTGCTGTTGTTGCCGTCGCACTTCTGGTTCCATTCGGTTGGCATAATTGCAAAATGCATTTTTCTATTGCCTATTTCGAAGGGTTTTATGTGTGTGTTTTTGGTGTTGTGTTTGTGTTTGTGTTTGTGCAAGCAATTAAAATCAGGTCCAAACAAAAATAATCAAATAAGACTGCCACACACCATACCCTTAGGATTTTCACAGCAACCGACCAAGTGGAAAATCAATGCAGAATCAAATTTACACACGCCTGAATGAAAAAGGTGAATGTGAAAGGGGGTTCCGCTTTGTTGTGTGTGTGTGTGTGTGTGTGTGTGTGTGACACTCGTCCTTTTTTTTGGCATTGACATTGAAAAGCGACCCCCCAACAAACCACACTTTCCAAGCATTGTCTTGTCATACCCTTTGAAGGAAAAAGAGTCTTTTTGAATGGCTAATCAATAATGTCGTCTTAGAACTTTTTCAAATATTTTAAGAGTTTTTAATAACATAATAAATGTTTTTATTTAAAACTCCAAACACTAGAGATCCAAAAATTCTTATAACAAAGCCTGAAAATATGACATTTTGTCAGTTTTCGCTTTCACAGCATACTTTTAGACACCCAACAAAAACATTTCAAACCTCCCAAAAACTTATCCACTCTTCCGTTCTTCAACTATATACACTAAAAACTTCAAAATTCAGCCATGAATACGAAGAGTCTTATTTGGTCTCCAGATATTTGGAAAAACAGCTAAAACTTTTGGCCAACTTTTGGTTAGGGCATTCAAAACTCCGACGTTAGACGAAAGTTGGGACCCTTCTAATTGCACCTTGTGGCCTGGGTGGCAAGTGTCTAAAAATAGTGCCAGACCCTTGTTGCATGTGTTTTGCTTGGCTCGGCGTTGGTGGTGGTGTCGAAGTGCTGAAACCACAGTGTTGGGTCAACAAAAGTGGGAATTCAATTTTGATTGGAGGGCGAATTCTTGGCGGCATGTCCTTGACAGCATCTATCTAGAAGATCGCCTTGGCTCTTTAATTTGCCAAAAAGTTTCCAAATTGGTTGCCACACTTGGGCCCTACTACTCACTCTCTTGACAATTAAGACCAGAAAAATCAATTTGTCCAAATGAACAGCTGTGCGGGGCTTTGTCTTGGCAAACAGCAGTGCTGTGTTACCGCCTTTTGTTTTAATTAAAAGCAAACATTTTCGGTGACGACGACTATTACCAAATAATGAGTTTGGCCAAGTCAACTAACTGCCCCCATCTGCTTTCTTTCGAATCGTCGGGCATTCCTCGCTGAGGTTTTGCTGTTGCAGCAACAATTCAAGGATTTATACGCAATTTGCATGCAAATGAAGTTGGTCAGGCTACTGCTGCTGCTACTGCTGCTTTGGTTGGCCCTTTAAATGGGTTGGGATTAATGGGTGGAGGCCTGCCTGCGGGTCGGATTGTTAGATTGAGCCCAAGCTTAGGACCCACTGACTGAGATTAATTATCTTGTGCTACTGTGGGGTCACAATCTGTACTTAGATTCATGGCCCATCAACGGCAAATTAAACAACTGCGGAAATGGGCTAAACAGACTTACAGAAAAATGTCCTGAAATGTAAAAATTAGCTAGAAATTCCTAGGAGTTCCCTTGAATCTCTGTCTCTATAACTTTGTTAAAATTATTTTTAAGGCATTTAGTAATCATTTTTGTTATGACTTAAAAGTTAAATCAGAAGTTTAAACACCCCATTGAAATGTCAAATTTATTAAAGTATTTTTATTAGTATTATTTGTTTGGCACCTTCCAAAAGGGTTAACAAGCACAAACATGTTGAACTAACATACACCTGTATCATTAGGGATATAAAATTACGAGATGTATGTTCTAAGGTTTATCTTAATTTTCGTATTTCCCAGAGATCCCTGAGAGGTCATCAAAATTTCCCATATAAACCAGAAAAGTTGCTACAATTTATTACGCCCGTTGGTGACATCCCAACTGGACTCCAATTGGGTCAGCCACCCTGCACCCATACAGCTAACCAGAATGGCCAACTGGGCACGCATTAATCCCAATCGGGTAATCGGACCCGAAATGAGGGAGTTATGTAAAGTGTCAAGTGCTTACCTTGGGTGAAAAATAATAGATTAAACGATGACAACGTTAGCACGGAGCTGGAAGTGGACGACATGCTTCCATAGCACGCTTAAAGCACGCTTTACATAAGCCGTCGTTGCCCAGTGGTTCGGTGTCTCTCCTGCTCCTCGCTTTATCACCCCCTCCCTTTTGGCCAAAGCCGGCAGCAATCAACAAAGGCACAGGCACACAGAGAGAGAAAAATAATAAAAACAAAAGGCAAACGGCGACAACGCGCCAAAAAAAAAAAAAAAAAAACAAAAAACAAAAGGAAACCAAAAAGTTCTTTGCTGATTTCTAAATTCTCCTATTTTATCCTTTCACATTTACAGTTACTCCTATCGCGTGCGTTTGCTTTGTTGTTATTTTTTCGATTCTCTCTCCTCTTCTCTCCGCTCGCCTCCTTGCGCTCTTCCTCTTTCGCGACTCCTTTTGACGTAACTTCAAAGTGCGGCTGCTGATTTTCGGTTATTTTCGCACTATTTAGGAATTTGTAATTTGGATTTAAGCAACTTTTACTAAATGCTTTAAAACTTGAAAAAAAAAATATGTGGTAGTAGTATTTATTTAATTAAACTGCAGTTCGGTGTTTGGAGAATTGTTGATAACGGGACACTGAGTATGCTTGCCGTCCGCCGTTCATGTACCGTTGCGTTCGAGTTGCGTTGCTCGACTGAAACTGAAACTGAAGCGCTTTTAATTCGGCTTCGTCGTGCCAGGGACTCGGTAAAACGCCCGCCAGAGCTTGGCCTTCGGCTATTTACCCGCCAGATCTGGCCATTTCTGCATTACGAAATATGAGAGAGAATATTCTTGGTACCACAGCAAAGGAGTTATTAAATCGATTTTAAAGGTTTTTAAAAGAAAACTACAATGGTTTTGATATCATTAGGTGTTAATTTAGGTGTCTACAGTATTTAGTAAAGTTACGAAGCCTTTTGATTCCTTTATAGAAACCTAAAGTGATTTCAAGACTCAGTAGTATTCTTTAAGACACCTTTGAAGGAGATTTTATATCACCCTGGCATCCTCAATACTAAATAAACTCAAATTGTCTGAGACATATCAAAAAAATTTAACTAATTTAAAGATTGTGTAACAAAAGTCTCTGAAGATTTCAATACAATAGCAAAAGTGTCAAAAACAATGTTGCCAGACATTTTCAATTTGACTATAAATATTATTTCAGACACCTTTGAAAATGTATAAAAAATCTTTAGACTTCTGAAGCACTCCAGAAGGCATTGAAGAATATTCAGTTAATTTATTATTACATCTAAAAGGAATATGGTTAGAAGACAGATATGGTACAAAATTGAAAAACAAAAGAGAAAAATAGCAATAGTGGTAAAGCAATACTTGAATCATTTGCCATAACAAATAGTTTTAGTTTATTGTAACTTAAATTCTAGTATATTAACTTATTAACTATCTAATTATTAAGGTTATTTATGTAAATCATTTTTAAAACACGCACTATTTTTGAGTAACAAGCACTTCACATTCTAAGTTTGGTAAGAAACTGGCAGTTGGTTTCTTCGCGATTGATACATTTTTTCACCTCCAACTTAAATGAAATACGAGATATTATTTAGCTTTTTTCCGACTTCAACCAGCACTGACTGTCAATGGGTTCGTGAGCTCGAGAGTGGGTGCGAGCCATTGGTGACTACTGGTGCTGCTCCTCGTGATCCAACTCCCCCTGATCCATCGCCTCGACCACCCCCAGATTCAATTCCCCCCTCTGCATATGCGCCGCATGTTGTGCAACTCTGCCCGGAGCCGTCATCTGTAATTCACCTTGGCAAGCATGTGAGTGCGATGCACACACACACACACACATACACTCGCACAGCATCCAAAAGCTTAACCCATACCATCCACGCCTCCGCCTCCCAGCGAACAGCTGTCAATGGTTGTTTACAGAGCAACAGAGACAGCTGTCACGCAGAAAACAAGGACGGCAGGAGTTCAATGAACCCGCAAAGTTAAGGTAAACATTATGTTAATATACATCTCGTTTATATTTTGTCAAAACTAAAAAAAAAAAAAAACAAAAAAAAAGCGGTGGATGTCATTCGTTTCGAAGCGAATTGATTTAATTTACAATTAAAACACATCCATATTTATTCTATTTTGTCTAGGTTTTTGCTAACGCGGATGTTCGTGTGGGCCAACGAAATTGAATTCGTTTCGTTTCTGTAAATGCAGCACTAGAAATTACTGATTGTTGCAAAATTATACTGATGGCATTGGGATGATAGATGATTAGACGTAATTCGGGGTCTTTGAGCCTTTTGTTAAAGCGACCTGATCCCGATATATACGTACGTATGTATGTGGAAATGGTCTGTGTTTGGTACGTGGAAATGCTGTGAGTTTTCTTTTTTGTTTTTTTTTTTTTTTTTTTATGTTTTTGTATCTGTTGCGTGGCTGTAATTGGCGTCTAGCGACGCTTGATACGCTCAATGTATTTGGTTTTATTCAAAGCCCGACTGCCTGCATTGGGGTCCATCATGCGGTTCCAATCGGTCTGACCCACAACGAAGCCAATGGCTCGCATCTTTTCCTGCGACCGCTTCTCCTCGATGTCCGCCCAACGAACCTGAAATGGATTTTAAGGTTTTAGCAAATGATTTTTAGAAACAAGAAGGCCTAAAAGGTTTTTTTTTGTTGGCCTAAAATGGAATGTAATGTTATATACAGTTTACATTTCCATTTAAAACTCTGCTGACATTATACAAATATATCCTTCTTCTGTTGTAAAGTAAGTAAGTAAATTCTTACTAAATTTTAAGTGATTTAATCTAAAATCTAATATATAAATGAAAAATATTAACCTTTTCAAAGAAAACAAACAATTAAACTTAAGTTAATCTGATGAAAAGACTAAACTTGAAAAGAAAACGATTTTATAAGTTCTTAAAAGTAAACAAATCGAACTGACTTTAACAAGGAAAATGTATATTATTTATAAAAAACATAAATTCAATATTTCAAAATCAATTCTGTATTAAAAAACTAAAACAATTGTCATATAAATCTTCACTTAGATCTAAAATTCTATATAATGTGATGATCTACAAGAAAGCAACAGAGACAGCAACATCCTAGCTAGCTATCCTCTTCTCATCCATGTAAAATAAAACTCTGCCAATTTTGTACTTTCTTTTCATATCCCTTAACACAACTTAAAGTTTATACTCACAATCTTCTTGCCATTGGCCGAGGTTCTGCGTGGTTCCCAATCCTCCAGCTGTAGATAATCGGCCATGCTAGCGGTCCGTCGGTTCTGCATCAGGCGCTTGGTGCCATCCAAACGGGCTGAAATCAGAGGAGTTTATAGTTTGCGGAAGTAACTAAGGTAAGAAAGTTAGGGACTCACCTAGATTATCCTCGGTGGTGTCACATTCCCATTTGCTTTTCAGGAAGCCGCACTGCACGCGAAGCACACGAAAGGCAGAACGAAGCACGATTGGGAGCCGGATTAAATGGGTTGAAATGGGAAAATTTCAGGAAAATTTAGAGGAGTTTTTCGCCGACACCAAGCCCACACAGCCAACAGTTAACTTATTCTACTGATTTTTTTTTTTTCTTCACTGACTGACTGGATTAATTATGGTAAAAACGCGCGATAGTATTTATACTAACGGATTTTATATTTAATGATTTTTAAATATAAATAAGTACAATCTAGACCCTATAAACAGGTCTATGATTATCAACAATTTGATAAGAAATAGTGACAGCTTAATACTTAATTTACTTCATTTGAACAATCTTATTATTAGTGCATATCTGTTTAATTTATGTTTATAAAATATTGTAAAAATCACATTTAACCAAATGGCAAAACACAATTTCACAAGCAAAGTTTTATTACTAGCAAGACACAAGGTTACTTAAGCATTTGACAAAGACCACAAAAGCTGGCAAACAAAAAACAAATTAAAAACTATAATTCCCTGCAAACGATAATTAAAAACTTGGAAATGGTCACAAAAAAGCAGTAAAATATACAGAAACCCATTATTTCTTCTCGGTCAACACCTAACGTACACATATGCCACAAAATGAATCCAATCAGTCGATGCAATTACAGCTAAGACTTACATCATTGGAGGCGTCGCCGCTATTGCTGTCGTCTGTACCCTCGACAGCTGCATCCTCGGATGCCGCTGATGGTCCCGCAGTTGGCCCATCGCCGGCGCAGGCATTATCGTCCTGAAAGTGAAACGAAGCCGCCATAAATCAACAAAACGTTCGCTTTAGCCAGCTTGCAAGAGTTGCCTTTACTAAAAGCTTAAACGTAAGTTCGTAATTGCTTCTTAGACTAAGGCTAGTGTGCACATATTGCTTGTCATAAAATGGTTATGGTATATCATATATATTGAGTGTATAGAATAAAGATTTGATTTGATTCCAGTGAAGAGCTTAGTCTAGGTCAGGGCGCATTCCTATAGCTTTGAAGTTGCGTTTGCATTTTTTTTGTTTTTTGTAAAGAACTTGGCCCGGCCAGGTCAGAATTTGAGATATTTTCATTAATATTGATCGCTTAAATTGTAAACATGACTAGATTGTTTTTTGGTTTAAAGTTTCCGGACTGTCCAACGACCCACTGGCCAGCCCCACAAGCCCCCACCGGCTCCAGCTTCGCAGCGACATGGCCACAGCAGTCACTGTTGCATCGCACCGCCGCCTTAGCGCATAGTTACCGTAGCCATATCCTCAACGTCTTCCATCTCGACAACGTTTTCGAGTAGCGTGCTCACATCCAGTTTGATATACTGCAGCGGTGTGGGGCACCAATTCTCCAGCACCGCCCGGATCTCGCTCTCGGTGCGCTGGTGCGAATTTCTACCCTGACAGGTCTCCAGATCGCAGTGCAGGTCCACTATGTATGGCTATAATAAATACAAATTATACATATTCATATATCCTTAAAGATAAAATATCGATTTTGTGATCATGACCCACCACAAAATTAGAATCTTTGGCGTTGCAATAAAATTCATTCAACGTGCGCAGCGAGTTGTTGTTGCAATCCACAATTACGAAATCATACAGATTGTCGCTGAGCGTCTTCTTGAAGGACTTAATGAGATATTGCATGTAGGTCTCCTCCATGCTGTCATCGAACTCGTACAGGATCTCTTTTTTAGGTATCTGCAATTAAAAAGGTTAGAAACAACTTTCCTATAGCACATTTCAGTTAATCTAACCTTCTTGCCCGTTTTGGGACATTTCTCCTCGTAGTCGTTTTCTATGATGAAATAGTCATCGATGCTGAGAATGCGCGGATTGGCACCGCCCATCTCCAGCTCCTTCTCCTTGATGAGACGCGCCACGTACGATTTGCCGCAGCCAGGAGGACCTCGCAAAATGATGCAAATGCGTTTGGGTCGGGTCAGGCGACCGGGATTCAAGAGAACCTCGTCCACAGAGATGGTATTACGATTCTCGTTGGTTGGAATGCACATCTCAAGATGGGAAGCTGTCCCAGCATTAGATACTTTATCATTGGCATTGGCCGCGGAGGGGAAAAGTGACATGGTTGCCGGCGGTGGTTCCGACCATTCATTCTCCCCGCCAAACTGTCCGCGCTCCGGATTGGCGTTGAATATTAATTGATTTTGATCAAACTGCTCCTGGACATTGCCTTGGTTCCATTTGTTCATTGATGGCGGTGGTGGCATATCGTCGTTATCGTCAGGGTAATCCAGTTTACTAATGGCAAAATATAAAGAGATAAGATGCAAGTTTTTGATTTTATAAACACAGAAAGCTGATTGTGAACGATGGAGCGGCTGCAACGTTTACAACCAGCTTAAGAAGGATTAAACCATTCTTTGACTTACTCTTCGCCATCGGATATATCCTCGAGATCATTTGGTTTCTTTCCTGAGAACTCATCGCCCTGATCCTTGCATTCATAGTGGGCTTGCTGCTGCTGCTGCTAAGGAAATCGTTGGCAGGATTAGCGACCTAAGTCTAGGCTTCCAACATTCGGCTGACCACTTACCTCATCCTGTTCGGGATTTGAAGAGCTGTTTTCTTCAATGGATTCCGATTGCAGCAGTCCGACTTGCTGTTGGGACAATCGTTCCTCCTGCTGTTTAAGCTGTTTGTTCTTTTTTTTATTCTTTCGCTTGAAGTTTCCAGTTCCTGCTGCCATTCCACGATTTGGCCCTCCCATCATTCCATGGTTTGTACCTCCTCCCTCCTCCTCCTCCTCCTCCTGCTCCTCCTCCACCCATTCCCATGCGATTTTGTCCCAGAAACGAGGAGTGGCCGTACTCAAAGGTCTTCACCGGTCTAAACTCAGGCATTTGGTCAGAGGGAACGGGACTGGAAGCCCCCTCGATGAGATTTCCATCGCCCGACTTGTGGCCATAATCGATCACCTTGGTAGCCGTTGGGTTATTGGAATAGTCGAACACCTTCATCGGTCGATAGATGGGCTCATTCTGGCTGTCATGGCTGAAGGGGAGGTACTGATGCTCCGGCCTTTAGTTTTTAAATTGATTTTTCAGTTGATGGAAGGCGGTGGGTGGAACACACCATTGGCGTTTTTAGTATATCGTTTTGTTAGGTTCGTTGGATTTGATTTTTGGTAGCAGTTTTTTGTAGATATTTTTTTTTAAATTTATTTTTTATAGTTTTTGGAATTTTGTTTTTAGTTAAAAAATTTTTTTTTTTTTTAGAGGTTTTCAATGTTTAAAAACCAAAAGAAAAACACTTGAACTTTTACTTCGGTTGAAATTTACTAAAATAGTTTTTTTTGTTTTTTTTTGGTCAGTTAAGATAGAGGGCGTGGCAGTTGGGGGCGGGGGCCAGAGGGGCGGTTGCACAATCTAAGTACATGTCCCGCTCTGACCAAAAATTTGCAAACGAGCATAAATTTTATACGTACGTATATAGTTTGGGCCTAAGCTTAAACTAATCATAAGGATTATCCTTATCATAAAAAAGGAATTAGGACATTAGACATATATCGTATATATTTTTTAAAAACTTTCTATATATTTGCATATTTACTTTGCTAAATCGAACAAATTGTGGTTTTATTTTGGGAAATGGTAAAGCCAGAGAAAGTAATAAGCGGACAAAGTATTTAATATTAAAATTGTTTACTAAATTTCTTAAAGGATTGCAAATTAAATCACTTTAAATAGACTCATTAACGGACCCCTTGTGGTATCATTAAAATAAAGCGGACATAGAAGGTAGTTAACTATTTTTATTATTTTCATTTTAAAGGCAGACACTGTTGAGTGTTTATCGGACAAATAGTGTGAGTTTAAGTCGGAGAAATCGGAGAAACGTTGGCTTGCCTGAATAAATTATTATATATATTCATTAAGTAACTATAATTTTCTAGATTAAACCATTTAAGAATCATAGTTTCATTGTTATAAATATCCAAAATGAAAACTTTAAAATCGGATAACAAGAAGCGGACAAATTGTAGTTTTATATCGAAACCTCATAGAGTGCGTTTTTCAAGTTTTAAGACTTCTTTTTTGGTTTACTAAACAATAACCAATAATGGTCGATGGTAATTTCATATTCATTCAGTTTATTCAGTTTTTTTTTTTTGTATAATATTTTGTGAACAAGACTTAGACGAATGACAGTATTTTAAAATAAATATTCTTTAAAATTAACCAGAACCCAAGTTAAGCAATCGGAAATATGTCAAAAAGTATAAGAAACAGCGTAAGAGGTTAAGAATCAGACGGACGACTGGCCAAAAATCTGCCTTAGCTTAGATATTATTTTATTCCAAATAACAATGATTGTGTTTTACCATCCTTTATTTGATATTAAATTCATAGCAAAGATTAAACTATAGCTTATATACGATCTATATAATTTCAGGCTATAGAAGAACTAAGCTTTGCATCAAACTTGACTTCAAATTTAACTCATAAAATGTTCAATTTTAAAAACAAGGAATGTAACTTAAAGGGGAGAATATATTTTTATATATATATATAAATGAATTTTCCAATCAAAGATAAATAGGTAAAAACTAAAATCGGGCAGGAAAGTTAGCCTTATTAATGATGCATTTTCGATTTCATATTCGTTTTCTGTGGATCTGGCAGATGTGTGTGTGTATGCTTAATTTCCAGTTCCAGGTTTGGTATCTGGAATCTGGGATCTGAGATATATATATATGTCTGCCCCTTTCGATAGACGCCCCTTAAACTCAGAGTTAAGTTCCTGCGCTGCTGCTGCTGCTGTTGCTGGAGGTATTTACCGCCCCCGTTTCTTGCTGCTCAGACAATGATGGATCAATGATTAATGATCATAGACAGAGATCGGTGGATATACCATCGGGGGGCATCGCCAACAATCAAATACCATCGTTTACATAATCGTTTTTATGTTGGTTTTTTTTTTTTTTTTTTTTTTTGTTTGGTTTTGGTTTGTAACATTTTTTAAATTATATGATTTTTTTTTTTTTTTTTTTTTTTTTGTATTTCAGTATTTTTTTCAGTTTTGCATAGAAGTAGAAGAGAAGAAGAAAAAACGGGGTTGGAATCGAAATTCCAGCATTAACGATAACTAGAAAAAGGCCTGGACAAGTAATCTACATAATATTGGATGATATCGATGCAGATAGAGATAGAGAAGAGTGGACAAAGAGCGGGAAAGGGGAATTCTCTTAAAAGGAAAGCCATATAAATCCTTTTTTTTTGAATTTCAAACAGACTCACACGGATTCTTAGACATAGGAAGTAAGGAGAACACACAGTTTGGTTAACAAACAAAACGGACAAACATATTTTCTTTTTGGGTTTTCCTCAACGATTATTATTATTATTATTATGTATAAAAAAAACACATAAGAAATGATTTATAATTGCAAATAGCAGCTTAACCGTTCCAAAAACAATTAATTACGAAACCTTTTTACAGAGAATTTGTTATCATGCAACCCTAATTAGAATTTCCCAAATCATCGAACATAATTGACGATTATACACTAATCCGAAGACAGAGAGAGAGAGTAAAAGCAATCTTTGAATAGATAATGCCCCCTATATATCTTTATCAGGCAATCAGACAATTGATTTTGGATTTCAATAGTAAAAGTGTTAAGGGGAAAGAAGAATCTTCCCCCTTTTCCCCCCCTTTGTTTGTCAAGTTATATTTAGTTTATACATTTAGAAAAAAGAGTTAATCAAGTCAAAAACTTAGAAACGGATGGAGGACACATACCCGTCATTCCAGTTCTTCCGATTGTTGTTCTGTCCTCCCGGACTGCCAAAGTTGTTGCGGTTGGGGAAATTCCTGGGACCTCTTGGTGGTCCTGCGCCAAGGTCATCGTCGCCAAATGCTGGTCCTAGTTTTCCGCCCTGACGGCGGAAGGGGTTATCACTGATTGGTCCACCACCGCCACCGCCATTGAATCCCCGATGGTTGGGACCGTTTCCTGGTCCAAAATTGGGTCCTGGACCGCCAAACGGCGGGCCGCCAAAGTCATCGCGTCGAGGTCCAAACGGACCACCGGGACCGCGATGTCCAAAGTTACGAGGACCTGGTCCCGGACCGAAATTCGGTCCAAAGTTCGGACCAAAGTTGGGACCATTAGGCCTGAAGTTTGATCCTGGACCGGGGCCAAAATGCGGGCCTCCTGGACCGGGCCCATTGGGTCCAAAATGCGGTCCTCCTGGACCAGGACCAAAGTTTGGTCCGAAGGGGGGTGGTCCGCGTGATCCTGGCCCGTTGGGTCCAAAGTTTCTGCCAGGTGGACCATAACCGGGGCCATTGTCAAAGTCAATAAAGTTGCCGCCAGGCACTTGATTCGATCCAAAGTTATCAAAGCGGGATCCGTCGTTGGGACCAGGACCTAGACCAGGTCCAGAATTTGGCTGACCTCGGTGACCAGGCCCAGGACCAGAACCCGGGCCTCCGCCTTGAGCCTGCCCTGGCGGGCCTTTGTTGTCAGTATTGTCAGCGGAATTCTCATTCTGACTTGTCGAGTCGCGGGAATCCTGCGACCTAGAATCGTTTCCACCATTCTTCTGGCGCTGCCACTCGGCGAACGACAATGGACGTCCATCGGTTTCCGTTTCCCGATTCTGTTGCTGTTGCTGTGGCTGTTGCTGTTGCTCCTGATCCTCCTGCTCATTCAGCCGACCACGCTGTTCGCGCTCCTGAACATTTGCCACCGCCTGGGTGAGATTGTTGAGAAACTTCGGGTCCTTGAGGGCTTTGCTTAGCGATTCGTTGTTTTTGTCCGAAGAATCATCCTTGGCTACAGAAGCGTCATTAGTTACTTTTTCGTCTGAATCCTTGGCCCCCACATCAAACACAGACGATGGATTCTTGTCAGCTCCATCGTCAACCAAATCCAGACCAGGGATGCCGTCGCTCTTCTTAAAGATGCTGCCCATGGGCGTGTCTTCAACGGACTTTTCAGCTTCCTCTTCTTCGTCATCGTCGTCGTCGTCGTCCAGGGAAATGGTAAATATTGGCTCCTCCGGTTCTTTGGCCTGCTTAGCAGGAGTAGAGCTAGGTCCAGGAGATTTCCGGCGCTTACCGAGGTGATTGGATGTCGAAGGAGGCTGCACTGGTTGAGCTGGCATCACTGGTGGAGCCGGCGCTGACACCACTGGTGCAGCTGGAGCTGCAACTTCGGGCGGCGGAAGGACCGGAGGAGCTACTGGGGGAGCTGGCGTAACGGCAGCAGTAGCATTTACATTTGAAACAGATGATTGGTCATCCTTGGACTTCTCTTGTCCTGGCTGTGTGTCCAATTTCTCTTGGATGGTTTGCTGAGTGGTTTGGTATTGATTCTGCATTACTGGTGGTGGCCCTTGGTTGGCTCTAAAGGCAGGAACTCCGGCGCTTTCGAAGGCGTGATTCTCGTTCGCAAATGGGCCAGGATGCCCAGGTGGTCTGTTGCCATGTCCGAAATTGGGTCCAGATCCCTTGTCACCGAATTTGTTTGGACCTCTGAATGGTTCATCATTTTTCTCTTGTTCCTCGGGTTTCGGTGGCCCAGAACTTTCTTTTTGTACATCTGTAGAGGATCCTGGTCCTGTCGAACCACCCATCTGCTGCTGGCGACGCCGGCGCATCTGCTCCCTTCTATCCACAATGCGACGGCGCTGTTTCTCGAACTCTTCCTCATAGCGGCGATACTCATCGCGATCGGGATGATTGGCATTAGCCCGTTTCCAGTCCTCGAACTGCTGCTCCCACTGGTCGAACAGGCGATCGAAGCTGGCTTCGTCCAGGTCGGAACCCTGTTGTTGGCTACGGTTAAAGTTGTTCCGTTGATTGAAATTTCCTCGATTTTGATTATAGCCTCCTGGACCGGAATCACCAACTCCTCCTCTCTCATCTGAATATCCCTGGTTTTGGTTGCGGTTATTTTCCCAACGGTTGGTCTGACGACGATTATTATTATTGCCAAAATTGTCTGGTCCAGGTCCTCCTCCTCTGCCACCAAAATTATCCCGGCCTTGGAGGCCTCCACCGATACTGCCAAAGCTGCCTCCGCCACTGCTAAAGTTACTTCCTCCTCCGCCACCACCACCCTGCTCCTTATTATTGTAACTATTGCCAAAGTTGCTGTTGTAGTTGCCCGTCCGATCTTGGTTAAAATCTAACTGCGAGCTATTGTTGAATGAATTAGAAGTGCCTTCTCCTCTTCCTCCACCTCGTTCGTCCGGTGGCCCCCAGTTGCTTCGATTGCTCAGAAAACTGTTCTGCTTGCTGTTAGCCTCCATTGGTGGTCCGTCCATATCGGAATTATTTTTTGGCCAGCGATTCTGTAGCTGGCTTGTATTGCTTTGACGCTGCTGCTGATTATCCTGCTGGGGATCCTTTAAACTCGGCGGAGGTCCGCTCATCCAGCGATTCTGGAACTGCTGATTGACACTATGATCGCCGGGCGGTGGTCCGCTCATCCAGCGGTTATGCTGCTGATCTGAACCAGACGGCATTTGATTGGATGGCCCATCCCAACGGGCATTGTTGTCATTGCTATTGTTTACCGGTGGCGGTCCATTCCAGCGATTGTTCTGTGGCGGTGGCCCATCCCAGCGACCTGGTGGTACGGAAGTATCGGGCGGTGGACCACTTGGATCCCAGAGAGGACGATTATTGTTACCTCCACTGCGGGGATTGCCATTTCCCCACTGGTTTTCCATCATGTTTGGCGGCTGCTGTGGTGGAGGTCTCTGCAGCGAAGGAGGTGGCTGCTGGAGATTTGGAAAGCCATGGTTGTCCGATCCGACATTATTGTAGGTCATCGGATTTATTGGCCCGCCACCGTATCTGTTGGGCGGTGGCTGCTGCATAGATGGTGGTCCTGGCCACATGCCTTGAATTGACTGGTCGTAGGCAGACTTTTGAGGTGGCGGCGGCGGCGGCTGGTTGTACATCTGCGGCTGGGCCGTAATCTTACCTGGCACCGGTTGCCCAACTGGGATGGGATTCGGTGTGGTCGCAGGAGCCGGTGAGACAGTAACGCCCTGGTAATAGTTCTGAGAGACGGGATAGGCTTGTGGCCCTGGGGCAGGGGCCACAGCGACCACAGGGGCTACAGCGACCACAGGGGCGGGAGTTGGCGCAGGTTCCGCTGGCACGGGTGCGGGAACACCTTGGACAGTGGAACTCGAGGCTACGGCAGCGGCGGCGGCCATTTCACGTTTGTACTGGATATTGATAAGGGGTTAACAAAAGGGATCCAATAGGAACTTAAAAAAAAAATTACCTGTTCGCCGTACTGGGCATGCCATTTAGCGTACTCCGCCTGGTAGGTCTGCCACTGATGCCAGTGGTGCTGCAGAGCGTATTGTTGCTCCGGGGTCATGGCTGCGTATTGCGCGGCCGTATACTGTTCGTAGGGGTTACCAGCCCCGGCCCCACCAGCTGTGGCCTGTCCGCTGACATAGGGGTTGAAGGCAGCCGCATCATTGGTCGATGGTGTAGTGGTATTGGGTGGTGGACCTACTCCTGCAACTGCCGGCTGAGCGGTTGCTCCCGAAGACGCGTCAGCGGGTGGTGGAGGGGGCGGGGCATCTGGCAGCGGCGGTGGGGCCGACGGTTGCGGAGGAGGTGCAGATATCGGAGCCGCTACGGCGGTCGGTGGCCAATGTCCCCACATTCGGCCTTTTGCGATGCCGGATCACGGATGCCGCACTAGTTTTCGTTTTTCACTTAATCCGGCGTAACAATCCCGTTGTGATAATTCCGTTCACTTTTTAGAATGTACGCTCGCAATCTAGTTGAAATGAGAATGAAAACTTCGCCATTTTTGGCTTGAAAACTAGTGATGGCACTTGCCGCAGGGGAGTTACAGTGTGCCTGCGCTGTGGTGATGAAAAAATAATGTATACACTTTGAAATAAGATCAAATTCAAAGTATACACTTTGAAATATTTTTACAATTATACATACAATAGTCATTAATTTAATCAATATCAAATAATAAATCAATACATTTCAAAAACATGAATATTAACCTAACTTACAAAAGATAAAAACTGAAATTACGTTATGTTGAGATTTCAATGATCTATTATCGAACCTCTGATAATACAAAAGCCAAAACTAAAATTACTTTTTGTTGAGATTTCAATGATCTATTATCGAACCTCTGAAATTTTTAAATAATTTCAATTAAAACTAATAAATGTAATGTAATAAAAACTCTTTTTGTAATGTTTTAATTGCAGAAATAAATTGACAAAAAAAATATATATAATATTATGATATGTATGTATAAAGTAATGTCATCAATAGTGAATATAATAAAATATTTATTAAATAATAAAATTAAATTTCTATCCCGATAGTAAATACTTTTTGGCATTTTTAGGATAATTTCTAACTGACACATAACGGTCACACTATTCCCAACACGTGCTGAATTGTTTTCCTTGCCGTGTTTTGTTTTTCATGTGAGAATTACCCCGAAAAATGGCCGAGACGAGCGGAAAGATCAAGTTCCTGGTGGCGGACACCACTGCCTTTATTAACGCCGTGCCCCTGAACGTATGTTATCCATAGATTCTCCCAATCTAAACCCATCTAAACCCCAACACCAATCATCTCCAGGAATATGCGGAGCAGGTGCTTACCGTGCCAGATGTGGTAGCCGAGGTGCGCAACAAGCGTCAGATACGTCGCCTCTGCGTCCTGCCATTTGACCTACAGGTGCGCGAGCCGCGCCCTGAGAGCATCAAACACTGCGTGGAGTTCGCCAAACGGACCGGTGACTATGCGAGTCTTTCGGGGATCGATCTTAAGGTCATCTCGCTCACCTACGAACTGGAGGCGGATACCGTAGGAACCGACCATCTGCGCAAAGAACCCGTAATGGCCCAAACTATCGCTTCCAAGGAGAAACCCGAGGAAATGCAGGATGCTAGTAACAAGAGGCTTGTTGGTTGGTATATGCCCGAAGGAGAAGAAGAGGAAGACTCCGAGGAGGAGGAAGAAGACTCCCAGGAGGAGGATGATGGCGCAGAGGAAGAAGACGATCAGCCAGAAGGCGAAGAAGACACTGTTAAGGCAGCCATTGAAGCTCAATTAGCTGGCAAGAAACCCCTAAACAGCCAATCTGTCCAATTTGAGGAGGATCAGGAGCCCAGTCAGGAAGAACTAGACAAGCTGTTCGAGAAGCTCAAATGCGCACCCAGCGCCGAGGAAGAACAGGAGCTTTCGGAACTGCTTGTTTCCCAGCCGGCAGAAGAAGAAACAGAAGAGGCAGAGCCACAAGAGCCAATCAAAAGCCAAAATCTCGAGGAGGAAGTGGGTGATGATGGCTGGATCACGCACTCCAATATCAAGAAGGCCAAGAAAGCCCTAGAAGGCAAAGTGGAAACCGACGAAGTACCGCCCGTGGCTTGCATGACCACCGATTACGCCTTACAGAATGTCCTCAAGCAGCTCAATCTGCACCTGGCCGCCCTGAATGGCAGGATCATCAAGCAGCTACGCACATACATACTGCGTTGCTATGCCTGCTATAAGACCACCAGCATCATGACCAAGGTCTTCTGCCCCAACTGCGGCAACAAAACACTGAAAAGGGTGGCTGTTAGTCTGGACGAGAACGGCCGTCAGGTGATACACATCAATACGCGCCGGCCGCTGACCAACAAGTACAAGAACCAGAGTCTGCCGCGTTTCCAGGGCGGCAAGCACTCAAGGAACCCGATCCTGTTCGAAGATCAGCCCATGCCCAGGCAAATGCCATCGCGCGTGGCCAAGACCAAGACAAACGCTCTGGATCAGGATTATACCTCTGGGTTCTCGCCCTTCGTACTGCGCGATGTGGACTCCAAGTCCGCTATGCTGCGCTCCAAGGGAAACCTCAAGGAGTGGGCCAGGAACAACAACTTTGAGGAGGACCGCCGGCGCAAGAATTACAATCGCTTGTATAAATAGGCATTTGGGAAACTACTACTTGGCAAGATGGTATTAATATCTCTAATAACATTTTGTTGACTTTCTAATTTTAGACTTTATATAATCTGTAATATATAAAATAAAAAAACAAGGGAGAACCTTAATCTTTAGATGAAATAAATGCATTTCTAAACCTTTACAAGGCAAAAGCTGAGCTACAACTTTTAAGCTTTTGACCAGAGAAACTGTTTTAAATATTTATAAACATTTTTTTGAATAGAAATAAACTATTTTTCAAACTATTTACCGAACTTTTAATCATTTTCACTAAGGGTTCCTGTTTAGGAAACTTTACCCACATCGAAACTTATGTTTTCTTTACATTACCAAACTTTAATGATTAGTTCTTTCAAGTAAAGATTTTCATTTACCAGGTTTTTTGTCCAAATTAGACCTTTCACTTTTGCAATGTCACACCTTTGGCCATACAACTATCCAAAGACTGTAGCTTAGAATTCCATTTTTTATTTGGAAATCGTATAAATGTATAAATCACAGCTTGACGCACAGCTCGTTGCCCGGATACAAGGGCAGATTCAGTCCATATTTACGCTGCAGGGCGGGAGGTACGAATCTGCCGCCCAGGTAGTGATGTTCCCCACGAAAGTGACGGGCACACAGTTTCGGGGCAGTCAGAGATATAAGCAGAGCTGGTTCCAGATCGCATTCAGTCACTTTTCCCTTCTCCACGTCCCAGCCGCTTGGAATATCCACGCTGCAAGGAGATTGTATGATTAGTTTTTGATTTCGTATCTTTGAATAAAAGGTTCTTGGCTAATTCGGTTTCAGTTTTCTGGATATTTGTAAGATTTCTAGAGCTTTCGATTTTCATCCGCCTTTTAAGATGGATTTATGCAAAATGCAAATGGCATTCACATAGTAATTGGGTAAAGGCAACTCGAATTGGAAAAGATTTCAAAGAAGATACAAGCTTGTCTCCATTATTCATGGATCTGTGTGTGTATGACAATAAAGTGAGGTGTTCTGAGTAAACGATTTCATACATAAAGAGACATTTCTTTTCCATGCTATGGGGATCGAGAATCGGTTTAGGCAGGAGGTATGGTGTATTTCGAAAATAATGAACAGAATAGCCTGACTATTGGATAGTAAGCCCAATCCTCCTAATCCCTCCTAATGAATAGAATAACTGATGTGAACCCTGATCTTTATATGAACTTTGAACCCATCGCACCTTGCAATTGGCAGTTTGGTTTGCTGCATAAGTTCCACAACGGCGACGAAGTCCGCTCGAACGGGTGGCTTGAAACTGAAACCAAAAAGGGCGTCCACAATAAGGTCGTAGTCACAGGATGCACTCTCCACCGAGGGACACTCTTTGACACTGAGAATCTCCATCATTTGGCATTGGTGGCTGAGATTCTCGAAAAGGGGCTTCGGTGTGGGCTTGGGATAGTATATGGTTGGTGTATAGCCCATCAGGGAAAGGTGCCTAGCGGCCACCAAGCCATCACCTCCATTGTTTCCTGGACCACAACAAACCAGAATCCGAGGATGCTTCTCTGCCGGGAAACATTTGGCCACAGCGTGGGCACAACTCAGTCCCGCCAGTTCCATCAGTTGATCCACACTGAACTTGTACTCATTGAAGAGCTCCTGGTCCACGTCGATGGCCTCTTTTTGGTTAAGATACTTTAAGTCCATCTTATTACCGGTGTAAAATCGCTTGGTTTCCAAAGGTGACACTGGTTTCTGTTTAATTTCTGGAATTACGAGTGGATGGAAAATGCGGGAAATGGGCCTAAAGGATGCACCAAGACGCTGGCAAAGCAAGCTCATAGGTCGTTATTTTAAATTGAATGTAGTTTTACTTAAAAATTAATTTTCCAAGCTTTTGTTTCAGAAATAATTTGCAAAGTTTTTAAACAGCTGGCTGCAGAGTTGCCGGACCACTGACAGTGCTGCTCTAAAATTTTTAGTGATGGCAAATTTAGATCACCAAAAGTAGCTAAATTTAAAAATAAATTTATAAATATTTTATATAATAAGATTCAAAAAGCCTTTAAAGAAAACAATTTTATTTTTAAGAAATTCATTAATAATTTACTTGTACTTTATTATATTATTATTATATTATCTATAAATATGTATTATTTATTTATTATCATAATTTATTTAATTTTATTATTAAAAATAAATAACTATATTAAAAATGATTAATGCACATTATTTAAAATTTAGGTCAGAACATATTATAATATCCAAAAACTAATCGCTTTTAAAAATAGCTAAATGTCCTAAACTAAAACCCCGCCAACAAACTTATCCTACAATCACGATCTTGGGTGCCGATCTTGGCTATATACATCGCAGATATTATTTAGTACATTTTAATAAATTCCTTGGTATATTCCATGCTACGCATTGCGGTCACTCTTCAGTATCTTGTTTTCGATCGTCGATCGTTGCGGTTGTTTCGCATCTTCTCTCCGTTATCGTTGTTTTTTCGTTGTTATCCGTCGGTTTCTTTTAGCGGAGTTTGTTTTCAGTGGATTTGTTCTGTTTTCGTTACGCTTTTTTTTTCTGTGCTATGAGTTGCACGCACGCGCAGGCAACAAAATAATCAAAGAAAATAAAACAAAAAAACGTTGCAAGTTGCAGCGTTCTTTGACGTCGACGCAGCGCAGGCGCAGCACCAGCAGAACAACGGTAAATGTCGACAAGTTTGTGCAAGTTGCGCGCGTTTGCAGGTGTTTGTTGTCGTTTGCCCGTCTCTTTCTCACTAATTAACTGATTTGGACAAGCAAACAAACGTTGAAAATAATTAAAAACTAAGTTCAAGACAAAAAAATACTCACAAAAGTGATAAAAACAATAATAAAAGTGATTTAAATACCATAATCTGACAAGAAAGGTTAAATTTTCAGCAAAAAAATTCAACAAAATAAGAAATAAACAATAATTAAGAAAAATGCTAATGAATGTCTTTAACAGTGATTTTTATACTATAATTTAACCAACTATTAAGTTTTGTACAAGTTAACAAAGAGCTAAAGATGATTTAATAGCAGCAACAAGCCCATAAACAATAAATAAATAATTTAATTTAAAGTCTTGAAATGGAAAAACCATTTAAAATCTGAAATTGTTTCAATATTTCTCACGACAAAACACAATAATCACTTAAATTAAATGAAACAACATTTTTATTAACATTAATAATGTACATTTTATTTATTTTTATGTAAGAAATGAAAAAATATGATCCAAAAATGATATCAAACAATTATAAAATATTTTTTAAAAGTGAATTTCAATAAATAACCTAATTTAAACCTAAAAACAGGTTAATAAAATGCAAAATCACAAAAAATCGCATACGTACAGATATTGTGAAATTGTGCAGAAAAATCCCCGTTTTAAGTTTTTGTTAATCATTTTTTTTTTTGTTTCTGAGTTTTTTTTTTTGGTTTTTATTTCAAGAATCAAATGGAATTGGATTTCGCCTCAACGCGCAATTAATTGGAATTACATTCAACGGGAAGTGAGGTAAGTTCGTTGGTGCTGTTTCCATGTTTAATTATGTTGCGACACGTTCGCTGAGAACTTTCACTGCTTTTTTTTTTTTACATGCACAAACAAAATCGGAAAAAAAATATGAACCAACTGTTGGCTTTTGGTCGGGGGACAATTTCTGTTTCTGTTTTGGCTTGCATTTTGTTTGTTTTCGATTTGGTTCGGCTTTGGGTTTCTTTTCTCCGGTTTTGGCTTGCGCCGTGTGGAAATTTCCGGATTATTATTTCAGTGTTGTTACCTGCCACCCACCCGCATTTAGATAGATAATCTATTTGCAACCTATACACTTCGAAAAATGGGGGTATATTTGGTTTATTAATAATGGAAATGCGAAAACTATGCAGAAAACTGTGATGTGAAATGATAAATGACGAATTTTACGATTATTTCTTGGTGTTTATCAGTTTTTGGGTTTCCCTTACATATGTTTTTATAATTATTATCCGTACCACACAATTTTATTGCATTTTGTCTCAGTTTGTATTTCGTTTCAAAATTATAAAAATGTCTCATAAATGCCTGGGAATTTCAATGCATTTGTTTCCCATTTCCTCCCCTTTTTCACTGCTGATGCAAATTTTTCGGCTCGTTGCAGCAGGTTTATTGCCTCTTCCCCGTTCTTTCCTCTCCTCCCTTCCTTCCTTTGCTTCCTCAAAAGCGAACAGGTAACCGAAATGGGGAGGGGTAGGTGAGAGGTAAGAGGTGAAATAAGGGATACACCAGGTAAACGCGATCGCAGAGCATAAGCAAAAAGCAGGGAAAAGCAGCAGCTGCTCAGCTACATATATTTTACCTTTTGTTTGGCTCGCTTTTTCCCTCCAAATGCTTCTTCTTGCCGGCTTCCTGTGGCCACAGTGGGTCGAAATGTGGGAAATTACGTTAAAAATTTATATATAGTTGTAAATTTATCCAAAGTAGAGTTAATTATTGGGCAAATTTGTCATTTTAAACAGGAAAAATTAAGTTTAAGTTTTTAATTTCACAATTTAAATAATAATTAATTATATAATAAATTGCAGATTAAGTTAAAAATTTTATTAATTTGGCCACCTTAAAATGTAAAAAATTATTTCACTTAATTTTTATCTTAATATGTGGTTGCACTATATTTCTGAAATATCACAAATATTAATATGTATGACTAACCTACGTAGTTAGTCTCACTTAAAAGTAACCACATATTGATTTACATTATCTCTATATTAGTCAATTTGAGTCTCTTTTTTATCAGTGTATCGTATGTAAAGGATTTATTTCAAATTTTGCATTTTTAATCATAAATTTGCAGTTATTGTCGTCTCAGTGGGCCTCGTTTGTTGCCTTTCTTTCTGACCCACTGTGCCATTTTGGTGGTGCTGATTACCTGGTTGGCGCTTCTTCTTCTTCTGTTTCTTCTACAGCCGTGATTTGCTGGCTGTTGTATTGTTGTTGCACTTATTGTTGTTTATTTTTCTCTCTTATATTTTTCCACTTCTTTCGCAGTTTGCTTTTATTGCTGAAATGTGTCTCGACAGGCGGTTTTCTTTCTTTTTTTTTTCTTGTTAAGGCTATATACGTATGTCTCGTAGCTTACTTTTTGTGCATTTATGGTGCCTGCATTTTTTGGGGCTTCTCTTTGGCTAAAACAAGAAGAAGGAGAAGCTGAAAAGGCTGACAAGAAGAAGAATTAAGCTGCAGTTGGCCTTCAACTAAACTTTGACTTCAACTTTGTTGTCGAAAAGTCGAAAATGCATTTCAATGTGTTGAGTTCGTTGGATTCGAGTTGTTTTTATTTTCCCAAAGCTAATTGAAAAGCTTCTTATATGCACTGTGCAAAAATAAGGGAGCTGCAGTTACTAGATTAATATTAAATTAATATAATATTTTATATTAATATTTTATCATATTATGTTGATTAAGATTAGGCGATAGTAATAAATATTTACAAATATTCATATTTAAGTGCAATTTTCTAACATTTTCCATGTGCCTCAGCCAGGAATAAAGAAAGAGATGGTTAGTTTGTTAGCGAAAGAGACAGCAACAGGCTTATCGCATTCACATGAGCTGGAAAAATGAAAATGGAAACTGAAAGTGGAATTGATAAGCGAAAATGGATGACAAGTTGAATGGGTTACAAAACTAAGTTGGTGAAAGAGAAAGACGAGGGCCAAAGAAAGAGAGGTCAAAGCTTAGTCACTCACTTGCTGACATTCTCTTTGATTGCCGTCTCTTTCTAGTCATAAATATTTACAGCTTGTCTTTGTCTTTCCCTTTTTACCCTATAAATAAGTATTTATATCAAATTCAGTTTAATTTAACAACTTAATTTTTATGAAACTTTAATGAGTATCAAGAAGTCGACTTTTGGAGAGAATATTTGTTATAAAAGAACAAATCTATATAGAAATATCTCGAAATTCTTTATAACATGAACTGATGGATATCAGATGGTCGTTTGGATGCCTTTCTCTCCGCTTCTACTGTTGAACCTTTGACCTTGATTGCATATCGGAGTTGTTGCCGCCGAGTGATTCAATCGCTTGTTCGACAATCGCGATCGCTGGCGCCTATCAAAGTTTCCCCACCCCATGTAATGCCATTTGTGTTCTTTTTGTGCCACGATTGTGTTTCAGAGGCCAACTGATACTGATAAGTTTCTATTCCAATGAAAACAATCGAACGAATACAGCAGCAGCAGACGCGGCTGTGGCAGTGGCAGATTGCAGGGAAATACTGAAATGCCAGGGTTTTTTTTTTTTTTTGGGGCAATGGCAATCCCATGGGATTAGGTCGGCCTATCTTTTATTGTTCTGAAACGCAGCTTAGCGGCAGGTAGGCAGACCGTTGTCCACGAAAAGCATTTTAAAGGTGGAAATATAAAATACAAAAACATGAAACACCAAAATGTTGCCTCGGACAGCGAACCAGCAAACAGTTTTCAGCAAAACTCATTGGGGAGTGCTAGAGGCTGGCAGGAGGATGCCAAAAAAACATAAAAAAATATAATAAAAACGTAGCAGTGCAACGAAGTCCTCACAGTATTTAGAAACAACGAAGTGTGCCTGCTCTAATTTGTTAAATTAGTTAAGAAAAATAATGGAAAATGTGGAACCTGCTTAGAAAAAGGCAAATTACTACTTGAGTGTAAGTTAAACTAAACTTTTAAAGTGTTTTCTTAACTTTTTTTATGTTTAAACGAAGTTCTTACAACTCAAAGAGTCTTAATAATTATGTTTAAAGGTTGTAAAATAGTTTTTGAAGATGTATTAAGAAGCTTTACCAATTTTTGCAACTAAGAAAGAGAGAAAACTTGAAGTAAATATAAAAAGGAAGTATTTATAAAAAATCTCTATAAAAAATGCACAACAATTTAAGGAAAAGCTAAGCCAAAAATGGATTTTTAGTCCTGCAAAAACACTCGCACCGTCGAAAAAAGGGGGGGATAGTTACTATATTAAGAGGGGAGACTTGGAAAAATAGAGATAGAAAATGTAGGAAACTAAAAGCCGGATGGATTAAATTGGGATTTATGCCCAAACGCACTCGTGGCATATGTAATGCACCCCTCATCCATATTTTTTCATCTGTTTTTGGGGTCCTAAGCCCCTAGTTTTCCACTCTTTTTTTCTTGTTTTTTTGGATAAGTTCCACCTGTTCCCTCTTTACTTTTTTTTTTTTTTTTGTTTATTTTGGCTGTCGAGGGCGGGCAGATAAAAATGTTGAAACAATAACCAAGGTAATTCCCAGGAGGCATTGCCAGGATGCCAGGATATAACTGCCACCTCCTGTCCCCGGCCTTTCCGAGATTTGGAGCATTTGCAAGTATTTTTCGGGGGTGTTCCTGCCCCCATTTTTTTCTATTTCTATTTCGTTGTTGTTTTTTTTTCCAACTGGACGAAGTTATCCCTGGCAAAGTGTTGTACATTTTCAGCTAGCGCCCATATGGAAATTGCACTTCCTGGGGCTGCCTTTGGAGGGAAGAGCGGGACAGCGGAAGAGCGGGAAATCGGAAAAGCCGGGACGACCAGGATGGTTGCATATGCACTTTTTATGTAAGTCAGCAAATTGACTCTGCTTTCCGCACATTTTCCTGCAATGTGAGTGGGTTAGAATTTGGGCTGGGGAAAAATGGCGAAAGATGTTGGAAGAGATTTGTTGAACGAAAAAAAAAAAACAGAAGAAAGCGGTGGGGAAGGGTAGTGCGGAAAAGCCGTAAGAAAGGTTGTCTGAGTGGAAAGCTTTAAAGGATTTTCCCTACTTCAGTTTTATTTCAGTTGCAGGCTCAAGAATTCGAGAAAAATAAGTCTTTGGAATAAGTTGAAGGTTTCCTTGGTTATATTGATAGGTTGAAGTGATATCTGGAAAATGTCTAGCTAGGAAATCAAACAATTTTCCAATAATTTAAGAATATTTTGCATATTATTTGTGCATAACAAGAAAGTACTTGCAATTGATATTAAAACCATTAAAAATCATTTAAATCAGAGTCATTAAATTAAGTGCTTTGCAATTAAATGATACACTGCGGGAAATAAGTATATGTATGGATGGAAAATGGCAAATGAAATTTATATGAATTAAATATATATATATATATATATCCTAACCCTAAATCCGCAACGCGGTTGAACCTCCATTAATCGAAATGATAAATTATTATTCCCCTGGCGTGTGAAAAGCTGGCGGAAAAACGCAGACCAGAGCAGTAGCCTATCCCGCCCGCCTCCTTTCCATATCGAGTGTGTGTTATGAATTACTTTGACCACTTGCAATAATGAGATGAAAAACAATTTTATCGCCGCTGTCGGTTGTTGTGGTTGCGGATGATTTTTTTTTTATTTTCTGCAGCTACCAAATTGGAATTCCAATTAAATGGCTCTTGGACTGGGAAAATTGCATTAAAATCCCCGCGACATGATTCAATCAAACTGGGGGAAAATGAATTGTTGCGGAAAGCCGGCAACAAAGTCAACAACAATAGCGGAATACGATGATATATCTGTATCTATATCTATATATTAAGATATATGGCAAATGATAGCTTGCATAATGCAAGGAAATCTGAGGCTTGGCTTGGGTTAGAAAGTAGGAAGTCCCCTGGGAATCGGTTTTGGAATTCCTCCTCAAGCGGCGGCACTTCAGATGGCCTTGCCTTGCCCTGCCCTGCTGCCCCTCTTAACCCCTTCAATTAACCCTATCAATTGAGATTGAGCCCACACATGCTCAGGCAATCATCGGTGGCATTTTGTAGCCCACAAATTAACATGTTTCTCGCAGCCAACGCAGCTAAATGTTGCAGGTTTCCCGAGTTACCTGTTCCACAAAAGGAGTGGGCCCCTCAAAAAGGAGGTGAAGTTCAGGTGCGAAATATGAATGAGAAGTTGCAAGAAAGATTGTGAAACCAAATCGGAGTCACTCAATTAACTCAACTTAAATCAGTTTAATCAATTACCAGAATTTAGTTAGTAAATGTAACTTAAAAACTAGTTTAGTTTGTGATTTAAATGTGGTTCATGGAAAGAGCTTAGTTAGTTTGCTATTTAATTTAGTGTACGTTTTATTTTCCCTCATGTTTCCGCAGTTTTATTATGCTAATTTATTTAAAATTTAATGTTAATGCCGAAACGTGATGAGAGCTGCAGGGAAATGAAGGTTTATCAGAAATCAAAATCGTTTAATTGAATGCTGAAATAGCAATTAAGTTTATCAATTTGATTTAATTAGTATATATCTCTATTTATTTCACTAATTTTTCAGGGGATTATTTTTGTATTTTACCCCTTAACCCTTTTTTTTATAAACTTTAAACTTTAAACATTTAATTGGTTGCCAAAACAATTTGTTACATTTCAAATATTTTTATTCATTTTTTATTGATAGTAAAATAATTATTAGAATGCCAAAACATTTTTATGCATATTTTTAGGCTTCTTAAATGAGTTTTAAAGTGAAATTTAAGCCTATTAAGCCAATAAATATTCCACAATCTTGCCCCTAAATTCTTGTAAAAAATATTCTTGCACCTGGAAAATAGCCGGCATTTTGCAGCCTGGCTTAAGAATATTTGCATCTCGATTTTCACGACTTCGTTTGGTTTGGAAACTGCTATCCAGGGACAGTAAAGGATTCCAGTGGGTAGAAGAAAGCCCTTTATGAGCATAGTTTCCTGGCAGTTTCCTTTTTAAACACAAACACATTGCAGTTAACAACAAACAGAATGTTTGTTAAAATGAAATGAAACATAACCGCAAAAAGTGGAAGACAGACATGGGACCCCTCTTCCGCAAAGTCCGCTCTGTCCCCACCGTCCGCTCCCCGAAACTCTGACAACCAACTGTAATTGAAGTTGAAACAGTTGAGCCAGTAAATTGTGTGCTATATAACATGACAACAGCCACAGCAACATGGCAAAAAATGAGGCAAATGTGCAATTGCATGAGATGCCGCAGGGGGAAATGGATGGGGAGGTATGTCTTTGGTGGGTAGAGGAAAAGTAGTCAATGTAGAGGGAGAAATGGGTTAAGAGTTTGAAGAAATTTCAAGGGACATACGCTACTTTGACCTAAGGTTATTAACTCTTTAAACTTCTTCCTTCTTTACTTCTTCAAAGAAGGATTCATTTTACTAAGAAAAAGTCTTGAAATATCTATTTTATAACGCACATATAACGTATTGATATCTCTAATTATTTAATGGATATTGAGTAGATATCATTCAGTTCAGTTTATACCCAAAAGCTGTTTAAATATGCAGAAGAATTCCTCACAGTGCCCATGTGACATGTGCATTGTTTCATATAACTACTCGTCTCCATTGCTGCTTTGTCTCGTGTCAAAGGCAGAGCAGAAACATATATGGGGGATCAAGAAGGAAGGGGACTCCCCTTGTTGGCAAATGGGGAAAGATTCGACCCTTCTGCCCTTCCCTTGTGAGATGTCCAACAGCTGATGGCAAATGTCAATCTGCAGACAAGTGTAGGTCAATGCAAATTATGAGAATCGAGTGGCATGGCTGGCTGGCTGGCTGGTAAAAGCGAAAACCAAGACAGCTGACAGACAGCCGATTGAGGAGGGGATTAAATTCTGGGGAGAAAGGGTGACGAGCACGACACATTTTCAGGAGGTCACCACTTAGGCGGATGAGCCGATCCGAGCAAAGTATCAAATTAAATGTCAAACGGATATATATCGACCAAACTGGATTCCCTTTCAATAAAGGCCAATAATAAGGGATTACCATAGGCAGAATAATACAAACATAAAGATAGAAAAGTTTGGGTGTTTAAAAATTTTGAAAAATCCATAAAAGAATTAGTAAGTCTTGCCCCATAAAAATCCAACTGAAAAGATAGCAAAGTAAAAGCCACGAGCTGGAGAAGATTTACTGCCTGGCATTTGGGAATTGCCCAACCGGGCATCATCCGAAAACCACCTTCACGTAGTTATTTATTTAATTTAACATTTTTCAATGTTGCAATGTTGTTTGTCGTCTGGTTTCGGAGATTTGACAATGCAAACGAAGCGATAAGCGGAAAGGAAAATCTGAAAAATAAAAACAAGAGAGAGAAACACAACCGACAAACCGAAACCGAAAAACCAAAAAACTGAGAAAAAAAAAGCGGAGTTTGGTTCAATTCCATTTATCATTTACGCATGATAAGCCCGATAAGCATTCCCTCTGTGCCACCCACCCTAGCACGCCCCCTTTTCCCTTGACAACTCTTGCCGATGTATCTTCGCATTGGTGTATGAATCTACTTATTGTCATCCAAGGGAATTCGAGATGCGTGAGCTGGCAAATCGCTGGACCTCGACTGTAAATATCGAATTTGTTTTTGCGGAAAAGTTGGCTTGCCAGCTGGAAAAGTTTCGTGGAAAGAGGGTTTCTTTGTTTTTCCATATGGATAGGGGAAGTTTTTCTGTTGGCCAAACAAACTTAAACTAATACAAATTTGATTGACTATCGCTGGGTGTTAACTTGTATTGATCGATTTGCTAAGTAATTTAGTTGATATCGAAACTATCGCTTTGTTTATCGATTGATTTAAGTTTCTCCCTTTAAGCTGATTGAAACTGATCTAAAATTATGTTTTTTTCTATTAATAGACTTGGTTGGTAATTTAATCATTATTGCGTATCTAAAACATAATCGATTTATAATCGCCTGACTTGTCGATTACTATCACATGTTTCTTAATCCAAACTTGATCGAATATGATATATAACGTAACTAAAGTTAATATTAGTTATGGCATATCTGTGACCTAATCGATTTTAGAGCTTTTTTAGAGTTTATTTTTCACCCGAAATACTTGCTATCGCACTTGCTTATCATTTATATAATTTATTTAGTGTTTCCCCGCTGATTAAACACAATTGAAACATATTTATTGATAAAGAAGTTCATTGAAAATCCCTTTTTTTTATCTGATTGATTACTTAATCGCTTACATTGATTGCCTCTTGCTGGGTATCATTAATCTTATCAGTTTGTTGGGCGATCATTTGATGGGTATGAATCGTTTCATAAGTGGTTAATAACAATTGTTTTTCGATTGGCTTTTATGCATATTTTATTTGGCAACTATAGCGTTTCGTTTTCCGCACGCTTTCCTCTTGAATTTTTAAACATTTTCCATCTGCATTTTCTCTTTTTACCTCCTACTCTCTCCCCTCTCACTTTGTTCTGCTGCATTCGAGCGAGGGAAATCACCTTGATTTCGTGGGTTAGTTCGGTTTGGCTTAGTTGAGATGATATGGGGGTTGAGTTGGGTTTCGGGCTTGGGCTTGGGCTTGGGCTTGGGTTCACTTTCGTTTTAGAGCCACCTAAAACGACCCTTCCCCCCAACCCGTGTTAACCCCGTTTTTTGGCCCTCGGGCCACAAAAGAGATTACGTTTTGGCCCTACGAATTGTGTGTTGTTGCTGTTGCTGCTCTATCTGTCTCGCTTCAGGTGTTTATTTTGCAATGTACCCGACATGTGTACCTATATGTTTGTATATAAACTACAGATATATAACTGTATATATATATATATATGTTGGTAGGTATTGTTGCTGCTCGTTCGTTGCTCGTTACGCTTCAGTTTGGAAAATCACGCTTTATTGCATTTCAAAACCGATTTGCTATGGCCCATGACCAGTTTACGGGGGGCAAATGAAAAATTCCCACACAGAGCAAAAAATAAATACAATACCTGTGAGAGGTTTTTTTGCATATCATCTTTGGTTTATTAATTTGCTGATTTTCAATTAAGGCGGATTAAAAGTCAGACAATTTTAAGGAAATTAGAAGAGTACCCGAATAGGAGTAAGTGATTAACTTCGATAGTTAAAAAGAAGTAAGATATTAAATAGAAATATGGTAAAAATGTACTTAAATGTAAACTTATTAATAGTTAGACAAACGAAAGAGTCAACAACTTTCAATAGGAGAGTCAGTCAGCTTTAATGGTTATAAAATGAAAAATAAAATCCGATCTTAAAACCAATAAAATCCGTTTCTCTTGGTGTAAGTGCAACATCTGCATTGATAACTTTTATGCATCTATAAAAAAAGATCGTATTCCCAGTCGAAAACTTACAAATAACAATAAAAACAACACTAACTTCCATCAGAGACCGCGCAAAACAGGAAAAATAAACTATCAAAATCAATTTGCTCGCCAAATGCGTAAAAATCATCAACTTTCCATAATTACTTTAATAGCCATCGACTCGAAGGAGTTCGCCAGCGCCTTTTTGTTTATGCTCTGCTTTTGGCTTTTTGCGTTAAACAATTAAAAAACCATTTGGCAGGAGGGCAATATGACAGGGTAGAAGGTAAAGAGGGGACAGAGGGGAATCCCCTTGCCACGTGACTCACGAATGGAGGCAGAGAGAGAAAAAAAAAACTGAAGCTAAAAATAATTATAAGAAATTCAGCAAAAATGACTAAACGATGGAGTTTCTGGCTCTATCTATCTCTCTGCTTCTTCTCTACTTCTTCTACTTTTTTTGGTTTTTTTTTATTTACTTAATTTATTTACTTTGTTTTTTATTATTATTATTTTGTGTTGGTTTCTGTTTTCGGTTGTTTTTGTGTGCGTGCGAGGGGTTCATGAACCTGTCGAGTGTTTATCAATTATTATTATGGGAGATTTGTTGGCTTGTTTGTGTCGGCGGGTCGTTGGGATGGCACAGTGGAGTCTGGCTAGAGTGGAATTAGGCTAACACAACTTCTAAAAAGGTGGCAAACAAAATATCTATGCACCTGCTACAGTGAACTTACCTGCTAAAGGCAAGGCTCTTTCAATAGCCTAACTTTACTGTAGCGAAAAGAAATTGCACACAAAGTACGAAGGGGAAACAGAGCAAGAAGAATGGCAATGGAAGAATGGATGAATTAAAGTGCTGGCTGGGGGGGGTGAAGAAGGTAAAGAAGGTGAAAAAGAGGCGAAACCAAAAAAGGGGAGCAAAAAACTAAAAACTCGATTTGCGCACCAAATTGACTGTAAAATGTGCAATCTGCAAGTTAATAATCGCCAGACGAATGTGCCTGCAATTTGAGCAGGACGGCAACTGAAAACTGCAATAAAAGCTGCATAAATAATACGAAAAGCCACACATAAACATAAGCCAATTAAAACAACAATAGTTGTACTAGACGTATACGTAATATTAAACGAAAGCCAAATAAACAGATGAAAAAATGTGGAGAAAACATAGCTAAACAAGCCGAAACATAAACAACAATATCAGCAACATGTAACGACAACAGTCAGGGCAGCAAATAATGCAACAACTATAGCAACAATTTCCACAACAACAACAACAACAATAACAACAACAATTTCCACAACAACAACAACAACAATCGAAACTTGGCATCAGTCAAGCGGCAAATGCGAAAAAAGCACTTGAAAATGCTTTTTTCCAAGCCAAAGACTTTTGCCGACAAGATGACTTTTGGGAGTGTACCTAGTACAGTGCTAGGCATAACCATAATGTGTAGTTAATAATAACTTGACATTGGATTATGGAAGTTTCTTGTAAGTTTTGATTTTCAAATCAATCTTACAAAAAATTTCTTAAAGTTTGAGTTCTCTTTGAGCTTTTAAGAATGTAAATTGGCAATACAGTCATGGGTCAGACCTTCTTATTTGGAGGCCCAGCAAGAAAGCGAATCTGAAGTGGCGGTAGTTGGAAAAGAAGGAGCAATAAAACATCATAAAGTCCCCGAGACAAGAGCGCGAACCCGTTCCCAACATTCATTCCAACAATGCAGAGCTCAATTACAAAATAAAAAAAAAAAAACGAGGAAAATAATATAATTTCTGTTTGTATTGTTGCAAAGGCAAAGCTGAAAAGTGGGGGAAGGAGATGGAGATGGAGGTGGAGTCTCCCAAGTGATTCATAATTTGTAACTGCTGATGAAAGGAGTGGGAAAAAGGTTTTGAAAACAAAAATAAAGAAATACAATAACATTTTTTAAAGGGCCAAATTTAAATAACATTTTCAGATATAAAAGAAATATTAAATATTTAACAATTACTTTTATGAGATTGTAAAATATATTTCCCTTGCCTAACGAAAGTCTAATCAATAATCCATAATCATTCGTTAGCTTTCGTAAATCCCTTTCCAATCTGCTAATTTTTCTTATTTTTGGGCGTATGCAATTACCATTGATTAATGTCCAGAGAAAGAGAAGGGTTCGCTGGAGAAAAGGAGAAAAGAAGGAAAGACACTCCGAAGAAAGTAAGCCTTGTAATTATTTCTCCATTGATTGAGGTCTGGTCTTCCTCTTTTTTTTTGGTAGTTCCCTCTTCTTTCTTTTTTTTATACCCGTTACTCGTTTTTTATTGCCGTTGGCCAATTTATGGTAGTTAAGCTTCTCCTTGGTCCTGTTCCTAGCACTTCCTTCGCCACTTTGTCGGATGTTGGCTGTTGGCTGTTGGCTGCTTCTGCCTGCAAATGATGCTGTAATTTATTTGCCTTTGTCATTGCACTTGGCTCGGGTCTTATAGATAGTTATATACATATATATCTTTATATATAGGTACATATACATATACCCTCCTGCCTGCCTTTTCCCCCTGCTTACTCCCATCTTTTTGGCCACTTGTGGCAGTTTTGTTGGCGGTTCCTCGGCGATGCCTGCGAATGGCTGCTCATAAATTTCTGTTGCCTGCATTTGCGTATGTTGCCCATCGTCGGCGCAGCTGCTGCTTCTTTGACTATCGATACACTGGAGAAATAAATTGAAGGAAATTAGATTATTTTTTATTTTTATTTCACAAAAGAGATGCTTTTTTTATGTTTGTTTTGAGTACCATTTTTGGGTTAGGGTTAAAGCTTATTGGTTAGGTCAAAAAATAAAGAATTTATCGATTATTTTCTAACGAAATTCTATGTTGAATCCTATCCTGTTATTCGTTATCACATTTAAGAAGTTAATTATAGGTTTTAATAGCAAAATTTACTAGAAGGAATACGATTTTAAAATAAATTAAAGTAGCAGTTGTTAAAGTTAATACTGATATAGGGTATTGGTTAGACCCCAGAAAGGTTATCGATTATTTATCTATCCTAGCATTTTCTTCGTTAGCATATTAAAGAACTTTAAGATTGGTTTTTAAGGTAAATTAACTTCAAGCAGGCTAAAATAATACTAACAATTGTTAAAGTTATTACTGATATAGAGATGGGAAGACATAAAGAAAGTTGTCGATTAAGTTCTGGACACATTCTACAAGCTGTTGACCATTTCAGAATATTAAGCTTGTTTTTTCAAAAAGAACAAAATTAAGAAATTGAAAGATATATAATTGTAATACAATTTTGCAGAAGTGTTCTTAAGATATCGTTAAAGCTATCGATAATTTCGATAATTTAATAATTTAATTATTTAATTTATCCAGAAATATATATGTAAGTCCAGAATCCTGCCTGCCTGCAGTATAAAACTCAATAAAAATTCCATAGAATTTTCTCCCCATGTATTCCATAGCAAAACTCCTCATGTCGCCCGCCTCTGTCTTGTAATTTATGTGAGGATTTTTATGGTTTGTTAGTTTTTGCAACCATAATCCAACCTATCCACTCTAGAATCTGCCACTCCCCCATCTCGCCCCACCCCTTCCCCAGTCTGGCCACTACTGCTGTCTTATTGAACACTTGCAACATCATGTTTACCTCACTATGGTTAACCCCCAAACCAACTCCCCGCGTTCCAGGCCCGTGCATTCTTTTAGATTTATTTGTTTGTTGTTTTCCTTCCTCCTCTGGCTGTGTTCCGTTTCGGGTTTGGTTTCTTTCATTATGATTTACTCGCTGCCCTTTGTTGGTTCATTTGTTGCTTAACCTTTTTATATGCAAATTGGTAAGGGCAAGGAACTTGTGGCTAAAATGGGGATGCCTGATGACGGGGCGAGGCAGTGAAAGTTGGTATAAGTCAGCACTATGTTTGTGATTGATTAACTTTATATGCTTTCTATTAACTGATTTTGTAATTCTTTACTTTGCAGTTAATCTACTTGGGAAACGCTTTGTTTTTTAATTTTATTGGGTAAGTGAATATTAAAAATTAATTTTAAATTAGTTAGTTTTCTTTAATAAAAAGTTTCCTCTTTGCCAAGTTTGTTCATCATCAACTTGCTGATGATTTTCGCATTTTCTGGTCCCTTTTTCTTCTGCCAAAATCAATTTTTGGTTCGTTTATGACGAACAAATATTTATTTTTCCCAATGCATTTTCACCGAACTCCCAGTTTTTGCATATTTTTTTCGTCTTCTTGCAATATGCAAATCGAGTTGGAGATATATAGCCGCCATATTCCTTTTAATATGCCATCGCATTTTGTCGCCTTCCGTCGTTTTCTTGAGATATTTTGTGTTAATTTCTGGCTTGCCGCCAAATCATTTCTTCAGTTTGTTTACCTTTCGTTGCAACTTCTTCGCCGGTTTCCTCCCCCCCTTCGTATTTATTTTCTTTCTTTTTTTTCGGTTTCTTTTTTGCATTTAATTGTGTTGATTTTCGCGCTTGCCATAAGGGGAGATTTTTCTTTTCTTCTTTTTCGGTTGCTGAAGAATTCTTTATGTGTTTCTCTTTTCCGCGTGTGTGTGTGTGTGACACACGTGACCAAAATTAGAGTCGATCTTTGGGGCGGGGGTCTCACTGTAATTGCCTTTAATGTCTCGGTGAGAGTGAAGCGAATCGAGAACTTTCATCTTTAAGATGTAGAAAATGTTGCCCTGCAAGTTTAAGTTTTAGTGAGCGTTTTTAAGTAGCTAAACTCTTAAATTATAATTAAAAATTAACCAAAGACATTTGAAGAAAATCGCGTGCCTCACGCGTGAGTATCGAACCGAGTGAGTACCCAACAACTTGGCAACGATTCATTACGAACAGAAACGAAACGGAGAAAAAAGAGCATTCCGTGACTGGCACTTGCTACTCCGACTGCGGTTACTTATTAACTTTTATGGACCATATATAAAGTGCAATTTTCCCCATTTTCAACAAGCCGCCAGCGGCTGCAACTCATCCCTGGCAGAGAGGGGGAAGAAAACCAGTTAAGAATGGATGTTGCTGGGACAGCAAGTGCCCAAAATGTATACCAAAACTAAACCGAGGCACTAACTACAGAGTAGTACCGACTACCGTCTAGCATCCGGAGAGTCGCATTTCTTGGCCATAGCAATTTACCAAATATGTACCTTTCACTTTGAAAATCGTAAAATGTCACAAACTGTTCAATAAAAACACAAATGACAATAAAAAATCCGATAAACAAGCGAAGGAAAATGGCAGCCGAGACTGAGACTGAGACTGAGACTGCTGTGCCTTTTCCAGCTCTCCGGAGTCAAACTCAGACTCAAACTTAAACTCAAACTCAGGCATCGACAACAATGCAAGCCATTGCATAAATTATTGGAAATTTATGCGAAAATTACAGCAACAACTCTGCCAGCAGCGGCACAACGTTGCCTGGCAACGGGAATCGAAGATTTAAAGCCAACAAAATGCTTTAAAAAAGTGTTCAGGAATCAGGAAATATATCAAGTATTTTTTAAAGATTTTTTTAAATGTTTTTAAACTATATTAAAAAATATTTCACTCAAATTTAAACTTCTTTCCTGCTATGAATTTTGGTTGAAAAAGAGTTTCTTTAATTTTAATTTTTAAAAAATGTAATAATTCAAATAATTAGTTAATAAATGTAGAAAATCTTTTGGCAATTTTATAGATTACAAAAAAAAAATAAATTTAGCTTGAAAAATTTATTTATAATTCATTTTTCGAACTAAACTTGTTTTTAAACCAAATAAAACTCTCTTTTTTACTTAAAAACTTCTAAGAGACTTTATTACTGCTTAATTTATAAACTAAATCTCTATTTTTAAGGGTATTTAAGTATCCCTAAAAGTTAACAACAGTTTTAACTGGGAAGATTGAGAATAAAAAATTGATTTCCTTTCGTTAAATATTCAATTTTTGAATTGCCACTTTTGGTTTTATTTTGTATTTTTGATGTTGCAACCAAAATAGAGAGCGTAGAGATAGAAATGGAAAATTTACATTGATAACGAAATGTTGCGTTTTTAAAACTGTGTTTTTTATGATCCAAAACGAACGTGATCCCCAATATGCAACAAACAACAGCAAACACAACAAAAGGGGTCAACAAGTTGTCAACTTTTTATGATTATTTTTTGTGGCTTTTTGTGGCTATTTGCATTTCCAAGACGCTTTTCTTTATTTCTTTCAATTTTATGATCGTTTTTGTTGTTGTTTTGTTTTTGTTTTTTATTTTATAAGCTTGCCACCGAAGCGTGTGAAAAAAGGCAAGCGAAGAAAAGAGTGGAAAAACGACTTGGCCAAGCAGAGGAAACTTTAAGCCAACTAATGAGAAATAAAACGAAGATGAAGAAGAAGTGGCCCTGGTCTTTGTCTTAGTTGAGTTTAAAGAGGAAAGAGGTGGAATAGGAAAGAGGTTTCTTGTATTTGGTTAATGGCTGAGACAAAATGAATTGGTTAAGTTGGCGGCCAACTAGTTGGGGAAACAAAGGTGATATGGGGGAGATGTGATGCAAGGGCGGGCCCTCGAGGAGCTGCGATTAGGCTTAGGCTTTTCTTACTTAATTATTACTTAAGAATGCATTTGTTAATCCCATGATAATCCATAAAATAAATTAAATTTTTAGAGGCAAAAAAAAAGGTTTATTAACCTTCCTTTACCGAAGGATTAACTCTGCCTCTGGCTGGCCGTTAATGAAATTCCAATACACTTTGTTGGTTTCTCTTTTTGCATCTCAGTAATTTTCCTTAATTATTATTTGTTTAATTGCCTTCGTTGTTGTTCGGATTATATATATAATATATAACTGTAAGGCATATCTATATATATATATATATTTCTTTCTACCTCGACTTTGTTTGCATTTTGGCTTAGCTTGGGTTTGCTTTTCTGATTATTTAAATTATCATTTCTGGGCTTCTTTTTTCGTTTTCTTTCTTTCTTCTCGTTGGCTTTGTTTTAATGGCTTTCCCACATTGTTGTAATTAAAATACGTTTAACGGTGTTTTGCATATCGTTCGCTTCAAAGGAAAAGCCTACGAGCTGCCAGCATTTCTTCAAGAGTTTTTCCGCTTTTTCTTTGGCGTTTTGTGTTTTGTGTGCGCCCCGCTAAGAAGGCGAACAACAAAGTTGGCAATTGCCTTGTACAGTGAAAACAATTTATGTGTGTCTCGAGTGTTTTATGGGCAGCGAAACAACTGCTGAACTCCAATGATGTCGGCTGCAATTAAGTGTGCAGCCAGCCCCTATAGTTTTATATGCCATATACTATATATATATATATCTTTATGTATGTGCCTTTTCGTTTGTTTGCCACACAAGAAACGTGCCAAAGTTAAAAAACAACTTTGCAAGTCAGCTGCTGCCGCTTCTCTCAATTAACTTTGCATGCATTTAATTGCTTGGACAACGAGTTTAATTTGATTTAAAGAAACCAACCAGCATTGCATAAGAGTTAGGTTGCATATGTGCAAAGGCTGTACATAAGCCGTGGAGTCTTTGAGAATGGAAAGGTGAAAATGGCCAATTTTCCATTAGAAATTCAAGTGCCATGAACTAAAGTTGATTGCGGTAAAAACATTCTTAGAGGTTTTCATTTGCTTTGAGTATATGCATGGAAAATGCTTTTCTTCTTAAGATATTTGCATATTTTATATCGAATTACTTAATTAAGTTAAATGACTTTGATTATTATAACAGGAATGTGGCTTTGCTAACTTTATTAAAACAGTTTTAAGTGCCGTTTCTATATGTTAAAATAAAGAATAAAAATTAGTATTTCTACCATTAAAAGCAATGTGAAAAGCATCTGAAAACCTTCTTATATAACTTTAAAAACCTACAAAACCTTATTTGATTTTCCATTCCCGCTTTAGTCTTAGTTTGGCAGGACCCGAGATAAGCCTCTTGGCAAACACTTAACTTTAATTTCGTTGCCACTTAATTTTGATTTATTTGCTTCTGTCATTCGATGTCTTTGCCCCGCGCGCGCCCAACCATTTTCCATTTCCCATTTCCCCTCGGTTTAAGCATTCATTGAGCATTTTTTTTTTTGTTTTGGTTCTGTTTTTTGGGCCTGATTTGACATTTAAATGCTACAACGATTCGTCTGCTTTGAGTGTCTGCCAGTTCTCTCTGTTTGTTTGTTTGTTTGTTTGTCTGCCTGCTAACTTGGCTTTCATTTCCGTGTGACCCAAATTCAAGAGACGACAAATTGGCAAGAGAGAGAGAGAGAGAGAGAGAGGCTTCCGTTTGGCGCCTCAATTGCCATTCACCCACGGCAATTAAATGGTCTTCATTTTCATTTTCATTTTCATTTCGCTTTTCAAGTTAACCTCTCGCCGACAGCCCACCATAATATTAATTATAGTTTTTGATGCTCAGCACTGGCTGGCCATTCAATTAAAGAAGCTTGACAATTAATTAATTAATTAATTAAGTGTCGGAAAGTTTTCGTGTGTGTGAATGCGGCTACGCTGCGACTGGCTTTTCGGGGGGAAACGTGTCATGCCGTTTTCTTTGGCTTTCAAAAAAAAGATTATAAAAGGCATAAAGCTTAAGTTTCTTTTGTTAAAAATAATATGGAAATATGATAATCAGTTTAATGAGCAATTTATAGAATAAATTCCCAAATATTTCAAAAAAAAAAAATGTTAAATAAACTTTTCAAGTTTAATAAATAAAAAAATAGAAATGGAAAAGGTTCGAGATTCATTGTTAAAGGTATAGCCTTCATTCGCAAACCGATTCATTATCGGGGTTTACGCCCAATTGACTTTCGATAAAGTTGCGAGGGTGAAGCCAGTAAGCCCCTACCAATCCCCCTTCTTCTTACCTTCTCAGAACTTTGGCCCCCTTTCTTCCCCCTTCTCATGTTTTTAGAGTGCAGCATGAATGTGGCCCCGCCGCCGTCGCTGTTGGCTGTTGTTTGTTAGCCTGTTCTGTTTGTTTTACCTTTTTTTTTTATGGCCTGACGCCAGGAGTCAGCTTCCTCTGGCCCTACGTTTTCCGCCTTATTTATGTATGCCCGTTGTGCTAGTATCTTCTGGTGTTTTTTTTTTGTGTGTCGCCAAGTTCAGGCAATGAAATTCATAAGATGGTGAAAATCCGCTTGCCACCCCCCGCACTTTTTTCGGGGGAAATTTATGTTTTTAAATATTTACAGGCTCTCTCTCTTTCTCCCAGGCACACAGCTGTTGTTCTTTACTTAATTATAAGGGGAAAGGTTTTCCCTCAGATTTTCATGTTTAATGGTTAAGCTAATGTGTGTTTGGTTTTTCCTCTGTTTCTTCTGTCTGCATTTTGATTGATTAATGAAGTTTGTTTGTGTTAAGGGCTTGGGATTAGTGGCTTTCAATTGTGGCTTTTCCTTTCAGTCAGTTTGATTTTTGTTCCATCTTTGACTCTTTTTTTTTTTTTTGGAGGGACAGAGAAGGGGAGGGCAGATCTCACTGATTTTATTCCAAGGTTGCGCCTGTTCACGATCAAAGGGCTGCTGCTGCATTGTTAGCCAACTCCACCTCCAACGCCAACTCTGATTTCGACTCCAAGTAAAGTTATCTCAAGGTGAAGTCCACAAAAAAGCAACCGCAAAAGGTAGAAATACGTATAAAAATCCCCCATTAAAGGGCATAAAACGCCAAGGTTGGCTTGTTGAGTTTTTTTCGGTTGATTTTTGGTTTTTGGATTTTGATTTTGGTTGTTGCTTTTGCTGCTGCGAGTGCAATTGCAAATTAAAAATTGTTTTTCCATAATTATTTCCCCTCTTTTTCTGTTGTGTTTTGCTGCTGTTGCTGGTGCTGTTGCTGCTGCTGCTGCTGCTGCTGCTGCTGCGGTGCCCCAGTTGATTGGCTTGTGTACGAAAAAGGTTGTCCACGATTGTGTCAACTTGTCGCTCTCGCTTTTTGGACACTCTGGCAAACAAAAGATATATATTGGAATAAAGAAAAAACTGAAAATGAGACCAGAAAAATGTTTCCCGGTTATGCAATCCCCCCAACCGACTGTCTGCAGGCCAAAACGAAACGCTTTTTGTTTCAGCGTCGTCGGGCGATTTTTAATTGTCCTCTGTAATTGCTTTCGAAAACTTGTTTGGACAGTCTTTGCAAATATATGTTTTTCTTGGGCTCTAAAATATATATAGTTTATAGTTTTTAGTAAGCTATTTTTTTTAGATTTATGAAAATATTTTGAGTTTGCGATGAGTTTTAGGGTTTTTGATGTATTTTTAAAGGTTTTCCCCTGTAATTATTTCATTTTAACTTGCTTAATTTATTTTAAATATTAATCATATAAATTCTTAATAAATAAACAAAATTCTTACAAAATTGTAGTCTCATTTTTCATTCTTAATATATATTGATTTGATTTAAAATTAGTTCTTAATTGTAAATCTAAAAACCAACTTTAAAAAGCATGTAAAATTTTTGTTAATCTCGCAACTGCGAGAAATCTTTCCCGTTTGTGGGGGTGCTGTCCGAAATGTATTAAAGATATAGCTCCTCGAGACAAGCTTGATCGGGCTGAAATCCTTTTTTTGTTTTTTTTTTTTTGCAGTTTCTGCCATGTCTGTGCCCCCACGAAATGTCACTTGCCACAGGGCTCTCTCCGCTATTTGCTAGTTGCTATTTGCCATTTGCCTTCGCTAAGGAATGGAGTGAAGTGGAGTGGAGGACTGAGCTCCATGTGTCATTTTTATCGCTTCACTCCATGGTAGACCCCGAAACCTCCAACTTGCAACCAAACCCCCGCTCCCACTGCCTTCCCCCCCGCCGCTAGCCGAATCCGGAGTGCTCCAAGTGGCGCTGCATAAAATTGCCAACTACACAATCGCAGTCTGGCTTGGTTTTTATGACTCAGAAGTGCTTTACGCTGTGATTGAGTAGACAGCCGACCGCAGAGGCGGAGGGCGAAAGGGGATCAGCTCCATATAGATGGGGTATAGGTATAGGCTATATGTGTATGTGTATTTGATGTGATGGTAGAATAAAGAGGAGC
Source organism: Drosophila eugracilis (assembly GCF_018153835.1). Taxonomy (NCBI): domain Eukaryota; kingdom Metazoa; phylum Arthropoda; class Insecta; order Diptera; family Drosophilidae; genus Drosophila; species Drosophila eugracilis. The sequence goes on from NW_024573535.1 coordinate 1,191,264, forward strand.
CATGAAAATGTGGAAATCGAAATTGTGAAAGTTAAGTAAATGACGGCAACTTGTCGCTGGGTCTATATAAGTACAAGTACTCCCCAGTTCGGCGAATCATCAACTACCACCCACCCATCGGGGAAATCGGATATATATATATGCGAGTATATATAAATAGATATGGTCGTGATTCAGTGGCAATCAAAGAGGTACCAATGAATAGGCAATGGGCACTTTTTATCGGCCAGGAAAGGCGATAAAATCTTAAGTATAAAAAATATTATTACCCTTGATTTGATATATTTATAAGGTCTGGGTTTTAGCTTAATCATTATTATTATTATTATTCCAACTTATCCTTCAGCATTTGGCATCTTCTTGGTTTCGTTTTCAGTATTTTGTAGTTAGAAACTCAAAGTTTTAAAGTGTTATTGGGCCAGCCACATACTTAGAACCCTTTTTCCAAAGATTTATACCCTCGTGCTGGGCTATCTGATCTGGGAACCCTTGTATCTTTGGTTACTTCACAGTAATTTGCAGAAATTTGTTGCTGCCTTGCCCGAGATATATATATATATATACTCGTATATAGCCTGGCCATGATAGCCACTTGCCACTTGGCCACTGGCCGCTCTGGGCTGCACTTACCTGGCTTACCTGGCCAAATTCCCAGTCATTTGGGTTCACCCCAAGCCCCCTTCTTTCGCCGCCGCCCTCTCTTTTTCCACGGTGGGGGGCAGTTTGTGTTGGCCATTTCGGTTGCCGTTTTCGGTTGTTATGGCCACTTGCAACATACACACACACACACACCAAGAGCAACATCATCACGTAGAAAGGTAGACGAACAACTCGAAAAAAGGCAACGAAACGAAAGAAAAATATCTGAAAAATTGATTAAAGTTCTTGCAACGCGCAAGCGGCATCAATTACCTGTTGCGGTTGGCTCTGAGGTTTGGCAACAACAGCAACATCGGTGGCAGCAGCAGCAGCAGCAGTTTCAGCAGTTTCAGCAGCTTCAGCAGCAATACAAACATCAGCAATACAGCGAAACACAGCAGCAACATCAACCGAAATCAGGTGAAGGAGAGATGAGGCTGCGGCTGCAGCGGCTGCGGCAGTGGCTGCGGCAGCTAAGATGAGGCACAACCGAGCGAGGCAAAGTTAAATATGATTACAGCGCTTGGCTTTTAGTTTGAAGCATTTTTCAATATATGCGATGATAAAAAAATTCGTTGTGGTTGTTTGTTGCCGTCGTCGTTGTTGTTGTTGTTGTTGTTGTAGTTGTTGTTGCGGCTGCTGTTGCCGGTTGGCATAATCAAGCTAAATTTGTTGTTGCCGCCGTTTCGTGAGTTGTCTTCGTGCTGCATCACTGCACTGCAAGAAAAAAATGGCTAAGAAGAAGTTTATTGGCTTTCACAGTGTTTGCAGATACCAAAAACTAGAGCTTAGCCAGTGATAATGTCTAGGGAAATGATTTCTTACTTTAGTTAGCTTGAAATTTTTAAGGTCTAATGTTTCTTAATTAAGCTAAGGATATAAAATATATTAAGTAAACTTACCTGATCAATCAGATATCGTATATATATATATATATATACTTCTCCAGATCATTAAACCTTTCGGTGTAAGAGAGAATTTCCAGTTTTGAACTTGGGCATGGCTTTTCTTTGGCTCTCCCTCCTTAATTTTCAAGCTGTCTCTGTCTCATTTTTTCTTTTCTCTTCTTTTTTTTTTTTATTTTTTTTTTTGATTGATGATATTACATTTTCAACTCATGTGTGCGCCCTTCTCTTTCCCACCCTCTCAGGCCATCTCGCTCGCACTAGCTGGCTGCGAAGAAAGCGCTTAACTGCTTTTGAATGCTTTCCGTGAGTTGCATTTGCCGCCGCCAGCAAAACAAAAAAAAAAGAAAAACTGAAAAAAATATAGAAAAAATACAGAGAAAAATATAAGAAAAATAAAAGAAAAGACAGCTGGTGGTTGGGTTGGGGACGACCGGCTTGTTTATGTAAAAAATGTAAAATCATTAAGGCAAGCACAGCGGCTCAGCCAGCAACTTGTGGCCTCGTCTTCAGCTTGGGTTCTTTCTGGGTTCTTTAGCCATTGTCTATGGGAGGAGGGGGGACCACAGTTTGACAGCCACTGCGGTTGAATGGCAACCAACAACAAAGGGAATCTTTAAAGCTCGTCGCAGCTTCCACTCTCGAGATGGAAACACTTGAGCTGGGAGGCACCTCCTCCCTCTCAATTGTGTAGAAATGCCAGCTAGAAAATCGAAAATCTAACCGCAATGTGGAAGACTGCGAAGAAACGACCGAAGAAGCCAAGCCAAGTCTCCAAGTCTTTGTAGGCAAGCCAAGATGAAAAGGTCGAAGCAGTTGGCTTATAGGCAAGTCTGAAATGGCTAACTAAAAGTTGGTATTACAAAAATATTTAAGGGACTTTATTTATAACTTTAAGATGATTTCATAATATAATACAAAAATGGTAATTTGGGTATCTTTAGATACAATGAGTAGCTCAAGAATTTGATGATTAATCAAACAGAAAATGTAACTTCCGTAGGCTTAAGATTAGTTTCAAATATTTGTTTTACAGCGAAGAAAAGAAAAACTAGTTTTTTCTTATTGATTTTTCAAGTGATTATTTATTTAAAGAATTTTAGTTATAGATTCAGAATGCAGAATTATGTTCGACTTTTGTTAGATTTAAGCATTTTTCAAAGGAAGTTTTTCTACTAATTTTGAGAGTACTTCTCATTCCTTACTTTACTATATTTACGTAAGACCTCTGTTTATAGGTTTTTTCTTTGGTTATCGCTGATTTCAGACTTGTTTATTTCATTTATTTTTTTTGGCCCAAACAATAAGAGAAAATTCCCTTTAGATTTCGCAACATTTTCAACGTTTGAAGTAGCTGAAAGTTAGGCTCGGGAAAAAAGCGAGGCAAAAAGGCAGGCAGAAAGAAGACCATTTGCTGCATCATTAATGGAGTCAGTTTAGGGGATTGAGGGGCTTCCCATCCCCCTTTCCCCATCACTCTACTACTACTCCATCCCCCCTTTGATCATTGGGTAAATATCAACAAGCGTCCGTCCATGTCTGCGACTAAAAGATTTTTTTTTTTCAATTCCTGGAATTTAATCAAGGTGCATCTGCAAGCCGGGGAGAAGGAAAACGAGAGGAGAAAAAACGAAGACCGCTGGCGGTGGTCGTTGTTGTTGTACAACTCTACTATATTTGTTGTTGTTGTTGGATGTGTCTGCCCAAATAGTTAAAGGGCAAAATAAATAAACGTGGTTGTAGTTTTTGTTGTTGTTGTTGCTGTTGCCGGCCGACAAATGTGACGACAACGCCGACGACGAAGAAGCAGCAGCAAACAGCAACAGCAACTCTTGGCTATAATGATGTGCCGATAATGAAAGAGCAAGTTAATGTCGTCGTTGCTGTGTGAAATCATTTTGTAGATGCGCGTGATGCGATAATATTTTCCACACCCCTCCCCTGCTTTTCTTCTCTTCTTTTTTTTTTTTTTTTTTTTTTTTTTTGAGTGTTTCATGTTTTTCCACCTCACCTAACCATAGCCAAGAGAAGAAGCTGCTGCTGTTTTTGTTGTATCTGCAAGATACATTTGCGCTGCAATGACATTTAATTGTTGCAACACACCACACAGCACCTGCAAAAATATAGAAAATAAAAAAGAAGAGGAGATCTGGAAAGATTTCACACGCCCAGAAAATCAAATGGGAAACGAGAAAAAAAATAATATAGTGTAAGCAAAAACGGCAGAAGCAGCTGCTTTGGTAAGAACCTAATCAATTTTCGGGAACAAAAGATATATGTGCTGGTATAGGAAAGATCAACCGGAACAACAGCTGTTGCCCGGGCATCTATTGTTTTTTGTATCCAATAGAAATGTATCTCATAATTCAGAAATCTTTAGAGGGTTCGGTGAAGCGTTTACCTGCTCTAGAAACTGCTCAATTGTTTTCGAAGGATGCCGATGGCGATGCCGCTTAGAAAACCGGTTTGGTTCCCAGATTTGTTTGTTTAAATTTTACACCTGCAGAGATACTGGATATCTCACACAGTCACAGTCACAGTCAGAGATTAAGATACATTCATACGACCAGCAATTACCACAAAATAGTTGCCCAAAAATACCATGCAGGGCTTTGTCAAAAAAGCAGATTAACATTTCCTAGGCTTTAAATTTATTATTACAAAATAATTTAGCCAGAAAATCATATTCGAATTTCCCGATGGCCATGGAAAAGGACCAACAATTTGCGCATTGCCCTTATTAAACATTCATCGTTCATTCAAAGGGCTGTGTATGTGTACCCGGGGACTATAATAACAATGAATACAAATTAAAGACCATCAGAGGCATTATGATGAGTGCATAATATGGGCAGATTCATTCGCCAGATTATCGAGTGTATGGAAAGGGGCTCAATAATGATACGCCCAGCTGGAAATTGAAGTGCAAAGAGGCGGCATGACGTAAACTAAAAGGGAAAATAAACATAAACTTACTAAGACCAGATTAATTCCTAAAAATTATCAAAATAAAATAAAGTTAGGGAAGTTCCTAGATTATTTTAGGCAGATAAATTAAGTTGTAATCCTTTAAATTTCCTTTATAAAGTCCTTTAGTTTTTCCAAGTATTTCCATTTACTTAGCTTGCTTGCCCATCGTTTTTCTCTGCCAATGATTTGTTGCCTATTCCTGAGCGCGTTGCTAATTTACGAGGCTAATTTGCTGCGGCAACTTATTCATTGCGCTGCACTTGACTGACTCAGTTGTGCCTTTTATCCCCACCCCCATTCTTTTGTTGGCCATTTCCTGTCACGTCTCTGCCACATAAGACAGCAAAAACAAAAACACAAACAAAAGAAGAGGCAACAGAAACAGCAGCTTGAACGGGCCAGGCCAGAAGAATTTGTAAGGAAAGTTTCGTTGGATCCAAAGGAGAGATGTAAGAGGGGGTCAAAAGTATGCCAATTGCCAGGGTCAGGGCCTAAAGACGAACAAGAAGCAGAAGACGAAGAAGCCAAGCGGTAGCCAAGGTTTCCACTTCATCTCCTTACTGCTCCTGCTGCAGCTGCAGAAAGCGGAAAGTTTATCGAGTTATGTGCAACAAAGTGACGAAAGGAGATGCTCGGACAAAGGGAACTGAACTGGGGAGCGATTCATCCAAGTGATTATCCCAGTTCAGGCATCTTTGGCAGGCGATATCTCATTTGGTTTTTTCAGGGATTTCTTATACCTTACAGGGTGACTAATCGGAGAGGGAAATGAACTGTAAACTAATTAAGTTATTAGTTTGATTACGATTTTAATATTTACTTTGATATGGATAGTGATATTCATATTTCTATGATAGATATTTAGATAATCATTTTTATAACCAAAAAGGAATATATTAAACTTGTATTGATTATAATAAAGGAAAGGAAACCAATCTCAAATAAAATCCAAGTAAACTTGCAACTAATTTAACTAAATGGGACTTTTTGCATCACTGGATATCCCCCTTTGCTATTAAACATTTTAACTATGGCTAATGCAATTATTGGCAGACGCACAAGTGGCCAGGAGACGGTGGGCGGGTTAATGAGGTGGAGATTCCTGGATAAAATACGAGGAGGAGGATGGAAAGGAGGACAAGTTGGCTTATTTGCCAGAAGAGATCATCGCAAATGGGTTGGCAACCCGTTAAAAAGTCAGCTTTCAATGGCCCTTGTTCGGCGTCTCTCTCTCTCTTTCTCTGTCTCTCCTTTTGGCCATCCTGTAGATACTCCTCTTAATTTGCCACCCACCACCGCGCCCTTCATCCTTGACATCTTTTTGTCTCATTAACATTTGCGCCACACAATCAACGGCAGTCGACGAGACTGGACATCGTTCTTTCGCCCGCTGTTGTTGTTGCTGTTTGTATCTTTCGTTGCTTATTCACACTCTCTTTCTGCTTTGCCCTTTTCTTCTTTCCCTTCTTTTCCCTTCGCCCAATTCTTCTGCACTTTGGCTGGATAATGTGCAAAGAGCACAGTGGTTCCAAGCTTATTATTACATTAAAGATCATAATAAAAAAAAAATGTATAAAATATGTCGAATCATAAAAAAGAAAGATAAATTTACTATAATCACTTTTTGTAATTTATTTTTGAAAATAAAAATTATTAACGTAAATGAAGTTGTCTAAAGAACAGCTGTCATTTATATAAGTAAATCATTTGGAAAACCCCAAGTATTTTAAAAACATATCTCTTTTTTTGACACCAAAGTTAATTAAACATTTTTTTTAATGACCAGCGTCTGAGTGCAGAGAAGCTTTTCCTCCTGGAAAATGACTGCGGGTTAGTCTTCACTTAAGTTCCTCTGCTTTTTGCCCTTTGCCATAGCCAATGACACCATTTTTTGCTTTTTCTGTCAGCTTTTTTTTTTTTTTTTATTTCTGCTGTCTGGGCGCAAATTGCAAACTGTTGCTTCATTTAGTCTGTTAATAACTTCAATTCAGAAAATAATGATTTAAATTTTGAGCAGTCAAAGAGTTTGTTTTTCCATATTTTTTTTTTTTTTTTTAGTTTTGTTACTTTTTACTAAAGACAATAATTGTGAAAAAATTGGCTTCTTTTTCGTGTATTTAATTACAGAAATGAAATATTTTATAAGATTTTTTCAGAAGCTTGTAATTGCTTTTTTTTTTACAGAGTAGGGTATTCAAATCTTCGCCTTGATAGGACACACTTTTTCTGCTTTTTCTATTACTCTTCATAATCCCAACTTCTTTCGCGTGGGGTATTTTAAACTTCGTTTTGTTAGCACCCTTTCTGTTACTTTTTATTATCCCTACTTCTTTTGCGTAGGGTATTTAAGTATTCGCCTTGATAGTACCCACCTTTTCAGCTTTTTCTATTATTTCTGATTATTCCAACTTCTTTCGCGTAGGGTATTTAAGTCTTTGCCTTGATAGGACCCAATTTTCCCGTTATTTCTTATTATCCCAGCTTCTTTCGTGTAGTGTATTTACATATTCGCCTTGGTAGCACCCACTTCTTCTGCTACTTTTTATTATCCCAGCTTTCTGCTGCAATTTCAATTTAGTCTTTGTTTTGTTCTGTGCTTTGTCTTTTTCCTTTATTATTTTTTTCTTTTCTGTTGTTTGTCATGGTTGGATGTTGCTTTTGCCGCTGCTGCTGCTGCTGCTGCTGCTCCACGCGATGTTGCTGCTGCTGCTACAGCATTTGTTTGACAAGCACCACGTACAACATGCTCGTTTGGCTTGGGGTTTGGGGGCATATGAGTTGGCTGCAAAATTAAAAATGATATGGAATCAACAGGGCAGGGAGCTGGGGAAATTGGCAAGCAAAAGATGCACTCGACCATGTTAACCAAGGGCCGAGAACTCGTTGGAGTGACTAAAAAAAAGAGTCAACTTTATGACGTGTACACAGCGAGTCCGAGGCAGATACAAATAAAAACAATTAAAGGGGGATTGGAATTGGGTTTGGGATTAAAATTGATTAAAATAAAATGAGATAAAGATCTTTAAAAGTCAAAAAGATAGACCATTTCGTTCATATCCAAGGATATATGGCAACAGGTTTAAACTGTTACCAAAACTGGCAAACTAAAGTTAATTGAATTTAAGCCATTAAAATGTAAGCTCTGTTTCACCTTTCGGCCAACCTCAATAAAGTTGGTTCGCCTCTTTCCATTTAACCCCTTAACTTTCCGCAACGATCGTGAAAATTATACGCTTTTTTTATGATTGTTTTTCCATGGTTTTTCCAACGTTCGTTAGTTGCTGTCCGCGCGACTCTCTGTGGAAATGCTGTCCCACTCTCCTTTGTCATTTATGCAGTCAGCAATATGACAAAATTCTCGATGCAACGACCGCAGCGGAGGTAACAATGGAAAGCAGAAAAAAAAAAAAAAAAATGCAAAAGAAAGGCACCTGGAAAAAAAGCTGGAAAATAACAACGGCTGAATCATTCTACCTTTATTTTTTTTTTTATTTTGTTATTTCCTTTTTTTTTATATTTTTGTTACCCTGTCTATATTGCGCATTCTTCTGGCATTTTCTTTGGCCATTTGTTTTTTATGACATTTTATTATGACGTCAATAGGAATAAGCGTTTAATTGACAGTTGCTGCGTGGTCCTTCCTTGGCTCCTGTGGCAGCTTTTCCTTTGCTTCCGCTCTTGATTCCTCCCCATCTCTCTTTTTGTTGTTTGTTTTAAACTTTCATTTCTAACTTTATGGAAATGTCTCGAACAGCAGAAGGTTTTGCGTAGTTTTAATGTATGGAATTGACAGTTTTATTGCTGTTCGATATGTGGAAATAATATGTTGCTGACGTTGCATCATTGTTGTTTGTGACTTTGTTGTTTCCGTTTGGGGTCTTGAAGTTGCAGGTATACGTTGTAGCTATGTTGCAGTTGCAAATTAATGCATACTAGGGTAATATTTGAGTTTTCTTGAAAAAATTTGATGTGTTTTTTTACGTTAATATAGTGATTGATGGCTTTTTATGGTTAAAATACGATTTTATTGAGCTTTCTTTATGAAGATAGTATATCTATATCTGTTAAAAAAGTTAGGTAGTTAATTCTACTATTTAATAGGTACTTTGTAACCTGTTAAAACTGCCTTGGTTACTACTAAGTTCTTTCTTAGAAATAGGTTTTTCCATATTTCTAGTATAATTTTAGTTATTGTTTTATAATTCTCGCATTTAATGTAATATTAGCAAATTTTCCAATAATTTTGAAACTTCTTAAACTACAACATTTCCCTCAATGTCTCGTTTTGACAATGTCTCTTGCCCGAAGAGTTCTTGTTGTTTCAGTTCCTGTTGTTTGTGGTTCCTGTTACTGTATTTATAGCAACTTAAGTTGCTCGAACTCCTCCTTTTGCTTCCGTTGTGGCTGCAACAGTTGCATCAACTGATATTGCCCCGCTTGGTGACTGGCGACTGTAGTTGCAATTGCGGCTGACATATCCCATTACAGTTTCCGTTACTGGTTTTTAGTTGGCTCAAAGGAGATGCAAACAGTACGACATCTGCACATGCAAAAGAGTTGAAGAAAATGCTAGGCTATCTTCTATACGTATATATATATATATGATTTTTACTGCCGATAAATGCAACTCTCTAAAACTATTATATATACATATATTTATATACGTTCTTGTTCTCTGTCTAACTTGCAGCTACGCAAACTGGTGGAAAATTGTGGCAAACTTGTGTCGTCCCCCCAACTGTCATTGTCTTTGGCATTGGGCAACATTTTAATTGAAAAAGTTTTGCCAACTCGCACGCAGGGAGAGAGATGACTGTGAAATTGGCCAAGCTGTTTGGTGGCGTCACCGGCGGCAGTGAAGTACTGGACTCTTCGGGCAGCCACCAGCAACACCAGGAGCAACATCACCAGCAGCAACAGCCACCGCTGCTGGCTGCACCGCAACAACACTTGCAACAGCCACCACCTCTGCCGCCACCGAATGCGAATATGAAGAGCCTAAAGTATTACGAACACCTGCAGGCCACCTATGACTGCCACGATCTGATGGATCAGGATCAGGATGACTACGAGGACACCTGTATGCAGAGGAATCATCCCTACAACAACTCCCAGAGGCCACTCTTGGGCGATAGGCGACCCCAGCTCACGGTGATGAGTGTGGGCAAGAAGGGCGGAAAGTCTGGGATGCCACAGCAGAATCAGCCACTGGCACCACTGCCTCCGCTAAGGAGCTACATCTCACCCTATGTGCAGCAGCAGAAGCGGGACAGTGCCAAGGGATTGCATGGATTCAATGACTTCGATGCCCTGTCCCAGCAGTACAACCAGCACCTACAGAGTCCTCACATTGGCTATCCTTATGGCAGTCCACCCTCGCCCACGGCTCAGTCCAGTGACTTTTGCTTCGATCGGCAAACAGGATTGGTCATGTTACCCGGTGCCGGCGGCCAGGTCATCTCAAGCAGTTCCAGCAACTGCAGCAGCTCACACACCACCTCCACCTCTTCGCCCACCAGATATTATCCAGATAATTCCGGCAATTCCATGCTATATCCTTCACGTTTCGAGGATGACTTCTGCATGCGTCGTCCTGCCGTGCTGGAAAGCCCGGCAATAAACGTCACAGCAGCTGGAGGAGGACCCTTCATCTTTGGCATTGCACCAGAGCAACAGGTCACGGATTATGGAAGCAATCCGCTGCCACCAACGCCCCCGCAGCTGAAACAACAATCTGTGATTAGCCGAAGTCCTTTGGTGAGTTATCTTTTGGTATTTTAATTATTTTTTTTATTTTGTTTATTTTTGAGTTTAAATTCATTCAAATCTATGTAGCTAGGTATTCGATTTTTAACAGATTTAGGGATATTCGAAAAGGTGTTAAAAACATCAAAATGTATAAGCAGGAAAAATAAAAATTGTAAAGCAATTTAGTAAGGATTTTAGCCACAAATTTTGAGAATATGTTAGGTTTGAGGGTCACTTTTGGGTCACCTTTCTGAGAGAGAAATTTAGAAAAACATAGAAGTAAACATAGAAGACTAAATATAGAAGAAAATCTAAACAATGTAGCAGAACCTTGCCATTTTGCAAGTACAACATTTCACTACAACCCCAGCTATCCCACTTACAATTATCCAACCGTAAGATTCAATATACTCGTATTTAAGAAAGATTATCAAATCTCACACCCTTAAACATATTCACATATACACCCAGATTATCAAACCACATATTGATTACAAAATAACAATAAAAACATTGAAGATCTTGAGCTACAGATCGTAGCTGTCATAGCTCAAATTTCTTCGCTAGCTCCCAAACTTAATTATTGCTTTGCCAGGGATGCTCAACTTCGTCTCTATGGCAAAACGTTTACTTACACAAATACAAAAAAGAGTGCACATATTTAGTGACGCTTTTGTGTTGGTTTTTAGCTTTGCACTGAGAGAAAGAAAAACACTTCTTCTTGCTAATCTATTCATCATTCATTTTACTGACCCGCCAAATGCGAAATAAACTCGAAAGTGAAACAGAAGTTATATGGAATGATTTCCAGTGCAAGTGCCGGAGGATGATCAAGAAAAAAAAAACAAGAACAGTTAGGGCAGGAATGAGGCGAAAGGAGGAATAGCAAGGAGTTCTCGAGGATGATCAAGGAAGAAACAAGAACAAATTATATTACAGTTAGCATAGGAATGAGTCGAAAAGGGGAAAACAAAAAAGTGTTGGTGGAGTAGCAAGGAGTTTGAGGATGATCGAGAAAGAAACAAGAACAAATTGTATTGCAGTTGGCGACGGAATGAGGCGGAAAGAGGAAAAAGAAAAATTGTTATCGGATGTCGATGTGCAGGGAGCATTTACAAAAAGAAATGAGAACTCAAAGTATAGGCGTGTTGAACATCCCTTCCAGATCCATCCCATCCTTTGGTTAGCTTTGAAATAAAAAGTAAAAAGCCTTTGAAATTGTTTTAAGATTAGTTCAGTTACATGATAGAAAGATCTTGTTTTGCGCCATCAATACCCGATTCATCAAAATCAGATAACTAACAAATAAAAGTTCACCAATAATTAAATAAACCGCTTATTTTAAGACGTAAAGTTATTAGATCAGAAGTCACCTTTTACCGAGCTTAAAATTATCAGTTCGGGGCACCAATTCCTCAATTTAGCTTGTTTTTAATCATAAAAAACTGCCAGTAACGACGCGTCTTTATCAGCAATTCGTAGCTAGTCATGGAAGAACAACATAATAATAGAGTCGTCTCCAACAGAAGCAACAAATTTTAGCAACTGGACAGGTCTGTGAAAAAGCCTTGGCCAGAAAAACCTTTTCTTTGTTGATTTTCGTGGATTTTTTCTCACACAGTAAAGTGGGTTTCGATGGGTTTGGGTATGAGTTTGTGTTTGGGGGAAGTGTTATGAGAATTTCACAGCATGCAAACCACCGCTAGGAAGGGGGTGGGTGAACAATCGATTGTTCTTCTCTTCTTCATTATTATTTTTTAAGTTTTTCATTGCTTTTCTTTTTCTTTTTTGCTGCTGCTGCACTCTGTTTTGGTGGCTTAAGAATTTACCGTTGTTGCTGCTGGCGTGGGTGTTGCTGACGCGTTGCCGTGGCTGTTGCAGCAACTTGTACTGCTACTGCTGCTGCTGTTCGGATTGCAACTCCTTTCAGCATTTCGTATTGGGACGTCTGTCTATTTTGATAATGGCCAAAGATGCTTCTCGTTCACCTGGCAGACTCGAAGATGGTCAGTGGGGGGTTAGGATGAGGCATAAGGGAGTGTTAAACTCACAGACGGCGGGAAAACAATCCTCTTGCCACTGCCACTCTGCAGCATCCACACGAAGACAAAGCCCATCAATGTCTGAGCCTGTGTCTGGTTGAGCTTTTCATTTCAACAGCCAGCAGCTAGCAGCCAGCAGCAGGAAATTCAGGACTTTTCAAGGCCCTACACTTCACTCCATTTTCACCACCCGTTTTCCCACCCCAACGTTGTGCAACTCTTCGCCCATTAAAGCCAAGCAAATTAAAATGTTGCACAAATAAAATGTAAGGGCCTTTCCACGTCTCTCTCGCCGTTCTCCATTTCCCATTTCCACGCAGGCAGGACGAAAGGATTCCTTGGCTGCAACGGGCGACTGGATTAAAACACATTTCGTAAATTAATAATGAAATTAATTCATGAATAGCAAGTGTGAGCGAAAGTAAGGGCCCTCCCTTCGCCCAAAAATCGCTCAATTAAAGGCCGAAATGGGCTCGTAAAGGAAATGAGGAAAAACTATAAGATAAGGAGAATGGCAGATAGGGAAGGCAAAAGGAAAACATTCGTTAATTTGCTGTTAAATTTAAACTTAAGAAACAAATGTAAAATATTAAGAATTTTCCGTTGAAATGATAAAAGAAATTTTACAAAAATTATTTATAAATTTTCTTCAAGGAAAAATCCTTTGAAGGTAATTATTCTGAATGAAAACCTTTTTGGAAAATCCCTTGGCTGTAATGAGACAAAATTGGCCTGGTCGAATGTGCTTGGGTGCCTGGGTGTGGGCCCAGTTAAAAAGCAAATTACGCTAATGAAATGTTTTAACCCTGATGTGGATGCACTTTACACCACTCCAAACTCCCAGGCAGGCCAACGCTTTTCCACACTTTTCCCCATCCGCCTTCCCCTTCGCCCCTCATTGAGAACCGCAAAAGTCGCCAAATGTGCCGGCGAGGGGGAAGGGAAAACCACAAAAGTAGAAACTGAAACGAAGGAAAAAGAAAATTTCGTAATTACACTTAAGTTGGTTAATTGTCGGACAGATATTCCGCTTCTTCTGCTGCAAACTTTTCCGCTTTTCCGCCGTTCACGAAAATCATTTTTATGGCCATACTAATTATACAAATGTAATGGGATTTATTTTACTTTTTTAAATGGGTTAACTTAAAAAAGCAGAATGCCAACTAAAATATTTAAAATATTTTTATTAGATTTTCTCTTTACCTTTTTTAAGGGGTAGCCAAGGCTTCGATTTAAGTTTTTTTTTTCGTTTCGTTTTTGTTAGCCTTAGTTTTGTTTTTATTTTTTGGGGCGATAGGCACTCAACGTCGACACTTTTGGGGAAAACTTTAGTAGCATTTCCATGGGGCAGAGAAAGGGGCTGAGTTTGGTGGAGAAAGCTGAGTGCATGTTAGATACCGATACATGCAATCTCTGTGTTAATTACGCTACTTTCCCAGATTGCCAGAATGCGCAAATAAACAGAGGGATTAGCATAAAATATATATATATATATATAGGTAGAGAGGTAAAGAGAAAACGCGAAAGGTAAAGACAGTTAGCCAAATGGAGGAAAATGAGTTTTCCAATTGGATTTATCGAATGATTTCAGGTTATCTTCTTAGAGAATAAAAATGTCTATAAATAGGGTATATAGATTCAAGTTGATTTGAACTTTTTTAAGGACACTAATGAGGTTTTTCGGTCAGCCCCAGTTCATATACTATATCTTCTATATATGGCAACAAGGTTGCGGTCTAAAAATCAGTCTCAGTCTCAGTCTCAGTCTTAGCATCGAGCAACATCGAAAGCAAATCAAATTGAATTGCAAAAAATCGTCTTCGATTACACGGCCACAGACCATATATGCATATATCTATATATATATAGATTTATCGAGTGTATATATATATATCGTAGGAAAGTCAGGGAGAGGGGAGTTTTGAGGCTTTGAGAATCATTTTGTTTTGGCATTGCAAGCTCAATGGGCATTTGATAAGTAGCGCAATATCGATTACACTGGCCAACAAAAGCAGGGTGAGTCAGAGCTATTATGAGTCACTGTGAAATGGTGCAGCAATGGTTTTTTAAAGCTTCTCAACGGAGACTTCTTTGTTTATCAAAATAAATAATTTTTAATAGTAAAAGAGGGTGACTTACCTGCAGCTCAGTGTCGTTGCTTGTTGCTGATTTACCTGTTTTTCTGTTTTTTCTCAGCTTGTTATGGTTACTGTTCTGACTGTTGTTGTTTCTGCTGCTTAACGTCTTTTTATCTCTGTTTGTCTTTGTTTTTGGTATAACATTGCTTTGAAAATTATGCCACTTAAGATCAATTTACCTTTCGGCCATAAAACAAAAGCAAAGCCAAGCTCTGACTGCGAACAAAAATCCAAATAAAATTTGTTGTCTGCCGCAGCTGCAAATGTTGTCGGCTGTTGCAACTTGGGTAATTGAAATCACTGTTGCTGTTGCTCTTGCTGTGTTGCACTGCGGCAAAAATTTGGGGTCAAATGAATGGTTATTTTGCGGTAATAAAAACAATTAGCCGTTCATGACCCCGATTTGGAAATTGGTTTTTAAGGTCATTTGAAGATTTTTTCCTTCTTTTTTTTTGGATCTTGTGATTGTTGAGAATCAAGAAATTATGTTTTAGATATGATTTTTAGTAGTTTAATTTTTATTATTATTAATTTTAAAGAATTTTATTGAGAGCTAAACAAGGAATGAAAGTTTATTGAGATTTTTAAATGCTTTTTTAATCATTTTGAGTAATTTTTAGTATAAAAACTGTAAAGAAGATACTATAAAAATGGATTAGAATCAGAAATTTCAATGATAAAAATGAGTTTTTTTTATTAAGCTTTTACTTACTTCTCATACCAACTTACATCCATTTTAATCTCTCTAATTTTCCTTAACTTATTTGTTCTCTGTAGAGTGGTTGTTACTAGCAAAGTTGTCGCCACATAGTTAAGTTGTTTTGGCCCGCGTCGTCGCACTGTCTGACAAAGTTAAAGCTGCAAATCGCTGCTGTTATGGGGGGTGTTTTAAGGGGCAGAAGGGGCAGAAGGGGCAGAAGGGGGTAGGTAAAGTGCAACCTGGCGCGACCAACTGGCTGGCCAAAAGTCGAGGTGCTCTCTGACCAACCTAGCCGGTTTCAGCGACCATGAGACGGCACACAAATGCATGGGACAAACACGCACACAAACACACTCGGGCACTTGGACACTTGGACACTTGGACACCATTTAATGCCGCATCTGGACCAGGTCTAGCAACAACATCAGCAACACCACCACCATACGCCTGTTGCATTATTTGATTAAAAAGTTTGGCCCAAAAGCCAGCCCGACATCGAGTCTACTTTTAGTTTTATGGGCCCGCCTTCTTCGGTTTGGGAAAGTTGAAGGCGTCGTCGGAACTTGAGTTTCCGGATTGATACGATTCCGGCGGCTCTAATCTTGGGCAATCTTAATGCCGAGCTTTGTCCCCGGGAGTAGGTTTAATTAACTTGATGGGCTGGCATAAATGCAGATGCTGTGGCTGTTGCAGATGCATTCGCATCTGCATATCTATCTGTCTCCGGCTGGGCAGATCGGAGCGTATTATATATATATATATTTATGTATATATGTATACCTCTCGGGTGATGCGGCGAGACATCTGCCGCACGAGTGGGTTGCTTGTGGCATTCAGTTGCCGGTTAAGTGCGAAATTGGGGTCGTCATCTTCAGAGTTGCACGGCGAAAGAGATAGGTGGATATGTAGGCAGACAGTGGGAGATAGGATTATAGTATATCCTTAGGATCTAAGTTGGATAGTGAAGATATAGGGGAAAGATATAGAAGAAGCTGCTTATAAACTATTAAGTTAATAATCAAAATAAACACCTAAATCTAACTTAATTGTCATCTTAAATAGTTTATTTCTTACTTAAATGTTTAAATAAAATAGAAAATAATTTATTAACTATCCTTAGCATTGCGTAACTTTACCAAAAAAACCAACTCCATTCAATAGATTGCAGTTAAGAAATAATTTATAGAGTTTTCAGCTTCCCAAATCAGTTTTTTATAGAATTTTCCACATTAACGGCAGTTTGCTTTTCAATCCAATTAAAATCAAGCTGCTATTGTCACGACCACAGGTGTTCTTTTCAACGAGGGGAGTGAGATGGCAATAGCCCCACTACAGCGCTGTCATCGCAGTCGTTGCATGTGTAATTTGCTGAATTTTTAATTATGACACAGAGCGCAGCGCAGCACGAAACAGACATTCAGACAGACACTCAGATAGATGGAGATACGGATCCAAATCCGAAAGGTAGAAACACCAGTGAGGGAGGGGGGGGAATGGGCAAAAGAGGGCTGGTGGGTGTGAGAGGTGGCTATGTGTGTTTGTGGATTGCAGGTTAATCTGCCGTGTTGCATGTTGCATTTGCCAGTTGGCAACTTATCTAACTGTCAAGCGGGTCTCCCAAAGTCGCGTTAAGCCCCATGTCGTTGGTGCTCCTTTTCCCTGCAACCAGCTGCTATCAGCTTCGAGTTCTCACCTCCCCCAGCTCCCTACTCCCTACTCCCAAATGCCAAATCAATGTGGCAGCAAGGTAGGGAGGAGACGGGTTAAGGCTTACAGATATTGCCGGATTAGATGCGATTTGGCATTCATTACTGCTGCCATTGGAGCAGGGAAAGCTCCCAGGCAATGCTTCAGCTTCAAGTGCTGAATTATTATAAATGCAATATGTTTTAGTAGGTACTAAGTATGTGAGAGCCAACTAAGTTAGACTTAGTGAGGGATTTTCCAATTAATTAATAAGTAAGTCAGCCTAAAAAACCCTAAAAAATATGAAAAAACTGCTCTCTTTTTAAGGACTTTTCATTATTTAAAACGAACAAAATTTCACATTTAACTGCGAAATATTTAAAGAAAACAAGCATTTGAATATCAATAGAAATGCATTTCTGTTTGCAGCTAGTCATTTGTATTATTTCGTTAGTGAAACTCTTTCAAGCCATTTCCTTTTTGCGGAAATTTAAAACAAGTCACTGAATATGCGACAAAGCGAGACTAAAAATTTGAATTTGAATATTGAATATTCATAAATTTGTGTGTTTTTTTCTATATTTTCCATATATTGAATGTTGTTTTATTTAGTTTATAGTATTTATTATTTTTTAGTTTTTTATTACCCATTTTTCCCTTTTTAGACAATTTCCCTTTGCCACTTTGCCATTGAAATCTGTCTGTCTGCCATTCAGTGCGGTTGCCGCATGCGGCTTTTATTGTTTTGTATTAGTGTTGCAGTTGCAGTTGCGAGTTACGAGTTGCGAGTTGCACTTGCGAATGCATTTTGGCCATTGATTGAAATTGACCAATTCGATGCGGTGGCGCTAATGCAACAACAGCAGCCGCAGCCACAGCCGCCGCCAGACTAACATATTTTTTTGTTAATGGCTGGGAGTTTCGAGTTGGAAGTTTGGGCGATGGAAAGCTTTTCCAATTTGTTGACAATGACAACAAAGAAAGTGACATCAATGTTGCTCTTGCCACGGCCGGCTGTCAATGCAATTCAAATTGACAGCTGCAGTTGTCGCCTCTCGGCCCGATTTTCCAGTCTTTTTTTTCACACAGCCAGCAGGCTCTTTTTTAAGCTGCCAAAATCAAACAAACAAAAGAGGTGAGCACAGGGGGGGCAAACACAGCCGGCAAACAATAAATTGTGGTGGGGGAGGGGAGGGGGGTGGGGTGGAGTAAGCGGGAAAACCAGCAAACTGGCAACAAGTAAAAGGCGCTTGCAATATTTTCCTTGTTTCTGGGATCGTTTTTTATGCATTTATTAATTGCCAACGTCCGCAAAGCCAATTAACTTGGCCAAGGACCAATTTCATTTTCGCTGCATACTCTCGGGCAGCTGGGTAAAAAATGCCAGCGAACTGAGAAGAACAAGATAGATGTGAAGAGATTTTACCTGGTCGGGCAACGTGGCGTATGAGTTATGCGGCAAAACAGGAGTGGCAGTAGCATGGCTAGTAGCTAGTGATTTACATCGCACTCTGACATAATATTATTTATTAGTTTGTGTTGCAAAACCCATTGGGAAAAACTTTTCAACTTTAATGTTTGCAAAAGAAAAAATTTTGTAATTTTCATTAGAAAAACATCAGTTGAGATGTCAAAGGTTTTTTTTTCTCCCCCGTTTTTGGTTTAGCAAAACTCTACAATTTTAATTTGCATTTTTTTGCCGTCAAAGTATGGAATTTAATTATTTTTCAGCTTACAATTTATTTAGTTTGTTAGCCTGGAAGCCACTTTACCATTAACATCTACATACGGGAATTCCACTTTCCACGCTCACAAAAGAATTTAATTACACTATTATTGACTAATTTTTATTGCTCTTTCGCTTTCAGCAGTCTCTCAGCTATGTCTTAAATAGGTTTATGGAAAATCTAAGAAAATATTTAAAAAATTAAATTCAAAATTTATGATTAAATTGCAGGTAAAACCTGATTTACAAGCACTCAAAGCTTTTCCTCCCCATCATTGGCCGCTCCCTGCAACCATTGCGTAATAATAATATTATCACGTCCCTCCCCCCTTTGAATTTTCCACCACCCTGACTTTTCGGCCAGGAGTTTCTGGCCAGAAATAGAAACTAATTTCATGTCCATTTTGGCGTACAACAATTTGGCTCGTTGGAATTGTTGCTCTGCTGTTTAGTTTCGGTTTTGCGGTTATGCTTTTAGTAGTAACCGCTGCCACGCCCCCGAAACCCCCCGCTTCCATCTTCTCTGTGCTTTTGAGGCAATAAGTGGCATGCCATTAAATAGACCGCAATTTTATTAGTTGTTGCTGCCGCTGCTGCTGCCGCTGCCACTGCTGTTGCATCAAAACAAAGGCAACAAAAAAAAACAGAAACAGAAACAAAAACAAAACGAGGTTACCAATAAACTTGCCTGGCAAAAACAAACACACTTTGCGTTTCATAAGTAGACGAGAGAGCACAAAGCCATCAAATTAGAATTTTTAAAATCACGAACAGCACGGGGCCAGTAGTAATTTCGCTTCCAGTTTACGACTCGCAAAATATTGCCAAATGCCGAAAAATGAAAAGCGTAAACTATTCCGTAAATATCATCTGTCAAAATGCTGTCGAAATGCTGGCGAATATTTTGGTTTGCGTTGGAAAGTAAAAATACCAAAATCCAGGCCACCAAAAATCAAATTTACATTTTAATTGAAGGCAAATTTTGATTTCCATCTCCGAACTTTACATGCGAAGAAGAACTTTTTGGTTTATTTCAGTTTCCATTTCAACCCAATTGAGTGTGACAATAATCTAGAGTATTCCCAATCATAATCCATAAATAATAATTCCATCAATTTCGATTGAGATGTTTGGGGCCAGCAGCTGGTTTTCCCCCTCTGAAAAACATTTTTCTAATATATTTAACACAAATTATAAACGCTTTTTCCCTTGAAAAGTTGAGTTGAGTGTTTTTGTTTTTTTATTTTGAAAAGAAAAGGGGAATTTAAGAAGCTTTAGCACTTTTCCCGCCAATCGATCTTTCTCTCTCTCTTTCTTATCTTCCATGGCCATCTCTTTCTTTTGCCAAAACATGTAAATTACAATTCATGCGGCGGCTGTCAACAGTTTTCTTACGTTTCTTTCTCTCTCTCTCCTTCTCTTTCAATATTTTTGTAGCAAAGTGTAGAAAAATAAACATTGGCCATATAGACGACAGGTTTTTTCTGCTTTATTTGCCTGCTAAAAAAATATATTTGTCTTGTTTTCCATTTTCATTTCGTATGCATAGAAAACTTTGACCCATTTTTCAAGTTTACTGCCCTCCAACACCACCCACCGAAGTGGCCTTGTCCTTGTGTTTTAAGCATGATTTACAAGCTGGCCAAAACAAAAACTTTTAATGGCCAAGAAAGGCCGGATGACAACACGAATGTCGGCCGAAAGGTTACAACACTTGGCCAGCACAGACTACAGGCTTAATCTTAGATTTTCTTGGATTTATTGAGCAGCTGCTTTAAGGTTATTTTCTTTGATTTTCCTTATAAGATAAAGGTTTATTTTTAATACTAACAAAGTTACTTCTTTAGCCATTTTTGGTATTTTCTTAGCCTTTATCTGCATATATTCCCTTTGTCTGTTAACATTTTTATTGGCTGGTTTTGCGTGGTTAACTTTGTGCTGAAGTAACTTTCTGAATAAAGCCAGCAGTTGCTTGCCTTTTCCGGGCAGCAAGGAGTTCTCTACCCTCCCTTCCACCAGCTTTGATTTATTTAATCCTTATTGTGGCTGCAATTGCAGCTCTCTAAAGTTACTTCTTGTCTCTGCTGGAGTTTTCTTAAAATCAGCCGCCGCCTCCCCCCCAACTCAACTACCAATCGGAGGCTGGGAGAAAAAGTTTTTCGGTTAAGAGAAAAAATATTATTTACATTGCCACAGCCCGCTGAGAGGCAGGCAATATTTTTTCAACAATTATTTGACTCAAGTTAAGGGGGGGTCCCCGAGGGACAAAACATGCCTTGGCTGGCAGTCAAGGGTTAAGGCGTCAAACTTTTAACTCAACGGGAAAAAAACAGTGTGGAACCATTTCGAAATAAAATTATAAGTACATAAGTAAAACCAGTAAAGAGAGTGGCAGAGAGAGAGAGAGAGGAAAGCGATGGCCAAAATGAAATTATTAAAAAGTTGCATATTTACGATGACCGACCAAAAAGACCAGGAGCAGGAGCAGGACCAGGAGCCAGAAGAAGTTTTTCCTTTTTTGCGCTAGCCCACGGGAAAAGTGGGGTTTTCTGACATGACCGAACGGCCCTTAACGTTTTTCCGGGGGGTTTATTTAGTTTAAGACGCACATGGCAAAGTTTCCTTCTTTTCTGGCTGCCAGCAAAGTTGCTGTCAAGAGGAGAAACTTGGCTTTCGGCTTTGACTTTCGGTTTTATGTACCAAAAATGGCCAAAAAAATAAGGGAATTATTTTTAGTCAGCTTAAGGAGGAGGAGGAGCAGGAAGAAGTTAAGTGAAAGGGAGCCGGAGACAGACGTTTTAATTTAATTTGAAAGAAAGCTGGCTAAATCCTGTGCTTTATTATTATTTTTGTTGATTGAGAGCTGTGAATAAGGCGCCGGAAAAGTTGGATGAAAGCCATAAGGAAAACGCCTTCGAACCCAAACCCGGAAAACTAGTGAAAATAAAGGTAAAGGGAGAGTGCATAAGTAGTAATTTGTTATTTAAAGGTTAATTGCCAGATTGCCAGATTGAATGATTATATATATATTCTATATAATTCTTTTCAATTTCCCTAAAAGGTCAAACCTTTTTGGCCTCACTGCCATCGATTGTGTGTATTTTTATTTCGAGCTCTCGCTTTTCTCGCTTTCCTTTCCCCAAAAAATTCCACCCCAACTTAAAGTTTCACATTCGTGTGCTTGTATGCGATATTATCGCCTAACAAGCGGAAAAGCGGCAAGCGAAGGATGGAAAGGCCTGGAGAGGAAAAGCCAAAGGAGAGACGACCTCCTCAAGTTGACAACGACAAAACGCAGAGCAATTTAGATATTGATTTAGATAGCGTCTGGCAAATATGTTTTCCCACTTGAACGAGAACAATATTGGGGAAAACAGGAAGGAAGGTGTATATAGACTCCTTGGCTTTTCCTGCCTTCGATAAGTTGTCCTTGCAATTGGCAATCAAACAATGATTGATAAGCGTAAATCCCCCAACATTAGCAGCTAATATTAACCCATTAATAAACAAACTGAATGCCGCTTAAAGCTTAACTATTTAACTCGTTTTTTAGGCCACTTCATTTATGTATAATTTATGGGGCTCGTTGGCTATGCAAAAAGTTAAATATATAAATTAAGGTAGTGGAAAAAATGACAGAGTTTGCTGAAGCGGCAAAGTTGTAAAAGGGTGTAAAGGGTAGATAAGTTTGATAAATATAAAGTAAATTAAAGGAAAACCTATCAATGAGTGGCCTATAAACTTACAATTTCTTACTCTTAAAACCTTATATTTGATGTATATAAAATATAATCAAGGGTAACTTCAAGTCCAGCTACTAGTTTAAGTTCCATTATTAATTCAAGTGCAGATTTTGTTGGCCATAAAACGATTTGATTTAATCAAAAACAAAAAGCAAATAGTAATAATTGCAAACTGTTGCTCGTAAATTAAATTGTTAAATTCTTGCAAAAAATAAATAAAGAGAAAAGGAGAGAGAGGGCGTATATTTGCCCTTGCCCTGCTCACTGAATAAATCAAACATGCTGGATATTTATTCACTCGGCTAGTGCCATAATTGCTGGCCAACAAAAAATAAAAACCGATAAAATAAAAGCTGAATGGTAAATTGAGAAGTAATGAAAGGAAAACTCTGTCCATGTGAAGTGAGAAATTCCAAGGAGCAAGCTTAAAATGTATTTTTGGTAAGTGAAGGAAAATGCTGGATAAATGTGAAATGAGTAAAGGCCTTGCCTGGCGTATACGCAATTTGATCTTAAATTGGTAATGAAATGAAAAGTTTGGTAAATGGCCAAAGATTGAAATATTTATTTCATTTTAAAGGGGAGAACAAATTTGGAATATTTATCAAAGGATATTTCTGGGAAAGACCAGAATTTAATATAGAATAAATCAAAAATTTTCCAGTGACATATTCCAAGAAGGTGCAAATTGTCCTTCAAAGTTAAGAGGAACAACCCAGAGTGTAGACTACAGCAATTGAAGTTACAGAAGTTTAGAGCCCTGAGAGACCTGTCGGTGGCGTATACGCAATTTTACCTCACTGTGCCTCAGAAATCAAGAAGATGTCTTCAATTCCGGTGTTGCAACATTGCCAGCTATTTTTATTCGCCTGTCAGTCATTCCATTTCCATTTCCATTTCCATTCCTTTCTCCGCTTTTCTCTTGGTTTCCCCCATGTTCATCTGCCACTTTCTCCACACCGAAGAGCAGCTGCTGTCTTCTTGACTAATTTATATGTGCATATTAAATTAGTCGGGCGAGGCAAAAGTGTCGCGCTAGGCATTAGTTCACACCCTCTCTTTCTCTCGTTTTAACAACCGAAAGGACCGCCCCAAATGGCTAACACCTATACACACACACTTGCTCACACACACTCACACACACAGCTGCTTCAATCTGTTGGCTTTCATTATTTAATTGCCACTCTTGGCAAATTTCTAAGGCACACCCGGCGTATGCGCAATGCGGCTCGAAAATAATCAAATTTTGATGGAAATCTAAATGCATCCGAGGGAAATGCAGACAATTTTCAGTATAAATATTAAATATACATAGTTCTAAGTTCAAATTCACTTAAATTTGTATTTAAAATTGATTGTTTTTTTTCTCTTGTTTTTTGTAGCAACAATCGCTGAGCGACACCAGTGCCGCCAGCAGTGGCAAGGGCTCCAAATTCTTATTGCGTAAGCGTAAATCAAAGAAGACAACCGCAGCAACAGCAGCCGCAGCAGCAGCAACAGCAAGAGCGGCAACAGCTGAGGCCGCAACGTCGGCCAAAAAGGGTGGCAAAAAGGGTAAGTTGTTACCAATTTAAGGTTATTCCAGCGAAACTTTCGCCAAGGAAGAAGAAGTTTACTCGCCTACCGAGATTTATTTTGATTGCCGTTTACAGATGGTTGTTGTTTATGGAATTGGGTCATAAGAGGGTTAATTATAAAAATCTATTTTTGATTTAAACTTTGAGTTAATTATTAAATTATTAATTTTAAGCTTATAATTTTTATTAACAGTTTAAAACATACTAGAAAAAATACTAAATAAATGCCAATTAAATAATAATAACTAATAATAAAAAATAATAATGAATAATAAAGAAATACTAAAATAATAATGAAAAATCACTGAAATCTAACGCCAGGATCTTAAGGTTTCTATAAGTATGCAATGATTTATTAAAAGCGTTCGTTTTTACTGCATACTTTCAGGAAGCTTTATGAGGGACATGAGGGACACCTGAATAAGATTAAGAAATTTAACTAAAAATAAATAAATAATAAAATAAAAATAAAAATAAAAAATAAATAAAAAACTATTTATTAAATTAATTAATATATTTAATTTAATATAACATTTTTATGTTCTTAACAGATGTCACCCCGACACAGCCTTCGATCAAGTGCGTCCTGGTGGGCGATGGAGCCGTGGGCAAGACTAACCTGATCCTTTCGTATCTGGAGAACCGATTCAATCCGGAGCACATACCCACAGCCTCAGACATTTATAATGGTGAGTTCAGCGTTGACGGCGCCCCTTCAACAGGTCTCGCCACTCAGAGGGCCTCCGTTTCTTAAACGGCCTCGAATCCTTCTCGAATCTTTTTTTTCTTTTTTGTACTTTATGGCT
The DNA here is from genome assembly GCF_018153835.1 of Drosophila eugracilis. Taxonomy (NCBI): domain Eukaryota; kingdom Metazoa; phylum Arthropoda; class Insecta; order Diptera; family Drosophilidae; genus Drosophila; species Drosophila eugracilis. The sequence goes on from NW_024573535.1 coordinate 1,215,944, forward strand.
CGACCTCTGCGGCCTTCGTTTCGATTAAAGGAGAGTTGGTTGTGGATTGGGCCCTTGGTGCTTGGTGCACGTATATGAATTTTTCATTTTGTTGAAAACCAATTTGTGAAATCTTTACCCGAGTTTTCCGTTTTCCGTTTTCCGTGTGAAGGATGTGCCAGCGGTGGGCGGATGTTCCAACATCTGAATTTCGTTGGGGTTACAGTTTTTCAGATGTGTGTGTGTGTGTTTTGTACTATTCACGAATTTTAATGAACGGAAAATTGAAATTTGCGGCTATTCAACAGAAGCACAAAATGTGAAAACTTGACTTTGTTTTCGGGGAGGTGGATTCCCAGTATTTTTTTTTTGCCCCCCCCACACCTCCTTCCATGTGCAATTGATTGAATTATGCTTAGCCCAAAGACCACCCCTCCTCGCACCTCTCTCAGTTAACCCTTATCCCTTAACCAGCGTGTCTGGCACTCGAGACTGCCGGCAGCCAGTTTAACCCCTCGCCGGGCCCCAGGGGCTGATTTTAATAAAATTTTGCATGAATTTGCACTTCTCTGCACGCTCGCTAGCTTCCCCAAAAATTGTGTTTCCTGTCAGTCAGTCAGTCAGTCGGTTGAGTGTGTGTGTGCAGGATAAAGGAGAAAGGAGAGTGAGTCCTGGCCAAATTCGCCCTGCAGATAATCGTGGAATAATTCAACAGATTCAACTAGGTGTACTACACTGAGTTGCAGGCAAATTTCCAACCATTATTTGGTATTTTGGCAAGGCTTTTTCAATATTTGATGGCTCTCTTTGTGGGGAAATTTAAAGTTGATGTGGTTTTTGGATGGTTTATTAAAGATTTAGACCCCTATTAGGTTATAAAATCAATGGAATTTATTTTTAAAATTTTTGCTTGAATTATTTTGATATTTTTTGTTGCTTTTTGATTGGTGGAAAGTGTGGTAGGAGGTTAGTTTTGTTTTTCTTTTTCTTATAAAAAGGATGGCAATGTTTTGAAAGTTCATGTCTGTGACCAAATAACCTTCATTTTTGTGTATAATCTTTCTATTTCTCTTCCTCTTTTTGAGTTTGTAAGTTCATTTCATTTATTTTAATATATTTTTTTTAACTTTTTTATAACTTTGCCACAGAAAATAACTCAAAAAGATCTTCTTGAGAGGCCTTTGCCTTTTTGAAAATGAAAATTCCCATATTTGTTCCCTTCGTTGTTTGATTTCTTTTAGCTTGTTAACCAATTCAAAATTGTTGCTCGACATTTTTGCCTATGAGTACAAAAAGAAATATACCAGGCCATCGACAATTGCCCGTTTGCCTGTCCTGCTAATTGAATCCCCTTTTTCGAGTTGAGCGAAATGCCAGGATTGCAGCTTTATTTTTGGTTTGGGCTTAGAGTGAGGGGGGTGGGGAATTGTATTTGAAACATTTCATTTGCCCTAAAATGCCAGGGATGTCACTTTTTTAGCCAGGGGTTTGGCTACACCAGCTGCTTTTGTCCCGGTTTTGTCGTTTGTTAAGAATGAAATTACGCATACGCCGTGTGTCCCCCCTGGCCTGGCTTTTAGCAACAATTGGCCGGGTCTGTGAATACCGGGCATAGCTGGCTCTCAACTTTCCGTGGAATTTCAAGCTTTCCCCCCTCTAGACTCTCTCTCTCTCCTGAATGTGCACTTGTGCTTGCCTTGCCATCTTCTTTTTTTTCCTTGCATATTTTGCCAGGGGCCCAAGTCTTTGGCATAGTTCTCCGGCCATTAGGCATAAGTTTTGGCAACTAATTAGGGCAGAAGGTTGGCTAATTGACTGGCTCTAAGTGCGTCAAATTGTTGAATTTATCTAGGGATAAGGATGAGGGACACATACTAACGTAGATCCCCTAATCTGTGACAAATGCTGGCAGAAAAAAAGGAAGAAGGAGTAGGAGGACGGCGGCTCAATTAGGTGTCAATAAGGTTGAGTCAGCAGGAAGCAGAAAGAGCTCAGCTGACTTCTTGGCTCACAATTACACAATTGCTCACTTGAACATATGTGGAGGGAGGGGTGTGGCTGGGTGGGGGGGTGGTTTTCCTTGGCAGTTTTCCCTCAACCGCTAACGATGCTCGCTCGCCTTTTGTCCCGACCTCAACCATTGTCTGGCTTTCCTTTTCGAAGCACTCTCCCGGAGAATCGCTCACTTCACTCTCCAGTTCAGTTCACTGTTTTTGTTCTCCATCGCGTAAAGCGATTTTCAGCTGAGCTGGCAAACAATTTCCCTTTTGTGGAAAGCAAAAGGAAAAAAGAAAAGGGAATGGCATTGAATGGGCCCTGTGTATTCCGGCATTGATTTCCACTTTTACACTTTTTGGCAGCTAGAAAATGCCAAGAAATACGGGCGGGTAACTAATAAAGCAACAATGAGCCCGTTCCAAGGAAATTGCACAATGAAATGATGAAAAGTGATTGGGACTTTTCCCACTGTTATTTGTCAGGTGAAGAAAATGCAGAAAATGGCTAAATTTTCCGAAATTTAATAATGAGAAGATAAGCCAAGAAAAGGGTTTAGCTTTTGGATTTCACTAGAAAACTTTAAGAGAGAAAATGATGAATAGACTGGACTTTAGTTTACTTTAATAAACTAGCTGAAAGAATTCTCTGGTCAAAAGGGGAGATGGCATGCCCATGGGCCGGAAAATTCACCAGCACCAAAGTGAAATGAGGTGGACGTTTTTTGTTGAGCTCCATTAAACCAAAAGACGAGGGTTTTAGGCCACAGATGAAGTCACATCAACGTCAGCCTTTCGTTGCCCTGAAAATGTATTCATGAATTTCATACGCTGCACAAATTAAATTTATTTTACATGAGCCCTGGCTCTGGCGACCTTCGCTGCAACTGAAAACCAGCCACCAGCCACCTGCTACCCTGCTACCCTGCTAGCTGCAACCTGCAACCTAGTACGTGCTGCATGCGGCAGGCTGATTAAAAATCCCCGAGCAGGGCGGCCGGGCAACTTTATTTACGCAGGCCAAACAGTCGGAGGAGGCTGCATTGAATGAAAGGTTGCCATGATTAACTTTTAGATAGGACATGGACACAGTCCGCGGGGTGAACGTTGAACGGTTGAACGTTGAACGCTGAATGTTGTATGTGGCATGTTGGTTGTTGGCTGTGGATCTAGGATGTAGGATGTGTGGGGTGTGAGAGATCGGCAGGCTGGGTGAGCGCGAGGTCAAATCTGCTTGACGGGGCGTGTAAAAACAAGCCAAGCCTCAGCACACTGAAAAGAATTAACAAGTTAAAAGGAACTTTGATAGAAATGACTAGGAAGATGGTTTTTTAGGATGATATTTCCTATATATATATAGTATATTATCCTAAGTCCAAATCAGGGAATAATCATGGAACATTGATACTAATAGTTGCCACTTTAATAGAGTTTTTAATTTAAGTTTTACAAAAGACAGCTTTCAAGGGTTTCTTTTTCCATAAATAATCTTTTTAAGCTATAGTTATATTTTTATAAATAATTTAAGTATATTTCTTGCTTTTTTGGGCAAAGTTCTAAAAACTTTCTTAATATTTTTTGATCAAGATCTTAATAGTTGATTTTTCTTGGAAATCCAATTAAACATTTCTGAAAAATAATCAAAAATTCTATAAAATATTTCTTAATATTTTATATATCTAACCTTTTTATTAGTTACTTTCTTTTTCCAATTATTAGAAAACTAATCTTCTATTAGTTACTTTCTTTTTTAACTTATTAGAAAACTAACCTTCTATTAGTTACTTTCTTTTTTAACTTATTAGAAAACTAAAACCATTCTCCTTGTGTAGACTCGGCAAATGGGAAACCCCTTCGACACTCTCCTGAGCATCATTGAAATCATTTTCGCCAGCGTTTAAATATGAATGTTCTTTGCACACATGGTAGGTGGCTGTGCTGTGGGTGGGCTATGGCGCAGGGCTTTCCCAACACGCTTTACTAATTCACTTGCTCTAGCTGACGTTTCATTGTTGATGATGCTGTCCCACGCCCCACCCCCCACACCCCATGCCCCCATTTTCATTTTCATTTTGATTTTGATTTTCAACTTGACGCTGTTCCGGCTAAGATCCAGTCTAGTAACTAAGCAGATGTTATCTTTGCTCTCTAAACAACTCTACTCATTAACTGAAGGGAGAACCAAAGATGACTTATTAACAGTTTTAACCCGCCTTTGTTTTCTCTACATTTTTAATTACCATAACTATAATTAGTCCTTGTTTTATCCGGCAATTTGCATTTGCGGTTGTTTGGTTGGAATTTAAGCTGGAAATTAGTTGACCACAATGGGTTTTATGAGTATTCCGCGTTATGTAAATGGCAGAGTGAGCTTGCGAGAAAGTTTTACTAAATATTTGCTTTTCTAATTAATTAGTTTTTTCAAAAAATGAGTACTTTTAATAACAAATTTAAGATATTTTTAAGAGATTTGTTTAAAAATCTTAAATTCTTTCACAATTTTTTACCTTGTTAATAGCTTACTTTTGGCTAAGTAAAGTCAAAAAAGAGACCGAAATGAAATGAAATTTTCGCCAATTTTCAGGCATTTCGAATTTTCCAGCTTTTCTGGCTGATGGTGGCTTTTTTTTACATAAATATCTCTGTGTAAGTCTAAGTGCCACCTGACGTATGCCTGTGTGTGGCTTTCCACTATAACTAAAAGAGTGTATATGTGTGTGTGAGAGAGTGTGTTTGAGTGTGAGAGTGTGTTTCGAGTGAGTGTGTGGCATGAGCTATGCCAAAAATTTGCACTTGCGTGGAGGAGACAACAAAAGGATTGGCAAAGCATTTTAAATGAAATTAAATTCCGACAGGAAAATGCAATCACAAAGAGATGCGAAAGAGAAAGGGCCCGTAGTGAGAGTAATTTGCATATTTTTCAATTAAATTGAACCGAAATCAGGCCAAAGTGTGTCCAACAACTCAAACCAAAGACAGACACACAAATCAATTGATTCGTTTCCGAAATAAAAATGTGAGAAAAGCAAAAAGGAAAGGGTATCTCATTGAGGGATTAAGCTAAAGATCTTGATTTTTTGGAAAAAATTTTGATTTTTAGTTGATGTTTTAGGAAATATATTGCCTACTTTCAGGGTTTTTTGCATTACTTTTCTTTATATAAGTTAATTAACTTATTAAATGAGATTTCTGTTTGATTTTTGGAAGCTTAAGTTAAGGTTTTCTTAAAACTTGCTGATTTTTTCACTATTTTTAAGGCTAAAACACCTCGTAACTTATTTATTTATGAATAACAACTCTCTTTTATTTCTCCCCCTATAGCCGATGTCAATGTAAACGAGAGTCCAGTGCACCTGACCATATGTGATACTGCCGGCCAGGACACCTTGGATCCGTTGAGGGAGCTCTGCTATCCGGACAGCGATGTCTTCCTGCTCTGCTTCTCGGTGGTGAAGCCGGAAACGTTTCGGGCCATCAAGGCCAAATGGGCACCGAAGTTTGCCAAGACCAAGGCCGCCCTGATTTTGGTCGGTACCCAGGCCGATCTTCGCACCAGCCCAAATGTCCTTAACAAGCTGCAGGTGAGTGGGACGTGGAGTGTGGAGTGCGGAGTGTTGACTGGAAGTCTTCGTTTTGAGCTGATTTATTTATGTTTTTGGCTGCCGCCTGTGGGCGGACTTAATCATTATTTATCTCTGGCTCTGCGATTCAAATATTTATGAAATTCTTATTTGATTCCATCTGCCTGGGAGCTAACTTAATTTCGTTTTCCCGCTTCTTCCCGCTTTGCAGACAAATGGCGAGAAAGCAATTTCATATACAGACGCCTGGGATTTGGCAACAACAATTGGCGCAAAATACATTGAGACTTCGTCAGCCACACAGGTGAGTTGTTAGTGGTGTGGAGTCGTCCACTGGCAGAAGGGCGGGGAAAATGGTTAAGCGAGGTGGTTAGTTGATAGATGGAAGGAGAACCTCATATTAATTAAAGCCAAAAGGCAGACAAGTCATTGCTCTGGGTCTGCGGCTGTCTCGGGTAAACACTTCAAAAAAAGGTGCTCAGGGGAAATGTGGATATTCGAATGGACATAAAGATACCCTATAAAGTTAGGCAAAAAGATTATTATCTGCTTTTTAATTAAAAGGAAAAGAAATTGTAATATTTCTCTTATTTCTATCTAACCTGACTCCTTAAACTAAACAATATCTTGTAAACAGAAAGACTTAAGGACCTTAAGCTTAAATACAAACATAAACCTATTAAAGGGCATACCCTTAAGAGTGTGCAGGATAATCCGGCGAAAGAAGAAGCCTCCTGCAGGAAAATAAGAAAAAAAAATACAAATTCCGCAGCCAAAAGGAGGCGTCCTCCTGCGGGAGGAGGCAATGGCTGGTCGTGGTCCTGGTCCTGTTCGCTTTTTATCCTTTTGAGTCGCCTTGTCACATGGCATACGAACACACAGACACACACACAATAATCATAATTGTGTGGTTAAGAGGGGGGGATGGGGTAAGTGGAAATGTGGAAATGGGAATCCCCTTGTTTGCCCCAACACTTCCGACTGAATGCCGTCGCTCCTGTCAGCCGTGCATTGCACTTTGCGTGGATTTCCCCGAAGGTAGCACCTTCCCTTGTCACGCCTCCTCTCCTTTGCCAGTGGAGAGGCGGGAGTCAGGAGTCGACAAAAGAAGGCAACAACGAAGATGAAGCGATTGCAACAAATTATAAAGCACTTGGCACCGCCAACCAGATGAGTATGACGATAATAACGACGACGACGATGATGATGATGATGATGATGTCGACGAGAATGGTGACAATTTGTTGTGGAAAAGCTTCGCTAGTTGCTGGAAAATAAGACACACACTGTTATATAAAACCGCGATTAAGTTGCATTGCCGCCAGAGGGGAAAATCTGTCCGAATTTGTGGGTTTTTTCAAGACTTTCATCTTTACAGGATCACAAAAGAGATGTTTGCCACTAATATGGCAAGAATATGTACTAAATATCAATTATTAAATTCTGTTTTAATATGATAATAATCTAAAATGATAATCAATAGCCAAAAAGTAAACAAACACTAAATTTTAACCCCTAATAAGTTAATAATTAACAAATAAACAAGTCACAGAATCCAAAAAACCAACTAAGATTAGCTTTGAAATGAACCAACTACTGAATGAGCTTACAAATACTTAGTTAATTAAGAGTAAAATACTAAATTAAGCATGTACGACGAGTATCAACCAGACAATAGTAGTAATTAGCAGAATGCAAACAAAGGAAGTTTTTTTTTGCTAAGCTGTATTGATTTAATTGGGCAGTGATTAATATGCGTATTATTTCGTTTGCAGGACAAAGTCAAGGATGTATTCGACACAGCCATTTGGGAGGGCCTAGTGCCCACCACCCTGCCGCCCACGCCCTCGTTCTGGAGGAAGCTCTTCTGCCTGGCCTGATGAGGAGGACAACCACCAACCCACTCACGATTTATTATTTTTTTTAATTAGCTATATTTTATGACTATTATTTATATAAACAAAAAAAAAAAAAGAAACACCTTTGTTTAAGAGATTTTCGTTTAGCAGTGCTCGCACACACAGACTGATCTACACATTAACTAAAATAATAATTAAAAAAAAGCTAAAAAGAAATGTATTTTTAATGCCCAAACGAATATGCTATCATTATAGGTTTTAGCCTCTTACTCGTATTCATGTTCGTGGTTTTCTCTCATATATACTTTATTATTATTATTTTTTTTTTTGCCTAATTATAGTTTTTAACTATTTAAATTTGATTATCGCTCGGACCCACGACTATGTTACATCATTCCATCCATTATTAAGCATTAAGTTTTAAGCGAATATTTCAAATATTGTATATCGAAGGCAGTATAAAATATAAAAACGATGCAAATCCACTAAATGCTCTTGTCTAAATGGAAGTTACAAGGGGAGGTAAGGGGCTGAGCAGGTTGCACATCCCTTCAGTTTTTCCAAATAATTTGGCACCCTAATGCCCTAAGTGCTGGCAAAAATAATAATAAATAGCGAGGGCATTACGAGGGCTCCTCGTCTCTCGGATTCGAGTGCAGAATCAACAAAAACAACATTAGCGTTTCTCTCTCGATTCTCGACTCCGTCAAGTAAGCACACACATTCAACACACACATTCAACACACATACATTCAGAACACACACACACACACACACATATGCAGCTTAACCTGAGGGTAAAGTTTTTGGAAGAACTGAAGGAAAAACTTGTCAAGTTTCCTTCACCACAGTTGCGAGGAGGCTTTCCAAGCTGGTCTGCAAAAATTTAAGAACCATTAGGGAAATTAAAACATTTTTTTATTTGCAGAAACAGTAAAGGTAATATATTAAATGAAGTTATTTTAAAGTTCTTAAAAAGACTAAAGAAAAAACGAACTAACACTAAAGATAAAAACAATTTTATCTCACATAAAAAGTCAATGACCTGAAAAAGTTTTAAACTGCAGATAAACGCCTTTAATGAAGCCTTTCCTAGCTTTAATAATAATATTTTTCATCATTTTAATTAATTATTTTTCATACTAAGAAGACTCCATTTATTAAAGCCTTTTTTCATAGACCGCTTAAAAGTAGGCAAGCTTTTTCCCATTTCCTTAAAATTACAAAATACGAAAACCAACAGCTAAAAAAATCACTTTGGAAGCCCCATAAAAGTTGCAGTTTTCAGTAGCTTCCTTGCCACAATTTTTTTGTACTCTCTAGTTAGGTTTTTTTGTGCATCGTGAACTTGGCAGCGGGATACCAGACAGAGGCCATCAAGTGTTGCGCTGATGCTGATGTCTTGATTGTGCAGACATTTCCCCCCGTTAAGAAGAAGGGCCAAAAAACCATAACCAAAAAGGGTTAAACATTGCAAGTAAGAGCAACAGTAATAACAAAACTGAAACCAACCAGCTGACGGGCAAGTGCAGTGTAAACATTTTCACATTGTCTGGCCAAATCTGGCAAGCAAACAGTTAATGTGCCTGTCGACAGCAGCATCAGCAGACGCAGCAACATGCAACAGTTCAGTTCAGTTTTAGTCCAGTTTTTGCGTAGCCCATAAAATGGAAGATTCGGTAAGGCGACATGACGCCAATGCAGAGGCAGATATGGCAAAAAAAATCATAATAAATCAATAGCAGAACGGAGGAAACTTGGCCATGTCATGTTCCTAAATTTATGGCTACTTACGAGCACAAGCAATAAATACACAATTTATTAGACAAATATTTTGGGGCCAAGAAATTACGTATACGTACGTATATGGCCCTGCTAATGATGCATATCTCCAGTTGGTCGGATAACTGTTTGTGCGTGTGTCTGTAATGTGTGTGTGCTTAAGTTTGCTTGTATTTGTGTTCGTCCTGTCCAGATGTCACTTCATTTTGAGGGCGTCCTATGAAATATTGAGCAGATCACAAGGCCTTCGGGCCATGTCAATCGATTTGGGCCAAATTCCGTCCCACTTACGATTTGCTGCCCGGCGGCAGCGTTGGTGCAAAGTCGAAATTCAATTCAAGTTCCATAATGAAAAATGTGTCTGTGAAACTGTTGAATGGCTTTTCCCACTTTTCTTTCTACTCCTTTTTTTTCTACTCTTTCCGATTTCTGAATTATTTTTCGTTGCTTTGTTTGGTACGTGCCAATAAAGAGCCGGCCGGAGTCGAGGCACGCGGCTATTTATGTGGGTCATTCACGCGCACGGGATGTGAACCGCATCCGTAGTCCTTCTTTGTATCTATGTGTGTGTGTAGGTGTTTGTGTGTGAATGTCTGACTGTGTGTGGGTAATTTACTTAGGAATAGATACAGATACGGATACGGATACATGTGGCACAGATACGCGGCTGCCAGACACGCCACTTGAACCCCTGATTACGCCCGGTAACGGTCGCTGGGTCGCTTGGTCGGCAGGTGATACCCTGTAAGGACTTTTAGGGTTAGGTAGGTCATTTTTACACTTACTAATCATTGCAGTAAATTATTATTGATTGCTAGATAAGTTAGTCACAAACTTTTATCTCTCAAACACCACTTTGGAAATCGGGTAAAGATTGGTCAAGTTATAGGCTGTGGAAGTTAAGTTTTGGGTCACCTTTCTGGAAGTCATCAAAAAAGTAGTTTCGTTTTGGGCTAAAAAGAGGCAACTACTAAGCAGTAAGCTAACTTTCATAGGTAGACGATAGCCTTTTGGTCAAGCAACTTGCTCTAAAAAAATCAAGTTTTTGGGTCACCTTTCTGCTTGTGGTCACAACCTCATACTTAGCCAACATAAATCTCTTTCTGTTATATAATTTTCTTAGTTTATTTTCCATAAATTGATCATAACTGAAGAATATAATGATGAATTATAAGAAATTTTGGAATATTTATGGGCAAACAACGGGTATGTCGGTATTTTGGCAGTTACTAATCCGGACTGTTGGCTTTCTTGGCTGGCTGGCCTAGCCGGCATTGTTCCCCTCTGGCAAGTTGAGAGCTCTTGCGATGAGGCTAAAACTTATAATCATGGCATCATCAACAAAATTATCGTTTTGCCACAGACAGCGAACTCACACACACACAGACACACACTCGCATATGTGGTGGGAAGTGGAGGTCCTGCACAGATACACTCGCCATTTAAGAGCATAAAAGCGAAACGTGCTCGAAATGTGAATTACTCGCGCCCCAAAACACCACACACACACATCCACATACATGAACGCACACTGTTGCACTTCAAGTGCCTGACTGTGTGCGTGTGTATATGTGAGTTGATTTTGCTCTTTGGCTCCATTTTGGCTCATAACTTTAACTATTTTACACGAACCCAAGGAACATTTACTCGACTTCTCCCTTTGTTTTCCCTCTTTGTTTTTCTTGCCTTTATTTAGTCGCTTTGTTGCCTGCTTTCTTTTTGGGGGCGAGGAAAAGCTTGATGGGTTGAGGGCTGAGCTTGTGGATCTGGCACCTTCAATATCTTTTTTTTCAGATTTTTTCCTGATTTTTTTTTTTTTGGCAAATTAACAAGCCAGCAGGAGTGGGTGGGAGGAGGCTGTGGGAAAATGGCGTTAGCAGCAGTTCCATCTTCCCTTTTAAACATTGATTTCCTGGAGCCTAGGTACAGGGCGTAGGTGTGCACAGAAAGAAAAGGAGTTTTTAAATATAATGTTGATAATAATAATCAAATAGCAACTTAGATATATCCTTTAATATTGGAATTATTTTGATTAATCGATTTCAAGTTTAATAACCACTTAAAATTAGAGTTTCCCTTGGTTTTCCTTAAGAAAATCCTTTGTAATCTTCTAATTTAAGGAGTATTTCCAATATACTTACTTAGTTTTTAATATAAAATATTAACATTAAGCAGCTTAAATACATTTTCCAGGTGTGCCCATACATACATAAACCTACATATCCGTGTAATTGAAGCATCGAAGAAATCGCAATTCGCACGGACGCATTTCCTCGCAAAGGCAAACAACAAATAGAGATATATATATATACAAAAAAAGCTGATATGGAATGCTGAAAGAGAGGCAAGGAGTGGGCGCGAAAGAGAAGGCACTAGACTGCTCCATTCGGCAGCTGCTGTGAGCGGTGAAAACCTTTTTGGCGCTAATTGCAATTACACGAAATATTATTTGCACACATTTTCAGCCAAAGCCGCAATCAGTGCGAAAGAGATGGGTCGCAAGTGCCTGAAAGAGACAGCAGGCTCTGTAAGAAGAAGAAGAAGAAGAAGCTAACAGTTTAATCAGTTGAATGAATGCCAAGTCCCAGGACCCAAATGAAGGCCAATCGACAGGGATTATCGAGGAACTTCACTAATGATCGCATACAGTGCGGTTCATTGGCGTAAGGAGTGTGGCTAGAGCTGTTTTTTAGTTTAAATTCTTAAGTTTTACCAGTTCTGTGGCAAATATTAATGAATGCGTGGTATGTAGTTCAAAGTTTTACCAACAGATGGCGTTGTAAAAGGTATAGATGGCAATTCACTAATGATCGCATACAGTGCGGTTCATTGACGTAAGGAGTGTGGCTAGAGCTGTTTTATAGTTTAAATTCTTAGGTTTTACCAGTTTTGTGACAAATATTAATGAATGTGTAGTATGTAGTTCAAAGGTTTACCAACAGATGGCGTTGTAAAAGGAATAGATGGCGATTCCTTTGCAATTGGCTAACAGATTAAGGGGTATCTAATGGTCGCGCACTCGACTTTGGTGTTCCGTCTTTCATTTTGAGTGATATAAAAACTATCTAGATAACCTTAAGGCAAAGATACTCATAGAACAGACTTAACCCACTAACTGAACTTCAGAATAATTCATCTGTCTGTCTACTAAAAAGTTTTAATATGTTAAAAATAAAAAGAAATAAAAAACAAAACATTTCCTAAACAACTTTAAACTAATATCTAATCAACTTTTAAGAGAATTACTCATAACCTTAACCCATTTCATTCTGGGTTGTCCCATTTTTGCTTCCATTTCTGACCTTCAGAATGCATAAATAGGCAGGAGAACAACAAGGTCTGAATCCATAATGGGATGCGAGACCATCACAGGATTGTTTGCCAGTCTCATCCATTTATTTGCTTTTTCAAGTCAGCACCTGATATCCTGCCACCAGGTAACCCTACCCTGCTCCTCCCCCCATTCAATCGCTTGCCACTCCGCCACTGTCAATTCCAATTGCAGTTGCCATTCACAATTGTCTGGCATGTCGGCTGATAAGCCCACTCTATGGCACTCCACCCACTTCAGCCTGACACCCCCCCAACACCATTCCCTTAACCCCTTTTCGGCCCCCTTAACCCCCGACAGCGTGCAATAAATCAAACATCAAAGCGATGAGCCAACTTGAAATGGACTGCAAATTTATGCAGCGACAGCTCTCAGTGCCCGATCCCAAAAACCCGATCCCCATTTCAATGGCAGATGGCGGAACAACAGGGGCAAACAAATCAGAGGCTGCCACACCCTGGAATTCGCTATATAGAAGGACAGGGTTTCCTGTCAGGATTTGTTAAACAAATAAGGAAGTTAATATGAACAAATATTTAGAAAGTACGAAAAGAGGGAAAACACTTTACTAATATTAATATCTAAAAAATAGAAACAAGTATTTTATCCTCATTTTAATACCTATATAAGGTTCTATACAACGTAACATATTTAATTCACTGTTTCGTCATGCTAATCAAATATTTTTTAAGGGCCAACTTAGCCCTAATCGAGGGATGTCAGTTATTCATATGCAAATGAGAGTTTCCATTATAATTTCCACCTCCACCTGTTTAGTTTATTTGCGCCTGCATACGATTTACATGCATGCGATAAAGTTGATTAAATGCAAAGTGGCAAATGGAATTTCATTCCCATTTTCCCTTCCTCCACCTTGCGCAGGCAAAATATTGAAAAACTTGAAGGTAAACAGAACAACAAGCTGGGGGATCCGCACAAACACAAACAGGAGGCAGAAAAGTCAAGGAGGGAAAAAACCAACACTGGGAGATTTTGGTATTTGCTTTGTTTTTAAATCAGAAGAAGGTAAAGTATGAGTTAATAAAATGATTACTGAACTAGAAAATCAGATGGTTAAACCTAAAATAAGTCTTTGTACCAAAAGAAAGAGAGAAACATAATACAATCTGATATATAGAAAATAGAAATCACACAGAGAACTATCATAAACTTGTACATAGAAAGAAAGACTCAAAATACTGAAAGGTATACAGTTTTCTTCCAGTGCCTACGGTTAGCAGCACATATTGAAAAAGTTATGAACAGGAAATGAATCGGAAGCTGACAATATTCTCCGACGACGAGAATGGCGGTGATTCAGCAGTGGGGAATACGGACAGCAGACCATTTCCATTCCAGGCTCTTCTCTCTCGCCCACTGACCACTTTTCCATTGCTCTGGCTGACTGGTGACATCGCTGGCAGCCGCCTAATTGGTCCGTAATGTTAGTTTATCAACAACTGTTTTTCTCTCTTGGCCTGCTTTCTGCTGTTCGTTTTTTCTACCAGAGAATATAAGCCATCGAAGGGCGAATGTGGCAAAGCAGAAGAGCTTGCAATGGCCGAGGAGAAGCACCGCATGTTGTACCAAGGTCAGGATCCCAGTCAGGATCTTCACAAGCAGCGATCTTTGTCTTTGTCGCCCTCGGAACCGCCTACCTATGATGATGCCATGGCCACGCCCTCCAGCTTTGGAGACTCCGCCGATCGTGGACGCACCTTTTTCGCGGAGCCACAACATCTAAGAGATTGCCTGGATGAGATGCCCCATTTGGCGGATGAGGACAGTTCGCAAATGTCAGGCTTAGCGGTCAGCAACCAGATTCCGAGCTTGCCCTCATCGCCTCCTGTGCGAAGTGAGTGTGGTTCTTCGATTAAATTTCTTTTTATACCTTATTTTATATATTTAATTTACAGATTTCTTTATCCTTACCCCTCAACCCAAATTGGGCAACCAGGCGATGATCATCGTGTGTCCAGCTTGCGGTCAACGGGGGCTAACACGCTTGAAGAGGTCACCCAATTCTCGGACCAACACATGGGCCCTCCGGCTGTGCACTTTCGGGTTAGTACAGTAACGTAATTTGTTATCAAGTTATTCCTCTTGAACTAACATTTAGCTTAAAATCGTTAACCAAAGTTGGTAGTTTAATTAGTGATGGTATACCGAAATCTTTGGCGCGTGGTTAACGTCTAACTTAACAGAACTTACAACTTAACAGAGATCCGGGCTTATAACTATCGATTATTTTGGTTCAGCGTTGCCAGATGCCGCGGGAGCAGTTCACTATTTATCGCAACAATTTCTAACATTATCACTTTTGTTCATTTGATGTTAGGAAAGGATATATTTTACAAGCCAAACAGATCGAATTTAGTTTGATTATCCTTTTTCTTTCTCTATATTAACATATTTGCCCAATTACTAACATAACCCACTACTCATTTTAGATAGGATTACCATTAAGTAACTTGAAATCGTTTTAAAAAGACAACTATAACGAAGTACTAAGCATCTACATTAATAAACCACTAGAAACCTTAAAGTACCATTATATCCACCCAAAAATCTCATATATCCTTTCCCTTCCAGTTGGTGCTGCTGCGCTTGCTTGTGTCCATACTTATGGAACGGCTGCCGGACGACGAATCATTACTGCTCCGCCTGCGAGATCTTCTTGGGTGCACATTATCCCACTGGCAATTGCTGCTGGCGGTAGTCCGGATATAGCCTCCAGTATCGTTGCCGGAATCCGGCCGCTAATTGTGAAAGTTTTCCGTGTGTGAATAAACCTGAGTGGGCGGCACGCTTCTGACCGCCACAAGGACGACTCGGGGTTTATTCGCTTGTAATGAGTAACGGAGCTCGAGCACGGCCGGAAATTGTGCGCCGTCAAATCGAATTGCCTACCTAAACCCAACGTCCTTCGTCCATCCCTCGAACCCTATCCAACACCATTTCCATACAGCACCCCTTCATCCAAATGATGCATAACTGGCCTAAACAAATTGCCTCATCATCACTCTGGCTCGCACATCCTGCCACCAAGAGCGGATTGTTGTTGATGCTGCTCGTTTTTGATACCCAGCAAAGAAAGGGTATTAGGCTTGGTTTACGTTTTTCACTTTATGGGTTAATGTTTAATCGTAGATCTGGATAAAATAATATTTTAATAATCTAAACTCATTTTTGTTCTTTTTTTTTTTAACAGGTTACATTTATTCAGAATTAACAGGTATACTGCTACCTACATATGTGGCAGCTTGAGCAAGTTTAAAAAAAACTAAATATTTTTTTTAATATATTTATCAATTGGGAAAATGATTTTTAGTCTATTTTAGTTTAAAATATATATTACAAATTTATTATTTATAAAATGAAAAAAGTGTTAAAAACTGTTAAAATGAAATGCGTCTAAAAGTATGCAATGGAAATGTAACTTCTGTACTCAACACTGTGAGACTCCTTCGTAAGAGCTTTTAGGACTCTAATATATTAAATAAAAGTTAAAAACAAATGAAACCACATATTTCCCTAAGAGATTATTCACCCCTTACCAAAGGGTATCCCAAAATTGAAATCATCTCCTGTTGTTTGGCTTCCAGTTGGGCTTTTTGTTTTCGAGGTTTCTGCCTATTTCAGTGCTTTGCGGAGCTTTGTTCAATTTTTGGCCTGCAATTGGCCAGCGGTGGCAGCGAATTCAATTAGCGCCCCGTGGGATGCAGCCTGCCTGCACTGCTAACCTGGCCTTCGAATGGGCCAAAAACTGGAAGCCCACCACGTCGGATTGACTGGCCAGAACTGCGGGGCCTTGAACAAAAAGCAGAGCTCGACAATTAGTCGGGTCAGGATGCCGCAACAACAATTATGGCCATAAGAGCATTATGACCAAGTTTGGAATGATGTGGGAGCTGTGCCACATTCCCATCAAGTATATGCCGCTTTGTCCACGCGTCAGTTTATTACTGCCGCTGCTGCCGTAATAACAATAAAAATAATAATAATAATAATAATAATATGTAATGGGAAAACAATGAAAATGAGCTGCCAACAGCACTCCGCCCCAATAAGTTGGCCCCTTTAATTAGATTATCTTGCTGCTGGCTGGACTTTTGTTTTTCCGCCTGCCATTAAATTTCAGGAGTCACAACTTTTGTAAAAGTTAAGCAGATCTTATAGTAATAATAATTATACTTTTAAGCTAAGCTTCCTTTTATTTAGTTAATAATCTTAATTTTTGTTAGCATAAATGAATCTTTGGCAAATACGCTGAAAGTAATGTCTTTTATTATTTACTTCTGATTTGCATCGAGCTCTTGAAGATCCAATAACCTTTTGTAACAGTCAGAAAGAGCCCTTGATTTTTAGTCAACACCTAATGAAAAAGGATCATGATGGTCCAGACTCTCTTCTAGACCATAAAACCAGAACGAAAAAGGCTAAATAATATCAGTAATGACACTACGACTTGACAACGAGACTTACCAATTAGGAATGAGATTTCGTTTAATGGACACCTGTCAATTGATGATTTTCCGGGAGTACTCCAAAAGTCTTATTGTCGACACCAAGAGCACTGATCTAGACCTCAAAGAGTCATCTGTGTAGTTCCAATGTGGTGAGCTTACGGAACAGCCAGCTGAATGACGATATTAGTTTGATAGTTTGGTCCAGGCTCTCTTATAGCCCTAAAACCAGAACGAACAGTCAAGTAATAGCCATAATGACACTACGACTAGACAACGAGACTTACCAATTAGGAATAAGATTTCGTTTAAAGTGGCTCCGAGTTGGTGAGCAAATCTGACTCCAAAAGCCCAGGCTTCCAATTACCAAGAGGAGAGCTGCTTTTTTGGTCAGAACAACGTCGGGTCAGATTGAATCCCTTCTGGCTTAACGAAGAAACGTTGATGGAATGGGATTTGCGCAGCTGTTTGAAGAATACAGTAGGGTCAGAAGTCAATTACTAAGAAATACCAAGCTAAAGGTATGTGCTACTTACCACTAGACTTACATGATTACCAATTAGAACGTAAAGTATCGAAGCGTAGGCATCTTATGAGGACTAACGCTGTGATCTCTGTGTCGGCAACATTTGTTGTACCCCTGGAAAATCATACATCGGTGATCAACTGGAAGATGCCCAATTTCGAAAACATGGCATTCTACAAAATAACACGCTTAAGAAATTGGGCACCTGTCAATTGATGTTTTTCCGGGAGTACTCCAAAAGTCTTATTGTAGACACCAGGAGCACTGATCTAGACCTCAAAGAGTCATCTGAGTAGTTCCAATGTGGTAAGATTACGGAACAGCCAGCTGAATGACGAGATTAGTTTGAGTTTAATAAGTTATGGTAAAGCAACACAAAGTTCTGAGAATCTAACCAAATTTTGTAGATCCCTTTTTGTTACAACTATAAATGTTTGTTCATGACTTGCCTATTTCAGTTTGCATTTCTGACTAATGGGAAATACGACCGAACTGGTTGACAAATGTAAGTAGAATGTTCTATTCGATAATCAAAGTGGTGACACGCTAACTCGATATATTTATAGAGTTGGTTAATATCACATTTATGTGAGCTTGAAGAGGTTTTGCAAAGGAATTTACTTTTTGTATGTTACTCTTTGTTTAGGTTTAGTTTGATCATTCCGTTATTTTCCTACCATGAATTTCATTAGATATTTTTAAACGATATGTATCGACCAAAGAGAATATTCGATATATATTCTATATATATATATATATATCGATAATGTTCGATCAAACCAAGCTTCTTTTTACTGTTTGTGAGCAACAAAATTGGCCTGGTAAATTGTCTTCTTCTGGCCTTGTTTGAAATTTTATACCCCGTCGAGGTCGAAGTTGAAAAAAGAACAAGATGCCTTCTGTTAGTTAAACACTACAAATTATTCTTTATTCTTTATTCTTATTTTGAGAAGTCAGATTTTTTCTTAAATCCTGAAAAATATTTTCAGAATATCATAAACAAATGAGCACGAACAATGAGAGGGCTTAGAAATTGTAGGGAAAGTGGCAAAAAGTAAATGCAGCCGAAAAGTATGCTAAAAAAAGACAAACATTTTAAATCAAATTTTCGGCGCGCTAAAATTACGTTTAAATTTCAAATACAATCCGAATGTAACTTTCTAAAACTATATAAGCCACAGGGGATTATTTTGTGTCAACTGCAAATCTAAAAAAATACACAAAAAAGTGGTTTATACATGGGAGAGCCGGTCAGTTTTGGGTATTAAAGCTGGCTCAAGGGATTTCATAAAAGTGGAGTTTTTTTTAAAGACTTCTTTTTGTTCTGCTTCCTTACATAATTAATTTGCCTAACTAACTAAATATATATAATAATATTCATATTTATTAATATATATTTCTGGCCATTTAGGGATAGCATTTTCCTAAAGCACATTACCTTCCTTACCTGCAACTCAGGGCATTCACAAATATTTTCCACTTTTCATCGACTGATTTGATTATTTGCAGATGAAAATTGCTGTTGGTTATCAATAACCCATCGTCGGCGGTGCTCTACCTTTGTATTTTATCCCGCCGTTCCGGCAGTAACACTGCCTGTTCTGGAAAATTTCGATGTTTTTTCCCGTAAGCTCCGTATTCTGCTGCGGATATTTACGGATATTTCGTGGATATTTGCGGGTCGTCGGCGAGTCGTTAACGCAGCTGCAACACCAGACACAGATGCAACTCCCAGAAGGGGCGGGCGCTAATCAAATTACCACACAGCCGCGCAAATCAACTGCAAAATGTTTTAATTAAGAGCGGAAGAAACGGCGCAGGGACTGGGGCTGGGAGGGAAAGGCTGTTTCGCGAATGTCGAATTCGAATGGCAAATTGCAAAATTGCAATTGCAATTGCAATTGGGATGCAAATCGACGCACAGGAACCGACAGCAACAGTTAAGCCCAGCAGCAACATCACTGTCCGTAATCGTGGCCCAAAAGGCTGGACCAACAGCAACAGTAACTGCAACGGCAGTAGCAATAATGGCTAACTGTTCTTGATCCGCGGGGCCACAGGTCATGGTTTACAGCTGCAACAGTTGCTGTTGCAACTAGCAACTGGCAACCAGCAACTATCAACGGCCAACAGGCAACAAAAACGCCAGCAGCTGCAATAACTGCCAAACAACAATGCAACTTCAATTTTTGACAAGTCGCAGGGTCAAATGCTCTTGTATTATTTTATATTTATGTTTATATTTTTTATACCTAGAAATGGTTGAAAATTGATTAAGATTTTGGGTAAAAAGTTAAGGGAAACCTTGAAGAACTTTTCCAAGATCTGCTTAAAAGAGTTGGGCAAAAATGAATAGCATACATTTAGGCTGCTATACTAACTGATAGTGAACTAAACTATAAACTTCATAAGGTTCTTAAACATAACCATAATATGCCTCCTTTAAACTTTGAGTAAAGAAACCTTTATTCTATAATTTATTCAAAAATCAAACTAAGAATGCTAAGCCTTGCAGAGGAAACTCAAAAACTTAACCAATAAAATATTTGTGAAACTTAAAATGGAAATAAAAGATTTTTCCCTACTAAATGTTTAACATACGTTAGCCTTTATGTAAGATTTTTAAACAAATACTTTGTTTTATTTAAAAGTGCCTTTACATTTCTAGTAATTCTGTCCCCAAGAAGGTTTTATCATTCCGCGTTAAGCTTATACTAGAACCCTTACCCAACCACTTTTTCCATATCTACTCCATAGCTAACTCCCATAATGACTGAAAAGATAATCAACAACTTTTCCCTAAGCTAAAGCAAGTAGTTTTATGAATCAAGAGCCAAACGAAATGATCGACAAATTCTTGGGCACTCAAAGCTAACAGCAACAGTTGTGTAGACAATAAAAACGATTTCGAAAAACACCATCCTGCGATTTCGATTTGCCAATGCCAATGCCCATTAACCATTATCCATTATCCCGTTTTCGCCGGGAAGTCCATGTTCCTGCTGCCTATTTTCATGGAGTCAAAGGGACACCCTTTGCCCCCCCCTACCCAAAAAAGAAAACGGAAGAACCGAAACCGAAAAACTCGCGTCACGTAGCCAAGCAAATGAACTGCAACTGACTTCTGGCTCTGCAACTGCCGCCTTTCTGCACCTTTTGGCCACGTTGCCCCTTCAACTTTTCAGATTTTGTGATTCTGAAAACGGCGCAGGCGTCGGGCGACACTGGACTCGGAACTCGGATTTGGAATGGGACTCGGAATTCGCCGATGCCGAGTCCATTCACCAAAACAGAAGTTCGGCTCCTGGCGTGTGCGGCATGTTGCAAGTTGGCAACTGTCGACTGACAAGGCTATATGAGTGTATGGCAGCGCATTTGGTGGCTCAATTGCGCCTCGCACGTTGGCCAGGCAGCAGGTCCTAGCGGCTCTCCAACGGATCCAACCAAAAAATCCCGACAAATCGAATCCTTCGTGACCGGCTTCCGAATTACGCGTACTAAGCTAGTGAAATCCAAAATCTGAAACTGAGACTGAGCCAACCGAGTTTATTAGCCAGCTTCCAGCGGCCGATTCGATAGTGTGTGGTGTGTTTTTTTTATCACCGTTTTTTTTTTTTTGTTGCAAGGAGGCGAGAAGGAGAAGGAGATCCTCTACCCCAAGTGCAGACGCACAGAAACAGTACGGTAATCCCCCGGCGAGCCGAGTGTTATTTCCGCTTCCGTGTGCGTGCAATTAGTGGGCGGAATGGCGGCGCAGAGCCGCCGATACCGCAATCCCAAGCCCAAATGCTCCAAGACATTGTCGCTGGTGGCTTTGCTTTTGGGCCTGACTGTAACCCTGGCAGCCGGAAATGACGCCATTTCCGCAACGAAAGCGGGAAAGGACATGCAGCAGCAGCAGCAGGAGCAAAAGTTGCCGTTGCAGCAACGCCATCAGCAACCATCGGACATCGAAGACGACAGCGGAACGCGACCCGACAAGGACTTTGGTTTTGGCGCCTATGCTGATGGTAAGTGAGAGATGGTTTTTCTTTTTTTTGGGAAGAGGTTTGTCTCTCCGAAGGGGGCTGACCACTGAAAGTCCCCAATCGCCAGATGACTCAATCACTTTCGTTTCCTGTGGCACTGGCAAAATGGAAATTAGCCTGCCACACTCCACAGAGACGTTCACGTGCAGCCAGAAAAGCAATTTGAGTGCTCTAAGTGGTCACAAAACAATTGAGTGTTTGGCTGCGCCAATTTCAAGCTTTTAGCCGCAAGTATATTTAATTTGATTGGAAAACTTGGCCATAAGTGTACGGGGAAATCAGCTATCAGCTATCAGCTATTAGCCATGAAGACAACGGAGTGTGGGTAATTGAATCAAGCACTTTGTATTCCTGAGTAGCAAAGACTATATAGCTATTATTTTCAAGTGGAAAGTCTGCTCTAGCAGGTGCATTTATTATTTATTATAATTACCAAATCCAAGAGTACCGAGGAAATTGTTAAGAGGTAAACGGTTTAGTTTGCGTATGTTAAGTAGATACTAAGCTTGGTAAAGTTAAAGTATATAGTTTAGGGATTTTTTAAGTACAAGAAATGATAAAGATGAAGTCGAAAATGTGTATTTTTGTGTCTTTCCTTTTATACTTAATGTTTCTTAAAGACAAGAACTTGATTTGCCTTGAAAATCATAAAAATTTAACCAACTGCCTATGAACTTTCTTCTTTAATTTGAATATTATTTGCCAGTCTTAAAAAATTGAACACTTAAGGGGCAGCTAAAAGTACACACTCTCTAAGCCCAAAGAGTATCGGGAAGTGTCAACTTCTCACAGCTAGAGCGATTTGTGTGTTTGTTTATTATTTCGACCACTGATAAATATATAATTTTTGGTCATGGAACGGGCTGAAGCCTCACCTTAGGACACAAACAGGATGGCATTCCCCTGTGCTGCATACTTCAATATTAAATCATTTTCAGGCTAGACAAATTCCAGAATCGTATCTTGATAACCAATGAAATTCAGTCGAGGCTCTCGGATTTTAATCAGAGATTTTCCAAATAATTTCTATGCTGGAAATTGGCAAACTAACAAATGCCAAATCGTCTGTGATAACATAAGCAATTTAGGGGAATCTCTTATTATATATGCCACTATCAAGTTGTCAATTGCGAATCGAATATCTATATAGATATAAATGTATATATATATCAGATTCATCTCAGCCATGATATGTCGTCCGAAATGTTTGGTTTGCTTTGCGAAAATTGCAATTTAAATGTAGTTAACAGCGTGAGTGTGTGTGTTTGTGTGTGCTTTGCCACTTAACAGCTACACAAAAGTCACACAAACATTTTTGGGGAGAGGGTAAGTGGGAGGGGTTGGGTGGCAAAGTGGGTGGGTGAAAAAAGGCGGTCTGACCGCACCGACAAACATTTCGAAACGTTAAATTTATTTATACCACTTGTAACTGCAAAATGTAATTTTGTGGAAATCACAAAATGTATGTATGCCACACACACACACACACATACATGCCCACACGGCGTATGAGTAATCCGGCTGGCAAGCAATTGCATTACTCATACGCAGTGTGGGTCGCCAGCTCCTCCACAAATGTATGCTATTCATTTTTGCATGTCAATATGCTTAGCCACCCCCCCCTCTGCTGCTATTCCCCATCCATTGAAAAGCAATTAAATTCGCACAAGCACATGATAGTAATACAATAATTGCAAGTGCCACACATTCGAATGTGTCTCTTTTTGTGGAAGTGGAAATGGATTGGGAAGGGAGAGGGAGGAGTTGAAAGAGGAGTCGAAGTCCTTCACCTCCTCTGACTTGTTGCACCATCGACTGCCAGGCACTTCATCATTCCGATGAGATCGAAGCCACTCGAAGCGATGCGTTTGCACTTTAAATAGCCGCCGGCCAAAGGTAACACTTTTCACTCTTTGCCTTTGCTTTTGCTGTTGCCTTTGCTTTTGGTTTTGCTTTTGCTGCATCCGTTTAGCCATAAATTATAGCCCGATAAGGGTGTTTGTGTGTGGCACGTGGCTTATGGCAGGTGTGCGGGTGTGCGGGTGTGCGGCATATGCATGTGAGTGTGCGGTACAGGTGCGGCTTTTGTTTGTGGTACCCCTTATGGATCGAAGTCAGGGGTAGATTCGATGATGTGAAATGGATAAAAACGGGATATTCATGTAAGAGATAGACTTGTATTCCTTTCGGTTAAGATTAATATAACATAATATCAATATTAGCTAACTAAAACTAAACTGTATAAGCCAAAACTATATTTGATATTTAGAGGATTTATTAAATATGTAAAATCTGCCAAATCTTCCATGTTTTTATCAGTAAAATAATCCTTAAACTATAATCTGCAAAATCAAATCACTTTTTTAGACAGAGCTCTGACCTTTTCAAGCCACAGCAGAATATGTTTTCATTCTGCAGAACTTCGTTAACATTTCTGACCTTTTCATTGCACATACTCAGTATCTGCGCTCTCGACCCTGGCTAATTCCGTCCAGATACTTTTTGTTTATTTTTGGCTGAGTGCTAACATTTCGCTGATTTTACAACCGCGACAGGCAGCGTTGACAGCCGAATAAAAAGGGCAAAACCCATAAAGCGGTTGGCTTGCAAAGTTCGAAGTGCTGGAATTGGAGAAGTGAGGGAACCACCCTCGCTTTTTGGTTAGCATCATCACCGCCGTCCATATGGTCCATATTTAAACCTGGCCATAAACCGTTTGTTTCCCGTTTGCTTGTATGTTTGCCTCCCTGTTTGTTATGTTGTTTGTTTGCTAGTTTGTTTGCTTGCTTGTTGTCGCCTTCCTGATGGCCTTTTGTCACCTCCCACTGCCTTTTCTTGTGGGATTTGTGCTTTAAGGAAACTGCGTTCGATGTTGATGGTCCAATCAACCGATCTTTGCTGTTATTTCTAAAGGATGTAAATCCTAAACATCATATTTTGTTTTACATTTTTACCCACAGCTTATCAATAAATCACAGATTACTTAAGCCACTAATTAAGCCAGCTAAAAAGTACTAAAAAGTTAGCAAAAATCCATAACTGGACTTTAATTTTGGTAACATTTATATTTATTAGCGTGAAACGAATTCTGCTCTTATGAAAGTTTTCCCTGGCAGTAACTTTCATTGTTGGCGCAATTCACAGCCACTGAATTCATGGCAACTGCTGCATTTTGCTAATCTAAATGGTCTTTTTTTGTGTGTGTTTCCTGCAGTTTTTTTTTGCCTGCCTGTTTGTCTGCTGTTTTTCCAACCGCTTTTCCAACGTTTTTCCTGCTGACTACTGACTGCTGCCTGCTGAGTGCTGCCCGCTGGCTGCCTTGTTGTTGTTGTGCTGTCCATAAGCAGATAATCAAAAGTAAATAAAAGCATTTCTCATTGTGTGACTCGCAGACGGCGCAGGGGAAGCCCCGCCAAAGGAGACAGATTAAGTAAATACTCGCACATTTTTCTGAGCTCAGGAATATTTTTGAAGTGCCGAAGGCCAGGGGGGAAGTTAAAAGGAGCTCTGCTCAGCCTTTTTGGCATTTTATGAATTATTTCGCAGCTCATTAACGGGAACACGTTTAAGTACTTAAACAATCAACGCCTTTTTGGACCGCCCCCCGCCCCCTCGGAAAACTTTCTGTCAGACATAGAGAGAGAGAGAGTCAATCTCTGAGGCTCGCATCGCATGTGAGTTTTGGTCGGCTGGGATAGGTAATTATTTCAACGATTATTGGGATTTGTTTTGAAAGGTTCTCAGCTCTCGGAGAAGAGCATTTAATTAACTCTGAAGACACTTTGATTGAACCAATTAGGGTTCTAATCACATTAAGCAGAAGAACGCAATCGGCTTAAAACACCCCAAAACTCTCTTTCTCTCCCTCATCTTGTAACATCTGAAACATCGCCATTTGTTGGTTAATCAGCTTAGGATTAATTAAGCATAGCATTAAGACAATAGGGAAATGTTTTTGGTCTTCTTAAGTTTGCAAAATTTCATTACACCTTGAGGGTATTTACCTGGCAAAACATTATTGCTGTTATTAAGTAGGTGCTTGTTGGGAAATGTTATCTTGGTTAGCTTCTGTTTTTGGTTTTAAAATGTTTTAATACTGCTACCTGCATCTGGTTTTTAGAACCCTTTTAAAGGTTGTCTGGAACTTTATTTCTACTTCTGTCAGATCGCTCATTTTCATGGCATATACTTGAAATTTTACTTCCTACTAAACAGATTTTAGAACCTTATAACTATTACGTTTTATTACTAAAATTATCCAAAGCTAATGGCTTCTGCTTTTTAGTTTGCTAAATAAAGTTAAGTTTAAATTCCAATTATTGTTGATTTCAGGCTTAGTCGCTCTGGTTGGCTCCTTTTGTTGATTCACAATTTGTTTTCCTTTCCAGCGCGGCGAATATATCAAATTAAATTAATTAGGTTTTTCCTGCCTGCGAGTGTCTGCGAGTGTGTGTGTTTCTGTGGGCCATAAACCGTATTTAAACTGAAAATCGCATTAATATCTGCAACATTTTCGTAAATTAGCCATGTTTCGTGAATCTGAATCCGATCCTAGGGCTTTTTGCGGCCTGCTTAATTGGCCATAAGACGCACGAAACCTGAAACTTTATGCCACAATGGCCGCATACAAAGCGACTTGATTAGGATCCTTTATGTCCTTGTTCCCAGCATGGAGACATCGAGACAGGGCAACCTGAGCAGCCAATTCAAGTCATACTCAACTCATGCGAAATCTGCCATACGCTAATCGAGTGCAAAGTGCTCTCCTGTCCTGTCTCCTGGCCCCCAATTAATAATCGTAGCCTAACCCAATGCACTTGTCGTCCGACAATTGTCCTTACTCACTCAGCCTAATTAGCCGGCAATGCATTTAAGGCCAAATGACAGTGCTGCACTGGCAAAATTATTGAATTCTCTTAACGGAAAATGATGTAGAAAATATTCATTAGTAAGAAGTTTAAAGAAAATATTGGAAAATATATTCAAAAAGCTTAGCTAAACTCAAGGAGAGGCGCGGAGAAAGGCTCTACTAAGAGGGTGTTTAGCTTAATGCCAAACTTAGGTATCAAATTAGCATTGCATTAACTCAGAGAGGATATTAATATACATTTAAGACTAACAGAAGTATAACTTACACTTTTTCCTCTAAGTGCATACATTATGCCTAACAAATTATAGGCCAATTGGGTACGCCCACTTTGGGTCCGTTCCTGGTCTGCATTCGGCTGGGGATTTATTTTTATATGCTGCTGCTCGTTAGGGATAATACACCATCCGTTTTAGGCGGCGCTTTTATCGCTCGCATCACCAGCATCCTTCGTTCCCCCTCCTCCTCCTCCTACTCCTTCTTCTCCTCCTCCTCCTCCTCCTCATCCTCCGACTGCATGCGTTAAGAGCCTGACTTTGTCCGGGAATTGCTCCAAATGTCGTCGTCGTCAACGTCTTTGCTGCACTGCACCGACCGAGATAATGCCAGAGAGCAAGAGATGCTAGAATGGGGAGCTCCTTAAGTGCTGGCTATGCCCGGAACAATTTGGCACCACATTGCGTATGATTAATATAAATTGTTTGGACTTCATTCTCGCTTGCTTTCACCCTCCTCCTTCGTCTTTGGCCTGCTCTCCCATTGACACTCCATGAAGGCGTGGGCGGAGGGGAAGTCCTGAATTTGCGAGCACTTAAAGAAATTGCCATACGCTCTTGGTACAGTAAAGCCTGCTGTTCATGGCTTGAGACTTATCGATAACTTAAATGCTAAAATTGATGAAAAATGGGGTAATAAGCTTAACTTTAATGGGTTATTTTTAGGGACAGCTACTAAATAGCTTATAAAATATTAAGATAAATTATATAAAATATGAAATTAAAGAGGAGCAAATGCTAAGCTCGTTGCAACACCTTATTTCCGAGTGTTGTAGTTCCTTTACCAGCGATTTGACTTATCGATCGAGCTGCCAGCTCAGTCATGCATTTTCCTCGAAACTTCGCTGTCTATACATATGCTCAAAGCGTGTATTTTGCTTTTTGGCTAAGGAGGTGGTACTGTTGTTGTTCCGGTTCCGGTTGTTGTTGTTGTTGTTGCAGCTGCCACATGCCATGGCCCAAAGTGTCACATTACTGAAAGTGCGACAGCTACGGCGAATGCCAGAGAACTCTTCTTCTTCAGGCTATCCGCCCGCTGCCTTCGAATCTTCTCCTCCTGCAGTTGTGATTGGGGTGCTGCTGATGCCGCAGGGGCAGCAGTGGCAGCAACATCGCAGCAGTAGTAGCAACAGCAGCAGCAGCAGCCACACGCACCCAGCTCAACTTTGCTATCATTTGTGGTTTTTGCATGTGCCGCATGCAGCATCGCCAAGTGCTGGCTACATTGCCACGCCCCTCTTTTCCACTCCCGCACCGGAACCTTACGCAAAAAAAGAAAACGGAGAAAAGAAAACTACTATACTGGGCAGGGAGAAAAAAGAAGGAAAATTGCATAAAAATCGCGTACACGCTTCAAAAATTCAACGGCCTGCCTATGAAAACGAAACGGCAGGAGGAAAAGCCACAGGCGCGGACGAAAGAAAAGCCGGGAAAAGTGGAAAGCACGGAAGGGGCAGGTTTTGGGGGCCAGTGGTCTGGACGCAGACGATTGTTGCAGCAGCTTGTTTAAATTTTATGTCCTGGCTTTTCATACTTGTTAAGCCGCCCGCCCAACGCTCAGCGAAGGGGCGTGCCAGGTGCTCTTTACCTCGTTTTTTCTTTTTGCCTGCCTGCCTGTTTCCTCTGATGCACGGCGACAGGCGAGAGATGTTGCCGCCGGCACAAACACACACACGCACGCACACACACATCCAGGTGTGGCACAGGTGGCAAAATGGTGGGCCATAAAAAAACAGCATCCGAAAATTGTTCGCTCCGACGCACAGATTCAAGTGTAATTTTTGCCACCTCGCGAAAGGCTTTCGGGTGGGGAAATGCACTCCCGAAACTTGAGGAAACTTGTTAAAAGCATAACTCAAAATATTGATAAGAGCAGAGAAGATAAGTCTAGAGGGGGGTGGTAAATAATGACAGGCGCACTTTTCTTCTTGATTTTATCAAATGCCAGAAAACAAGTTCCAATGATCAGCTTAAAAATATTTAATAAAGATGTTCCTTTGTCTTTCTTTTTCTATCAAACTTAAAGTTGGCCATCTAAACTTAAGGCCAGAAGTGGTCCGAGGCAAACTGAAGCCCACTTGACTCATATACTTATCTAGCCAACCGTTTCGCTCCCCACAAGGCGCTCAATGAAGTGATAAACTGGCAACATTTAGTCCCTTTGTCTTTTCCCCACTTTTTCGCTGCTTTCTTTCGCCTGCCTTGTGTTTTATGACTGAAGAAGTGAAAGCAAAACAAACAGAAAAGAGGAGAAGGGGACTGAAAAAACTTTTAAGCGCAACGAAGGGAAAACTCAGGCTCAAAAATCAAATGACAATAAACAAAAAAGGGGGTTGGCAGGCGTGCAGGGGTGCAGCCATAAAATAAATTAACCTTGAAGTTCAATGCGCAACTCAATTTGCTGCCTTCTGGGGCAAGGGCCAAGGAGTCGCCCTCGAAAATTGTTGCTTATTGCTGGGAAAGGAATGGGAGAGGGGGAAGAGGCAAAGAGTTCATAAAATACCAGTCAACCCTTTAATCCCCAGCCGCAAGTCTTGCTTTTATACGGCTTTCCATGATCTGTTTGCCGATTGAGCCATTTTTAAGGGCTTTGAAGTTTCTGGCCAAACTTTGGGTTTAAGATGTTAATCTTAAATTTTGTTTAAGTTTTGCATTTTTGTTAAAGAAATATTCAGTTTTTATAAGAGCTGAGAAGAAGATGAGAAGAAACTGAGAAGAAGCTGAGAAGAAGCTGAGAAGAAGCTGAGAAGAAGCTGAGAAGAAGCTGAGAAGAAGCTGAGAAGAAGCTGAGAAGAAGCTGAGAAGAAGCTGAGATAAAGCTGAGAAGAAGCTGAGAAGAAGCTGAGAAGAAGCTGAGAAGAAGCTGAGAAGAAGCTGAGAAGAAGCTGAGAAGAAGCTGAGAAGAAGCTGAGATAAAGCTGAGAAGAAGCTGAGAAGAAGCTGAGAGGAAGCTGAGAAGAAGCTGAGAAGAAGCTGAGAAGAAGCTGAGAAGAAGCTGAGAAGAAGCTGAGAAGAAGCTGAGAAGAAGCTGAGCAGAAGCTGAGAAGAAGCTGAGAAGAAGCTGAGAGGAAGCTGAGAAGAAGGTGAGAAGAAGTTGAGAAGAAGCTGAGAAGAAGCTGAGAAGAAGCTGAGAAGAAGCTGAGAAGAAGCTGAGAAAAAGCTGAGAAGAAGCTGAGAAGAAGCTGAGAAGAAGCTGAGAAGAAGCTGAGAAAAAGCTGAGAAAAGGCTGAGAAGAAGCTGAGAAGAAGCTGAGAAGAAGCTGAGAAGAAGCTGAGAAGAAGCTGAAAAGAAACTGAGAAGAAGCTGAGAAGAAGCTGAGAAGAAGCTGAGGAGAAGATGAGAAGAAGCTGAGAAGAAGCTGAGAAGAAGCTGAGAAGAAGCTGGGAAGAAGCTGAGAAGAAGCTGAGAAGAAGCTGAGAAGAAGCTGAGAAAAAGCTGAGAAAAGGCTGAGAAGAAGCTGAGAAGAAACTGAGAAAAAGCTGAGAAGAAGCTGAGAAGAAGCTGAGAAGAAGCTGAGAAGAAGCTGAGAAGAAGCTGAGAAGAAGCTGAGAAGAAACTGAGAAGAAGCTGAGAAGAAGCTCAGAAGAAGCTGAGAAGAAGCTGAAAGGAAGCTGAGAAGAAGCTGAGAAGAAGCTGAGAAGAAGCTGGGAAGAAGCTGAGAAGAAGCTGAGAAGAAGCTGAGAAGAAGCTGAGAAAAAGCTGAGAAAAGGCTGAGAAGAAGCTGAGAAGAAGCTGAGAAGAAGCTGAGAAGAAGCTGAGAAGAAGCTGAGAAGAAGCTGAGAAGAAGCTGAGAAGAAGCTGAGAAGAAGCTAAAAAGAGGCTGAGAAGAAGCTGAGAAGAAGCTGAGAAGAAGCTGAGAAGAAGCTGAGAAGAAGCTGAGCAGAAGCTGAGAAGAAGCTGAGAAGAAGCTGAGAAGAACCAGAAAAGAAGCTGAGCAGAAGCTGAGCAGAAGCTGAGAAGAAGCTGAGAAGAGGCTGAAAAGAAGCTGAGAAGAAGCTGAGAAGAAGCTGAAAAGAAGCTGAGAAGAAGCTGAGAAGAAGCTGAGAAGAAGCTGAGAAGAAGCTGAGCAGAAGCTGAGAAGAAGCTGAGAAGAAGCTGAGAAGAAGCTAAAAAGAGGCTGAGAAGAAGCTGAGAAAAGCTGAGAAGAAGCTGAGAAGAAGCTGAGAAGAAGCTGAGAAGAAGCTGAGAAGAAGCTGAGAAGAAGCTGAGAAGAAGATGAGAAGAAGCTGAGAAGAAGCTGAGAAGAAGCTGAGAAGAAGCTGAGAAGAACCAGAAAAGAAGCTGAGCAGAAGCTGAGCAGAAGCTGAGAATAAGCTGAGAAGAGGCTGAAAAGAAGCTGAGAAGAAGCTGAGAAGAAGCTGAAAAGAAGCTGAGAAGAAGCTGAGAAGAAGCTGAGAAGAAGCTGAGAAGAAGTTGAGAAGAAGCTGAGAAGAAGATGAGAAGAAGCTGAGAAAAAGCTGAGAAGAAGCTGAGAAGAAGCTGAGAAGAAGCTGAGAAGAAGCTGAGAAGAAGCTGAGAAGAAGCTGAGAAGAAGCTGAGAAGAAGCTGAGAAGAAGCTGAGAAGAAGCTGAGAAGAAGCTGAGAAGAAGCAGAAAAGAAGCTGAGCAGAAGCTGAGCAGAAGCTGAGAAGAAGCTGAGAAGAAGCTGAAAAGAAGCTGAGAAGAAGCTGAGAAGAAGCTGAGAAGAAGCTGAAAAGAAGCTGAGAAGAAGCTGAGAAGAAGCTGAGAAGAAGCTGAGAAGAAGCTGAGAAGAAGCTGAGAAGAAACTGAGAAGAAGCTAAGAGGAAGCTGAGAAGAAGCTGAAAAGAAGCTGTGAAGAAGCTGAGAAGAAGCTGAGAAGAAGCTGAGAAGAAGCTGAGAAGAAGCTGAGAAGAAGCTGAGAAGAAGCTGAGATGAAGCTGAGAAGAAGCTGAGATGAAGCTGAGAAGAAGCTGAGAAGAAGCTGAAAAGAAGCTGAGAAGAAGCTGAGAAGAAGCTGAGAAGAGAATTGCCTAAAAGGCTGAGGTCCTTTGGCAGAGGGGCACCCTTCTCACGTTCCCTTTTAAGGTTATAAACTGAAAATACATCACAGAAACCCCTTTAGATTGTTCCTCCTAATGTGTTGCCCTTTTATCCTAACGGTACAAGCTTAATTTCCATTCTGCTAGAAAATATAAGTAGAGCGTCGGGGCAAAGGTCAAAGTCTCAGTTCGATAATTACCCATCATAATAGAGCCAACGAATCGCTTCGACCGCATGCATTATTGAAAGGCTGCCCAACGAAGGCGAAGACAAAGCCCGACCACAAAGCAAATTTAAACAAAATTCCACCTAGTGACCCCTACCAGTGCATGGTTCCATGGCTTGGCTGGCTTGTTTTTAGGGTGAAGGGTTCAAAGGTTCAGAAGGGGCTTCAGGGGCTCTAAAGGGGGGTTAGCACTAACCGCGACCGGACCGATTCTGAAACGCACAAAGTCCATTTACATAAATGGTTATCCCCGATTGCCGCCCAGCTACCGCACACACATCGGCACGCACACACACA
Organism: Drosophila eugracilis; assembly: GCF_018153835.1. Taxonomy (NCBI): domain Eukaryota; kingdom Metazoa; phylum Arthropoda; class Insecta; order Diptera; family Drosophilidae; genus Drosophila; species Drosophila eugracilis. The sequence goes on from NW_024573535.1 coordinate 1,248,155, forward strand.
CACACACAAACACTCGCACACGCACTCAAGGCTTACCTTTGAACTTTGGCCACATCAAATTAAATAAAAGGTTAGCAGCTTGCTGGGCGATGAGGTAGGGCGAAGTTTTTTACACAGTATGATGGATGTTCCGATAGCAATAATGCTGTCACCGACATGCCCTTGGCCTGGCAGAGCTTTCTAAAAATAAATAAAAAAATATAAATTCTTAGTTAATAGTTAAATTTCTGTCTTTAGTTTAACATTCATTTCAACTTCTTTTAAACTAAATTACATTTTAATTAAAACTTTCTAAGGTTTCCCATTTAAAATGACATCGCTGCCAGGCTAAGCTCCTTGAACTCACTGGGCATTAGACTCGCCCCTCCCTCCACCCATAGACGACGCACCAACGTCAGTGTCCTTTGAAATATGGTAATGACCACAAGCAAGGACATCAATCGATGTTGCCGCATTTGTTTTGCTCCATACACTACTTTGCCCTATTAATATTTCACGTTTCATATTCGCATTTACCTGCCGCCCCACTCTGGCGGCTCATTTACCTGACTGGTTCGGTTCGGTTCGGTTTGGTTTGGTTACACCGACTGGTTCCGGATGTCTGGCCGTGTCAGCGGAGTTGAAAAGGGTTTTTTTGTTTTTCCTCTGTTGGTGTTGTTGTGCTCGCATTTCCCATTGGCATCTTCCGCCGATTTCCCGGTTTGCCAGCTTTCCTGCCTCTCTCTCCCCACCCATCCTCAGTTTCAGTTTCTGTTTCAGTTGCGGTCGGTGGATGGGCGTGTATTTTAATTGTGTTGACTTTGTAAATGATCCATTCATAATGCTACTCGAAGGCATTGCCAACGTCATCGTCGTCATCATTTCCATGGCCGTTCGGCCTGTTTTTAATGGCCGCATTTAAGCCGGGTCCGAACAGCCACAAAGCTTGTAAAGAAGTAATTGAGAGATTTACAGCCATGTTTTACCCTATGATCTTGAGGTTAATAAATGTTTTTTTTTTTTGGCCTGACAGGATATTCATAAGCCAGGACTTGCAGATAAGAAAAGATATGGCCATGAACAAAAGTTGTCTTTGAGTGAAGGTCACGACTACTCCTGCTTCTTAACCAAAATGAACAGCTTTACTGTTGTATCTCTTATGGACTTGTTATCCTTTCTGTTGAGTGTATTGTTCATTACACCCCTTTCTTCGCACTTACAGGGTGTACGACAAAAAAAGTCCAAGCCAGAGCAAATGAAACGAAACGAAAATCGATAATGAATTAATTTCCAGGCACCGAAGGCAAATGGCGCAGACAAATTTATGACTGTGGACTGGGACCGGCATTGCAATGATGTTATAGTGCCTTCCCGCCCCCCTGCCGCCGCCGCCCCTGTCCAGCAGCAGCATTTAACATTTACTCAATGGTCAGTCCGTATTTTCCACCGGCCCTCAAGTCCAATAAGCCTCAGTTCGACTGTTACGGCCACTGAGAGCGTTTAAAGTTAAGCCTTTCGCTCAATATCAGCACACAGCGAAAAAACAAATTGAGTTTGATATTAACTTAATGTATTTAAGAAAGATTTTACAGGTAGTATGATTATATCCCCTTACCAGGTAGACATGCCAACGCTTAACTTCAAATAAAACTCTTTTTGACTTCTCTAATTACGTAAATGGCAGACAATTTAACTTTGCCTATTTCCCAGTTGCTTGACGAAATGCCCTTAATTAAATATAAAATCCTCTACAAATTGTAATCACTTTGTCTGTGATTTTTGTCATAATTGCAGTCAAATCTCAAAAACTCAATCTTGGGCAAAGTTTTCGGTGAACCTCTAGGCTGGCTTGGGCCTTGGATGTGTGTCACAGCGTGTGCCCCAAGTCCTGGATCCCTTCTCTCACCTTTTCCATTCCTGCTATTTGTTTAGGCTCCATAGGGGATAGGGGGGATAGGAGGGTGAGGAAGTAGGCCTGGTTTCTATTTGGTTTTAAGTGGGCAAATTGCTTATGTGGGGCATCTACACCTGAGCCGGCCTAACTGTCGCAGGGCAACCAATTAGTGTCAATCAAAAGTTTTCAATACCCTGCCTAGGGCTTACATATCGCTATGATGGCTATATCGGTCTAAGGGGGTACCCTATATATCCTTTGTTTATACAAATTAAGGGAAATATATTAATAAATCAACTTAACTTGGTTAAAACTCCCCCATCTTCTGGCTCTAACCAATATAGAGAGAGTGTAGTAAAGATCGTTGTTCCCCCCGCCGAAAGCAATAATTTTTTTAAGTAGGGCATTTCGAAATGCCAACATACCGAATATCTAATTGAAATGTATGCAAACGGGGGGGCTATTAGATATGCCCCAATGGCTTCCAAAGGGTCCTTTCGAGGGCCTGCAAAAATGCCATGTCAGTTAGCCAAGTTAGTCAGCCATCAGTCGGCGTCGGCGAGATGGCAATCGAGTCGCATTAAAAACTAATCGCAGGCCATGCATGCGGCTCAAATGATTAAGCGTTCAATTTGCCAGCACTCGACATGCAATTAAAGTTGCCTCTAGAAGTGTGTGTTGGGTTTTCTTTTCGGAACAGTTATTAGTGTTTGCCTGTGTGTGTGTGTGTGTGTGTCTGCACTAAGCTATATATGTATGTTTGCCAACCTGTTCGTGCTGCACGTGTTTGTACATGGAATGCAACTGTAATTATGCGCACGACTGACATACATTAGCCACCCCAGAAAGAGTAGAAAGCGGGGTGTATTTATAGCCTACTTAAAGGTAACTAAGACACGGCACGAGCATAAGTCAAGTGACTATCTTTCAAAGCCCGTAAAATGGGATCACCATATGCATCCGAGGTGTTTCTAAGAAGGATAACCACGAACACTGCCGGTGGCGAGAACATAAATCCTTGGGTTAAGATAGCCCCAAAAGAAGAGCTCCTTGTCTGTCATAAATCTTGGGACTAACCAAAAAGGAAAACTCATAAAGGAAGTGGCCTGATCTTGGTCACTGATAGGGCTTTCTCTTATCTTTTTCAATAAAAAGAATGCGTCTTGAAAACCTTACAAATCTTCATGGATTTGCAGTAACAAAAGTAATGCATTTATTTCCTACATTTACTTAAGAAAGTTGAAAATTCCTTAATCTGCTGGGAACTTTGTAGTATTTCCCCCATTCACCAGGAAATCTCTGGGGCCTCACTCTCTGGCCCCGCTCCACTGGCGATCCTCGTTCCTTGGTCTGGAAACTTTCGGTCGTTCCTCATTGTACAATTTGCTCTTCGGCTCTTGTTTGACATGCAAATGCTGCAGTTTAGTACATAAAGTTTTACCGAAACATATAGAGTACATAGTCGCCAGTGCATGTCCGAGGGATGGATGGGTGTGTTTGTATGAGAAATGAGAACATCGCTTGGCACGCGAATTGTGTGGCAACATTTTGTTGTTTAATTTTTGTGTACCGACAGCAAATTGAAGGCCCAGTCCCTCCAAAAAAGCAACCCCTTACCAAGCCCCCCTCGAAAACCCTACTCAAACTCAACGCTTGGACGTTGGCAATTTGCTGCATACAAATCGCGACTGGCAACGCCGCTGCTGTGATTATTGTAGTTGCTGCTGCCGCTGCTGCTGGTGGCAGCCAAAAGAACTTAAAGTAGGTTACTTACTACCACGCACACATAGGCATCTTTAAAGGCACTGCAAGAAATATGTTCATAATTTTATTTTTAATTTAACTTTAAAAATAACATCTTAAACTAAACTATGTAGAGTTTTTGATATTGAGTTTAAGTAAAGGTTAATTAATAAGATCGAGAGTTCTGTGCAGCTTTATACAATTTTTATACCAGTTACTCGTAGAGTGAAAGGGTAAATTAGATTCGTTGAAAAGTATGTAACAGGTAGAAGGATGCGTTTCCGACCCTATAAAGTATATATATCCTTGATCAGGATGAATAGCTAAGACTATTGAGCCAGGTCGGCTTGTCCGTCCGTTTGTCCTTCTGTCCGTATGAACGCTGAGATCTCAGGAACAATAAGAGATACAAAGTTGAGATTAACCATGAAGATTCTTGAGGTACCGGGACAGTGAAAGTTTATTACAGCATCCTGCCACGCCCACTCTAACGCCCACAAACCGCGGAAATCTTTGGCATCTATTATATTATTATGAATGCCTTCGTTTGACCTTGTATAACTTATTTCTGTTAATATCTATCGATTTACCAAAAGATTTTTTAAATCGGAATATTATTTCGCTACTTATGAAGAAATTTAGGTTTTAAGGCCTCACATGGTTTGTGACGTCACTATCAGTTACTCAACATGCTTCCTCTGACAATAGGTGGCGCCTTGTGAGTTTCCACTAGCAAAATTCATTTCTTAAAATTGTGTCAAGCAGTTATGGGTATCTTATAGTCACTTGACTATAACGTTTCCTCTTGTTTATTCTTGAAATATATATGTGGGTTTTCATTTATTATATTTAAGTTTATATTATATTTATTGATTAACTTAAGTTAACTTGACTTATTTTTTAACTAACACGTCGTCGCGTCGTATGTGTTTCTTATTGGCTCCTCTTATTGCCGTCTTTTCTTAAATCAAACAACGCGTCTTATTAGCTCCTCACTGAGCAGGTCTTTTTGTCGTCGCGTCTTCTCACCAACTCCGCGATCCTCATGTCGCTCTCTTGTCCTTAGCATCGTTCATCTCGTCGTCGTCTTCTTAGTCTGCTTCTTGATCATCTCCTTCGCCAGATGGCCAATCGTTACTTGGTTTCTGCTTCGTTGTCTAGGGTCTTCATCTGTTCTTCTTAACCATTCCCACATAAATTTTTGTTTGATATTTATTATAATTTTTTAAGATTAAATTAAATTAAACTCACTCTGATCATAGCTCCACCTTTGAGACAAAGCAGTTTGTCTTTATCTTGTTTATTATTTAGAAAATACTTATGAAGAAGCCAGTTTAGTTTGGTTTTAGTTTAGTTTTGCTCTTGAAGATTATTTAGTGAAAATTCAAATGACAGAACCCAAAGCTAAAACACATATAAAATAAATTAACAACAGTTGGTCCTTTCTTCTTAGGCATAGTTAAACAATTTAAAAGTTAACTAAAAGGATTCCAGACATGACCTTCATGGTGGTCAGTCATATAAGCTAGAGATAACCTTGTTTAGAATGTGGGTTAAAAGAAGGTTATTGGTTACCAAATTCCTTTAAGTGCAGGACTCACGTTTAAGTGCCATATGTTGTCAGTTCGATCATAGCAAAACTATCTATTTATTTATTTATTATTTATCTAAGGCTAACGGTTAGTTAAAACAAAGAGCTAGCATAGGGGTAGGAGCAGTAGCAGCAGTAAAACTAAAATGTAAACACGGCAAAGTATAAAATCCACATTGCAACTTTCTATTATTATCCACAAAGAGGTTCAAAGTCAACGCTTAACTTTCTATATTTAAAAACAAATCTACAGCGAAATAAAATAGAAATAGAGAATGCCTGTTGACTGTCTCACGATGAGTCGACTTTACAGACTAAATTGATTTTTGCCATAGCTGTGTTTTTTAATCAAGACATTAAATCGAAGCTGAATATAGTATTCCGTAAAGACATTAAACATATGTTTTAAAAACCTAAAAGACTCAACAGCCGACTACAGTGACTATAAGATTCGCGCTTTTCTGATCAATAATTTGACAATTAAATACCCTTCAAGACAAATTTAATTTAATTTGAATAGACAATCTTTTACTAAAGGGCACTCACCTTAGGAGAGGTCTTGAGGGTCCCTCCATTAACATCTTAAAGTCCTGATATAATATGCGATCAAATATCAGCAATATACGTTTGAGAGCTATAGGCGAAGAAAGTTGATATTCCACACAGAAGATTTCCATATCGTGATTACCATTACAAGGTAATCACACACGTAACTACTACTTGAATTGCTTACCTAAAGTTGAATCCTGATTTTCTTTCGGTGCACCCGGCAAGTAGCAATCGTGCATACTTAAGTCACCAGACCAGCCAAGCGTCCTAGCCACGCCCCTCTGCTACGCTCACCGACGCTGCCCCCACCTTCTGCCCCACCCACGCCGTTGCCATCACTTTTAGGTGCTGTAATTGAGGCAACTTTGCAGCAAGGCAAAAGTTGCCGCATGTACGAATAGTTTGCTGCATAATGACAGGCGCGCCGGCATGCATATTTATGCCTCAAAAAAGCCCCGCTTTCGCCCGCTTTTCTCATGGTTTTGCGTCTTCAGTCGAACACTTTCCAAGGCGCGGAAAGTCACGCTCTATTGGCCCAACCAATGTGGCCAAAACGAACGAGTTGGTCGGGGTGGGTTGGGGGAAGGCACTTTTATTGGGCAAAATAAAAAAACAGAAACCGGAAGAATCCCCCAGTGAAAGGACCTCCCAATGCGCCGAAAGTGATTAATTATTTAGAAAACATTTCAATAGAGTTTGTTTGATTTCAAATGAAACCGCAATGAGAACAGCAGCTGCCAAAGTTACTTCCGGTGCTCTTGCCTCTCTCTCCCGCTAACTGTCTATCTGCCCCTCTCACATCTCCTACGGCCAGTCAACCGCCAACTGTGGCCAGCAATAAAAAATTTTACAGACAATTCGCTTTTATTGCATTTCGTTCGCACAGCCAAAGAGGAAGCGAGATGGAGCGATGGGGAGGAAGGGAGAGAGACAGACAGACGGTTGATTGTAGCCACAAAAAAAAAAGTTAGCGCTTGCAGTTTAGTTGGCTTTAAGTTGGCTAAGCTAATTTGTTTAACTAGTTTCTGATGATAATTTATACATTATTTTGCCTTTTTAAATGCAATTTCAGAGGTAAAAACTTTCAATTTGATTTTTAAACTGTTTCCTCTTTGTAAGCCGTTTTAGTATTTACATTTTCAGGTTGTTGTTTATAAATAATAAATATTAGTTTTTCTTAAATATCGAATGTTTACTTTTGAACCATTGCTGTACACTTTTTCACAGAGTACTGTGTATATTTTCATTACATTTTCTTTCTGCACAAAACCAAAACGAATATGTTTTTTTTAGGACGCATAAATCCTAAAACCGCATTCCAATTTTGGGCGACTGATCAGTGGAGAAGAGAAAGCTCAAAACCGCAATCAATAATGTTGCACATACCCCAAAAAAAAAAAGGAAGAAAAAAGTCGCACAAAAAAAGAACTTCCGCTCGCAGAAGGCTGTAAAAAATGTGCTGCATACTTTTAGGCAGGCGCAAGCCATAAAGTCAAGAGGTGGTTTGTTTTTTATTCCTTCGTCTCAGATAGAGGGGGGTTCGGGACAAGGAGTGGCCCAGAAAGGCGCCAACTTGAGGTGTTTGCCAATGCACTTGTGGGGTCTAAATGAATTAAAAAATCGAATGGAACGAGTTGCAAGCGCCAGTGGAAGTGAAGCAATGAAAATTATCCAAAGGAGAGGCGCCTGGAAAATTGCGCCAAACGAAAGGAAACTTTAACAGCCACTGGAGGCTCGCTGTGGGCGGGGCGGAATACAACAGCTGCATACAAATGCCCAATGTATGTAAGTGCTGCGTGTGTGTGTCGAGTGGGGCAGCAGCAAAGAAAAAAATTAATTTAAATTTTTATGATGCCATAAAAATAATGCATGGCATGTCTGGGCCCCCAGCCAAAAGGAGAGACACCCAGTATGGGTGGTTGCGGGGCATTTTACTGGGTGGTGCAGGGTGCGTGGCAAGGCTGAGGCGAAGTGAAGTGGAAGCTGGCGCACCGTCCATGGCAAAAAGCAAAGGCAATGGCGCCACGTTGCCCCAATTAGCTGCACACTGTGCCCCAGCATGTGGGCATGCCAGCAGAGGTTGTGCACCACCCACACGCCGACACATATACACACACATATACACTCTCAGCCGACTGGCAACCTAAGCAGCATGTCATTAGTGCCGCCTTCAAAACAAAGCAACGAACACGCGGAAATGCGATGAACAAAATAAAGCGCCGTGGCACACAGAGAGCATTAAAAATTCCTGCAACTTGGTCATGTCCTGGCAATATATAAGAGCATATAATATATATATATACCCACTCGACTCGGAGCAGATCTGGCAGTCTGTTAAGCAATATTTCAAGCAGTGACTGCTAGGATTTTTGAAGGAAAACAGGTGGTTTATCAAAAGTGGCAAACGGGAAAATAATGCTAGGAATTTTGAAGATAAATAGATTATTTTTAATATTAAATATGGTTAGAGACTATTTTTTGGCAAAGTTGTAAATTCAAATAACGTGTATAAATATCAAAAATGTTAGAAATTGCACTTTGGAAGTCATTATCTCCACATTATTAGAAAAAGTGACAGAAAAGTTCTCAAAAAGTTCGCTTTATGCTTTTAAGATGAGTTTAAAGACAAAATAATCTGATTTTTAGTTTCCTTTAGGAACTTTATAGAACAAATTCATCAAGATAAAACATTATTGAATACATTTCACGTTCATTTATACTTCTATTCGCCTTAAAAACAAGCTCTACTTATAAATACTTCGAAATATAGAACTTCCATCTCATTTTACATAACTAACCCAAGGATTTCATCACTTATCAGTCCCATTAAACAATTTACTAATGACTTGCAGCTGGTTAATAACGTTTTCCTAAGTCAATTCGATTTACACCATCCACATTATCATATATTTTTATATCTTGAGCCAACAGTGCGTATACGCAATAATCCTTGATAAGCTTCAAGCCGGCAAATAAGTGAAAGCAAACCAAGAGAGAGCGAAACACAAAAAACTTAGCTCCTCATTTGCACTACATACCGCAACAGGATAGATTGCCACGCCCCCACCTCCCCAGCTCCTCTCTACAGCCGCCCACGAAAGCGTCGGGGCGTAACAATGAATACAAATGAGTCATTTATGGCCAACAAAAGGAGCACGGAAATACACGTTGCTCTGTGGCCAAAATGGAAACGAAAGAAGGCGGAAAAACAGGCAAACAGAAAAACAGAAAAAATGTCAAGGCAAGGACACATCAAGCTGAATTCTCGCCATAAGGTTAACAATGGTATGCTTAAGTATCAAATTTATGACTGCGAAATGCAATTAAAACCGAGAAAACCATTTTATTGCAGTTTATAAATTACAATTAAAAGTTTCGTTTATATTATTGCTCGTTGGTAAGTTGGTTTTGGCATTTATGGTTGTTAAAAACTGATGGGAATATGTTAAATAAATTTATGATAAGAATTTTCAACTGAAAACAACTGAAAAAATCAGAAATATGTATTTAAACTTAGTAAGTAATGATACAGCTTATGTAAGCTTCAAGTCCTTCAAGTTTTCTTTACATCACATTGCCGTTTTATAAACCCAAACATCCCTTCACCATGTTCCCAATTTCTAATTGCTTTCCGAAAATTGCTTAAAAATTGCCGAATTTCCTGCCTTTCCTTTTCCTTGGCCGCCCCAAGCTGTGATTTATTTGACACACTGCACATGGCACACGGAAATGTTCTTTGATCGTTTCCGGTCATTTCTCATGGCCGAAATTCGGGTCAATTTGTAATCCTTGCCCTCTGATCCCGCCCCGTCATCCTCTCTTCTTCTCCGCCTTCACAGCGTCTGGCGGAGACATTAAGTTAAAAGTGCGGACTAGAACGAAAGGACTAGCAGCAGTCTCGCAGTTTTGTTTATGTTTCGTTTTGAAATTTATTGTTATGAGCACTGTGGACAGGACTCGTAGAGGTCCTTGGGCTTTAAGTTGATGAAACGTCATAATTGGCTGGGCGTGAACTTTGACTGGAACTTCGATGGCAATTAAAATCGAAAATTCCAATACACGCAATGCGGGGGCAATTAAGAGACCCCCAAATGATTTACTTATCGATTCGCCACCTTCCGACTCCTTGCTACCCCGCCGCCAATATGATTTACTGCAACATCTCGACTATAATGCTGACTTTAATTGACTCTCAAGTCGGTGGGTGGTTCAGGAAGATCTCCGAGGAGTCTCCGGGAGTGCACTCCATAATTTAAAGTCATTTCATGCAATGAATCTCTCGCCTGCGGGCATTATGATTTTGGTGCTTGGCTTAAAAAGTTTTGGTGGCTTATTATAAGAAATTATAAGTTAATTCATGTTAATATTAAATATTAAATATTAAAATTTAAACAAATGTTTATATTTTTGCTGTAACTTAAAGGATATTTGTGAACCTTCCTACCTTAATACTACAACTTTTTTGTAGGGCATTTCATAGTCACTATTTTTAGAGTCTCTCTCTCCCTTCTTTTCTTGCTGCCTTTCATGTTTCACTTCCGTTTCGCTGGCAACAATTTAATATTTGAAAAAGCGCAGGACGAAGCCAAAAGAAGGAGGCGCCGGGCCAGGAGAAGCAGCAGTTGTAGCTGCAATGAAAGAAGAAGCAGAGCCAGCTCAATGCAATTAATCAAAATGCTGGCCGCGAGTCCTAGTCCTTGCCCCCTGCTCCCATTCTACGCCGCCACCCACGCCGAATCACCCACCGAACAAACCCAATTTCTATGTTCTTTTGCTGCCTTGTGCCCCTTTTGAGTTCCTTTGCCAAATGGACAGAAAACAATTTATGGTAGATGAGTTTGAAGAAAGTAGAAATCTTTTTTAAAATCGTAAAAAAAAAATCTCTCAAAGATTTCGAAGAACTTTAAACTAGAAGAAACTGAACTCGGAGTATCAAAAAATGTATTTTTTATAAAAATTGTATTTTATATATATTTTGTTTATTGGAAAGGAATTTTTATCATCCAAAAAAGGATTTTTATTAGACATAAAAATGAAAGTGAAAAAAATGATTGCCTACTTTTAGGCAGCGTCCTGATGCAGATCCTACTCCCCTGAAATTTCTGTTCTTTTCTGCCAGTGTTTGGAAGTCTAAGTGCGAGACATAAATGTATGTGTATGCTGAAAAGTGGTAGGCGGGGTTGACAAAGAGGCGTGGTGGTAAGGGGACCTCAACCAGTCCTACGATGTGCAATGCAAAAACGCAATTCGTAGGAACTTGGCTGAGACAGGAAACAAAACTAATTATCGTTATAGCAAAATTTTTGTTTTACGACTACTGTAAATCCCCGCCTCCTGCCCCCTGTCACTCTTTACATGTACAAGTAAAAGAAGAGGGTGAGGGGGATGGGGATGGGGATGAGGCAATGTAAAAAGGGGAACCGGAAACGAGGGCGGGGCTATGGCAAAAGCGATGTGGAGCCGCCCATATTTATAATTACTGTTTGCACACTTAACGAAGACGCCAAAACGACAAAAAACAAGAAGAAGAAGAAGAAGAGGAAGAGGAACTATAAGAAGAAGAAGAACATGTTAAACAAGAAGAAGAAGATTAAACTCTACAGCATGACGAACGAGAAAGAGAAAAAGAAGAAGCAGAAGCAGAAGCAGAAGCAGCGACTAAAACGGCAGACAACATTTTTGAAACTTCATTTTCAAAATTATGCTCATTAATCATGAAAAACAACCGAAAATGTTGACAAGCTCAAGGGGTATGAGGGTAAAAATTGAAAGTGGGTTGGTTTAGGGGGTGTCTATAGCGTAGGTGTACACCCTAAGAGGATGTGCGTGCAGATACTCGTACATGTGTGTGTGTGTGTGTATTGGCTGTTGGCGTGTCGCATAATACTTTGTTAGGCCCCAACACGCAAATCAGCCAGAGAAATTGTCACACTGGAAAAACAAGAGCTAGAGCGGATGGAGGCGGAAAAACGATGGGAAAATGGAAAAGGAGTGGGAGGAGTAGGGGATAAAGGCCATTGGGGCAAAGGTGAAAACTTCAGCTTCGATAGGGCGTCAGGTTACAGGTCCTTAAGTACAGTGCGTTTCGGATGGATAGGACAAGTTAACGAAGCAAGCCCTTAGGATAACACATTTAAAATAAAGAAATAATTGGAAAACAATTAAAAACCGATTTTTAAGGGTTTAAAGACTCCTATATACTACTATCCTAAAGTTATATATATGAAAAAGGGAACCCTTCACCCAATACTCTTTATGATTAAGCTCCTCTAATCCCCTTCTAATTATTTCCAATTAAAACTAATAATCGCCTGCCATTTGCATTTCCTAAAAATCAGCAAAACAAATCAATAATTTCCTCAGCGAAAATCGAAGGTTAGACTTAGAGCTCTTGTTTTCATTCCCAGGGGATAATTGCCAACAATTACGTGTGTAATTACAATACTTAGCCGCACTGTATAGGGCAACTAGTCCAGTATATGGGTAACCCAATTAAACCCTCGACCGTTCCCTGGCGACCTTGCACGCACAGCCAAAGGATTCGTGACATTGAGTTGGAAAAACTAAGGTGGAAATGAGGGAAAGAAAGGGGGGGGGGATGGAAAACCAAGAAAGTAAATTGGACTTGATTTACGAGCAATGAATTAATGGAAACCCAGCCAGCAGATAGTGGAGCCCACTTTAATTTTCATATTCGCTTGCCAGAACCCTGCCTTGAGCCGTTGCCTGTTGGTGTATATATCGGAGGGGGGGCATTATCTGACCATTAACCATTAACCATTATCTCGGTATCTTCGGGTTCGACCTTGGGTCGCAGCTGTTGCCCGACTCACACGCACCACAAATAAAACGCAAATTGTATAACCAAGCCCAGAAAAAGAAACCAGCCAAGAATATAGAGAACTAACAAGGGATCGATGTTCTATATACCCTATATTTTAGGGCAATTTAAAGGAGGTGAATAATATATAAGTTTTTTAATTGGTACCTAATAAGAGCTTGTAATTGCAGGTGATTAGTTTCCCTTCTTAATTTTTTGTACGTAATCGAATTTACATTTTTACCTCAAAGACTTTCACAACTTTTGTGGCAACCTAAACAGGATCATACCCTTTTGAGAAGTTGCAACCTTAGAGCCTTAGCATTGACATTGTCTGTCCCTGGCCTTGTTGGTCTTTCTCCTCCCTGTTATCCCTCTCTTCCTGTTATTTCCCATTTTCTATGTTTTATCGTGTTTGTTTGGCTCTTTTTGGGGCTTTCAGCGGTCGCACGTAGCAAATTCCATTTACGTGTCCTTGAATTTTGCCTAATATTATTTGGTCCTGCTTTATCCCAGCCAAGGCAAACTGTAATAGAAACAGAAGTCGATGTAGAAACTAATAATCAATATGGCAGACTGCAAAAATGATGGAATCGCATCAAATCAAATCGAATAAAACGGAATATAAAGCCGGCTGAAAGAGAAGCAATTTGTGGGCCCATTTCCTTGACAACAGGTGGCGTCTGTCTAGGCTGGGATTTTGGCCACGAATCGTAGAAGGTGGCTTAGGGACTCATAACCGTGGGTCGACGCATTGGATTAATATTTAATTAAATTGATAGGCTATCCTGGATTCCAGGATCTGTTGACAACAGCCTGTAGAATGCTAAAAACGCTGACAGCCCAGTGATTTATTTATGTTCCGCGGTGGGCTCTTTGGGTGTCTGTCTGTCTACTGTCTGTCTGCAAATATTAATTATATTTCCACTGGAAAAGTTGGCAAAAAAGCACTTAAGCCGAAGGAAATTGAGCTCGTTGGGTAGCTGCACGGCGGTTTCAAGCTGTTGGAAAGCTTGAGCCATTGAATGAAGTGGTTTTAAAGGTGTAAAAAGGACTCTTAACTTTCTAGGCTTTCTAGACTTTCGTTCACATTTTCCCTAATATGTTTTTAAACTAATTTTCCTGACCTTCAATCTTATTTTTCCTTACTTGCCAACAATTTAACTTTTGGCCAGCAAGTGCTGCTAAATCATTGGTCAAACTGCCTATTACAGATTGTTTAGTGATTTGCAAAAAAAAGAGGAAAAATTCCCAGACTTTGCCAGCGCTTTTTCTGCGCCACCGTAACCATAGTGTGTGCACCTTAATTGCGCCACAAATACGTGGCATGCCACCGTCAAGGATTGCCAAAATCTCCTTTGCCCTTGCGGTCGGTTCACGCTTTTCTTCATGGAGACACACTACGAACCCTACCAGCCGAACTCCACTCTCCTTTCCCCGCTTTGGCAGGCCTGCTTTGGGCCATAAGTCTCCCAGACAAGCCAGGCCAAAACCGAAACTGAAACTGAGGAATGGAAAACCAAACTGAGTTCGAAAGGGTACGCATTAGGGTGATGCGGCTTGCAAAAGATTCCATTTACAGATTCGATTATTATATTAATATAAGAAAGAAATTTGGCATTAAATTAGAATATACACTTAAAAGTATGCTACATTATTTTATAAATCAAAAACTAAGCATCACAAAAACTTCTAAAGTAGTTTTTACTATAAATAAATATTAAGCTACAAATTCCAACTAACTTTCCAGTGTTTAATGAAAGCAGCTTTTCTGTTTCAAAGGTGGAAACACCCTGCTTTGAGGCTGATGTATGGCTCTGGTTAGTTAGGATCTCCGCCGAAACTTGGAAACGTTTTGTAAGCGCTCATGCTGTCAGTCGTTTCTCCAGTTTTTCGCCCCTTTTCCCGCCTTTCCTGTACATCCTCGGCACTTTGTGCTTTGCAAGGCGTATGTTTTGTGTTTCTGGCAGAGAGTTGTGGAGTTTGTCATCCGCATGGCGACAGGACGCGCCGAACAAATGGACCAACAGCCCGAGTATCTGTGTCTCGTTTATGATTGCATTATGGCCAAAAACAGCTGAAGTTGATGCCACAGCTCACATGTAGTGAAGTCCAACTCTATCCCTCTCCCTCTCTCTCTCTTTCTCTGTGAAACAGGAACATCAACAGCTACAGCTGCGTAAATTTGCATAATTCCACAATAAGCTGTAAGCCGGCAAAAGGGAAGGTTTTTGGTTTGAGTGAAAAGTTTAGAGACGAGAAACTGTTTCGCCAGACTAGAAAGTTTCATCGGCTTGTAAATGATGTTTTCCTGCAGCCACGTTGGTGGCATAATGGCGAGGTGGGGGCTTCATGTTGCCAGGGATTTATCAGTTCGGATCACTCTCGTCTCCGTTCACAGATTTTGATGACTGGAGCGTAATCCATCAACAGTTGGACAGTTTGTGGCCAGAGTCGGTCACAACCAGTGACGCTCAAGAGTGATAAGTGCGGATTTGGGCCAGGCCAAAGCAACTAAGCTAATTAATTACGTTAGTTTGCGTGGCGACTGAAAAACATGCCCGAAAGTATGCAGCACAAGCACTGTGACTTGCTGCTTTCTGTTAAGATTTTTGAAATGAATTAACTTTAAATTATTTATAATAAGAATTTTATTGAGTAAAAGGAGTTCGATTGTTGTATTTTTAAAAACCTAAATATTAAGCTAAACAATTTTTGTAATATTAAATTTGACTTGAAATTTCAATAATCATGAATTTTCCCCTTGAAATCCCTTTAATTTCCAAACTAAACCTTAAATTTCCCCATCCATCTTTATTTCTACCACATCTTCTCGCATATGAATTCCCAGCGCATAATTTGTTTACTGTAACTTAAATCAAATCCCATCGTAATTAATTTTCTATGAAACCACAAACTTCTCAACTCTTTCGGGCTGACAAAGCAAACAGTTCCACTCCGGCAATCCCTTCATGGCGGCCAAAATCATCTGCACTCCACCGCAATGAAATTTTAATCTCTCTCTCCCGCTGCCATTTCGTGGGAGTGACATGGGCGGTGGGCTAACAAAGAGATGGGGAGGAGCTGACAGAAATCCCCGAGGGTTTTCGCAACGTCGATTACG
Organism: Drosophila eugracilis; assembly: GCF_018153835.1. NCBI lineage: Eukaryota > Metazoa > Arthropoda > Insecta > Diptera > Drosophilidae > Drosophila > Drosophila eugracilis. Next base: position 1,263,855 of record NW_024573535.1, read on the forward strand.
TCCCACCTCCCTCACGGGCAAAATGTCGAGGAAAAGGACTTGTCGCAGGACATGTGTTGCAAACAGCCTACGTTTGTTGGCCAAAGTGTTACTGTTATTGCTGCCAAGGCAGTCACTTGGCCAACACAACAACAATAACAACAAAAACGTGGTAATCTTGGTATTAAACCTGCAGGCAGGATGAACTCGCCCTGAAACCAGCCAGAACTTTAGTTTACTTGAGGAAAACACTAAAATGCAGGATTATCAATGCTTTGCAATAATCTTTAGTGATCATATTTGGTATTACTTCTAATACTTGTGGCTAAAACATGTCACAAGCCTGGCTTTTGGCCTTTAAATTGGCTAGGAAAAATTCACCTACTCAACCGAAAGTTGGTCCTGCCAGAATTTGCCAGCAATCATTCTTGTTTGACGTCAGTTAACTCCCAAAACCAAAGTATTCTTGAGTCAATGCCAATTAAATCGATGACAGCATGACAATGGAATTGTGTGTATTAGCCATGGCCAACGTTTTTGCCCAACCGAGTTGCATTGGTTTTGTCCCTCATAGGAAATCCTTTCTACATGAAGAATAATTCAGTTTGTTAGGGGAAAAACTCTTAAATTTCTTAATTTTAAAAGAAGTTTTTAATTTAGCTTAAAAGTGACTTTTTCCAAGACTATTTCTGCTGGGAAATATTAATTAATTAAAAATTTATAAAGCCAAGTAATTCAATATACAAGCTTAATTAGCCGTAGTCCCATTTCCATTGTAATAATAATTTGGAAATATTTTCCCCTGTGCAGTTGTCCCTTTGCCCAATGCTCCTCAGTCTTTGTTTGCATTTGTTCCCTTGGCTGCGTTGGATTTTATGAGCTGGAGAGGAGTCAGTAGGGTAGAGGTGGACCAGAGGAGGACCATGAGCAAGAGCCTCGACTGGAGTTCAATTAATTGCTCGTCTCGGCCACGCAGCTGCCATGTAAAGGCCTTGTAAACAGGCCGCTTGGGCCTGTGTTTGTGTTTGTCCATGTCTGCGTTTGTTTCCCTGTCTGTGTTTCTCTGCGGAGCATTGGCCATGTTGTTTGCCCCGCGTCTTGGTCAAAGAGCAGTTCCCTTGCCCACCCGCCCCTTCATTTTCCCGCTCTGGAATGTGCGTGGTTTTGTGTGCCAAAACGCTTAACACTCCAACGAACACGGGGCCTCCTAAAAGTTGACGAACGGTCAGGAATGGGAGAGGCAAGTGGGCAAGATAGGCGTACCTAGGGGCGGGGCCAGCTTGAACTGCTCAGTGAAGCGCCATAAAACCGTAATCGGTTTAATGGACATATCACATGGCCACTTGCCATGCAACTGCAGCCATGAGCTCATGAAGTTGACTCAAAATGTGAGATATAGTCCTTGGTTTTGGAAGGGGTTCTCACAAAGGGTTTTTTTTGGGTTTAAGTTCAAATTTGCTTGCAATTTTTTTACTTTTTGGAAAGTTTAATTTATGTTCATTTTGACTTAAAAAGAGGTTATAAATTTTTGTTTTTTATACCCGTTACTCGTAGAGTAAAAGGGTATACTAGATTCGTTGAAAAGTATGTAACAGATAGAAGGAAGCTTTTGCGACCCTATAAAGTATATATATTCTTGATCAGGATCAATAGCGAAGTCGATTGAGCCATGTCCGTCTGTCCGTCCGTCCGTCCGTCCGTCCGTCCGTCCGTCCGTCCGTCCGTCCGTCCGTCCGTCCGTCCGTATGAACGCTGAGATCTCAGGAACTATAGCAGATACAGCGCAAGTTTATTACAGCATCCTGCCACGCCCACTCTAACGCCCACAAATCGCAAAAAACTAAAATTGCTGAAATCTCAGGAACTATTGCAGTTAGAAAGTTGAAATTCAAAAAGTATAATCTTTAGATGGCAGCGCATCTTATAGTGGTACTACTATCCGGCCACACCCACCCATACGCCCACAAGGCTCAAAAGACGGTTTTCGGATTTTCTAGAAAAGCTGATATCTCGGTAACTATAAGAGATAGAAAGTTCGGATCAAGCATGTATGTTTCTATGATGCTCCCAATGCGAATTGTTTTTTTCCGATCACGCCACGCCCACTCTAACGCTCACAAAACCCGAAAAACCAAAAATGCAAAAATCTCGAAAACTATAAAAGCTACACAATTTTGCTTAGGAACACGAATTTAGGAGATGCCTTTGCAACTTTCCACGAAGTTGCATCCGGCCACGCCCACTCTAACGCCCGCAAACCGCGGAAAACTGTGGAGTCTATAATATTATTATGAATGCCTTCGTTTGACCTTGTGTAACTTATTTCTGTTAATATCTATCGATTTACAAAAGATTTTTCAAATCGGAACATTATTTCGCTATTTATGAAGAAATTAAGGTTATAAGGCTCCACATGGGCAGTGACGTCACTATAAGCATACTCAACATACTTCCTCTGACAATAGATGGCGCCTTGTGAATTTCCACTAGCAAAGTTAATATTTTAAAATTGTGTAAAACAGTAACGGGTATCTTATAGTCGCGGCACTCGACTATAGCGTTTCCTCTTGTTTTTAATTACTTTTTTAGCTACTTTTTTAAGTACAGAAATGAAAAATCTGTTTTAGTATTTTTTCGAACTAATTTGAGTTAAAAGTAAGTTAGGTAACCGTTTTACTATCAAAGTACTATTAAGATATATTCTTTAAAGTTATTCGAACTAGAAAACTAAATACTTTTAAGTACAAAAATTTAGATCAACAACTTTGAAGTTTTTAATGATCATTCTAACCCCTTTGAAGTCTATTTTAGACACAATGCCTTTTTAATCCAAATTAATTTAATATTTCAAATGCCTAAACTTACAAAAACCCTAAACTAAATGTTCTGTATTTGAAACATAGTATCTTTATACCTTATTACTGACCTTTATCCTATATCATTACCCATCTAACACGTACCAAAATATGCATTTTCCCATCTAGAGATATCTCCTCCACTTCAGTTGCCTTTCATTCTAGCCTCGCCCACTGTTCGTGTGGCTTTTGATTAATTTAGGCTTTAATTCATTCCATTATAAGCCAAGAGGCATAGGGAATTTGATCACCTGTTGCCCCAAAACGTTGCATGTATGTATGTGTGTGTTGGAGTGGCAAAAGGACGTCTTTGAGAATTTGCTTATTGGCCGTAAAGAAAATGGGAAGGAAAAGCCGGGTAAAATTGTTGCTGAGCTCAAATGAAGTGAAATGAGAGAAATCGGCTTAGCTTAAGTCACCACACATTGCTGCTTCCCCCGAATTTGCCTTTTTCCGCCTGCTCGCCCCAACCAATGTCCATCTGTGTGGCAAATTACTTTCAATGGCATTAAACGCTTTCACAATCCCTTGGAAAACCATCCCCACTTTTTGTGTTTTAGCAGCACACCAAACACCCACCCACTTCCACGCCCTTAAGAGGCAGCAACAACAACAACAAGGGAAACAGGAACAAGGACAACATAAAAGCAAATCAAAGGCATAAAAAACACGATGAAACAACAGGTTGGCCTGCATATACAGGCAGAAAAAAGAAAACACCGGCAATTTTATGGGTATACATACTCGTAAATACATACATATATTATGGTATTTTTGGGGCTAAAACGAGGTGGGATCCTAAAATATTAAAGGGAATCAACTAATCAGTTTAGGTTTGTAGAACATTTCCTACGATTGCCTGCCCATGCTGATATATTAATCATATTCAAAGTTTGTAAGCCTTTAAAGATTTTTTCTTCTTGAGAACCCCTCAAGCCACCCTCGTTTCCTCTTCAAGTTTCACACTTCACTGTACTGAACTGCTTATGTCTGTTGTTTCAGCCGACTTGTCTTAACTTTTTATTTGCCTCTTTGCTTTCTTTTTCCGGCCTAACGAGGTGGTTTTATGGATGCTCGGAAAGAGGACATAAAACATAACCCATATACGCATATCATAAATTTGGGGATATATATAAACATAAATATATATATATGTTTTGTTTTATTTTTCTATTATCGACTCAGACTTTGTTTTTTCAAAATATATGAGAAAATAACAATTTTTGTATATATTTTTTGGCCCTACTTAAAGTTGTTACTAAAATGTTTAAATCCCAAAAGTCTAGAATGTCTCCCTTTAATTTGTTATTTTTGAAAGCGTATTTTGTTCTGTTTGCCTTGGCAAATTTTTGTTTATTTTCCCTCTGGTTGCTCATTCCCAAGCATTATTTGTATACCCTAACAGAGAGTAGTTGAGGTGGGTTAAAAAACTAAAAAACTCAGAAAAAGCCTTTTTATTATGTTATTTAATAATTAAACAGCATTTTTCTTAAAATCTTATACCTATAATATATTTTTACAAGTACTTGAAAATTCCTAAGAGGTTATCTCAAAGCATCAAGACTTGTAGAGTATCCAGAGTTGAGTTGAGTTTGAGTTTTTCTAGTTTGCAGTATTTTAGCCGCTGGCTTGTATTTCCAAATATTTTGCTTATTTCCAGTTGCTTACAGGTGACAGGCAGGCAGGAAAATGAAGAGGAAACTGAGGAAAGGGAAGTGGAAGGATATGCCGAAATGTATAGAAAAAAATGTGTACGAAAAAGCGGCATAGAGAGAGAGACAATAAGTATTACGAAAATGGCTTTGTCGGTTTATTAAGCATATTTCGTAGGAAATTTTAATGCGAAAATCCGACTTTTCTCTTTGGCTCCCCATTTTCCACCCTTTGTGGCCTCAGGGTTCTTTTTTTTGTGGCAAAAACAAAAGAAGGAAAGTTGACATTTTCACTGCTTTTCCGTGCCCCATTTTTATAAATTTCTCTGTTTTTATTTTTGTTTTTTTCCCTCCCCCCACACACACACATCTATTTGCTTTTTCCTTTTTTACGTTTTGGGTTTTTCTTTTTGCTATATATTTATCGCATTTTGAAACAACTTTTTGTTGTTGGCCTTTTTGGGAATATGTTGCAATTTTAGCATCATAAAAATGCAAATGTGTTGGCGTGGCTGAAAGGCGGGGAAATATTAAGCCGATTTAAATGGAAAGCTTGGGAAATTTTGCACTTTTGGTTGCCATCACCCTCCACCCTTACCCCTTCAATATGTGCGTTTCAGTCTGTAACATTAGCTTATGCTTAAACATGCCATGACATCGATGAATAGTTAAGGGCCTCGCTAGGGGTTGGGGTCAAAGGTTAGCGAGTTGTAGTCCCGTCTGCACTTTCGGATGCGGATTACAAAACACTGGCCATCACTGGCAGCACCTCTGCTATGCCAATGTCTATAGAAGTGCCTTGTAAGCCACACAAATCCTATTTGGAAATTGAATTGCATATTCATATGTCGATATTCGATAGTTGCAGCGATTTGCAAGCCTTCCATGCCTGGCTATGTTACCTCTTAGCCAGCCTCAAATTGGGATTGTTTCACTGGCATTTTTCATGCCCTGCAAAACAATTTATGTAACAATTTCACAGCTTACTCATGGTGAGTTGTCAGCTGAACGAAATTCAAAACAATCAAAGGGGAAGAGAAATCTAACGTTTTCACCTGAGGAAAGAATTTTCTTTTTTTTTTTGGAAGTTATAACAGCAAGAGGAAAATATATATCAATTTGTGGTCACATGTGATATACAGTCTTAACCTATAATTTCCCATATCATAAATTTTGAATAATCAAATAACTCATACGCCACGTTGCACAAGCAAGTTTTTGATTATTGAATGCCTTCTTATGCAGCCATAAATAATTACAAGCAATAAGTATGAGCATAATTTCTTGACATTGATTTGACTTTGCCATGCACACATCATTTGAAGTTGTCAAAATATTACTCATACGCCAGGTTGCACAAGCAAAAAGAAACTGCATACAAGTCAAACCTGAAAGTCATAACAGCTTCCCGAGACGTCAATGCAAATTGTTCAAATTAGTTCTCTCTCTGACTTTCTGCTCATGACTTTGCCAGCCATTTGGGGCGACGGGTAAGTACATTACGCATACGTCACGTTGCACGCCCAACCCGAGTTCAACGCAGATTACGTTTTGTTTGTTATTATTTTATTGACAAAACATCACGACCAGGACGAATGTCGATGACATATATTACGCATACGCCTTGTGGAGCATGGAGCATGGCGAAAAACAAACCACCGAAAGAGCCAGCTAGAGGGATGATGGCTGATGGTTGAAAGGACCAAACTAAGTCCAAAGTAACTAACAACCGCCACCCACTAGAGTTTTTCAAGGTCGCCGCAGGGTGGAAAAGTGCCCGACATCGGGCCAGATGTCAAGTGAGAACGAGAGAACGTTGGCGGCGGCGGCTAACTTTTGCATTTCGCCCAAAACAATTTCAACAATTTTTGGTATTCCATTTAAATCGAGAGGGTGGTGGCTTGTTGGGAGCCCAAAGAACTTGTTGTCGCATCAGCAACAACAAGAACAACAACAATAGTAACAACAAGCATAGTTTGTGCCGCACATTGTTACGGTTGCGGACATTTTAATTAGACTTTAGTGGCTTTTGTGGTCGCCATTGTTGTCTTGCTGCCAACTATGCACTAAATAAATTTAAATGCCAAACACACTCAGACCCACACGCACATGCACATGCACACACACACACACACGCAGAGGCCCAGACAAGAGGCACATGGATGGCACTCCAGCTCACGCACACATGCAGCATATATAAGATAGAAAAAGGATCCAAAGGATCCCAGCTTCGCGCTTCACCACCACAACAAACTGACTTCGTATAAAGTAAACAGATTTTATTAAAGGTAATGGAAAGATAATATTGTAAGACTCATAAAAATGCAAAGCTTTTTAGATTGCAAAAAGTAACATATAGCTAGCTCTTAATAAACAGGATTTCTTTGTGGAAGTTGGTTTATATACTAGTAGAAAACGAATCAAACTTATAACAACAACAACAACTGAAAACTATTTAAAACCTTTAACTGCTAATTAACATTGAAATAAAATTAAATGAATTAAATTTCCTTTTGACCAGAACTTGCTTTTGGCATCATTTATTTATGCCAAAGAGCGAACACAAAGATAAGAGCCTTTAGGTATACGTTAAAGCCATTATGGCTGGGATTATTCAACCATTTCCAATCTGAGGGCACCAGCAAAATTCCATGCGAAAAGTTATCTAACGCAGCTTTCGTTTATTTTGTTTGCCATTCACAAGCGGATTTCCCTTGGCTTTTTGTTCCTGTTTCCTGTTTTTCAGGTATTTTTCCTCATTTTCTAATAATCCAACATTTTTGTGGCTTGTTAAAAAAATGCTCTTGCCCGGCTTCGACTGCCTAAAATTGGCAGTTTGTTTTATATATATTTTGCAGGGGAGCTTTGAGGAAAAGTGCTTGCAGGCGACGGCCGACAAATTGCTCAGTTGAATGGACAAATAGATCGTTGGATAATTATGCGAAAAGTTGTGAACGAAAGGCCAAAGGTGCAAATGAGAGCCGGGGCGAAAAATCAACAGGCCATAATGGGTTAATTTAGGGCGGAGTTGGGCGGTGGGCAAACCCCGCTGTGCTGCACTGCAGGAAACTGAATCATCTGTTCGGTGGCTCGTCTCTCTATTAATTAGCCTAAAGTGGATAGAGGAAATGCCCAGCGAGAGAGAGAGAGAGGGAGAGGGTAAATGGAAAATGGAAAACGGCTAGGCAGGGCTAAGCTTAGCGGCGGACTGTGGGCCTGCTAAAATATGCAACATGCTCATTACAAGCATAATAATTAAACTCCGGAGTGCCACAAAATTCAAATATGCTCTGGCAGAGTGAGTGGTGGAGGGGGGAAGACGGGGTTAGGGGTCAGTTTGTTTACGCGATTTCATATGACATTCATACACGTACTACATGTACTCTATATAGATGTGCGTGAGTGTTTGGCATGGATTTGCGTTGTTTGCCTGGGAAGCTATGAAGAAAAACAAGCGTTCCGCAGGCAAAGTCAGTACAGAACGTGCCCCAGTCACTACCCGCCCCCTCCCATCTAGTATCTCCCCTGTAATCCCCCTTATCTGCCCCCTTTGGGTCTGCGTGCAAATTAATGCGACATTTATTCATTATGCCATGAAACAGTCATAGAGGGAGAGCGAGAGGGAGAAGGCAGTGCGCCTGTTTGTTGGTCAGAGGGGTGCAAGGATAACCAGGCGGGAGGGCTGGTGGACTTGTGGGGAGTGGAAGGACAGATGAAGCAGCCAACCACTCGACAGCCGGGCAACAAAGGCGATGATGACACACCACAAGCACAGTGGGATCAAGAGGGTAACAAATCGAAGAAACCCTTCAATTTGTTAAATCAACTTGGAAAAGTTTAAGGTACATCCGTAGATACATTCGTATGGTTAGCTTATCATTCTTAAGCAGCTCTGAAGACCTTTTGACTATCAGAACCAAATCAATCGAAAGAGAGTTAAGATAACATATTAAGTAAACGAGTGTATATGTCACCATTCAGGAACCTTTTTTGCAGATTTATGGAGAGCCTTAAATGTTAAATATCAAAGAAATAAGTTAAAAGTTTAAGTTTCTATATCTAAGTAAATGCCTGACCTATAATATTCCCAAAAGTGATCCAGTTTTTCCCTTTTCCGCCCACTGTGCCATGACGATAACCTCAATGCGGCGCCCACTTCAGCGCCTCTGCCTACCAACCTACCAACTCCGCAGACCGTGCTACGTAGTCCATAGTCCGTAGTCCGCATTCCTCATTCCCTCCGTCTCACTCTGTCTCTGCTGCCGTTGTCTCCCTCGCTCCGACTCCGCAATGTGTCGCCGCAGAGCGTCGAGGGACATAAAAAGCATTTGCGTGATTTTATTTCGCATTTTTTGCTGCTCCCTCACTTTGGCCCAACTTTGCCTTCACCGCCGGCGCTTCTTGCACTGTTTGCCACCGCCGGGGAGTAGGCTCGTCTCCGGAGATTGGCTGTGTGTGTGTGTGTGTGTTTACTGAGCTTGTGTTAATTTAATCACAGTGAAAAGAATTTAATTAGTCAAATAACACAGCAAGAAGAACAGCAGGAACAGGAATAGGAAAAGGCGCGCTGGCTAATATTTCCATAATTCCAGAACATCCAGAACGTGGCAACATCTGGCCTGGTCAAATTATTAACTTGGCCGAAATCTAACAGCAGGTGTGGACAATGGCCAAAAAAGATATAAGATAGGGAAGAGAAGTAAAGAAGTTTCCTGAGGTGATGCAGTGTCCAAGACACTGAGAAAATGTTACTCAAAAGGTCATGTTTTTTAATATTTGAAAGATTTACAAAATCTTTTTGCCGAAAATTATTAATAATTTTATTTTTCAGCAATCAACACAATTTAAAATACCAAAAATCAAACTCAAAAACAAGTCCAAATCGGAATGTTATGATGTTTCTTTATGTGCCTGCCTAAAAAAGTGAAGGAAATTTCACTGGCAATTTGCGCTGTCTTTTATCGCTCGTTTGGCCCCATACACACACTCACACATACACACAACATAATGCCATTTTTATTTTAATCCTGGATGTGTGTGAGTGTGTGTATGTGCTTCGCCCCACGTCACCTCGTCCGCCCCTCAGGTCCTTTCTTGAGTTTCCCCAAATGGCAATTCAGTCAATGACAGAGCATAAAAGATCCACCGCCCGAGAGGGGCACGAAAAGAGATACGAAAGAGAAGAAGGAGAAGCGGAAAAGAAAAAGAATTCTTGTCTATTCAACTATGAGCGAAAACCTATTTTGCCCAGGTCATGCATGCGGATACACAGGGATATATCTACATATATCTGCATATATATATCCGCCGGCAGGGCGACCCCAAGTGGAAGTCAATTCAAGCAGCTTACTTTTATTTAAGTAAAAGGCAAAAGAACACACATCCCCTGGAATATATATATATCTATATCTTTTTGTTCGGAATGTACTTGAGATGCTATGGCTGCGCTGACCTTTTCTATGTTATTTTATTGTGGGGATTGTGGCATCTTTTCTGGCTGCCCACCTGAACGACGCCCCCGGGTACTTTTGACTTCCCCTTTCTCGCCTCCATCCACTTGCTCATCTCGCCTCCTGCTTTCTCCTTGCAGATTTCAATTTGCAAGAAGAGGCCTCCATTCCGGAGGACATATTTGACCAGCACGACGGCGACATTGGGGATGAAGATGCCGACCCGGCCCACATCCAATATGCTCCATCTGCTGCTGCTGCTGCTGCCACCGCCGAGGAGAACGACGCCGAGGATGATGATGATGATGTGGGCCTGATGGAGGAGGACGACGATGCATCCGAGGCAGCTGATATCGTGAGTACACACATGACAATGCACTTGCAGAAATATTCATTGTTAAACTAAGATCTAAAATAATCATTTTAGTATATAGAATTTAAGTAATATCTGAATCTTAGGAAGCCATTGGGCTAAGAATACATTTTAGGTTTGTTTCTGCATTGGTTGACCTAAATTCTGACCTCTACCATGCACTCTGCTCTCAAGTTGTTGTATTTTTCGACCGAAATTCATGCTAAAATGTATACAGCTCGAAATCTAAATATAATGACAGGGCCTTCTACCGTTTTGATGGCGTTTTTTTAGTGTACACAGACAAGCATAAGTACACACAGATGCTTTATAGAGTGGCCGAGCCTACAGTCAAGTCCATTGCGAATGAGGTCAGTTCTATTGAACGAAGTGGGGCTGCTGATATGGATGGGTGGGGGCAGTGGTAGCCGAACCATTGAAATGTCGCACAATGCGAGCGGCCAAGTCAAATTACTTTTACCAGCTGAAGAAGAAGGTGAGGCCACGCCAGAAAGTGCCGAGAGATGGTGGGCCAGAGCTTAGACCAATACTCAATCCCTGCATTGAAATTCACTTGAGCAAAAAATGAGAGCAAAGTCGAGCAAGAGCAAGAGCCAAGGCACTTGAAAGCATTTTTGAAACCAAAATTAAGCCACAAAAATAATTGCCATAAAAGGGGACAAAGGCAGGCCCTTCAGAGCTTAAAATCAGGCAAAGATTTGGCCTGAAACAATGGAAGTGCTACTACCAAAAACCAAGCAACAGAAGTCTTATAAATAAAATAAATAACAACCGAAGCTGATGTAATGAAGACTGACGGCAAAACCTATAATCCGAATCCCAGCCAGCGTTGTGGAAAACGGAAACATCGTTTGGCACTTTAAAATGCACTCACTACCTCGTTTCACGATTGCATTGACAATTCCTTGGAATTGCATTGCCCCGGAACTTGCCGTTCTCCGCTCCTTTAATCAACGATTTGCAGACACTTGAGTCGAGCACACAGGAGAAGACGTCAGCCGAGGGCTCCGGAGAATGAAACTTTCATTTTATTGTCATTGCTGCACATGTGCACCCACACCTGAGATGAGAGATCCCCAGGAGAGAGAGAGAGAGGTCCCAAGGAGGAGATTTCCTGAAGTTCATTTCGTTTTTTCTTTCCCGTCTTAAGCTCTTCTTCCAAAACTCTGCACTGCAAGTTTTTAAGCTAAATCTTATCTTTAATCTGTAAAAATTACTGTTAAATCATTCTTAGATATCAGATCAGATAATCACACTAATCTTTCATTGATTGTTATTAAACTTAAGTTTAGTGGCATTGACATTAATCCGATTTTCCGCTCTGTACGTTGCCACTACTTCCAGATACTCGAATCTCAAAGGCCCACTTCAAGGAATTTCAGTGTTTACCTGGACGCTAAGAAATACCAAAATACCAAAAGCAGCAACAGCAACAGCAAGAAGCGGTCCAAGGATAAGAAGAACAATATAAGCCACTACAACTACAAATTGAAAAACAATAAAGACAGCCGGCTATCCAAGGAAGCTGGCGGAAAATCGGAAATGGCCACGGTTCCGGGTGGCGGTGGCGGGACAAAATTCACTTCCAGCGAGGAGGACAGCGCGAACTTTGGCAGGCAAAGTTTTGCGTATAAAAAATTGAAGAACATGCACGAACAGCCAAGTCAACAGGAACAGCAGGGGGACGGCGACAGGAAGCGCGGTGATGATGGCGAGGGAGAAGATTCTCTCGAGGAATACCCTGCGTCACAGCTGTTCGATGCCATTGAAATATTAAATGAACGAAAATTTAATAAACCATCGGCCCAATCAATGGACAAGTCGCAATCGAAAATGGAGAAGCAGCAGGAGAAGGAGCTGGAGCAGGCGAAGTCCAGACAGGTGGATGAGGCCATTGGCGATATCGAGGACAATTTGGATAACGAAGAAATATTGCCCAACAACGACGATGAAGACGAAGACGATGGCGAGAACGAGGACGAGGACATTAAGTCGCCCATTGACAATGATGAATTGGCCAAAAAATACCCAATAGCCACATCAACAACCACCAAGGTCCCAACCACTTTGGCTACATTGAAAACCACCAGCAGAAGCAGCACCACAACCACCACAACGACAACAACATCAGCCACCTCGACAACACCAAGAACTCCGCCAACAATTGGCCGCAAACTGAAGAGGAATTTCTATGGTCTACCCCATCCAGAAACCAGATACTATGGCAGCTATGATATTGGCCGGGTTCGGGCTGTCCAGGACGACGATGACACCGAGGAGGAGGATGTGGGCGAGTTGCACTATTACGACACCGGCAGCAATCCCAGAAAGTTGGTCCGTTTCGATCCGGAAAAGTCCGAGGAAAATTACTTAAGCAGCTACTATCCTGGCAAACTGAATGCAACCGAAAAGAAACAGCAGCAGCAGCAGCAGCAACATGTTGTTGCACAGCAGCAACATGCAACACGTTACGTGGACGACGACTATGCCGAACAACAGCCGCCGGCGGAAAAGTCTACGTTGGAAAATCCCTGGGAGAAGTCCGCTGAAAAGCTGGAAGAGCAGGAGAAGCAGCAGCAGGAGGAGCAACTGGAGAATGGCAAATTGGAATCTGATTTGGAATCTGCATTGCAGCGATATCACGAGGGTAAGTCGCTTCCACATAAAACTGTGAAATAAGCAACTAAAAATAAAAGTAAAAATAAAAGCAAGATTGATAGACGAACTAGAATGCTGCAGTGAAAGGCACAGTGGGAAGGAAGTAAAAAAGTTCTTGGAAAAAGTCAACTAAAAACTTCACTTGACTAGGGAAAGTTGTACAAGTTTTTATACTCAAAAATTGAAAACCTCCCAAAAATCGAAATATTTTTTAAAGTCTTTGCCAAACTTTACCCATTTTCCAGTTAAACCTCTAAAAGTTACCACTGTGCCGCATTCCGTTTCCCTTTGATTGGCGAACTAAACGAAATGCCTTTCTCAATGGGAATTTTCGGACGCTGGCAACCATCTGGTTTGGCCCCACTGTGCCGCATTCCAGTCCAAGTTCGGTTTCGCTTGGCAGTTTTCGGTTTTCGGACCCAGTTAGAGATCCCATCAAAGTCAGCTATGTGGCTGAGTGTACGGTTATGTGTGCCTGCCGTAAATTGAAAATATGTAAAGGAAATCCCCAAAGCAGCATTCGGCATTCTACAGACGCAGACCCTCAGACAGAAAGCAAAATCCACATGCATGGTCATGGGGCAACGATAAGTCGAACTGTTGCCAGGAAAATAGCTTTAACTTCAACGTAAATGTGAAAAATGCTCGAGGTCTTGGCTTAAAGAGCAACAACAACAGCAATGTGTTGCCTTAATTAGTTTAGTCAAAGTTAAGTACAAAATGTATGCAAATTTTCTTTCAATTTTTTCCAAGGCAAGAAATCAAACGGAAAAACTTGAACTTCCTCTGGGGCGAGTGCTCACACCTCCCCTCTGCCATTTCCTGGCATTAAACAATAAAGCTCACAAAATAGCAAATATCGTATATACGAGTATATATATATATATATATATGTATATAGCAGTAAACGGAAGCAACAAAATCTGTCCAGAGGATTGGCCAAGAAATGAAGTTCTGCGGGGGAGGCGATGGCGGCAGACGTGCCTTGACTAGAAGAAGGAAATGCCCGGGCTGATTCGAGAGTTCCGCCACAAATTCGTTGGCTATTCCTTGGGAGTCCTGGCGCCTCCCTCGCTGGCACAAATCAAGTTGAAATGAATTTGTGTGTGGTTCTTCCGGGGCTGGGCAGGGGTGGTTGCGGATTGGGGATTTTGTGTGGTTTGTAAGGATTTCAGGACCAACATTGAGCTGGGTCAAACGAGAAAGAAGGGCAAGATTAGCAGGCAAAGCCTTACGTACCCTGGAAAATAATATTCAGCCAAGAAGCATATAAGAGCTGGATGTCCTAAGCAAATGGTGAACTAAACCACAAACGGAGTTAGGGTCTGTAACAAGAAAAGGACAGTTAACCTCATCATCCTTCTTTCAGATTACTAGCAGTGTCTCCCTGGCCATTTGATTTTACAAGAGTATTTTAACAGTTTTTAATACATTACTATTTAAAGAAGAAACCAAGGAAATCCTGAAACAAAAGTATCTTTGAAATAGCAGAGGTAGTAATAGTGTTATGACCTCTAGAGGGGAAGTTTGGCTCATCTTTACGCCAGTCTTCGGGGCCTTTGGGAGAGCCAACAGAGAATCAGCATTATAATGAAAACTTCTTAAGGTCTGATCAACTTACAAGGAACTACAGAGCAGTTTTGGGTCACTTCATACTCTTGCCAAACTTCTTGCCATTCCATACCACCCTCTTAGCCACTTTTCCAGAGTACCAGGCAAGAGAAGCTCTTGTTGTCCGTTGGCCTAATAGAAATCTATTACTTCCGAGCCCTAAAAAGCGTGCCGAGACTAACAAAGATTTTTTTTTGTTTGCCTTACAGCTACTGCAGCCACGCCCACTACCACAACGGCCGCCTCATCGGCGTTTGAGCGTTTCAAGGCGCTGCGTAGAAGTCGCCAGCGGACGGGGCACAAGATCCACAAAAAGCGTTACAAGGACTATCTGAAGAGGCAGCATCCGAAGATGGAAGTGACAGCGCCCCCGGAAATGGCTCCAGCAGCCACCATGTCAACGAGACACCTACAAAAGTTGCAGAAGGAGCGAGAGCGATCCACGCACTCGGCACCGATCTTCGCCTTGGGAGTGCGACCCCAAAGGCCAATGGTGGTCACTGGGAAGCCCTTCTACGAGGGACAGGTCAACTACTACGACAACCAGCAGCAGCTGGACGTGGATCTCAAGCATCATACGGAAATGGAACGTTTGATTGCCCACGACAATGGCAATTGGTATCGCCGCATCAGTCCGGTTTTGAGGAATGGCGTCAAGAGTGATCCGCCAGTGAAGGACCACCACCACCACCATCACCACCACAGTGGACATCTGGGCAACCACCACCACCACCATCATCATAGTCACAATCACAACGGGGCACACACTCACCATCATCACAGCCACCAGAAGTCGACGCATCTGAGGCCACGACCTAGTAATCCCTATCAGAGGAAAGCTCCATCAGGAATAGGTGCCCCCAGTCCACCACCGCCACCCACTCCGCCTCTTCCACCGCCGAAGCCCCAACTGGGCCATCAAATAACCGAGCTGGAACATCTCGAAAGGTACTACGCCAAGTGGCCGCATCTAGCCCGGGTGCAGTTCCAGGTCTACGATGAGCACTATCGCGAATCGCATCCCGAACTCTATACCGACTACGAGGATGACTACGAGAGTGCCGCTGAGCTGGAGGAGGCCCAGCAAGAGCGCGGTGAAGAGGCCAATCTTCCGCCCTACATCAAGAAGTACAACAGACGGAACAAGCAGTTACTCAATCTCCTGGAGGGCACACTACCCACACCCACCATGAATCCCGGCAACTCCTTGGGCAGCACCGAAACCGTGCGACTGGATGATGAGTATCTGAAGGAGAAGAGGCGACGTTACCACCAGCACCAGCGTTTTGAGGATTTGTTTGCCCAGCAAAAGAATCGCTATAGTACCACTCAAGCCACGCCCAAAGAAGAGGTCACCATGGCCAAGGTGGAGGACTCTAGGGATGTGGGATTCAAAGAGAGTCCAGTGACATCCACAACGACACCCAGCAATCAGCTGCCCGAAGAAGATGCACCCGCAGATTCTGGGGAAGAAACAGATCCTGCACCCGAAGCCCTGGACTTTTGGCAGCGGGAAATGGCCAGCAAGGCCAGTAAGACGGCAGGAAACCAACCGGCAAGTCCACAATCTACCACCACGCCCAAGCCAGCGCTCTTCAAGCTCCCTTCATATCCTGCCATCGCTGGCAGCTTCTTGGGCACACCGCGCAGTCGCAGCCGGAGTGCCCAGTTCGTGGCCAATGTGGCTGGACGGGGTCAAAGTAGTTGGCCTCGTTTGGAGACGGGCAATTCCACGGAAAAGCCAGCTTCTGCCGGAGGAGGATCCCCGGTAGCCGGAGGAGCTGGAGGTGGACGGGGAGATCCCTCGCCACTAAACTCCTTCGTTTACCATCGTGTGGTCGATGGCATTGGCTTGGCGGGTGGAAGTGGATCCGCCATCTCCGGCTTCGTCGGCAGCAGTAGAGGCAAACAGTCGCGACTGCCATTCGTGGCCATCACGGATCGTCGGCTGGAGAAGACGCTGGCGGAGCGACACAAAGACTTTGAGCAGAATCACTTTCCGATGCCTTAAGCCGCGTATTTGTGCAGCAATGGAAAAGCTAGAAAAGCTGGAAAAGCTGGAAAAGCTGAAGAGGGAGAGGAATGGTAAAGGAAAAATTAACGATGAGTTGGTAGCTGAGGGTGGAAAGGGGAACTTTCGGGGAACTATTTTGAAAAGGAAACCAGGAAAGGAATAAAGCCATATCTTAAAAAAACAAAAAGAATTTAAAATTGTGAATTTTTTAATTATTTTATTGGTTTTTTATACCCTCCAAAGCTTAAAAATCTAATCAAAGTGTCCTGTTAATCTTATTTTTTTAGCTTTTTAATATTTAAAGTGAAAAAAAAGTTTGGGAAAAGCGTAAAGCGTTTTGTTTAAATTTTTTATAATTTTTCATAATGAAATGTTAATTTTAAATAGATTTATGTTTAACTTAAATAAAAATAAAGTCAATTCCCATTTGAAGCCATTTTCGAGCCACAATAAACTGATGCCAGCCAGCTGTTAAATGCCATCGAAGAGTCAGTTCCCATTCCCCTTTCCACACCTGATATACCAACTCAAAATCTAAACATAATTCTAGAACTATATTATAGTCGCCGCTTTCGGAGGTATTATTTTTGGTGTTTTATGTTTTACAAGGAGCGAAAGAAGCGAATCAAAAAGGATATAGAGATAATGGTCGAAAACGAGTTTTTTGTGTGGTGAATAAATGAAGAAAATTAAACGATAAACGTTAGAAAAGGTAAACGATAAAATAAAGAAACAACAACAAAAAAATGAAATGTAAAACTAAAGTTAAGCGAAAAACAATTTTTTTTTTTTTGTGTATAAATAGTGAAAAAACACCTGTAGACGAACACAAACACAAACATATATACGAAAGAGACACACACACACACACACGGACACTCAAAGAGCTGTTAGAAATCAAAAAGTGATAACCGAAGAAATAATAATCATTTTCGCCTTAGTTTCGATTGGATTTTATTTAGTTTTAGAAGCCTTGCTTTTGGGTGTAAAGTAGCTGAAACTTAGAACAAATTGTTAAAAAAAGAGCCTCTCCAACAGTGCTGTCAGATGAGAAAACCAAAAAAAAAAATAAGAAAAATTTAACGTTTATCGGTAAATCAACAGTTAAAAGCTTTTAATTGATAATTTTTGCTTGAATTTTTGGCCACAATTCTTGGTTTTAACTTTTTAACTTCAGAATTTACCAATTTCCAAAGAGCAGTTTTTCATGTAGGAAACAGTCAGTTCTTACTGACCAAAACCTATCTATAAAAGGGATGAAAAGACAGCACTGTTCTCCCCAAGCACCAACACACACAGACACAGACACTGACTGCTTTACTGTTGCCCTGGCACGCAAAATCCATCGAAATAGGTTTCAAAATTAAAGGAAAAACAATGAAAACACAGAAGAGGGAAAACGAAATTTGGCAGAAGACAATGTTGCACAAAACTTGAAAAGTATTCAATTAGCCAGAAGAAAACAAACAATAAGTTTTAGTGGTTAGCAGAAGGGCAAGCGAAGAGAAAACATAAAGTGTAAAACAACATATCAAGGCGGAGACAAGACAATGTTCAGCAAGGATTGGAAAATTGAGAAAATCGTACAAATTGGGAACTTCAAATATAAGTTTATCATCTTCTATCGTTTATTTATGTTAATTGTTTTCTTAACTTAAAAAATATTTCAGCATTAGTACTAGTTTTAAATGGCATCTAAAAGTATGCAATGATTTTTTATACAACAAAACTAAGGACTTTCTGTTTATATTTTGTGTTCTTTTTTCGTAACTATTAACATTTTAGTTATTCTAAAACAAAAATGCATTAGTTACTTTGGAAAATGTAATCTGTTAAAAGTCTTAAAGTTTTCCCAGCTTGTAAGGATTTTCCTTTTGGGCAGTATATGACACGCACACACACAAAAATGGAAAAATAAAAGTGCAAAAAAGGGAGACGATGAAAACTGTGGAAATTCCCCCGAAAATAAGTCGAAAACTTAAGAAATGAAAAATACTTTGTGTAGAAAAATAAAACAGAAAACAGCAAAAAAAAAACCAACGCATTTCCACAGCTTTAGCCGAATTACGAGTTTTTATACACACGCACACTGACACAAAGTATGTGAGCGGAAATAAGAATTTCATAAGCAAGGCGAGAGGACAAAGGAGAGGGCCAGAAGGCGGGGCGAGAATGCAATGCGGTGTAATTAACATATCAAAAGCGAAACGCGAAGAGCAAAAAGAAAAGGCAAAAGCGCCAAGCAATTAAAACTAAGCGCGGTGGCAAATATTTCTCAAACTGGATTCATAAAAGTAATTTTGTTTGATAAAAAGCTCAGCTCAGCTCCGGAGTGGCGGAGTAGCGGAGTGGCTCAACTTTAATCTTGAAATACTTTAAGTTGAAGGGGGGGAAAAAAAAAGGAAAACCGATTTCGATTTTCCGGATTCGCGGAAATGTTCGCTGTTTGTTTGTTGTACAATTTAATTGGAATTTGAGTTGAAATGAAAACAGGAGAAGAGCATAATGGAAAAACCTTCAAAGGTATCAGCGTATCAAACAAACGAACAGAAAAAAAAAAAAAAAAAAAAGAAAGAAAGAAAGACACAACACAGACAACACTGCAACATATACATGTATACACATCTCATTATGTGGTAACATTTTAATGGAATGAAATTCAATAAAGCAACAATTTATTATTTACGCATAATCATGGTCTGCCTTCTTGTTCTTGGCATGGGAACTCCGCCCGGCCGCCACCGGCAGTCATTTAATTCAAATAAAATATTCAGCAATTAACGCGCTTTTCCCGGGAATGGGGTCATGTGTGTGGGTGTGAGTGTGGAAAACCTTCTTAGCCCCACTTCGTTTTGAACTTGGTAATGTTTCTAGAACAATTATGGATCGTAGGGGTTAGGTCGCTTTGAGAACTGCCAAGTGCTGGCAAGGCACTGGTAAATATATCATTAAAGTTAACTGCTATCGAAAGTGTAGATATATCATGTGGTATATATAGATAGATAAGTAGATAAATAGGTAAGGATTTTAGACACCTTTGATATAATTTTTAAAAGCATAATGAAGTCTAATTAGGACAAAGATAACCTCTGTTGCAGTTTCTCTAACAAACCATTAAACGTGCAAGAAGCAGCAATTTTCAAGTTTTAAAGTAAAAGATGATCTCATAAATTATACATATTCTAGATCAGCATCAAGTCGAGTTGTTCTGGTGATGTTCGTTTGTCCGAGTCTAGAAGTGTTGAAGAATAGCCATGACTTTATAACGGAGCCATCGTAGGACTGATAGGGATATGATTAAAAAGAAATTAGTTCGTTATAGAAAAGATCCGTGAACCCTGTTTAGCGTTAGCGATTCACTTGATTAGCACAACCTAAAAAGATTTTCTTAGTAGTTCAACCTACATTGCTTAGATTGTTATTGTTATTGTATTAAGTTATGATGAGTATTTTGGTTTGATCGATTAAGCCGTATTTTTAGGAATGTCGTCCCTTAGAAGGTTTATTTATTTAAGGCTAACCATTAGTTAAAACTAAGAGCTAACAAGTGGCTAGGAGCAATAGCAGCTAGGGCCTTCAGCTCAGCTTAAGTTAGAATATGGCTTGTGAAAGTTTGGCTTATGAGTATATACAAGATATTACTAGGGATTACTATTTACATTTTATTTAGAAAAAATTTGATTTAGTTAGATTTGGGCAGTTGTTTAGGAATTTAAGGATGTTTAGGGAGTTCGTATCTGTGGGGCTAGCTATGGTGGTGATTGGATCAGGAAGAAGACATCTATGGGAAAGCTGGAACATAGGAGTTTATTTTCAAAATAGAAAAATTTAAAATAACTTTTAAATTTAACAAAGTGTTAAAGCCATAGAAAGCTTTATTAGATATTAAAAACATTTTTAGAACTAAAAACAAAACTCTTTCAATAAAAATTAAAGATTGGACTTGAAGAAAGTATCACCTGGACGGTTTCCGGCTCGATAACAACACTAAAATATTTTCCCGCCGAAATGATATATCATATATATCCCATTAAATTCCCCATGCCGACGATCAGACCGAAAGGGTTAAGGGGAACGAAAAGCCAGGGAGACGGCGGCAGCTCGTTTATCAATCGCAACGGGCGTGCATTTAATTACTTAAACGCTTATCGAATAACGGCCACGCACAAATCACCGGCAAACTGAAGCATAAAGCCCCCGACGCAAAAGAGATAGCTATACCCAGTAAGAGAGAGAAAGACAGAGAGAGAGAGAGACTGCAGCAATGCATTTGTCGCTGCAGTTTTTCAATTACGCCGTTTTATTTCACCTTTTCCTCGCTCACGTGTCAGGGGTGAAAATCTGTCAGTTGATTTGCATAAAATGTTGCCGCACTCCATTGCGCTTTCTATATATGTTTTCCCGTTTTTTTTTCCTCTCTCTTTGATTTTATTTTATTTCCCCGTACGTCGTTGCACATTTGCCAAATAATTCCAATTCAATTTGCGAATCTCTCGTTCAAGTTTCGAGGCAGTTTCAGTTGCCACAACTTTCCGCCCGGAATGAAGTTAAATCAAATGTTTTATACGGCAGCGATCGCGGAGAGTAGCAGCCAGGCGGGCACTTGCACTTCCCTGATGCTTACAGGGTATCTTGGCGGGAATTTGAATAGACACGTAGCCGGAGACCAGACAGCCAAATGGAGACATTGCTGCAGAGGCGGTGGAGCTACCAAAACCGCCGCCTCAAGGCAAAGTCGCGCAGCAACAACATCGCACTGGGAAAAGAAGAGTAGAATTTTATTTTATTATAGTTCTTTAAATGAAGAAATTCGAATTATAAAACTTTCCTAAACAGATTTAGCCACTACTTTTAACTACTACTTTTACAGCATACTTTTGAGCGCACTTAAAATTGGCTCTAAAGGCAATTAAATTAGTTTTTAAATGCCTTTTAAGGATACAGAACAGAGGTGCAGAGTTAGATTTAACCATCTTCTTCTATTATATTATTTTTCGCAGTGCATCAATGTCGTAAAGGTGGTGGCTCAAGTTGAAGGCAAACTGCTTGCGGCGCTCTTTCAAAGCGTTTCAGAAGAGACAAGGAACTGGATGAGGGGGGAGTGGAGAGGTGGGAGCATTTTCCTAGTCGTGCCAAGTGCAGCAGGATTTCATGTACCTACGTGTGTGGCCCCGTCTGTCCGCCGGTCTGGCTGTCGGTTTGTCTTTGTCGCTGGTTTAGTTTAACTCCGTGTCTGTCTGCGTATGTTTGTAGATCACTGAAAGGAAATGTTGGTGTTAAGCTTGGGAAAATGAATTATCCACCTAAAATAAACTAAAGTCCTTTTAAGATCTTAAGAATGGTCATTACTTTGGTTAGATGGCACTATGATCTTCCCGTCAGCGCATTTTTTACCCCAATTGAGTTTTATTTGTAGAACTCGTCTAGTTTTTCATGGGAACAATCAAGGAAATCTCTTCAAAGGTTAAACAGAAAGGTGTTAGAAATAGAACCTTCGGACATCAATAATAAATGCATTTTTGTTCACATCTTTTAGTTATAAACTTTTTATTAAAAATTGATTAAGTGTAATTTGTTCTCCATATACTTTTGTAGTTACGTCTGAGTTACCCACAGTTTTCCTTAACCTTTTTTCTTTTACTTGCATTTTCCATGTGCGACAATGTAACACAAACTCACTCACACACACACAGAGAGAGAGACAAACGAAGCTGGAGAAAATCACGTAAACAGATTTTTGTTGTCTCAGCAACCGTTTGGCATTCCTCGGCTTTGCCGCACGTTTCCCCATTTTGTTTTCCTCAGCCAGGCATTTTCAATAATTAAACATTTGCGTGCGAAATGGCCGCGTAAAGTTCCTTCCGCTGTGAAATCCAGCACCGCACTTTTGCCCAGTTTCCTCTGAAAGTTTTCCAACGCTTCTGTTGTTGTCGCTAAGCCCCCGGAGGTCCGCCGCTGTCTCGCAATCATAATTATAATAATTATAAAAACAATAATTAAAGCACATAAGCACTGGGATGTCGGTATTTTGGGTGTCGGCCGAGAGGAAAAGGGAAATATTTAATTGAAATTTTAATAGAACCTTAAGCAGGGCACGTAGGCGAAAACTGGGATAACTGCCATTGCCTTTGTTTGTTTTTCTTTTGTTTTTTTTTCTTTCTTCTTCTTTATATTTTATTTTCCTGGTCCTGTTCCTTTTCCTTCTCTTTTGGGCCGGTGAGCAGAGTCTGAATTTTTGACAAGTTAATTAGGTTGTTTGTTGGTCCGTCCCTTTGCCACACCGCTTTTCGCCGTTTTCCCCCCGCTTTTCCTCGGGATTTCTCTATTTTCGAGGTATATTTTAATGTACTTGTGATAAAGTCCTTTTAATTGCCGCCAGACAACACCTTACTTCAGCTCAGCCCGGCTTACCTCAACTCATCTCTTGCAGGGCTCTTTCTCTTCTCGGTCCTTTGGTCAGTACACACACACACTTTTATACACACCCCCCCACTTCACAGCCACCACACCCATCCACATACACAAAGACAAAGCCTGGCGGCAGGCAGTCAAGTTGTCAAAGTGGCAACAAAATTAAGCATACGCCATGTGGCCCAGCCCCAAGCCTCTGAAGAGAAATAGTGAGGAAAAAGGAATATGAGCAGTCCGGCTGTGTGGTAAATATGCAAACATAACTAGAAGTAGGAATTTAACCAAAGAAAAGTTGCCAAAAGACCTAACTTCCTGCTGGAAAGCATTCATTTTCGCAAGGAGCTGGTAATAAATGAAGTAACTAAAAATAGGTCAACATTTTAAGGTAATAAATTGTATACTCCAAACTATATTACATTCATTTTGATATTAATAATTAAGAAAGGCGTTCATTTATACCGTTTACCAGCAAATTTTATAAATATTTCAACTTCATAAAGGTCTTTGGGGTGCTAAATTATGATTGCCTTCCAACAAATTCCACTTCAATCTACCGAAAGTTGTCATTCATAGTCAAAACGAATTCCAAAGCATTAAATATTTGATATTAATATTAATATTCTATAACCTTAAATTCATTGTCCAAACAGTCAGAAAATAATTCTAAATAAATTGAAATGTGTTAGGGAATTTATGGCATTAAAGTGGCCATAGTTAATGAACCGCAGCACTTCCGATTTGATATTCAAAATTAAATTCCCTTCATTGTCAGACAGTGTTCGTTTGAGGGCGCTCTGGCAGGATATGCATCCATCTGTTACCGCACTCCTTGCTGCCCTTTTCGCCCTGCTGCGGCTTTCATTCTCCACCAGTGACGTCCATGTGGTCCTCTCGCCAGAGTCGCCCCAAAGAAACGAAAACGAAAAACGAGAAACGGCAACAGACTGTCACGCTGTATGAACGACCTCAAACAAGACTTTTGCGGCGTTTTTTGAGGCGGTTTAGAGGGGAGGCAAATGGAAAACCAGACAGGAACGACTGGCTCCACACCGCATTTGATTTCTTTTTAATTTTCGGGCGTCTTTTCGGTGATAGCCTCTCCTCCCCTTGGGCTTTAGATTTTTGTTATTTAAGAGCCAGAAAACATTTGCATAACGCTTTGATAATTAAATGTAATTGCTTCCCAGCCGGCAGGCTGAGATCCAAGTATCTGATTCACTTTGGGCTTATATGCTGGGGGGAATTACGGTCGGTTACTTTCCCAGCTGCCATGTTGATTTGTCAAGTTTCTTATCATTTTTCTTGAGGGGAGAGATTACATCCTGGCCGGATTACCCCTCGAAGTTAGTCCTGTTTTTATGACACATAATTATTTTTAATGCTCACTTGATAACTGGGCCTCTGGCATGCTTCGCTTTCACCCCACTTGCAACTCCAAACTAATCCGCAGACCCGACATTTGCCACGCTTACATTTTTAATGACGCTGCCCACGCTGCGTATACGCAATGGCATTTCAATTAAAATCCTTTCACTTGCTGAAAAGTTGCTCTGTGGGGTTAGCAGTTAATCCATTTTGATATCCGCAATCCGCTCGCTAATTAATCAACTTAAATCTATGGCTCTGTATAGAGCTAGAGTTGGCCTCCTGCCTCTTTAACCCCCTTTGGGGGGATTAACTCTTTCACCGCCCCTTGGCCCCTTGCCCCCTTGGCCCTAGATGAATGGCTAATTTATTAATGTATCAGTGAAGGGAACAAAATGGAGAGCTCTCTTCAGCTGAAAATCTACTAGTTATTGAGTGGAGTGGCAAGTAAAAATGCGAGAAAAAATCACTACGGAAGTTAATGCAGATTTTAAATCAAATGAGAAGGGGCAATTATACATTAAACTACGCGAATTGAGAGTAAAATTCGAATTTTACACTAAAAAAATAAACATTTTAAATGAGTTTAGGAACCAAAGGTTTTTTGTATCAAGAATATATTACAAATTAAGAAAGTTGAAGACCATAAATGGCTCTGAGTCAAGCCAAAAAATGGGAAAATTTAAAATTTGAGTAATATTTAACCCATTAAGTTAAGGTTAACCGGTTAGCACTTCCCCTGACCGCTCCACATTTTTTTTTTTTGGTTCGGTCCGGATTTTACTCCTGTTAACAAACAAGTTCCGTTCGACTTCGAGTTGGGGGATATTATAAATTTCTCATAAAGCAAATTCAAAGCGAAAAAGAGTTGAAGCCGAAACGAGGGCAGGTGAGGAGTTGGAAAACTGGGGGAGAACCTGGAAAGGAAAATCGAGAGGGGTGCATGTGGAGGAAAGCGATGCTGCGACAGCCAAAGGCAAACCGAGTTATCGTCAGCGCTTTTCCAACTTTTCGCCAGGGGAGCAAACACAAAGAGCGAAAGAGAAAGACAGAGAAAAGTATGGAGAATCGGTTGGGCGGGCCAAGGGGGCAGATAGAGGGGAACTTTGCCAATTTTTCACGCCTTTACCAATGTAAATGACAGATTTTTATGCACGTTTTATGCTCTCGATGCGTACACGATTTCATTTTCAACACTTTTCGCATCACTGCCTTCTCCGATTTTCCCCCCAACGTTTTTCTCACTTTTTTTCCATTTGCCCACTCTCCTCTGCCCACTCCCAATCATCATCCTCTGTGTGTCAAGTAGTTCCCAGGGCGAGAAGGAGAGCGAAGATAAGACCAGGACGAAGGCACCGAGAAAATTCAACCAGAAATCACATTTTGATCATATTGATTACTGCCACACGGGGAAATCTTTAAAGGGTTTTTCAGTTTGTTCAGATGATGATGATTATTACTTAAAAATTGTTTAATATTAAACCTGCAATAAATAAAATAATGCATAAATAATTTTGTAAAAACAATTTAATGTTGATTTTTTCGCCCCTGGCATGTAAAAGAAAAGTGTTTCTCAATTGATTTCTGGAAAATGTGTTTTCTTCTTAAAGAAATGTTAAAGGGGGGTTTTGCGGCTGTCTGAGGTTTCAGGGGAAATCCCCTGGGAAGAGCGGGAACACCTCCATTAAAGCAAAGGCACCGACGAAAAAAAACCAACGAACAAGGCAAGTAATAATAATACACGAAACTTCCATTTGCCCCTGTCATCATCACTTTTGCGGCAGTCTCAGCGGCACCTGGTTGCCACCCCGAACCTCTGACCCGTTCCCCTTCCCTCTGGGGTGTGCGTGCGTGCTACCATGTGTTGGGGCTCAGCTTCAAGTGCCCGCCGCCGGATTGAACTTGAATTCGATGTCTTCCTTCAAGGAATCCCACGCACAATGCAAATATCAGTGCTTTTTCACCTTTCCACGAAAAGCATTAAAAATGCACCAAGCAGAGATTCCTGGAAGGGGGGTAAGGAGGGGATTCTGGGCCAACATATTGCTGATTTGTTGGCCCATAATAAATCAGGGGCATAAACGGCTTATGGCCGAACATGAGTACAACAAATCTCACGAGTACACTTAGAGAAACTACATCTCTGTTGGTTAAGTTTATGAATCGGGAAAAATAAGAAATATTTTTAGGAAAATGGAACAATTTTTAGCAGGATTACTTAATAGTTATATTCTATAATAACTTAAATTATTTTACATTTAACCTTCCAGTTTATTAACTCATAAGAAGCAGCATTTTTGTGTGCAAAGTGTAGCTGGGAAAATCAAAAAATGGTCTTAAATCGGCCCCCCAAATTGAAGCGTTGAAAATGAACTATGAACAATTTATGTGATTATTTTGCCCGACACTCCCTATATAAATCTATATATACATACTATATATATATCAATGGGATTGTGTGCTCGGCATGGCCAATAATGCGCCGTAAGGCACGGAAGTTTACGCTCAATTTAGTTGGCAAAAAAACCTACATATCTATGGGAAAATATCCATATATATATATATATATATATATATGCTTTATGCTATAGCTATATATGCACATTTATATTGGCTTTCAGTTGCAGCAGTCAGGCAAATAAAATTCAAACACAACAAAAATATTTATTTAGTTTCGAATTGGGTGCGAAGGGGCACCGAGGTGTGCATATCCATCACTCGTCCAATATTTGCCTTCAACATTTCGAATTCAAAATGCCCGAAAAAAAACAATATTGGCCAAAGATGCATATCGAAAATGGGAATTATTGTGACGGGGATAAAGTGCATAAAAACTGCAGGAAAAACGAATATCTTAAAATATGAATGAAAAATCCATCTCGAAAGTTTCTAAACTCATGCATAGGAGCTAATGGAGACTTAAAAACATAAAATTAAAAGGGAAGGCAATTTAAAACTATTAAATGATAAAAAAAAACTTTACCATTTCCAAACCAAGTTCAATTCCCAAAGATCCTTCCCCCATTTCATGGCCCAACTTAATTTGAGTGGAGCAGCCATAAGATGTTGCATGAACGACAGATTGCCACGAACGTCGAATGGCGTTGCTCTCTAATTTAGTTTTAAGCACCCCGGCCTATAAAGCATTTTTACGATGCATGGTAATGTGGCAAGCGATTTGTGCCCCCTCAACCTCTAGGGAAACCCCTGGCTGATGTTTGCAATTGAATTGCCCGAGAGCCCCCCCTGCCCATTTCCATTTCATTCCGTTCCGTTCCGTTTCGTTTCGTTTCAGACGAGACAAATTGCTCACGCCTCGCATCATTTCACTTCCGAGCCGTTGATGGATTTGTCACTTTATGACACTTGGAATGGGTGATTCGGTGATTCCGGGAGGAGGAGGCGTTCGAGGTTTGCGAGGGGACTGGGACTGGCTTTTTCGGGCATATTGCCAGCCAACGGCGCAATGCGCTTTTCCCACACTCGCACACTCACTTACATACTCACTCTCTACTTACGTAAATGTCGCCGGGAGCGACAAGAATTTCTGAGAGCTTCCTGTTCGGCGACCCCTAGGCAAAAAATGCACTCTTCGATCTGACATCGTAATGAGATCGAAATTGGGGAAGGAGACGAAGGTGAGAATGGAAAAGACTCAAGATTAAAGTAAGGGGAATGTCAATAAATTTCTAATCACAAACATGTAGAATTTTAAAGCTTTGATGGTTTAATGATGGATTTGATATATTTATGTAAAATAATCACTATACCTACCCAGGCAGCTTTGGCATGGCTTGAATGAGCAAAACACGTAACATAGGTAACAAAATTTAACATTATTCACATCAAATACATTATTAAGGAATTAATCTACAGATTGAATGTGTTTTACGACTCTCGATGGGAGGTCGTGTGGGTGGTATCTTTTCAGTTTTTTCTTTCTGGGATTTATTGTTAGTCCTTTTACACATGTATTGGGGTTAGACGAAAGACTACTCATATCATTTTCCATCATTCTTATCCAAAGTAGAGCTTATAAACAGCAAATAAAAACAGCAAATTAGAAGATCAAGCTTTTAAACAGTTTCAAAAACTTCAAAGCGCCAAAGCAATTTGACAAACAAATTGTAGTGAAATTAAACTAGTTAAATCCGAAATAATGTCATCTATAAATTAATAATCTTAAGCCAATAAAGATAAAAGCAATTAAGACAAGCAAATAATGAAGACTTAAGCACTGGCAACCCGCAAAAGCATTTTAAACAATTGCGGATTTCCATTTGGAACTGCCAAGCCCGCCCGATATACGAGTATTGCAGTCATTTGAAGTGAAATACGCTCCAGTTCGGTAAGCTGCTGGACGGATCCAAGTGGCGCCTCCCCTTAAAACTCAATTCAGAGCTCTCTGGCCCCGTCGATTTTCGACCGCCAAGCCACGAATCGCTGAGGAATGCGAGAAGTGGCAGCGGAAACAAATGGGCCAGAGTCAGTTCACAAAGCCGGAGGGGCCAAAAAGCGCATCACAAGTGGCCGGGGGTGGTGTAAGCCCCTTCAAAATGGGGCGTTTTATGGGGGGCATATCAACGATGATTGAACCACTGCACTGTACACTCTTTTCATGTGTGTGTGTGTGTGTGTTTGTTGTGGGCCCGTTGAAGGGCCCGTTGAATGATGGGGACATTGCATATGACAGAAGCGACTGAATGCCACCCATGGCAACCCGAAAACGGGGTGTCTGGGGATCCCGGGGACACTAGCTGTCATCTAACTGCACCAAAACTGAACGCTCGGCGAACACTGACGCGCCCATTAGACTTCTGAAGTGATGACAGGACAAGGTCCCAGCTAACTTCTGACTTGCAGCACTCCAACCTGCCCCGCTCTGCGACTTGCTTACCCAATAAGCACTGCAAGAAATCAGAATTTGGAACATCCTGTTACATCTATGTGCATATCGTAGCATACTTTTGGGATTTATTGATAAAATGTTTTCAAAACTTCAAAGGCTTTTGGAAAGTACTAAGCTCTTACTTAAATGAATTTCCCAAATTAACTCTGACTTTCTTTCAGTGCATTGTCCGCTCTACTATTCCTTCTAGCTAACCATTCACTCTGCTAGTCAGTCAGCCGGTTTATGTGTGTTGCGTTGACATGGTGCTGGAAAAAATGATTGGCCTGCTGCTGGAAGCCTGCACCACTCCACGGATCGAGTGTGTATCTGGGTCTGGGCCTCCGTGGCAGCCATGTGCAGCTCTGTGAGGGATCTGGGCATTTAAGCCTTTTATGTGTCGCTTTCAATATTAATTAAATGCTTACAAACCCAGAAAGGGGACATACCAAACGAAGCAAACGAGACCAGGAAATGTTTTTCTCTCTCTGCGTTTTTAAAGAACCACCAATCCACACCGTCCCCCGTCCCATCACCTTTTGCATTTTCCTGCAGTTTTCCCAAGCCCCCTTACCCATGGGAGTCTACTTTTTCGGACTTGGCCAGTGTGATTCCTTGTTGTTGCATCATTCATTAGTTGTTGTCTGGCCGAAAAAGTTCTTGGAAGCCAACTCGGGTCTGTAGTTTTGTATCCCCTGGATTTACGATACCCGTCACTTGTAGCCTCGAAAGGGTGTATTATATTCAATGAAAAGTGTGTAATAGGAAGTGTTTCCGAATTAATAAAGTATATATATTCTTGATTAATATCTAGGAAACTTTTTGAGATAGATAGTTGGTTTTAAGCATTCAAATTAAAAAGATCTTTGAGAAGTCTTTCAGGGAAATGCCAGAATCTTTGATGGATCCGCTTAAAGAAACTCCAAAAGTCTGTGGTATATGTTCCCACTTTCATTACCTTTTTGTGTCACTTTGGTTACCTTAATGGAAGTGATTGATGTACAGAAATTTGTAGTAGGCTGAAAATAAAGCTTAGTGGGCTGATTAAAGGGTATTTTATAGTCAAGACACTCGGCTGTCTGGCTATTTCTTGTTTTCATTTTGGAACCCCCAATTTCCCATGGGGTCATGTAAATCAGAAGTTTGTGTGGGCGGCGGGTGCATCATCAGTAGTAATGACTGTGGACCCCACTTCCATTGTTAGTCCGTGCTCACTGTTAAAATTATTTTAAGCCTTTAATAGAGTAAACAAAGTGCAAACTTTTTCCAAGGATTATGTATTTTTATAAACGAACTTCAGATGAGCTGTAAAGGTAAGTAAAGTGTTAAAGCGGTTGAATAATTTTTACTTAATAGAAATATTTTTTATTTAATTTTCAAAAAATATTTGGAGAATAGTCGACTTTAAATAAAATTGTGATATTTTAAGAGGTTAGTTTAAAGAGCTTAAGAGGCTTATCAAAAATCAAAAAGGGAAAAGTAACTTACCTGGATTTTCCCTTCCGCATTCCGTACTTCCTTCAGGAAACTCCTTGTAATTACTTAAAGGCGTCAAATGATGAACCCATTCCGTTTTAATATTCAATTTCAATTTCATCTTGGGTCCTGCAATCAAGACATCACAATTTCATACTTCCACCCACTCAATCGAAAAAATGGAAAATAATGAAACTGCTGACAGGAGCACAAATGGTTCAAGAAAAATATCAAACACAAGACCCTTCGTCCAACCTCAAAGGAGAAATAATAAAAAAAAGGGCTTTCCCTTCAACACCTCCAGTTCCGTTTGTGGGTGGGTGACTTGGAATCCCAAAAAAAAAAGGACAAGACAATTCCTCCTCCCCATTCATTTTCGTTGGCCCTTTCGAGTTTGGTTGGGCGTGTGACAGATACAGCCATTTCAACTTTACAATCTCTTCAAATTAAATTGACCCACGTCAGAATTGGGTGGAAGGACCCAAGGAGAAGGGTTCCCCTGTCTAGGCTGTCCTGTCCCTCACATGTCAGTTTTTTCCCTTTCGAGTGGAGAAAATAAAGGAAACGGAGTAAAGGATTAGTGGGGCAGTTTTATACCCTCAATGGCTCACATTGATTGCGGGAGGAACAGTTGTGACAGTTGCACAAGATCGAGTTTATGTTTCAGCCGATAAAAGTGATAGATCTTGAAGTAAAGAGATTCCAGGATGCACTATATAAAATACTGGACACCTCTTATGTCAAAACTATAAAATCTTTAAAGTTCAAACGGCTACGCCTTAGCCGTCAACTTGTTTTTCTCATTTTTCACAGCCCAAAAGTTTTCGTTATACCTACAGGCAGAACAAATTTCAGTTGC
The DNA here is from genome assembly GCF_018153835.1 of Drosophila eugracilis. Lineage (NCBI taxonomy): Eukaryota > Metazoa > Arthropoda > Insecta > Diptera > Drosophilidae > Drosophila > Drosophila eugracilis. The sequence continues at coordinate 1,295,446 of NW_024573535.1, forward strand.
CTTCGAAACTGGCAACGAGCCGGTCATATTTGGAGCTAAAAGAAAATATAAATTTAAAGTGAATTAACAAAAGTAAGTTTAAAAAAGTAACCCAAAAGTACAGTTTACTGCAAAGTTCGCTCGCGTGTCGTTACAGGTCCAGTGCCGTCGAAATGTCGGCTCTGCGCTTGATTCCTCGTTTCCTTCCGAGGAATCTTGGCCAGATGCCGATAGTCGGACGGAGGTTTGCTAGCGGCGGAGATGGTATTCGTCTGATGGTCGGCGATCGCGAGATGGTTGGCTATGGAATCAACGGTCGACCTATATACTTCGATACTGCAGACTGTCCGTTTCCGGCCATTCGCTTTCGCGAAGTAACACCGGAACTGTGCGCCATCCGTGAAAAGGAGCTGGACGACTGGAAGAGTATGTCGTTGGACGATAAGAAGCAACTGTATCGCCATAGCTTCTGTCAAACCTTTGCCGAATTCCAGCATGTATCGCCGGAGTGGAAGGTCTGTGTGGGCACCGCTTTGTGGTTCCTTGCACTCGGAATCTGCATATCGATGATCTTGAAGGCCAAGATGTATCCAGAGTTGCCGGACACGTTCTCAGACGATCGCCAGTCTGCCCAGCTACGACGTATCATCCAGCTGCAAATGAACCCCATCACCGGGCTGTCGTCCAAGTGGTGCTACCACGAGAACAAGTGGAAGTAAGAACACGATTTGCCGTCTATTATGTACAGAAACGAAACACATACAACTACTATTAACACTCATATTCTACTATAAACACACACACACTATCAACAGCACCTTCGGTTGCCAATCCACTCTTAATTGCCAGTATAAAATACACTATTCTTGTGATTGTGCAAGAACCTTTTCTTGCTTGAATCTTGTCTGACACTGAACAGAAAACTTGGTTGCCTGTAACTTGTAATTTCTAACCTGTTTCCTCAAGCCATTCGAGGAAAGGGTTAAAAACTAAACTAATATTTAACTAAACACAGATTGCATTAGCTCGCACTACACCTTATTGCCAGCCAGTTAGCTATTTCCTTTTATCTTTGACGTAAACCATTTAAATATGATAATGCAGAAATTGGAATCGAACACATACACTAAGCGATCACCCATTCAATGCATAATAACCATATATAAATGTAAAACACAAATGTATCATGCAAATAAAAAATACAGAAAAATGTATATAGTTTCTTATTAATATAATATTTAATATAAAAGACAGCCTTTCACTCCTATCGGACCCATCACCCGTTAACCTCGTACTCCATCTCCTGATCAAGCCAAAAGCCCCAGCAGCTATGGCTTTGCTCCCTTTCCTGCAGCTTTAACATAAGCTAACAGTTTACAAAATAAAATAAAAATAAAATCAACAACCCAACAAGGAAAACATATTTGATATTTGAGCTAAAAATGCGCTTTATTGCAATCTTGAATTGAGATTTTAATACATCTTAATCGGCTGCATGCGGCTTCATGTCGCTGACTGTACTTGGATGTGTTTTAATGTTTTGTTTTTTGTTTGTTTTTTAATGTAAAGGTGGTCTCGTTTTAGTATGTATGTATGCAAGTATGTATAGTGGCATGTATGTATGTAAATACTAACATCAGTTTTTTGTTTTTCGTTCTTTGCTTTTGTATGAATTTCGTTTTTCAAAATTTGTGTTTCGTTCATGGTGCATCACATGCATGGAGTACAGTAGTCATTGCCTAAATGGTCGAACAAAGCTCAAAGCTTCGACAAAACTAGGTTTTAAGTTGGAAAGATACGATACATATACATTTATATATATATATATATATATATATATATCTATTTATAGATCGAGTTTAAGTACGGCCAATTGCTTAAGAGAATGAGAAGAACTAAGGACACAAATAAGTATTCAGCAATTGAAATTTTACTCGTTTTCGAAATGGATTTGATTTGATTTGTATTTGTATTTGTTTTTGTTTTCGGTTTTATTGAACTCTTCTGTTGTATTCATTTTCTTGATTCTCTTTTTATATTAGTTTAGTTTTAATGCTACCACAAAATATATTCCTCAGATACATTTATATAACTACTTAGAGAACATCATTTAACTTGAATAGTTCTTGGCAGTTATTTTTTTGCATATACATATTTCATAATCCGTTTTGCTTTAAAAATATGACCGCTCTCTTTTCTTTTTCCATCGTTTTATATTTTATATATTGTATATATATGCGTTTCCTTGCTTTCCTTCGGCTTCCCTTCGATTTGATTAATGTACGATATTTTGCGACATAAATACGCATTTCTCTCACATACATAAATATACATATTCATATTCTTTCTAAAGTTAGGCATGTCGTATGCTTGTATTTTATATAATTTCTTTCATTTCCCACCCCCAATATCCCCCGTGCACCGGTGCTTCAATCCCGAGGAGCAAATGGCATCCAAGGGACATCACCTGGACGCCACCTGGTGGCGGGTCTTGTGCACCCTACCACCTTTGCCTTTATCTTGTTCTTGTTCTATTCGCTTTACACATTGACAAAAAATGTTCTTTAAGTTTATCTCGCTTTTTCGTTTTTCGTGTGTGTTTTTTTGTTTGTTTCAAGCTAAATTGCATTAAATAATTAATTGTAATTATTTTATTAAATATAACTACTACGTTCAAAATGTATGTATGTGTACGTTTGTGTGTGTGTTTGTGTATTTGTGTATGTCGGTGAGTGTTGTCAATTTGCTTTCCCGATTTTTGATTTCGCATATGTTTCAAATGGTTCCTGCTGCTGTTCTTTTGTTATTGGTTGCTAAACATGTTTCTTGTTTATTGGCAGTGCAAGTTCTGTTTTGCGTGTGGCTGTTGCCAGTTTTGTTTTTGAAATCATCGAATTGAGGCAGACTCTGCACAGAAAGTACACATAACTAAATCAACTTGCAACGTAAAATGGTTGAATGGTTGAATGGTTAAAGGAATAAATGGTTATGGTTATTGATATCGAAATGAATGTGTGGATATCCTAGATGGCGGCCAGCGCAGAGATCCTTCCCAAGCCCAATCAAGCTTTCTATTTGATGGGTGTTGTCGATCGTATGTATGGTGTATCAGTGTGTCTGATTGATTGGTTTTTTTTGTTCAATAGATACGACGAGTTATGCACTATATAATAGCATATATATATTCTAGTACCCTAAAACTCGATCCCGCTCTTCGGTTTCCCTAACTTTTCTTCCCTTCATCTCTCTTTTCCTTTCCAATTTTTCCAGACTTTAGCCATTTTGTAAACACTCTATGTCTGCCATTTGCCGCGTGTGTGTTTTGTTTTGTGTGGTGAACTCGCTGCTTTTCCCGCCGCCGCCGCCGCTGCTGCTGCTGCTGCTGTTCCTGTTTTCCTGATCCTGATACGGGTGTGCTCCTGATTTTTTCAGCCCATTATGCGACAGCCCTTCAATCCCAGCCATTCTCCTTGATCATGTGCGCTAGCTCTATGATGAACTTGCCCTCCTTGTACTTCTGGCTGGACTCGTAGGCGTGCTCGTATTTCCAGCCCAGCGGCGTCTTGCAGCACTCGCAGTAGATGTCTGCCACCGCATGGAGGCCGGTCAGGAGCACACGCTCCTCCGTTTGCCCGCAGGCAACGTTCACCACCGAGTTGAACAAATAAGCCGGACCCTGGCTGCCCTGGAACGACTTCGAAATGAGCTCGTCGTGGGAAGCGAGGTGGGCGCGGCAGTGAACACATGAGTAGGTCCGATTCGTGGACGGTAGATAGGCCTGAAACGTCTTCACCATTGTGACGTTAATCTCCTGGTTCCTATTGGCCTCTATATACGATAGTTATAGACTGCAATCTCCTACGGTTGTCTGTCCTTAACGTGGTCTTCTTTCTATAATTAGGAATTTTATTATTAGTCATAGGATTACACTAAAACAGACTGTTAAACTTAAATAATTTGAAGACTAACGAATACGGGCTTCTTTGTTGAGTTTTCTTTCTTAACACCATTGTTAAATCTTTTTCTTTATAGTAACATTGTATAGTTTATAGTTAGTAGAATCACATTGCTAAATCTATGTACATATATACATCTATATGTACCTACTCATCCAAATCAAGAATATGTATTATTTATAAGAACATTTTCTAGGAAACTGTTTTTTCTATCTATTACATACTTTACAGGGTCCTCTCTGGACTTCTTTTACAGCTATTTTAGTTCCTCACCTTGACCAGGACCACAACGAAATCCTTCCGTCTCCGTCGCTCTGAGGCGTTGTTAACTGTGCACTTCAGCTTTCTCCAACGCAAAGGGGGCGCTATCGGGAGTGTAGGCGGTGGCGAGAGAGGCGGCGTGGCCAGCGGCAAAAGCAGCAACAGCAACGGGAGAAACTGTCGCGGCTGCTGTCATTGAACGATGATTCCTGCGATTACAGTCACTTGCCCCTTGCAAAGCTCCTACGATTCTCAATCCGTATGTATAACTGATTTCAATTTCAATTCCGACTTCGATACTGATTCTTGATTCTGATTTCGATTTCGATTCCGATCCCCGGCTATATCAGATTTCCTGCCAAAGAAAACTGCAAGTGGAAAACAAAAGGGGAAATTAATAATGCATGTGTTTGTTATGTCTGTTATGCAAAAAGCTGAATTCGAGCCAAGGAAAAGCAACAGAGAGAAACAGCTGAGTGGGCGTGAGAGAGAGAGAGAGACATGGCTATAGGCTAGCATGGGCTAGTAGATATGGTCGGGGCCTTTCCATTATTGATTTCCATTCGCAATCTCCTTGCCTCCGGCGTTGGTAATTCCAGTGGGCAACCCACACACACACGAGCTGGGGCACCGACAGCCAGCCCATGGATAATTGCCGCCCCCGAAACCAAACAAAGCGCAACAAAGGCAAGCTAGCGAAATGTAGTCCAGTTTGCCAGATCTGAAGCTACCCTATAACAGAAAGGCCAATCTTCTCAAGAACTTTTTTTTAACAGCAGATTTGTGGTAACACTGATTAAACACCCTAAAACAGTTGAAAAAACCAAAAATTACTCATTTCTTAAAAGAAAGTATAAAAATAAATCTTTATATAGCTCCTTATCTTTAAAAAAAAATAACTTTTCTTCAAAACAACTTCAAGAAGGCGCAAGCCCTCTCATATCTTTTTTATGCAATTTTCAAGATATAATCGTTTTTATTAGTTATCTCTACCTCAAGTTTGATGCAATCTACCAAAGACAACATACCCTTGGATATCAAAAAGAACGCCATCCACGAGATGGACCTGGGAGAAGTCAGCGAAGAACCCTCTTCCGAGGAGAACACTCTTCCTATTAGCGCCTTCGGGTGCTAAATGATTTATGGGCGTGTGTAGCAACGCTTTGCAGTAAACAACGAACCCAGAAACGAGAAATGAGTAACCCTCCAGGTAGGGCCCCATTTAAATGGGACAGATCTCGGGGCAACCATGAATGGATGCGCATGAATAATGCCAGCCCGCATCTATTATTCATTCCAGATGTACGCGCCGGTTCTTTTTGCCTTCTAACTCCTGCCAAAGTCGTTAATTGTTATTCACTGACCGCGCCGATGTTTACCGATTGATAAGCGGAATATAGCTATATATACATGACAATATAGAAATAAAGGGGTTTCGGTATGAGGAAGTCGGACGCAGACAATGACCGATTAAACATACTATCTGTATATATACATTGATACTAGAAGTTATAAGTGGGCGATATTGCGAAGTTTCTGGGGGCAGTATTACCGAAATTGGTTAAAACTTAGATAATTTCTAGAAATTGACGAATTTTGAAAGTTCCCTTTAAGAACAAATAATATTGAATGACTGTGTAGTTTTTAAACTTAACTTGTCAAAATAATAGTAAAACTTTTGCACAAGTTACTAATTTTTATTTTTAACAAGATTATTTGACTAGTACTGGAAAATGTTACAAAATGTGACCCAAAAACAAAAATATTTCAGTATTGGCTATAGTTCTTTAATATTCATTTTTAACTGATATTTAAAAATTAGCCAATATTATTAGTTATACATTTATTAAGGTGTAATTACTTTGTGCAATTATACGTTTTTTGGTTCAATTAAAATATTAGTTAAAAGGATAAAATTTGTCAATAACTTAATTATTAATGTCATGAATACTCTGTATTAAAAAAAACGGAACTTTAAAGATATAAAATATTTCAACTCCTCTTTTTGTAATAATTCTTAAAAATTAATATTTTTGGTAATCTGTTGTATTTTTATTCGGAAGTCCCAAGGCATATGACATCAAAATACTTCTTTTATTACAACAGATATAATTTAATTTTTTAAAGCTGTACTTTATATGTAATTAAATACTTGATAAAAAAAATCAGCAGTTTTATGTAAATATATTTTTTCCAACTCTTTAGTGTTGTAATATTTTTACATGACAATCTTAAATGCATTTAAATAAAAAATAACACTTTAATTAAAATATAAATCTATATAATTTTGTAGTTTCACTTCTGCATTTTTGTAAAATCAAAAATTCAAGTACATATTCCTGGAATCTAATCTTGCCCTCTGCTGTGTTGTTGTCCTGTTCACTTGTTTACAAAATTAGAGGCAAATTAGTCTGCGAGCTAAAAGGTAATGTATAATTAGGCCCCGCCCCTTGCTGCCCTGCACACCCTCTTTTATACACCCTCCTACTACACACACTCCTTTATCACAACGCCTTCTGCACAATCTCCAAATGCAAATTGGCTGCCTCTGACGCTGCCGACTGCGACGCTCCGTCGCTGACTGCGCCATTGACTTGAACAAAGAAAAAATGCAAAAGGAGCGAACGGACAGAACAAAGAGCAGACGAAGGAGAGGGCGTCAGAGAGGGCGCTAAAGGGAAATGCACTCGAAGCGCAGACAACAAAGAAATCCAAATTGCGCCCTTCTGTTCAATTAGTTAATTAATTAGCACTTTTGCCGGGCAGCTTAATTAATTTAAAGTAACAAATAGTTCACTGAACCGCACAATAACAAAAATAGTTAACAAAAAAGAGACCAAAATAAAAAGTAAACGTCTCACTCACTTGGCGATTTCTTCGGCTCGCTTTTCGCAATTATTGCTGGCAAACGGATTTCTATTAATTTTTGCACCTTTACTTCGCTATTTTGTTTACTTCTTGGCTCTTGGCATGTCTACTTCTTAGCACGACGACAAAGTGAACGAGCGAAAAGCAAAGCGCGCAGCGCGAAAGGTGGATGGCAAATGACGCTGCTTTTGGTACAAAACAAAAAATCGGAGGCAGGGCAGCGCTGCCTTCGCCAGCAGTGACGCCAACTGCGACGCAGCAGGTGGCAGCGACAGCAGAGTCAGCAAAGGCGATAAAGGACAAAAAAAAACAAATAACTAAATATGAATTGCAATTTAAAAAAGTAAAAAGCTCAAGAAAACAACAATTGAACGGAACGCATAATGCGTGCTCAATGAACAAACAAATTACGTGCAATTTACAGTTGCAATCAAGACAAGAATATAAAGAGCAAAAGGAGGGGAAGGAGACTGGACAAGGTGAGTGCAAAATGCAATTGCCGTTAGAAATGTTAACCATATTCTTGTTACTGCACTTTGCCTCTCCCCCTTCCTTTCGCCATCTCTTTCCAATCCTGGCTTTAAATGTGGGCAGCAACAGAAGCAAAGTGGCTTTTGCCATTTTCTTCTTACAACTTAATGTGCGTGGTACAGTGGAGGGCAGAAAAGTGGGAGCAAACTACATAAAATAAAAAGAATGCAGATGAAAACTTGGTTTAAAAGCGACTATCTGAGTGACTAAAAATATGTTGCGATAATGATTAAATCTATTTGGAGTACACTTTAAAAAAAGGTACATATATATGTACTTTTATATATTTTTCAGAAGTTTGAACGTTTATCTTAAAGTGTGGATTGGAATGAAGGGAAGTGGCTCTATTTTTCTAACCGCCACTGTGCGTGGCAAAAGTGGTGGCAAAGACAACAGCAACAAGCGGCAGCCGTGTAACGGTATCGCGATTGTGTGTCAACGCCGGCATCGACGCCGACTGCGTCGACGACGTCGCGTGTTGAAAGCAACAATAAGGCTAACGGTACTGCGCTTGCAACAGATGAAAAGCAACACGAACAAAAATCAAATGAAAGGAACAGCTATTCAAAACCATCTGCAATATCAGCTGGGTTTTTGGTCTTTAAGTTGACAAATACACATTAACAGCGGTAATTATAATTTCCCGCAATCTCTGAACTTCATTTGCGACCGATTATTGTTTGTTGTTTACTGTTTGTTCTTCGTCTGCGGCGTCTTCTTCCCAACCGAAAAATCAACTTTTGCGTCGTTTTCTCTCCACTTGCTTTTTGTTTTTATTTGGCTATAATGTAGGGTATGCGATGAGTTATTCTGACTTCGATTGGTTTGTTTTTTAATCAAACTTTGAAATTATGAAAAAAATTAAATTTCTTTTATAAATATTCTTTATATCGTTTACATTTAATAAGTTGGTTTATATATTTATGAGCTTGTTTGTAATATTTTTTTATTAATTTAAGAAACAGGGTATACACTTCTCGACACTTACCATGTGTATATAAAAGAAAGAATACGCAATAAAAACAAAAGAAGGAGCAGAAGATCAAGGCAAAGAAGAAGAGGAGCAACGACCTAACAATGTTGTTGTTATTGTTTTTTGCGGCTGCTTCTCTATGGTATTGTCATCTCCTTCGCACCGCTGCTTGGGGTCAATAGCTATGGATCAGTTGTATATATAAACATATAGACCGATTGCGGTTGGCTTTCTTATCAGAAAATAACATGAAATTTATTGCGTTGCGACGCCGCTGGCGACTGCGACGTTGGCAGAGGGCAGAAAAAAGAAAGAGAGAGGGAGAGAGGTAAACAAAAATATACAAACACATACACATGCGCGCTACAGCTGCTTTATTGCCATGTATGTGTGTGCAACAAACAAAAAGCAGAAAATCCTTCTCTTCTTCTCTCCCTTTTTCCACAACAAAGTCAGCTGTGTGTGTGCGAAATGAACTTTAAATCAAGCTTTCTTCTTCTTCTCCGCTTCTATTTTTTTCTGAGTTTTTCTAACTAAAAGGCGCAATTCGCTTGGACCCCCACACACACTCAACCAAAATAGAAGATATAACAAAACAAAATAGAAAAAAGCTAAACACGAAATAAAAAAAACAGCTATCTATACACACATACACAAACACAAACATGGGAAAAAAAACTGTTGTTTTTGCAACTGCGTTTCGCCTGCAAGTGCGACAAAGAGGGAACGAGTGGGTGACAAACTTGGGTAAATGTTGCAAACACTTACGTCCTGTGTGTTGTTTGTTTGTTTGTTTGCTCGTCGCCTTTCGCTGTCGTTCGCCAACAAACACCTCAGCGCACAGCACACACATGCACACCACACACACAGACACAGAGACGGGCAAAAAATAGCAGCCGAAAATGGCACTCTCTTCACTTGTATAATAATGCAGCAATCTGCATTGTTTCGTTTCTATTTCCAATTGGAATTTGTTGTTGTGTTGTGCTGGGCCAGCGACAGTGTGACCAGGCTGTGTTAGTCCATTGTAGTTGTATTGTTATCGCGATAGACATTTTTGAAAATTGAGCGGTTAAATGTTTGGTCTACTTAGGAAATACTTTGCACCTTAAAAATGTATTATAAATACAAATTTTTTCATACGTAAAAATTGGTCTACAACAGCAAAATAAAAAAATAAGAATATCGTAAGTGTTAGTGTCCTTCAAACTTTAAGAAATATTTCGCCTTAAGGGTGGGTAATAAATGTATTACTAACAGTTAGTGACATATTAAAACCCTTCAACAGACCACATTAATCAATATATATTTGTATATATTTGTTGTGAATATTTCGATATAGTAATATAATTCAAAAGATGTGACAACTCTGCACTGGTAACGATTTTGCCAGACCGTCAAATTTTTATCACATTAAGCTTTAGTATTTTAGTATTTTTAGACTAATAAGGAAAGCGCTATGAATAGAACATTTTCGTACTAGCCGGCTGGTCACTCTGATTGGAACGTTTTTCGCAAAAACAGCGGCTGATCATTGAAGTTTTCTCGTGTTTTTCTCCATCGAACCGAACTAGAAAAAGGTGAAAATAAATGATAAATTGAGAGGCATTCCACTGATCCAAGTGAACAAGGATTTCCAGTGAAAATCCATCAAATTAGGTCCTAGGCAAAGGCAATACCAGCCGCTGCCTAACCTACAAAGTTACATAATTTGCTTTTTTTGTTGTTATGCTGGCTGGTGGAAAGAGAAATGAAGTTTTAATTCACTACTTACCGCCTCTTTGCAGTCCAGAATGTCCTTCGTCAAGAACGCCCGTCTGCTGGCCGCCCGCGGCGCCCGTTTGGCCCAGAACCGCAGCTACTCGGATGAGATGAAGCTGACCTTCGCTGCCGCCAACAAGACCTTCTACGACGCCGCCGTGGTGCGCCAAATCGATGTGCCCTCCTTCTCCGGCTCCTTCGGTATCCTGGCCAAGCACGTGCCCACCCTGGGTAAGTCTGGCTACTGCCCTCGAATTACCCTTTATTTGGTTATATCACCAGGAAATCTCTCTTTTTGCCTTTTCAGCTGTCCTGAAGCCCGGTGTCGTCCAGGTGGTGGAAAACGATGGCAAGCAGCTGAAGTTCTTCGTGTCCAGCGGCTCTGTTACCGTCAACGATGACTCCTCCGTCCAGGTTCTGGCCGAGGAGGCCCACAACGTCGAGGACATCGATGTCAACGAGGCCCGCCAGCTGCTCGCGAAATACCAGTCACAGCTCAGCTCCGCTGGAGACGACAAGGTGGGAAATGGCTTAACAAGTTATATAAACTAGAATCTAGAAAATCTATTAGCTATTATTTGTTCTTTTGACATTCCTCACAAAGTTTGTGATTTATATTTTGACAAGGGAATCTCAGTAGCTAGAAGATTAGAGGTTCCAAAAACTGGACTCATAATGAGTCTTAGCTGGCTTACTTTAGTTAGTTCACTTTAATCTTTAAATGTTGTTTCTATAAGAAAGTCTTGTTAGATAACTAATATGTTTGGAAACACTTTCTGGACATCGCAAAGTATTTGCAAGGAACTATCTCACTAGCTGGAAATTGTTGATTGATTTATTTATATAACGCTAACAACTAGTTAGAAACTATTTGCTAAGAGTGTTAGTGAGGTATAACAACTTTAGTTTCTGTAGTTAAAACTACAGAAATGTCTTTACAATCAAACAAAAATTTAGAGCAATGGCATGTAAGGATAGAACTCTTACTAACTTTGGTTAGAAGTCTTAGATTTTGAAATACAGATCGCTTCTGTAATCTACAGAATCTAATTATTATCAGTTCAATTATGTTTAGAAAAGAATTTAAAGACTTTTGTTTAACATTCCCTAAAACTTTAACAATTTCCCGAATTACTTAAAACAACAAAGAAGGTTCTTTCTTTCTATATGAACTACAAACTTAGCAAATTGTCTCTAGAACTAGATAGATAGAACTACGTGATATATTTCTATTTAGAAAATCATTTTGTAACCATTCTTAGAATCTTAAAGCAATATATTTCATTCACAATCATTTAGTCATAAACTTAATGCTCTAACAATGTTTGTTATAAATTTGAAAGCTTATTTGCTATAAGATGTCTAGTGCTGAATGAGTAAAAACTTCAAAGATGGTTATAAAATTTAAACAAAAAGATTTTAATGATATTAATTACTAGTTTTCAGCACATCCAACACGTTCTGTAAAGGCATTTGCAAACAATTTGATAAAACGCAAGACTCCATCAGTTGTAAACGATCTTAACGATAGATAATCACCTTCTCTATATAAACATTCTATCACATTTCTCCTGAGTTTTTATTTCAATTTCCAACTAAACCTTAATCACTATCCTTCTCTTGCAGGCCAAGGCAGAGGCTGCCATCGCCGTTGAGGTCGCCGAGGCGTTAGTTAAGGCTGCCGAATAGACGTAATCACCACACTACCACCACCACAATGAAGCAGAGTCGAAGTTTGTGTCTGAAATTAATAAAACATAACGATCGATCCCCTTGAAAAGCACGAGCGTTATGAAACAATAAAAAGCGAATCATAATATCGTATTAATGACCCGTGATCCACCAGGCAAACATTTTTTTTCTCTTTTTTTTTTCCGTTTTTCTGTTAAACTGTGTGTTTATGGTTAATAGTTAATAATATTCGTGAGCCGTCGAGGAGAAATGTGCAATATTTCTCGCTCTGCGACTGTCAATATGATAATGTTACGGCAATCTTTTGCTCGGATTTATGAGTTATTTGCATTTTGGCTGGAATGTGCGAAACGAAAGAGATGCACATAGTTTTCTATCTCTCTCCCTCTTGGCCACTTATGTGATTCCCACAGTTGGTAAGTTTGTGGACCTTTCAGTTTGTTGATTGAGTTTTTATTTGGCCAAAGACAGCAACTTCTTGTAACTCTTTTTAAACTTCTTTAAAATTGATTTTAACATTAAATATGATTTGTGTTTTAGTTGGTTTTTCTTATGATTATAATTGTTAAGGAATGTTATTACACATTTAAAATAAGTTCTAAAAGTCTTTTGTAATAGCTAAGTCAGATATCCATTGATGTTCAACTGTTCAACTTAAAAACAAAAAAGTAGTTGCCTTCCTTCAAATCTTTTCCAGTTTTTGAATTTTGTTAAAAAAATCTGTTGCATACCTGAAAGGCGCTTGCGTGTCTCTCATTAAAAATGTGTAAAAATGAAAACTTTCTTCTAAAAAGCAACTTTAAAAATTTTAAAATACATCAAATTCTAATCAATAACTTGTCAAACAAACCCAAATGAAGGTAGAGATAATTCTTTTGAATAAATATAGTTAAAAGAAATCTTGACTAAGGTTTTGATATAAAAAAACCCAATAATCTTCAGTAAAATTCCGGGGTCTTAGATAAAAAGTCAGCATTAACTTCAAGCAAAAGTTAAAAAGGATGATTCTTCTTGACGTTGGATGCCCAGAATTCAACATTCTAAAATAATTAAGAAAAAGATGATTTTTTTTGGAATTGTCTATGTATTTTCTAACAAAAAAATGTGTGGTAAAAAAAATGTCTTAAATTAACTCATGGCGTTGTGTAGGAATGGTAATATGCTCTCGATGCAGTAGCAGGAAGGTCTTGCTGGTGGGTGGACAAGCTCTAGTACGCTGGTGGGCCGTAGGTCTGGGCGGGAGCGTGGCCGATGGGCAGGGACTGCTCCTCGGGTGCGAAGAGGGGAGCTGGAGCGGGATGGGGAACGCTCAGGACGGGTGCGGGCGCTGGGGCGGCATACACGGGGGCCGGAGCAGGAGCGGAGTACACTGGAGCAGGCGCTGGGGCGGCATAGACTGGAGCCGGAGCTGGAGCAGGTGCGGAGTAAATGGGAGCGGGAGCTGGGGCGGAGTAAACTGGAGCCGGAGCTGGGGCAGAGTAAACGGGAGCGGGAGCAGGTGCGGAGAACACTGGAGCAGGTGCTGGGGCGGAGAACACTGGAGCAGGAGCTGGGGCGGAGAACACGGGAGCTGGAGCAGGGGCAGAGTATACTGGAGCGGGAGCTGGAGCAGCATAAACTGGAGCCGGAGCAGGAGCAGCGTAAACTGGAGCGGGAGCTGGAGCAGCGATCTCCTGAGGAGGCAGGTAAGAAGCCACTGGAGCAGCCACTGGGCCGGGCACATCAATAGGGGCGTAGGCGGGACCAGCAGCTGGGGCAGCATGTTCGTGGATCACACGCACGACCTTGGTGGCTCCTCCAGAAGAGTAGCCTCCAGCAGAGTATCCTCCGGAAGAGTAGCCACCGGCAGAGTAACCACCCGATGAGATGCCGCTGTCGTGGCTCTCGTGGACGACCTTGATAACCTGGGACACGGCACCGCCAGATGAAGAGCCACCGATGAAAGAGGGTCCAGCCACGGGTCCAGAAGCCACATTCACCACCTTGACGATCTGAGGGGCACTCTCAACCAATGGGGCGCTCACGATGGGTGCGGATTCCTGCAGGATCTTGATAACCTTGACGGAGGCGGGGGCTGGTCCTGCGGGTGGCAGGTAAACTGGGCCGGGAGCAGGTCCGTGTCCACTGCTGCCGCCAGAGATGACCTTCACCTTGAAGACCTGGGGAGCAGCTTCGTAGGAGTAACCACCGCCATAGCCACCGCCGGAGGAGTAGCCGCCACCGCCGCCGCCTCCCTGCTGGTGGATTACCTTGACCACCTGGACTGGGCCACTGGGACCATGTCCACCGTAGCCACCACCGCCGCCGCCGCCGCCTCCGTTGCCACCGCCGCCTCCAAGGCTGATGCCTGCCTTCAGATTGGCACCACCGCCGCCGCCACCACCACCGCCTCCTCCGAGGAGACCCAGGAAGCCAGCGTTGGCCACAGCGAACAGAGCACACATGCAAACGAAGACCTGGAGGAATGACAAAGTGGGGAATGGGTAAGTCAAGTGGTTGGAAATTTTTTTAAGTGATATTTCTAATGCAAAAAGTTAAGTTTAATTTAATTTTTTACACTTTCAATTCTTTGGGATTTTAAGGGTCCTTTTCTTACAGAATTAATCTCTTTTTTTCAAGATTTCTTTGTGGTTTAAGGCATTGATTTTTAATAAATATTTTATGTTTTTAAAGTTATCTTTTGTAACAACAAATTTTAATACAAATTCCAGGATCTTCGGATTTACAAATTTGTAATTTTTGCCTTTGTAATCATTTTTGGATGTATTTAAAATCTTTTATTCCTTTATAGTTATGATATTATTATTAACTTGTTGTTCTCTGACACACTTAAGAGATTTAAAAAAATGTTTTTTATATCACTTTCTTGAGTTGATAAAAAATGTGTTTAAAATCCAGGATGTTTGTTACAACTTTATCACGAGTTTATATCTTTAAAACAGGTTTCCTTGGGCACTTTTTGAGATCATTTTGTTTAAAAAAATAGTAAAAAAAAAACAAGCACAGGATATTTTGAGCAGCTCACCTTCATGCTGACTACTAATCCACTTGATGCGATGATACCAATTCCAAAAAACGCCTTGAGTGCCGATGAGCAGCGACTGATGTCCGATCGATCGGAGACCAAGTCTTTTATACGATGTAAGCCATCATTGGCGAACAAAAGGCGTTTCATTAACATTTCCAAACTACCCATCATCATCATCATCGTGAGCAGTGCCATCATCATCATGATCATGATGGGCTTTCGTTTTCATTATAATTTTCACCCAATGCTGGGCGCACCCAACTTCCAGCCTTGGTTGGTTCTTCTTCTCTTTGCCATTTGGATTCGAAATTTTGGATCTCAGATCTCGGTTTCTTTCCAGTTACCAGTTATCATTGGGTTTCAGTTTTTAGATTTCAGTTTGTGATTTCGTCAAGTCTTACGCTGCATTTCCCAAATTCCGAACGGGCTCCCACAATTAGCATGAAAATGAGACGCTACGTTAGTGATAAGCCCGAATGCGGCTTTCATATTTTTTATTTGGGCTCTTATGTTTTAGGTTTAGGTTTTCGTTTTCGTTTTCGTTTTCATTTTGTATCTCTTGATTTCGATGTCATTTGCATACACGGGCGCTACAGAGGAGTTGCCTCACAAGGCGGCCGGCAGTCTGTCATAAACCAAAGCGAAAACCGAAACCAACCCAACCCAACCCATCCCATCCCATCCGGCGATTTCAAGGTGAATCGGAATTGGAATTTCGAATCTAAATCTGTTGTCAACCTGACCCAGTCGAGCCATCATCAATTGATGAGGCCCTGCATATATTCCATATAAATGTGTTTTATACAGCCGATTATGCAAGTGCCAGCCGCATCTTTGAGCCATGTAAAACGCATTATGTTGGCCCAATATAACCATAAGACGTTGTAAACTTGGCCAACGGGGCGGATCAGTGATGGCTGCCGAACTAGGCACATTTTTAGATCCCTACTAAGTAATATGTTACCTAAATGCAGCTATGAATCAAATCATATAATCAGAGATTTAAATTACTTTTAAGTTAGTTTAGAGCACATTGCTTTGAAAAGTGATCGATATCTGTATCTATGATATAAATTGTTATTATTATTTTTGGCAGTACTTACTTTATTATCTATCAAATAAGAAGACAGAGGCTATAATCTTATTATGATCTAAACATTAGGTGAATTTTGTTTTATAAGTATCGATTTATAGTACTCATAAGTTTATCTAAGTTAAAAATCCCCTAAAAAATGTACCAAACTGCACTATGTAGTACCTTTAGATGAAAGTTCCCCCAAAAATGTACCAAAAATGCAGCTTGGCTTGCAGTGGGCAGATCAGATTGCTGGCCCTAAAACACGTGTGGGAAATCGGGGGATTAAAACGGAAACATCCAAAGGTTGCTAAACTACTAATCGTGGTTATGATCTTGTCTTGGTTTATTATGGCTCGTTAATTGATCCATGCATGGAATGCAGCCGTTGGGAATATATTAGTGGGTCTTCAATATCGAAACAAGTTTAGTTTAAGCTTTTAGTGTAATTTTAGTTTTTAGTTTTTTTTTTTTTTGAGAGAGAAACTATATATTTTTTTGGTGATATATTTAGTATTCTGTTTCTTCTGTAATAAATATTTTGTAGACCTTTTATTTCCTCATAAATCAACGCACTTTAACCTTTGACCATGCCATTATCTTCGCAAGCCATCCCATCAATCGCCTTTTGGCCACATCAAATTATTTATTTATTCGATTGGCTGCAGATTAAATTTGCTGAGATAAATTTTGGAAAAATGTTTGGGCTACCTAAAGCTTATTTTTAGCTTAAGATAAATGGTCAGAGGTTTTTATATTTATCTCCATTATTAAAAAGTTTTTAAACTAACAAGTTAAGTAATGTTTATTATTATTAATTTAAGTAAATCATCAACTTTATAATAGATATTTGTTCGTTTTATTCAGAGTTTGTTTTTCACATCAAAAATCCTTGTCATCATCTACTTCTGCTTCAACCAGCCGCCGTAGGATTGGATCAGAGGAGCATCGTAGACGGCGGCATGGCCAACGCGAACCACGGAGTTCACCACTGGCACGGAGTCAACAACGGGCACATGACGCACCACTGGCACGTTGCGCACCACAGGGACATGACGGACCACGGGAACACTGCGGACCACGGGCACTGTGCGCACCACTGGAATGGAGGCCACCGGGGAGGAGTAGATCACACTGCTCTGGGCGAGGGCCACGCAGGCGGCGATCAGGAAGCTGGCAATGAAGAACTGAAACGGGAGATGGTTGTATCATTTAGTAAAAATCAGATTTAGGGATCTCTAAATGTTGAAGATCTTGAAAATAATATTTTAATAACTTAAAGAAACGATAAAGGACTGTATTTATGAATCAATAATAACCAAATTTTAGGATAAAGCTATAAAGATCAGGACAAGAGGGATATGTCTTTCTGGAATAATGTCTAAATTTAAAGTGTCTATTGAATTTTATTTTGTAAAGAAATAGCTATTAAGAACTAAAAAACAGATTAAAAATCGTAACTTAATCATGGAAATAATTACTAAATATTAAAAATAGGATGCATTATTGATATTAATAGCCAAATTTGGAGATGCAAAAGTTGAAAACTAAAGATCGAATGTTCTTTTAATCTTTAAAATAAATGCATGACTATCTCAAGTATATATTCCCCTTATTCTATTATAGGTCACTGAAATTTCTGACTTATAAAATTTAAAAAAAAAATGTTAAATATGTTTCATTTTCACGTCTGGCACATCAAAAATCTTCATTCTTGCTTTTATTATTTTTTGATAATTAATAATTGATTCATTTAAGTTTATTCGACGCAAATTCAGTCAAATAATTTTTAATGACAAAACATATAAATTTGCGGAACAGCACTTTGTGTTTAAGTACACATTTTTTTTTTTTTTTTTTTTTGATATAACAATATTAATATTTATTAAACGTCAATCAGCCAACTTAATGGCTATAATACGTTGAGTACTACATAGAACAAAATAACATAAATACCTAACAGGAAGGAAATTAACAAATTTTTATAACTAGATAACTAGAGATCAATGCTAAATGCTAATGCTAAATTTACTGCTTTAGGACTCGAGAAATTTGGCGTCCTCTTGTCCAGAGATCGGCTGGATGCCTTCGCTTTAAACGTCTTCTTATAGTAGTGAGAGCTAGCGAGGAGGCTAGGTGGTTTGTGTGAGCTGTGAGACGATCGTTATACCGACTCGAGTGCCTGTTTATCTGTTCCCTAATAGAGGGAATGTGGAGGTCATCTTCTAGAGCTTTGTTTCTGACGTACCAAGGCGCATTTGCAATCATGCGTAACGCCCGGTTTTGAACCCTTTGAATTTTCATGACGTTAGAATCCGAAGCCAAGCCCCATAGTTGGATGCAGTACATCATCGAGGGCACCACAATTGATTTGTACAGTAGCACTTTGTTAGCTAGGCTTAGCTTGCTCGTTGGCTTAAGCAACCAGTAGAGTTTCCTAAGCTTGGAACGACAAGTAGCTGCTATTTTCGAAGTATGCTGCCTCCACGTGAGGCGCTTATCTAAAATGAGGCCCAGGTACTGCGCCTGTGATGATTGCGGAATGATGTCGTCGTGAAGTTTGACCTCCGGAAGGGACTGCACTCTCCAAGCGAAACAGCAGTGTTGTGATTTCCTTCCATTAATCGCTATGTTCCACCTGTTGGTCCACTTGCCGTATGTGTCCAGAAATTCCTGGGTGATTCTTGATGCCTCGATACGGCAAGAGGAGTTGACTAGGAACGCCGTGTCATCGGCGTAGGTGGCCAGAAGTGTGTTTGGTTCATTCGGACAAGGCAGGTCAGAAGTGAACAGAGTATACAGCACGGGACCCAGGACACTCCCCTGTGGAACCCCAGCACGAGCAGATCTTATGCTTGACCTCACTCCTCTTACTTCAACCATAAAACTTCGACCAAGTAAATATGATTTAAGTAAGAGGAATTGGGCAGTCGGGAGAAGAGATTTCAGCTTATACAGCAGGCCATCATGCCACACGCGATCAAAGGCTTCCTTAACGTCGAGGAAGATAGCAGAGCTGTATTGTTTGTTTTCAAAGGCATTCAGAATATGGTGCACAACTCGATGGACTTGCTCAGGAGTCCCATGTTGCTTCCTAAAACCAAACTGGTGGTCGGGAATGGCGTCCTGTATGGTTCTTACTCCCATAATTCTACTAAGGAATATTCTCTCGAATATTTTAGAGAACGTAGGTAGTAAGCTTATCGGCCTGTATGATCCAACAAGGTTCTCCGGTTTTCCTGGCTTTGGAATCATCGTTATCACGGCACACTTCCATTGGGACGGGAAGTGGTGGATACGTAACATCGAGTTGAAAATGAGAACAAGAAACAGGACTCCCTTTTAGGGAGAGCCTTAGCAACCCTGCTATCAATGCCATCAAATCCTGGCGCCTTGCTGGAGCGTAGCTTTTGAATATGGAGGCAAACCTCTTTTGGACTTATGTGCTTTATGGGGAGTGCATCCGGAGCAGGAGAGTTGAGAAAGGCCCGAGTGTCAGCGACATCCTCCGAGCTCGCAAGGTTGAATGGCTGAAAGCGTTGCTCTAGTTCTTCGGCAAAAGCTAATGAGATCTCTGAGTCTGATTTGCACCATGTACCGTCTGTTTTCTTAATTGGGATCTTCCTAAGAGGCTGCCTTTTTAATTTCCTTGTAGCTTTCCAGAGATTGAAGCCGTAAGGTTTGCTGGGGTCCGCATTGAGAAGCATTTCCTCAAAGAACTCACGCTTGGTTATACGCAGGAGTTTTTTAAGCTCGTCTTCAGTACGTCGATATGCTCTTTTGTCGACTGGATCTTGGGACCTCATAAATCTACGGCGCAATGATCTTTTCAGCCTTACCAAGTCCATAATCTCAGGTTTTAAAAGTGCCTGAGATGGATTGGAAGGTTTGGAGACTTGCCCGTAGGTTGACGATTCCGCAGCGATATGAATGTTCCGAGCAAAAGTTTCAACTGCATCGTCGATATCTTCAGGGGAGTTGAGCACCATATTGAGATTAACAAGTCTGTTAATTACCGCCTGAAACCGCGGAACACTTGCATTACGAGGAAGAATTTGAGGCCGCCGACTAATTTTTAACGCAGCGACTCTTAATGAAATTATTAGTGGAATGTGATCAGAGCTCAGTTCGAAATATTCTGTAATAGAAAGACTCTCCGGGCGTATCCCTCTGTAGACTGCAAAGTCAATGGCTGTTGGCGAATTCTGGCTGTATGGATAATGTGTGGGTCCTCCAGTTGCAAGGACCTGGAAATTTGATCCTTGAACAAGTTCCGCGAGCGCTCTTCCGCGGGAGGTTGAATTTCGAGACCCCCAGAGTCGATGGTGGGCATTCCAATCACCAGCGATTATGAAGTTTGTTCCCAGATCGTCAAAGAGTTTTTCAAAGTCTTCGGCAGAGCATTGAAAGTTAGGCGGACAATAAATAGACGCAATAGATATTTCACCAAGGACGGTTTTGACTTTAACTGAGACACATTGAATATTTGGACTTTGTAAACTATAAGACTGGTAACATTGAAGGCAGGATTTTATAATTATGGCAGAGCCACCGCGTTTCCGATCGGCAGGATGGTTCGCTTGATGGGTATCGTAACCATGCATGTTGTAATATGACCTTGAACAAAAGTGTGTTTCACTAACTAGCATAATATCAATATCATGGCTTTGAACAAAGAGCTCTAGCTCAAGGGCTTTGCTAGTGAGACCGTCAGCGTTCCACACACCAATGTTAAGGCCGATTTGACTCATGGTTGCGTTACATGAACCGGGAGAGATCCAGCGAAGGCTTCAGCTCCTCCTAGAGGGTGTTGTGGTAGCAATTTAGAAACAAGACCCATCATCGACACCATCATTTGGAACATCTTGTCAAACTGAGCTACAAGGACCGACAGTCTTTCGTTCGATTGCAAGAACATTTGCTCTTGACGTTGCCATTGAATATCATTGACTGACTGCTGCGTGGTGCGCCGCTGTTGTTGGAGTAGAGATTGCTGTGGGTGTACTTGTTGCTGCTGTAGTTGGGGCACCGGCCGCTCCTGTCGAGGTGGTGCATTGTGATGAAGAGTCGGACTTTGTTTCCTGTTATTGCTGCCCAGCGGAGGAAACTGTTGTTGGCTCTGAGTGGGTGTGGGATAACTAGTTTGTCCACGGACAGCGTTAGCGTAGGAGCTCGGAAATACAGGATTTGTCCGAGGAATGGAGGTAGGTTGCTGTTGGAGAGTGGTGGTACGCCTTGATGTACTAATTTTCCGCCGACTTGCAATCTGCTGATAGACAATACAACCTTTATAGCTAGCTGTATGGTTGCCGCCACAGTTCACACACTTGACCGGATGAACATCCTTTAAGCACGCCTCCAGGCCGTGCTGTAAGCCACATCTGACGCAGTTGTGGAGTTTTTGGCAGTGATTCTTGGTGTGCCCAAATGCTTGACACCGGTGGCATTGCACGACATCATCCTTCTTATAAGGGAGCTCAACTTGAACCCGTTGCCGACAAAGAGTCTTGACCTCATGAATTTCTTTGTTGTTAGCCGCCGGTTCTAGCTCGACAAAAACCAAGTTGACAAACTGTGTTTTGTCAAATCGGCTCCTAGGTCTGTTGACAAACCGAACCGTGTGTCCAGCTGAGGTAAGGCTTTCCTTAATGTTGTCATCGGGTACAGAATGATGGATACCACGGATAACTACACGGTAGGATCTCTCTTCTTTTAGTTGCCACGAATGGAACGGCACTTTTTGGCTGTTAAAGATTTAGTAATAGCTCTGTACGCATCAGAGTCTACTGCTAGGATAGATACAGAGTTATTTGGATGGCATTTTAATGAGTACTTGCATGGGTCAACAATTTTGTCTATTGATCTTATGAGACCATTTAGGTTTTCACAATGATTAACCACAATAGGGGGTGGCTTGTGGGAGGCTGGTTGTTCCTGGCATCCAGAAGGATTTTTGCTGTTGTTGTTGTTAGTTGATGAAGAAGAAGAAGTTTTGTTGGCAGCCTGCCTTAATCCGGCAGACGTACTAGGAGTTTCAATAGGTCTGGTCGGTCGATGAGAACCTGCCACCTCAATGTCAGTGTCGATGTCCGATAATTCAGAAAAACGGTTAGCTGGAAGAATGGTTTTAGGGCTATTCGAGTTTCTTTGAACTTTGCTGACTTTATTCGGTGATCTTGATTCGAGGCGACGTTTGTTGTTAGTCGATCTTGGGGTCCACCAGTCTTCGTCGTCGCCGTTAATGGCTGATAATTCCGGTTCACGTTCGTCGAATGATGGTAATGGCTTGGCGCTTGAGGTAGAAGCATATATTCGGCTGAAGTTATTTAACGCTTCTTTCATTGTTTGCTGATGACGTGCTACAGTCTTTCTTATGTTTAGCTCATCCTCGGAGTCTGAAAGGCGAGACATTGTACGATTTTAGGCACTTCCGTGCACTGCTTTACCGACTGGATTGTTAGATGGTCGCTTATCCCAACAGCGACAAGCACTGATCGTAGCCTAGGGGGCAAGCGCAAGCCCCTCAGCCGGGACGTACTTGGCTCAGACCCGCCGAGGGGTGAATTAAATTTTTATTTTATTAATCTCTTTTTTTTAATTTGTATCGATCGATCGTGATTTTGTTTTCGTTTTCGTCTTCTTATTGTTCCACTTGTTCTGACTAACTGTTCAACTTGTTTTCGCGACGAGCACAACTAACGGGTCGTGGGAGCACTGACAGCGACTTTTTGAAACAATTTACCGGGGGATTTATTTTGCCACAGATGTGGACTTGTCCATTGACTTTTTACCAAGAATTCGTAGAAATTCACAAAAGAATTACGCTTTGCCACAAACGTGGACTTCTCCATAGACTCTACACAATGAAATCCGCAGCAATGCAAAAACGCGTCTGCACTACACGAAAGCATGATCGAGACTGTGTTTAAGTACAAACCATAAAAATAAAAAAAACCCGAAATAAATTTGTATCACTTTTGTATTAAAATTGCATCATACTCGTTTTTATATCACTTTGTTTAATTTTAATGGAATTTTTTGACACTTAAAAAAAAATAAAATAAAAAGAACTTGTATTTCTACATAAATTGTCATCGTAAAATTACAATTTTATGGCACTTTGTGCTGGTACTTGAGTATCCTTATTCTTCTGTATCCTTTCTTTAGCTTCACTCACCTTCATGTTTCTGTGCTTGGTTCTGGTTTTTTGTTAGTCTAGCTGGAAGGCTGGATGATTTGTGTTGATCTGTTGGCCGTTTTAGAGATCTTATATACCCATAACGAAGCCGTCAAGAATCTCTGAAAGTGGAGCAATAAAACTGGCCAAAAAGAACGTATACGGATGCAAATTTGTGCGGGGTTTGTTTAATTGTCTAGATACAGATATTTGGTGGCATTATCATTGATATTTACCAGATTTACCAGAGATGACCGAACAATGCTTGCCAGAGCCATAACTTATTGGTGACGGAGACGCCTTTCAAATCGCCAGAACAATGAGAACTTGTTCCTCCTGCGACAGGTGATCATCTCACCTGGCGAATTTCCGCACCTTTGATGAATTCTTGTGCAAATTGATTGCTTCATAAACGCTGACTTGTGGGTTTATCATTTCCATTTTTGGTCTTTTTCTTCTTCTATTTTTGCCAAACTTTATTTATGAGCCCATTGTCCACGCCCTATTATGCTTTTTGGTCCACTCAAAATCATGCAAATTTATGCAAATTCCCGCCGAGCTTCCTCATCACAAAAAGCAAACTAAACAAAAAATTTGTTTTTTTTTTTGTTTGGTTTTGATTAAACTTTTTATTGAAATTTACTTGTTAACTTTAATATTTTTAAGCTTCTGTTTATAGGTTAAAAACATTGCTTTTATAAAAATTGACATATTTAAATGGATCTTATTTTTGGGCTTAAAAATAGGCAGTGTTTCCAAATTTGTTTTGTATTTTGCATAAATTTAAGTCGTTTTCATTATCGTTGTTGTATTTTTCTGTCTAAAAATAAATGGTTATGGAAAATCTTGTATTATTTTGTTAATTATATTTAGCTAATATCTATCAGATACTTACATATAGCCTTAGATGAAGTTTTACTAGTATTTGCATTAATCTGGAAGTTGCAACCTAAAGTCGATTGATTACTCAATTTTTTGTTTATAATACTTTCTATTTGGTGATCTTTTGGTATTATTGAAATATATACTGGAGGATTTGTGTTAGATTCTACTCTTTTCTTTGTACTTCTTGCACTTCTATGTATATATTTATACTTATTTAGATCTGACATTTTCAAAGTACTTTTTTATATTATCAAACAAATAATTACCCAATCATATTGTTTGTAATGCCTAATTTTTAGTATTAACTTATTATTGTTATTATTATTCTTAGTAAAATTATAAAATCATAGTCATTTTCTCTATAGAAGCTTGTATAAATATGCACTTTAAACATATTTAAATTAGATTAATTACCCAACATTATTGTTTCACATCTTTTCTTATGCAGTTTGTTTGAGTCTCTCAAAATATATTTTCATGCTAATGTATAAAAATCCATTTAAATATAATTATAATTATAGTTTGAATTTAAATTATTGAAAGTATTTACAAAAATCTGCAATTTATCAAACTGTTGTCTACTAATTACCCAATCTTATTGTATTTAATACTTTTGTTTGCAGCTTGTTTTAAGTCTTTGTGCAGCTTACATATTTTATGACGACTTTTGTTTAGTAAACATTTATGTAAATCTTTTGTTCATTTGCAAACCACTTTCTCCTAAGCAATGGGCAAAAATAAAAAGCTAAACATGGGATTAGCTATTGTTTTGGTTATCATTTAAAAATGTAGAGTCTAAAAATAATATAAATAATAGTATAAGTACCTAATGCGTAATAAAAAATAAATTATTTCATTTTATGTGGGCGTTAGGGCAGTTCTTTACAGCACTTCTTATGATCTAAGAAGTGTTGGCTAACGATTAAAGTGAAGTTTTCTTTAGTCGTTAACAAATTCAAAAAAAAAAAACTCAGGAAACCATGTATTCTTATTAAAACGTAATATTATTAAATCACTTCAATTTGAGTTCATTTAAAAGTAACAGTTTTCGGACTTAGAAGTTAACCAGCACTGCCAGCGGTTCGATAGACCACACAAATAACTCCTCCCTGTTATCGAAAAACGATAGGTAAATACAAAAAAATAACAGCTGTTTACATCGCTCCATCTCCCTCGCACGCTTTTCGCTGTGCTGTGAATTTCTTTTTTTTTTTATTTGTATTAAGCAAATTGTTTAAACAAATTGCAGAAACTAGGCCTTGATGGCGGTGTAATCGAATATCAGTTGTAAACAAACGAAGTAAAAGGGCGGGAAGTGCGACATAAACATTGGGGATTCCGTATTTGCAACATGAGTGCGACCAATCAGCGAGTCAACAACAACAACATGGCGCACCTGCAACAAAAATCTTCATGTTGACGTCAACAAAGTGAAATCCGATCAAAGAATCGAACCGATAAACAAGACACAAGAGGAAGAATCACGGATTGCCAGGTGAAGAGGAAATTCCGAGGACGAGGATCACCAGGATCACCCCCAACCCCATCCAGACCATTCAGATCAGGATGTATTCCGAGTGGGCCTCGTTGTCGGCCCAAATCACGGCCAACAGCTGCGGTGCGCAGTGCTTCAGTGTCCTCAATAAATTTCCTGCCTCCGCCGGACGCGAAGTGGTCGTCTCCGTTGTCAAGCAGCTGGGCACCAACTTGGGAATCACCCAGAACGCAGAGCCCAGTCACCTGGTTAAGGACGAGGAGGTGGGTGTTGCCTGAACAGGAAATGCATAAATCAGTTATAGAAATTACAATCTTTAGTACATCACTTAACAGTCAGGTCACCTCACATGTACATGTTTTCAATTAGATGAAAATGTCTTTAGGGATAGAGGGTCAGGGGTTATCCGAATATGATTCTAGATATAAAAATGTAAATATCACATACATATCACATTCAAAAACTATGAAGTAGGTTTAAAATATCATGAATAGTTGTTCTAGCTAGTGATTAGGCCATAATATCCCAAGTATTATATCATTCTGTGATGATCAGTGAAATAGATCTTTTTTAACTTCTTGATTAGATCATAAAGATCTATATTTTTCTAAAGCATATGTCTATATGTCTTATTTCCCATTTCATATGTCAACTATATATTGGATTGACATTTATTCACATCTTGAAATGACTTGATAAAACAAAAAATAATTTTTACAAGCACATGACTAAGTCTTTGCCACATTGTTTGACTAATGAAATGAATAAAATCATTTTATCTACTTAAAATGAGCTCAAACGCTTTCCATTAATTGCATTTTATTGTGCATATAATTATTATTGCAAGGCCAATTAGGATTACCTCAATCTAGAAAAAGAAATAAAATCATTGTTTGTTTGTTTAATGTAGAAAGGGCTATTTTTAGACGGTTTGAGTAGTTTTCTACGAAAAACCTAATTAAATTATCGTTTAATAGGCTTTTTTGATTGAGAGAAATTTGAAATTATCTAAAAAATGATACGTCTCAAGATCATTATTGAGTATAGATATATATGGCATTTTATATAGACAACCTCCATTAAATTCCCAATCAATTCCAGGTAAAATGGTGCATGGACGTAATCTGCTTTGGACTCTCGCTGCCGCTGCAGGAGCACGAGACGATCAAGGACTGCGTGAACGTGTACTGCGAATGGCTGACGGCGCTGCATCCGCAGCCTAGGATTAGTGTGCCTAAGCCGATCTGTGAGGATGCCAATCTATATGCCCGCCAGATCATCAACCACTTCCACAACCTTTTTGTGCCGCGCCAGGGCGAAAGTGAGTATATGCTCTCGGGTCACTTGACTGTATAACCTAAATAGGTGCTGCCCCTTGCCTCCATATTAATCCCACTCTAAATTTCAAGTCTTGCCATTTCTATACCAAACCACGCTTGGTAGGTTGCTCGAATTGTTAACTTATAGAATGCTCTTGGGAAAAAATATTGCCTAACCTGAGTTAATATCCTTATTAAATTCGATAAATTGTTGGATATTCTTAAAGTTTTTAGGCAATGTTTTTTGTTGAGACTAAAAAAATCCCCTTAAAATAGTACAACCAAAAACTAAAAGCTGCCCTCAATGCCTTTCAGGTGCAGACACTATTAAACGGCAGGCAGTTCTTTGCCACCGGGTGCTTCGAACTCTTCAGCAAACTGCTCAGATATCGCAGCTGATGGACCGGCAGACGTGGGATACCCTGCTCCTTTTTCTACTGGCTATCAATGAGATCCTGCTGGCTCCACCCACTGTTAAGGACGATGTAGGTGATCAGCTGTGCGAGCGGGTGCTCTCGGTGCTCTTCGAGGTGTGGCTTTTGGCCTGCGTTCGAAGCTTTCCATCACCGTCGATGTGGAAGACTTTGCAGGAGTCATGCGCGATGTGGAGACACCGAGTTGCCCTTGTAGACCAATGGAATCGGGTTAATCTGGCCCTTACCGCTCGGCTACTGGAGTTCAGCTATGGTCCCGCGTTTCCCCAGCTCAAAAATGGTGGGTTTTAAGAGAAATCATTTCAAATTTTGTAACTAATCTTCTTAATATCTTATAGCCGACGAGGATGGCCAGCTGATACCAATTGGCATGTCCAACGACTGTGTGGCCCAGACCTGGTATCGCTTTCTACGGATGATTGGCAATCCTACGGCCCTCTGTTCACCGCATATCATCAGCAAATCATCGCACTTTGTGCAGTGGGCATTGACCCATGAAAAGGGCGCCGAGACGCATCAGCATCCTTGCCTGCAGCAACTGCCGCAGATCTTCCTCAATGCAATGAAGGGCATCTCCAGTCAGGTGGATGCATTTCTGGGTAAGATCTTGGCAAATATTGCTGGGATAAGTCCTTGGAAACCTGGTACTCCTAGTATATTTCCCTGCAAGCTATCTTAATATTCGAGTTTTTACATTTTGGGACTCAAAATATGACGAGTACCAGGTTCTAAATAGTTGGTAATTCCGACTTGGCCGCTCTCACACGTTTAGCATTAGTTTGTGGTAGGCTAGCTGAGTACTTTTCTCTTATCTCTTTGTTCGTTTGTTTATCTCTGGCTTTGCTAACCCCAACAATTGTATCTTAACCGAAAATGCTAAAATGCGTAAATGAAAATCGCCTGAAAACTGTGCAAAAACTAGGCGTTTATCAGCCGCCGCCGCATCAAACGGAAGGTGTGGTGACGAATCTGCTGGAAATCCGGCATTCGCTCAACGAGGCCACCTCCACAACCCTTCAGCAGTTCATCCATTCGAGCAGCGCAACGAATATAGCCAACAACAACCAACAGAACCAACAGAGCCATCACCATCATCATATCCACTATCCGCATTTGCACTTACATGGTGCCGGCAGCTTTCTGCGGGACAATTTCATGAGTAACTCGGCCAGTTCCGCTCTGAACGCCATCATGGGTCATCATGGCAGCCACCACCATCACCAGCATCAGCAGCAACAGCAGCTCCAGATTAGTGCCTCGCCCACCAGCAGCCTTTCCACGGGCGGCAATTCAGCCGTGGGCAGTACAAGTGCCGGTGGCAGTCACTCCGCCGGAGTCGTCGGCAGCATCTCCTTTGGCACCACTGAAACGGCCGCAATGGGTCTAACTGCCACCGCCACGCCCACACCGCCCCTGCAGCGACGTCTAGCCAAAAGCTTCAGCGTGGCGCCCACCATCACACAGCAGAAGGGTGCGACTCTCCACGGAGAATCTCTATTTGGAAACCACCTAATGTTGTACTTTTTGTTGTCACACCAAATAATGTTTAAACTCTGACCTGGCAGACGGTTTTTGGTTATTATTTAAGTTAATGAGGAGTATAGACTCTTATTTTCTGTACTATTCTTTTTTATGATAGCTGCCTTTATAATATAATACAAAGTTAATGTTAAAGTTAACGTTTAGTAAAAACTTTTAGAATTGCCCTTAGCAAACTGTTTTTGGGTAGGTTCTTACGAAAGGAAATTGTTTAAATGTACTTTTTAATTTAAATCGTAGCCTTATTTAAAGATATTTCACTGACGAATTGTTGAAAAGAACGTTTTTCTTACGATCTTTGCGAATTATAATTTTATCGTGAAGATTTTCAGACTTCAGGGCAAGAGGTTATTTCAAAAAGAGAAGTTTAAGGGATTATAGTTTTGCATATATGCAAAATATTATTTCTGTTCTTAAAGCTCTTGAGAAGACTTACCCATAATATTTAAAGAACATCAGTAGAAGCGCCTATCTGCCAGGGCATCTGATCTTCGGTGCACCGAAGCCAACCTTTTGTGTTTTTTTTTTTTTTGCCATGGCGTGCTTCTGAAGTGACTTGACTTGGTTTGTTTTTGCTTGCCTAGATGTTGTTTGCCTTGATCCATCGCCACATTTCTCCCAGCCAAGTTCGCACTCACGAGTTTTGCATTTTAGCTTTTTGTGTTGGCTTTTGCCTTTTGTTTTATTTTCTTTGGCATTTCATTTTTGTATAATTTGTTCCGTAGCATGAGTGGAATAATCTCGGTGTAATTGCCCGGCGCGGATGAGTCGGGCCGAGTAACTGTTGCCACTTTCCACCGACGGATTATTATGCATCGTAATTTATCTCCGAACGCCCACAATTATATAGCATGCTCCCTTTGTATCTCTATCTCGCGCTCCGCATATCTGTGTCTAATTTCTCTAACAATTTCTCACACTTGCTCTGCTCCACTCACCCACTCTGCCCCACCACCACCACCAACACCATATCGCAGGCTTGAGCAAGACCTCGCTTATTGGCCTCACCGGCGGCGGTGCACGCAATGCGATCAGCAGCAGCACCACCACCTCCAGCACCATCGCTGCCAGCACCACCAGCGGTGCCTCCTCCTCCTCCTCCACGGTTGCCATCGGTGGCTCTGGCGGCGGAGCGGGAATCCCCGCCGGTCCGGGAATACCCGGCAGTACGGGAACGGGCGCGGGTGGCGGATCCGCTCCAGTCCCAGTGCCCACAACTCCCACGTCCACGTCGGGTCCGCCGTCGGCGAGCAGCAGCATCAACTGTAAGTGCACTGGGGAAAATGTATCTGATCTTGGTTCATAAGGTTAGATTTATGTTTAATTTTTAAAGTTGTTTTCTCAATTAAAAACGTATTTAAAAGAATTTAATCTAAAATAATGTTATTAGTTAAAAAACTTATTTTTTGAAATTTACAATTTGTTCTCATTTACTGCCAATTTAAAATAGTTTAAAAAACTTTTGAACTAAGATCAAAGTAGCTTTACTTTAGTCCAACATTAACCGCTGAAAACCATCTTCGGATGGTTATATTTTAACTAATTGGACCTATTGTTTTGTGTGTGCTGTGTGAACTGTTTGTGAGCTTCTCCCGTGCCGCCTAACAATCTAACAGATGTTTTAACCGCCCCCCATTGCCATCATTGCCTCTCTGTCTGACACTATTTGCTCTCTCACTCTCTCTCCCTTCGCCGGCGATCACAGCTCTGCCGCTGACTTCAATGGGAGCTGGCGTTGAGCTGGCCGTGGCCAGGCCCAAGTGCAACAGCATTCTCCATGTATTCCACGAGTGGCTCTTCGAGGCGGCGCACATCGGCGGCGACACTTGGCGTCAGAACCGCAAGAGTAAGTTCCGGCTATACTTTTTAAAAAATAACATTTTCAAAGATTAATTTTTGTTTGAAATAATTTTAATATTATATTTAGATTTGAATTTCGAAGATTAAAAAAAAACATTAACATTACTTCACTTTTCCTTCTAAAACCCAGAGCAAGCATGCGAGGCCAGTAAGCGGCCGTCGTCGATGATCATGGAGCATCGAAAGGGATCGATTTCCCTGTCGCAGCCCAACTCCCTGAACGATCCGCAATCGCTGCCGCCCACATTGACTATCGATAAGTATGAGTCCGGAAGGGCAGAGGCCATTGGAACGCTGTGCAAGATCTTCTGCGCGAAGAAGACGGGCGAGGAGATCCTGCCCGTCTATCTGGCTCGCTTCTACATGGCTCTGCAACAGTGCCTGAAGATCACAGAGTCGCGGGAGTGCGACGAGACGTTGGCCAGCATTCTGCTGCACTCGAGTGACCTGTTCCGCTTAGATCTTGATGGGATCAATGTGCTGCTGCCAGGCTTCATTGCTGCCCTGGAAATCGTACTGCCCGATAAGGACCTCAAGCTGAAGACACAGTCGATGGTCTTCAATCGCACCGAGCTGCGCCGCTCGGCCATCAACATTCTGCTGTCGATCATGGTGCTGCCGTTGCACTACCAGACGCTGCCCATCAGGGATCTTACCAGCGAAACGAGCGAGAAGTAAGTGAAGAAGCTGGTTCTAAGGAGAAAAGACTTCATTATGATCTACTCCCACAGAATGTTCACCTTCATCCAGCTGAAGTCGCGGCTGATGAACATCCTGATGAATGCCCTACAGGTGGAAACGGATGCCCAAAACACGCACATGCTTCTGGGTGGCCTGCTGCTTTGCGTCCAGGATGCAGTTACCTTCGAGGAGACAGAACTGGGTGGCGGCAATGCCAATCTCTCGCACAATTCCAGTGGTGTTCAGCACCATGAGGCGAATCTACTGAGTTCCGGTTAGTTTCTGCTGCTGCTCCAAGGGCATCTATCATCTCTCTTGACCTCATTCCATTCTGAATTGTTTGAATTTTTGTATTATTTAATTGCCCTTTTTTATTCGCATTTCCTTTTTGGCATTTTTGTGTTTTGTTTGCTGGCGATGATCAGCGTGCTCGGAGCGTTCCGCTTCGCTGGTCAGCGCTGGCACGGCCAGCTTGGGTGGCCAGACGACGGCCACCATGGGAGCGGGATCGGGCTCCATTCGCGACACCGCATCCGCTCATGATTATCCCAGTCTGACCATTTCCGATGACATGTCATTCGAGTTCGGCCAGGAACTGGAGGGCGTTACCACCTATGGTAAACTTTGTTTTTCTTATTTTTGTATTTTTTATGTATTTAAGGTTTTACTACAATAATTTGTTTGCCACTTAGGGAGTATGATTACTTAAGTTGTGTTTATTTAAATTATTATATTTTTTATGTTCTGAGACGAGCTTCTGTACTATCATATTGTAAACTCTTACCAAAGAGTTAAACCATTTTCAAAATATTTATTCATTAATTGCAAAAGATAATGTCTTTTTAGTCACTAAGTAACGCAGCCTGTAAAGCTTGAATTATAAATAATAATTAGTCATTTTAATACATTTACTATTTATCTTTCCCAGATAACGCCCATGCCTTATTTGTGCGCGCCACATATTTGGTCTGTCACCGCCTGATCTCGTCGTGGAAGACGGATCTCAATGTTTCGTTGGCCGCCTTGGAGTTGCTGTCTGGACTGGCCAGGCTACATATCCGGGAAACAGGTAGAGTGTGCTTCTCTGAAATTCGCATGTGATCTTGGTGTACATATGCTCCTGCAAAGGGATTAGAAACGGAAATCTCTAGATAACTTTAACTCATTATATATCTGTCATTAGCATGAAGTCCTAAACAACGTCTGTGCCAAACTAAGATAAGTTCCATGTTAGACTTAAAGAAAGGTAAACAAGACATGACCCCTTAAAGAACAGGACAATAAGAAGGAGCAGCTGTTTTAAAAGATCTCCAAGATTCAAAATCCTTTGCAAGGGCATTAACTGGCTTCGGTTCCACCGAGGCTGAACTTCCTTTCCTGATTTTAATGTCGTTTGTTTTCTGTCCACCTCTGTTTGTTTATTTTCGAACTGTTGCCATGTGCGTGTTCTTTAAATGTTAACCCTCGGTGTTGAAACCCCAACCTGAACCCCCCACGAACCCCTTAACCCCTAACTGTTTGCTTTACTGTGCAGCCAGGAAATTTACAAATGGTAATTGATTGACGAAGCCAACTAACCTAACTAACGCCACTTTCTTCTGTCTTTCTTTCTTTCTTTTTTTTGATGCGTTTCTTTTTCTAACCGCCATCGAACCCGCACCACCATCACTGCACCACATCCCGAAAATAAACCCTAATTTAATATAACCCACATCGCCACATCCATCAACTCACGATGATATTGCAATTTGTTTCTATATATAATATACATGTATATTTAATTTGCATCTCCAATCGATAACGAATGTATATAACCCCACCACCAATCACCAACCAACAACCACCAACCACCAATCACTCATCCAAACCGCCCACGTAGACACATTAGTGAAAATATACGAAGCTAGTCAGAATCTAACGATAATCTCCTCAGACGCTCTAGAGTGCAAGCGGGCCGTGAAGTGGATCTGTGACTATATCTGCTACCAGTGCTCTCGCCCGCCGCCGGCGCACAGCAAGGATCTGCACAGCACCATTGTGGCGGCCTTCCAGTGCACCGCCGCCTGGCTGATGCAGCATCCCTATTTGCTGCAGGACAAGGATTGCCTGCAAACGGTCCTCGAGGTGGTGGAGCTGGGCATTTCGGGCACCAAGAGCCAAAGTAAAGGCACGGATATACCCAAGTTTAAGGACGAAAAGGAGCTTAAGCCGGCCTCGATGAGGGTTCGGGATGCTGCGGAGAATTTGCTGACCATTATCCTAGAGCAAGTGGGTTATTTCCCCAGCGAATGTGGGCCGGAGTCCATATCCTCGCTGTTGGATGAGCTGGCGCTCATGAAGCACTGCAATTCCATGGTACCGGCGGCGGCGGCCAGCAGTGAGCAAGCCATTGCCAAGTTCAAGTACTTTGTCACCGAGAACTCTACCATACTGGCACTCCTCGAGGAGCCGCTGGGCAATGACCAGGATCCCCAGCCAACAGTGACTTGTAAGTATCATAACTGCATCCAATATCCTTACTTTACTAATGAGTATTCACCACTAACCAGTGCTAATTCGCGGCCCCTTTGGTCGACATGCCTGGACCATGCAGCTGCGCCACCTACCGCGTAGTAAATCTGGAATTAAATACCATGCCGTGAACCCTGGACGACCCATACCCATGAACGATGTGACGCAGCGGCTGGATTGCGAGCAAAAGAATTTCCCAGACGGCGTTGACAAGGTACAGCCCTGTGTAGCGGACTACTCCATACCCACCATCGAACAAATGCGGGAGCAATACGGCACGGCTAGCATTCGGGAGCTGGAGTCCATGCTGGAGAACCAAAGCATACACGAGAAGTTGGCCTGGGCAGAGGCGGACACTAGTGCGGATAGTTTGTCGCACGCTCAAGAATGTGTTCCTCCAGCAGTATGCCACGAGTTCCATGCGGCACGTCTCTTCCTCTCACACTTCGGATTCCTGGGATTCGAGACTCGAAATCCACACAACCCGGCTGAGGCACTGGGTAACCCGCCACAGCGACCGCTTATCGTGCTAGACACCAAGTCTACGGCCTTTGCCGCCGATCTGGATCGTCTGGATAAACTGAGTGCCAGGACTCACGACACTGTCTATGTGTTCTACGTGAAGGTGAGTTTACTAAAGCCCCTAAAATATGAATTATGTTTTTAATTAATTTAATATTTTCAGAGTGGCCAAACGAGTGCCCAGCAGATCATCGCCAATATGGCCGAGGAGCAGTCCGCCGGTCATGACCCGCATTTTGCTAGCATGCTGCAGACGCTCGGCTGGCCAGTTCAGGTTTCGGAGCACTCTGGCTGGACTGGCTTTGCTCACAATTCGTGGTCACTGAAGGGAACGCCCGAGGAACAGCTGAAATCCACTGCCAACGAACTTAACTATAATGGCTCGCAGAGGGTGCTGTACTGGGCGGATGTATCTTCGGAAATCGCTTTCGTGGTGCCCACCACGTGGAATCTGCGGTACAATAGCGACACAAGCGATGGTGGCAGTATCTCAAGCACGGATCAGATAAGCTCCAGCAATGTGTGGGCACGTGGAGAGTCCGAAAGTGCGGCTGTCTTGGCGAAATCAAAGTCAAGGAATCTCAGTCTGGAGTTGGACACGAATCGCAGGGATGCCAAGGAGCCAGTGCCGCCGACGCGTCGAAAAGGAAATGTGACGAAGCCCACGTTACTGGCCCAGGCTCCGGCCAAGATCTTTCTGGTATGGCTGGAGAGCTACGAGGACTACCTCAACTTTCCTCTGGAGGATGTGTTAGCCTATACGCGCACTGGCGAGGAGTTGCATACACTGCAGCTTCCCCGTGCCTCCGACTGCCACGTGATCTTCGTGCACTCGCTGCTTTCTGGACTCCTGAGAGTAAAACTGCAGGGTCCTCCGGGAAGGATGAGCTTCGCTACGCCCCTGGTCGATGGTATGGTGCTGAGCCGGCGAGTTGTCGGAAACCTGGTGCGACAGACGGCACTGAACATATCACGTCGCCGGCGTCTGGACAATGACAAGTAAGTGGAAAAAGAAATAATCCTATATGGTTTCTTTAGTTCAATCTTCTATTGCTTTTAGTTACCAACCTCCGCATGTGAGACGACGACTCAAGGTGCAGGACATCGTCCAGAAGTACAAAATGGATCTAAGCGAGGCCGAGCTGCTGGCCCATCTGTTCCAACGTGCAATTTAGCCGGATATTGAAAGTATTATTAACCCGGATTACTTAGGATTAGCGCCAGCAAAGTGGTCCCGTCTCTGTCTGTATTAACGTGTGCTTAACTAAACACCCACAAACTGATTCGTAATCGGTGTCCACTGAGTGTTACCCGAAATACATATGTATAATCGTATTCTAACAATTATTTTTTGCTAATAAATCTAATTATACTTTGTAAAAGTATTTGTAATATTATATGCCCTGCATTTTGAACTTGTTTCGGCCAATCCGTTCAAGCTGTGCTGCGGAAACAATGGGTGTTCATGCGTATTCACATAATTGGCATCTACATCCGAAATCAATTTGGCCCGCAGCAAGTGGCCGAAGATTGGAGATGATCGCGTGACGAGGAAGTGAAAGCAAGTCGTGAGGGTTTTATCATTACCCTACAGTGTTGGGGGTGGCTTTTGGTTATGTGTAGCTGCTTACTTCGGTGACTACTTTATGGGTATTTATGGTAAAGTGGGTTTAACATTTCTGTTTTCTAAATTATTATTGGTTCTCTGAAATTAAATAAGTTCATGTGGTATCAAAATTAATTAGTGATCTGTAATTCATACTCGTTGATCATCAAAAGCAAATAAATGGGATTCAGTAAATAGTGTAATATTTTCGATATATAAAAGAAATAAAAATTCTTCTTTAAATCTCGTGAGTGAAAGCCCTCTTGTCTCACGTTTGCATCTCTTGTGATCGGCAGCATCTTTTGGTAATTTCACCTTTGACTTGGGAGTCTGGGAGTCGGAACTGGAATTGGGTCCGGTGACCGAAGATCGGAGATCTACCATTTGGACACACACGGGCCCAGCGTTTCGCAACGCCTCCGACCGGCAATCAATTCAAAACTAAACTGTTGCCGGCCGAGGGCCATCTCGTCATCATCAATGAAAGTCGTGATGTAATCGCATAACACGTTACAAATGTGTGGCTGGTTTTGCATATGTTTGGGCCATTTATTTATTAACAAATAATATAAGTTAATGATGAAGAGGCTGCTCTTGGCTTTTCTTGTGATTTTCTCAGCCTTGAAAACGAAATTGGGCAAGCATAGCTCAATGGACGTGTTGAAGCTCTTCGTGGTGTTTCAATTTGATTATTTCTCAAACATGTTAAGAGCCATATAATTAATTACAAATATTATTTAATGCATTTCGTTTACCTCCCATTTGTTTACAAATAATTACGGTTTGAGGCAACTGTCTGGCAATAATTAACCCTGATGGTTTCGATGGAATGCTTTGTTGCCGTAAATCTTTTATTTAGAAATAATTGTGGGAAAATTGAGCTCTGTAAAACGTAAACTTGAACTTTGCTGTTATCTAAGTATTATTTATTTCTTAACAATTAATTCAAGTTGTTTATGAATTGCAATTTCTTATTGCATTTTTAAAAGCTCACTTTTGACACATCCATTTACACCCTCTCTTCAAAGATTTATAGCTTTTTTTTAATACCTTTTTCATAATTTATTCGAAAAAAACTCTTCAAGTTGGTTCAAATTGTTTATTAACAAATAATTTAAGTTAATAATGATGGATGTTTTGTTTATCTTTTTGATAATGACTGTGAAGGATTAGCCTAGGAAAAAAAATACATAACGATAGAGTAGAGGATAGCGAAAAAAAAAAAAACAATTCATTTGGTCTAACTAACTAGGCGGGAAGTGGACGCTGTGCATCTACCAGGCGGAGGGTGGGCCACCGCTGCTCCAGCCACCGGAAGAGCCACCTCCTCCGGAACTCCAGCCACCGGAAACGGCACCACCGCCGCCAGAGCTCCAGCCACCGGATGAGGCACCACCGCCAGAACTCCAGCCACCGGATGAGGCACCACCACCTCCGGAACTCCAGCCTCCCTTGGAGGCACCAGCTCCCTGGGATTGTTGCTGATCCTGGACACGCATCACCTTAAGGGTTCCACGCTGCACAACATGGCCGCTTTTGAAGAAGTCTCCCTGAGCCTGATCAGCCTTCAAGATGATGGCCTTGCCCTTGGAACCGAAGGCGTTGATCAGCTGGCCGTTGATGGCAGCCACATCGGATCCGCCACCAACACCGCCCCCGAAGGAATCTTCCTGCAACACCAACTGGAGGATCTGAGGCAGAATGGCGTTGAACTGCTGGGTATCAAAGGAGGCTCCACCATAACCGTGTCCCGAGGCATAGGACTGTCCGTAGGAGTGCGAGTGACCGTGGCCGTAGGAGTATCCATTGGAGCCACCAGAAGAGGCATGATAGGCAATGGGTGCAGCTGGTGGAGCAGGAGCAGGAATCGAAATCGGAATGGGAACGGGGGCAGGGGCAGGAGCTGGGGCTGGGACCTGTTCGATGATCTTGTAGATCTGGGCTTGCTGGCCGCCATAGGATCCATGACTTTGACCATACGATTGACCACTGGCATAGCCATGTCCCTGACTGTAGCCCTGGACGCCTGAGGACACAATGCCACCGGCTGATCCTCCAGCGTTGCTGTATCCCTGACCCTCCTGCAGAATGACCTTGATGATCTGCGAGGAGCCACCGTGTCCATGTCCACCGCCATGACTGTATCCGTGTCCCTGGGCATAGCCATGGCTTCCGCCTCCCTGGGCATATCCATGACCGCCGCCGCCTCCACCACCACCACCGCCTCCTCCACCTGCACTGGGCGTGGCTATTACATTATAGGTGGTCTTGCTGCCACCTCCTCCTCCACCGCCGCCGCCCAAAAAGGACAGGAAGGTGGCGTTGCAGGCGCAGATGGTGGCCAACAGGCAGATGAAGACCTAGTTATAAGATAATCCGTTTAGCACACATATCCAGCTGGTAATCCACATCCGGTGCTGTCACTACTCACCTTCATTTCAGCGTTGAACTATCTCTGTTTCAAATTTAACAAAAAAAGGTGCAATCGGAGACGACACCTGTGCGTCGAACTGTTCCCGGCTAGTGAATGATGCCACTCTCCATTCGGTCCAACGTTTTTATACAAGAGTTCCGCCGGAGATCCATCGCAAACCGTTAGATGCGGCTATGGTCCGTGACGTCAGAGGCGGAGAGCCGTCGATGTGGAGTCATCACCTGCCGAAAACTATGTTGCCTGCTGCTCTTGTAACTCACTGAAGATCTCAATGGGTCAGTACAGGGTGCTTGTGATGGGCTAAGCTTGGTTTTGAAGAAATCGTATATCATTAGAAAAGGTAAAGTTAGTTCATAATGATCTTCCAAGACGTAATTTTGGTTTATTATAACTTAAGAAATATGGCAAGATTATGGAATATCAGTAGAATTAAGCTTCGAAAAGGTCATATAAATATGAGATTAAATGGTTATACATTAAAAAGGAATTTTTAAATGAGCCACATACTCAATCTTTGGACATTATTTATATTGGATTCTGATTGTTACGTTTATGGGTTAGTTTTAGGTGACCTTTTAGCAGGTGTTGTGGGTGAAAAATTGAATAAAAAATCACAAAGACAAATCAATTTTCATGCAGGTTGCTAGACAATGAAAATCAAACTTTATTATTTGGTTTGAGTAATTAAAGTTATGGGTCTAGAAGAGTAACCTTCTCTTAAAAACTATATAACATCAGATGCCAAACATAGGCTTTAAGGCAAAGTTTATGTTATAGGCCCATAACTGTTAGGAATTCTTTTTTAAAACATTATGATCATAAACAATATTCATAAGCCGTATATCGCATCATCAAATAATAAACAATTTATTTTAATAGCATAGAAAAAGCACCCTGTTTATCTTCATCTATTTCTTCAACTGCCCAAATCGCATGCAACAATAACAAATCGCCGGCGGACGAGGAGCGAAAAACAAAAACAATAACATAATAACAATAACAAATTCAAGCGGATAACACTATTTAACCAGTTAAAGCTTGAGCAGATGCGCTCCACTCCCGAGACGAGGTGCGTCGTAGGTCAAGTCACCGCAACCAACTGACCGGCTTTTTGCATATGATTATCGATTTGAACGGTTCGCTGCTTACACTCTAAGAAATTTTAATAAAAACAGAAGTACATAAATTAGTTAATTAGTAATTTAATTAATATAAAATTCTATTCTTTATTAAGTATTATTATATATGCCTCTTTTTAGTTTCTTTTTATGTAAATCTTTATTGTTAAGCATTTTGATGGTAATTACAATTTCACTTTTAAAAATAGTCAAATTAAATCTTCATTAGAAAACTTTAAACTGCTTGATCATTACTTAAATATACTAACTTTATTTATTTATGGAATTGAAAGCCTTTCATATGTACGTTTATTAATATTTTTGTAAGATAATTTTAACTATTTTTTTAATTTATCTATATTTTATTTCTTTTATATTTTCATTATTCAAAATAGTCATTATTGCCTTTAAGGTAACCTACATATTTATATATATAATATATAAACCCATAATTATAATTTTCCTCTCAGTGTATGTGCTTGTCTATTGCAACAGAAATTTTGGGCTGGGAAGGGCCAGTGGAAGCGATCGTGGATTGGCATCTCGGAATCCCAGGCAGCCGGATTATTATATCATGCAACATCGTTTTCAAATTTGTTAATTTTGTGTGCATTTTTGTATAAATTATTTAATGCGCGCTGTTGCGCATGCCCAGCCATCTCTTTTCGTCCCCCTCCCCCGGCTCCGCGATCTGCTGATGACCCGTTACCAGCACGTTTTTCGGTTTCAGTTTCGCTTAAATAGCTAAAGAAGGAAAACTATCTAAATTACAGTCGAACTTCTGTTGATCGAACGAAATTAATTGGCCAGAGACTAAGCCTAATGGACGGTTACAAATATTTTCGGGCAATAACGGGCAATTTAACGCTTGCCTAAACACTTTTTAATGACTTAAATGTTTGTTGCCAATGACCTGAAAGCATAGCTTTAAGTTTACTTAATTTCGATAAGAACGCAATATGCAATACTAAAGTAGATGAATAAAAATCATAAAATTTTAATTTGATTTATTTACGTTTTTTAAAAGTACGTTTTTTGGAAATTAAACAATACCCAACATTAGAGTCCAACGCTAGGAATCAAGTTCAAGTTAGTTAAGTTCCACTGTTTAGCGATCGGAATTTTATCACCTCGCCCCGTTGTTGTCTTCTACAGTGGGACTACGAGTGTTGTTTGGCCAACGGGTGTCAAAGCATCTTGTATTGGGGCAGGCCGCGTTCCCAGAGACCCAGAGACCGAGAGCCCTCTGAATGGTAATCGGAATCACCATAATACGCCTGATTTGACTTGGTGTGTGCAAATAGTGGCCAACTGATCAATGGGCCAGCGCCGCGTGGACCGGAATCGGCTTATGCAACCCAAAAATGTGGTTTACGATATGTCATATCTATTTAAATGTGTCGAATGAAATGTGTTTTGGCCAAAATTCCCTAGGCGTTAGCTTTTCATATGCCAATGCGATGTGATGACGGAGCGGGGTATTTGTAATCCAAAGTATATATTATTTGCCTAATCTAATATTGAAGATAAAATCTGTCAAGAAATGTGTTAAATATATAACCATATAAAGAAGTTATAACAATAAATAAGATACATTCTTATTTTTTAAAAGATCAAATCTTGAATCTATGTGACAGGGTCTTCTATTACAATTTTTTCTTTTTAGATGGGAGATGGGCCTGGTTGGTAGGACCTCTACCAACTCCATTCTGAAGGCGCCGTGTCAGTCCCCCTTTACGAGGGAATACGAAAAAAGTTTAAAGTTGGCTCACCTGGTAAGCTTCTAATCCGGAATAATCATCGCTCGCTGGAAATCTGACAAATTTTCTTCTTTCAATATTTCTTGACCGAGTTGCCCTTAACCGCTCGTAGCAATGGGTCACTCCTTGGAGGCTCCGGTAGTCAGCATTGAATAAGAACTACGGTATATATCTTCCTATATTTCACTCTTGATCTAACATGATATACAGCATGATGTCAGCAAAGTTGGCTGTGTTTCCTATTAGTTAAAAAATCTCTTGACTCTTTCCACGGCTTGAGGACTATTGGATTGTTCTTGGACTTGCTGGCCTGACTGTTGCTGTACCTCCGGAAGATCAAGCAAATTTCAATCGATTTACAAGGAGAGGTAAGCCATGATAACTTCAAGACAAGAACCTTCTTTCCGACTTTTCAATCAGGACCGAATGAGTCGTATCCATATGAGGAGTAACGCTATGTTCTTGGACTTCATGTCAGGAATGTTGCTGTACTCCTGGAAGAGCCGTTTAGCTGGAAGAGTTTTACCCCTGGAAGATCGTGCACCGCATCATACAAGTCGAGTGGAGTACCAAGCGTTGGGATTTGGATACCTTTTAATCGATTTACAGGGAGTTGATGACTGGCTTTAAGCCATGATAACATCAAGTTCGAGGACCTTTTTTCTGGCATTACTAGACTAACGCTATTTTCTTGGACTTCATGTCAGGATTGTTGCTGTTCCCCTGGAAGAGCTGTACCCCTGGAAGTGCTGTTTACCTGAAAGAGGTTTACTCTGTGAAGATCAAGCACCGGAAAACAGGATCATGTAAGTCGACTAATAGGTGCCACCACAAAAAGGCGCAGTTTCTGAATAAAAAACACGGATTGCTTTGGTTGAAAGATAAGAGTTTGTATTTTTATATAATTTTTCAGTATTTTAGCTGTGTTGCTCTTTGCTGTTCATTGTTGTTGTTCTTGTTGTTGTTCGTTATTGTAATAACTTATTTTAATTAGCTTTTCGAAATATTAGTATTAAATGTGGTTTTAAAAGTGAAATGTAAACAATTGGCCTCATCATAGCGCATTCGCATTGAATTGCATACGTACGTCATCGAGAGGCTCCTCTGTTATTTATTATTTGGTTTTCTAGTAACTTAGCGAAATAATACGAGCGTTATTGCAGTATTGCTTGTTAATGCACTCTGTATATATTTTCTTATCTAGGGCTAGATGCAAGCGTCTGAATTGGATTTAGCCATCGATTCCGATTGTGATTTCGATTTCGATTTCGTTTTCTAAGCAACCCTAGGCGACAACCCTGCAATTAATTATCGAAAATCTAAAGTAAAGCTGATTTCGTGTCTAGGTCTGTGTACGCTGGTGCAGTAACGGTAAATGGTGATCGCACTAGTCTTTATTTGTATGTCTTTCTGTCTGTGTGATGGTGTGTGTGAGTGTGTGTGTGTGTGTGTGTGTGTTAACGCTTGGCGTGAACTTAATTTGAAATTAAGTGTGTCTGTGAGCGAGTGTGTTTCTCTCAGTGTGCTTGTATTAGTGAATGCTTTTAGGTCTTTGATGATCCTCGAAAAGGTTTTCTCTATGCGAAGTTAACTTACGAAGTTCTCGCGCGTGTATAATATAATTATTTAGTTGTTTAAGTTAATATTAATATTTATTATTGCCAGTTTCGATAAGAAAATAATTTTAAGTTATATTATTATTATATATATGCTTCCATTATACCGCTCCTTGTTTAGTTATTGCAATTGTTATAAATATTTCTGGTTTGGTGTAAAGTAAAATTTGTTGACTAGATTTAATCGCTACGCTTCTCTCCATCTTAATACTTTCCGTTACGTTTTTTGCTTTTGTTTGCTGCATTTGCTTTCTCTAACTTGTTTTCTTTTCAGTGTTAATGGGTGTGTGTGTGTGTGTGTGACGGCATGAATATGCATGGTGTATGAGTGTATTTGTGGTTACTTTCAGGCTTAGGCATATAAATTGCTGATTCTCATTCGATTTTACTAGCTACGTGTTAATAATAATCGTAATCATAATAATCGTGATAATAATTGCGATAACAACAGACTAAAATTAATCTCATAATGCAACTGTGTGTATGTGCTGCTTAATTTTTTTGTATTTCTTTATGTACATCAATTTGTTAGTTGAACTTTTTTCAGCATTATTTGTTTTGAATTATTGCTTTCCGGTTCACACGTCGTGGCTGTCGTTTGCTTTTGCTTCTTTTTAGGGGGCGTGGCCACAATTGATGATCTATCGACGGGCGCTGCTTCTTCAGGTTCTCGAATATTACC
The DNA here is from genome assembly GCF_018153835.1 of Drosophila eugracilis. NCBI lineage: Eukaryota > Metazoa > Arthropoda > Insecta > Diptera > Drosophilidae > Drosophila > Drosophila eugracilis. The sequence goes on from NW_024573535.1 coordinate 1,339,209, forward strand.
GAAAGGAACTCTACCGAAATCTTCTCTTGGGCACAGATTTCTTAATTCTCTCATTAACTGTTATACGAAATTGACATTCAATTGTTAAGTTATCGATAAATTTAATTTAGATTGCTTTTTGTTAGCTCAAATCAAAAGAAAGCAAGAATATTTATGTTAACTTCTGGAATGCAATTGCCTAACCCAAGGGTTAATCATCTAAACTTAGGACTTTTCCTAATTTTTGAGCACTAATTTAGTGAGCTTAACACATAACAATGTTCAAATTAATACAATTCGCTCATTCTTAGATATGTCTTTGATTTTGTCAGCAATTTATCGAATAGGAAAGGTTCTAGAATGTTAATATCACAACCTTTAAATAGCAAACCTTAGGCTTTGAAGTGATTTCAAATGGAAAGTAAGCTGAGTTAGCTAGAAATTATTAAAATATTTTTTGGTTTTTTAATGAAGCAGCGCCTGGTCGTCATAATTTGTTGCTTCATTTGGTTGGCCGTTTGTCGAGGACGGATTAACTACTTACTAAAAAATGCAATTACTCTCGTATATATAAGTACTCCCTATATATACTCTATATATAGATATATATATTCTGTGAGTGATCTGATGGAGCTAAACCAATTTTATATATATATAATATATCTTATTTCTCTGCGCGGGACGATTTCTCAAGCAACAGTGCGGGGAATATATGTATATGCGAATGGGGATGGGGGAGCGTGTGTATATAATGTATTCCGATCTGGAACTGAAGTTGAGGAAACCGGCCCCCGACTGGGTTATATCCGATCTGATCTGATCCTGTGTTATTATTCGTTATTAAGGCAATCGCATTTGGTTAATTAATTGTAGAGTAGAGTATATAATGCCATTCGATTTCGATTTGAAAATTGTTGAATTGCTGCTATTTACGGGTCTGTTTTTCAAATTACATAGCCTCGTGTGATTGTGTGTGTTTCTGTTTTGCTGTGTGTGTGTGTGTGTGTGTTTATCTATCTGCGTCTATCTGCGAGATCTCTCGAATGAACTTAGCCTTTAATTACATTAGGTTAGATATATAATAATTAATTGTTTACTTTGTTTACGTTTACTTTTATATGAAATCACAGTCCGTATGTGAGAAAGACTTTATATATGTACTTGATAATGATGATAAAATACATGGTATTCGGGAGGGGATCCGGGGACTCCTCCTTCCTTATGTATATCCTACATATTGCTATATTGGTGTTTTTTTTTACTGTTTTTACTTTTTACTTTATAGTTTTTACTCTTTACTCTTTACTCTTTACTCTTTACTCTTTACTCTTTACTCTTTACTTTACTCTTTACTCTTTACTCTTTACTCTTTACTCTTTACTCTTTACTCTTTACTTATATGAAATATGGGATATGGGATATGGGCCATCGGGATAATGGACTACAATTAATTAATAACAATTTGTTGCTGCTTTGTTTTATTTGATCGCTTTTGGTTTTTCCATTTCCATTTCCATTTTCATTTTCATTTCCTTATTCTCTTCTTCTTCACATATGTGTGTGTATATATCTATATATGTATATATATTGCATATTGCATATATTTAAAATATAAACTTTTTCTTGTTTTTTTCTTTCTTTTTTTTAAATTTACTTATTTGGTTGTTGTTGTTGTTGTTGTTGTTTTTGTTGCTGTTATGAAAGGCATTTGCTTTGTTTTTCGTTTGTCGATTTAAAAAAATTTCGCTTGAATTGTTATCATTTAACTACATAATGCTAGTAATGTCTATATAATAAGATTTGATTTGAATTGTTTCTTTGAGTTTTTTTATTTTTGTTTTTCATTTTATTTAGATTTTTAGTTTTCGTTTAGCTAAAATTTAATTATTCGACGAATTTCCCTTTGCTTTATCTTTTAACCCATATCTATTATCCATCAACCATTAACCATTATCCTCAATCCTCTATCGCCCTTCGCCAATCTTTCATCGTTAATCGCTAATCACTCCCCGTCCAGCGCCTCTAGTCAATCGTTAACAATCGTTTAACATTCGTTAAGTCTACTAATCGATTAATCAAAAAGACATTTGGGTACAGCAACATCCCCATATACTTTGGGTATCCTTTTCGCTTGATATGAACTCTCACAGTAAGATGATATAATGGATCGATCTTGAAACATGTTTTCATTTTTTGGGGCCAGAACGCAGGTTAGTTTTAGAGCTTTTGCCAGGCGATAGTTAACGATAGTACACGATAGTTAGGTTCTAATATTGTCATAAAAGTTTTGGGGGTTCTTTAAATTGCTGGGGAAGAGAGAGATACAGAGTTTAAGAGAGATGAAATGTTATGTTTCTGTTCTTTACTTTTTTTTTTTAATTATCTACTAACTTTAGTTCTTTTCGAGGCGCAATTTTAGTAACCATATTATAATCATAATGATAATAGATCCACAAAAAGTCGTTCCTTAATAGCTGCTCTAATATATTTTTTTTTTTGTTGTTAATTTTTTTTTTTGGGTTTTCTTTGGTTTTTCTTTGGTTTTTTCACTAGATAAAAATTCATAAGCGCCATTTTATCAGCCTATTTCTGATTCAGATTTGATCAACAGTTTTTCTTTTGCCATTTCCCTCCACCCTCCGTGCTAAACTTTTGGTTTTCCCTATTTTATTTTCTCTTAGAAGGCCATGCTGGTTCGTCTGCCCCCCAGGCCACCGCCTCCTCCGCCGGGTCCGCCTCTTGTAAGCCCACTATGGGAGACACTCCTACCCATCCTGGCCTCACTGCCCTTCCGCTCCCTGGCCTTTCTGAGCAAGTCCGAGGTGCTGGGCCTTCTACTGTCCTGGGCAGAGGCGGCTCCTCCTCCTGCTCCTCCTCCCCTCTTGCAATTTACTATATCCGAAGTTGAGGATCTCCTAATGGTGGCTCCATCGGCGGAGGGCAGCTGGAGGCTAACAGTTCCTGCTCCTCCTCCTCCTCCTCCAATGACGCCTCCTCCACTGTAGGGCGACAGAAAGCTGGGAGAGTGTCCAGCGAGTACCGATCCACCGCCTCCCCTTGTCTCCTCGGGATCCACACTCTCCACCCGCAGATAAGGCATCCGTCGCTGCGTCTGATCCACCGCTGGAGCCGAGCTGTTCGGCTGACTTGGAGGAGTGGTGCCCGAGTGACTGCGTAGGCCACTGTACAGGGACTTCAAATGAAAGTCCAGGGACTTGAAGTTGAGCAGGGAGCGACGCTTCTGGGGCTCATCGCTGGAGGGCAGGGCCTGATCTGGACTGCCATTGTTATTGTTGTTGTTGTTATTGTTATTCAGGGTGTCGAACTGGAGGTCAGCTGCGATGGGAACTGCTCCCGAATCGCTGGTGTTGCCGCTGATCAGCAATTGTTGTTGCTGCTGCTGTTGTTGCACATGTTGCTGTTGTAGCTGTTGGTGTTGCTGTTGCTGTTGTTGCTGTTGCTGCTGCTGCTGCTGCTGCTGCTGGAGATGTTGCTGATGCTCCTGCTTGCTTATTGTTGTCGTCATGGTATTGCTACTTAGGCTAGTTTTACTGCTAATCACTTTCAAAAATTTATTATCGTTATCTAAGGACTCCTTTCGTCACTGGATGAGGCAGAAGCCCTGCTTGGCAGCGTCCTTGGCAGCGTCCACCTCCTCGATGAAGGCCTCATCCTCGTGCTTGGGCGAATCGGCGCCGCAGGGTCCGCCGCCGCTCAGGCTGAGCGGCCCCTGCGGGCACGCTGATTGTCACCGGAGCGCCAGAGTCGAGATCATCGGCGGCCGCACCGGCTTGTTCTCCAGGATCCTTTCCAGCTCCAGCATAACGCTCGAGGAGAGGCGTGGCAGCAACTAAAATAAAAGAATTTCGAAATTAAACATACATCACAATTTTCATTAAGGACTTTCAGTATTATAAACCTTATTTAGCATTTTATTTCATAGAATTGAAAATTGGATTATTATATTGTATTCACCTGCAACGATTGCAGGCTCTGATGGAGCTGCTCCGCCGAAGTGGCTCCCAGCAACAGACACTGAACAGGCTCGTGCTTCAGCGACCAGGCGATCGACAGCTGGGTAGGGCTGCAGCCCAGCTTCTCGGCGAGGGCGGCAAGGTCACGAAGGCGGTCGCAATGGCGGCGCCCCTCCTCAATCCGGTCCTTGCCCCAACTGCCCTGCGGCGACAAAGCGGCCTGAAAAAAAATATTCACCATTACACATTGCTCAGAAATTACGTAAGCAGAATTTGTACAGCTAATAACTATGAAAAAAATGTATATTTTAGTTTTTAGAAATAACAAATATTTTCTCTGTTAGTTTAGGTCTTTGGAAAGTAAACTTTAAGCCTTGAAAAGTTTTTGTTTATTACTCGAAGAATGTTTTTTGTGCACAACAAATTTCTTTGCCTACTTTTAGGCACTTTAATAAATAAGTTCTTAAGTTCATTGATAGTTCCATGCAATATTTAATTAATAAAACAAAAATATATTATACAACTACTGTTACTCACATTGCGATTGATCTCGTCTTCGGTCCACGAGAAGCTCTTCGTCTTGAAGGATCCTTTGGGCAGAAAGAGCTTATCGCCATTCTGAGTATCACTCAAGGCCATCGATAGAGGACCCCAGGCCATGAGGCCTACGCCGATCTTGTTGTACATCTCCGGCAGGTAGAGCTCACACTTTTCGCGGCAGAACATATGGTATTCGGACTGCTCCACGATCGGTGTGATGCAGTTAAACTGGCGGCAGTTGGTATAGGCCTCCATGATCTCCACTTGGCTCCATCGAGCGGTGCCCCAGTACATTGCCCAGCCCTGCTGTATCACGTAGCTCATGGCGCGCACCACTTCTGGCAAGGAAATGAAAAAGAGTTTACAAAATATGCAAAACTAATTACGTTTCAAGCCCCTAAATGGTAACTAACAGTTATTAGAAAGGTAGCAAGTATAAAATATTATAATTTTCCATTTCTTTGACTGGTCTTTGACTTAATCTGATAATAACTTACCCTCCATGGGGCACATGGGATCCGCCTTGTGGATGATGACAATGTCGATGTACTGCAGCTGCAATCGCTGCAAGCTGGCCCGCACGCACTCGATTATGTGTTTCCGGGAAAGACCTCGTTCCTCGGATCTATGAAAATGTAATAATTGATAAGATATCCGTCAAATCTTTTTTTATTTCTTAATTTATCTTATAAATATATCTGATTTTAAGAGGCTGAGAACTCAATATATCCTGCTTGAAAGGTTTTCAATAACGACTTAACATTTTTCAAAAAACCAAGTTTTTAACAAACCTTCAGTTTGATAAAGCAATTTATATATTTCCTAAACGTTATATAGTTTAGCCATGTTAATATAATGCCTGAGAGGGTTTATTCAAGTTAAAAATGAGTATTCAGCCAAGCCTTTGAGGAATAAGGTCCAATTGGTAGTTACAAATGTAAATATTTTGGGTTATAAAAGGTAATATCTTCTCATTATGCAGAAAATCAAAACAAAATTAAGTTCATAATTATCTAAGCTCATCTAATTTATAGTCTAGATATATTGAAAAACTTGTAAAAGCTGTAATTATCAAAAGTCATCCTTTAAGTTCCTTAAAAGTTTCCCTTTAGATTCCTGACTTCCCCTACTAATGGTACTTATAGAATCAAAACTCACTTGGTGCTCCAGTAGACCTTCGTGGTGATGACATAGGCGGTCCTTTTCCAGCCAGCCCGCTGCAGGATCTTGCCGATCTCCGTTTCCGAGTGCGCCTCCGAGATGTCGAACAGGTTGATGCCACTCTCGATGGCCAGCTTGAGTATGGCCTCCGCCTGGTCATCACTGACGCCTGGCGAGAAGACCGGCCAAGTGCCCAGACCCACATTGGAGATCCGCAACCCGCTCTTGCCGAGATTCTTGTACCGCAGCCCCGGCGTCGGAGTAGATCCATGGCGCAGAGGCAGCGCCGGATTGGAGCCCAGGCTGATCGAACGGCCTGCACGGAGCGGAATGCCCAAATAGACGGTCATCGCGGTTGGATTTTCGGGATACAAATAGTCGAGTGTTCAGGTGCCGGCATGTAAATGAAACATTTCGTTTGGGGAAAATGTGCGTTTCGTTTAGTGGGAGACCTTTTTTTTTGGTTGGTTGGAGGAACGGGCTTTGAAAGTGCCGGTAAACGTGCAAAAACCAACAGCAACGCAACAGCAACAAGAATGGTAACAACACAAACGCAATGCCACAATAAAAGCCAGGCTAAATCAAGGTGACGAAGTGCCAACACTCTACACAAGAACCTTTTACTAGTTCTTTATGGTCTAAGAAATAACCATTGCCTGAACTGTCTTCTCTGTAAAGTCTTTCCCAGGTTTTAAACAAGTTCTTTTAACGAGATTTCAAAAAGTTTAAAAGTTTAAAGTGAGTTATTTTGAATACTTTTTACCTTTAAAGATAATGGGTTCGATTATGATAAAGGATTTTTTGGGAAAATAAAATCAATTCAAGCAATACAAAAGCTTAAAAATAAATAAAAATTAAATTTAATAAATTTTCATTAAAGACAAAGTAAGGGTCTTGGTTTTCTGGCCTGAAAGTAAAATTGCTTCAGGTATGAAAATGCTTTTTTCAATTAGCTAATTGAGACTGCCTCGGAGGAGAGTGTATGAAAAGTACAAAGAGCGCGGCATGCAATGAATGAACATGAATAAACAAAAGTGACATTTTTCCGTTGGTTTTTCCTGCCATCTCCCGTCGTCCCACCCCCTTAGTTTTTCCTCTTCCTCTGTGAAAAGTGCGTGCCGTCCGGTGCGTGTTTTTTGTTTACTGTTTTTTGTATTATTTTTCTTTTTGGTTGCGTGATTGTGGCAGGTGGTTCGAGTGGGTGGAGTTGTTTTTCCTTACAAAACGAATAAAATAAATTACAACCCGAATTGCATGTTTCGGCCCTTAGCTGAGCACTACGCCCTCACCTTAATTCGCTAAACAAAACCAACAATTACCGACAGCTGAACTACATTGATTGCGGAGTGCTTTAGTTTTGGGTTCTTTTCGTACGACATACGGGTATACTATATATGGCATATATTTCATTTACTTGGGCTATTTTGAAGCAAGCGATACTTGCTTGATTGTGGTAGCATGCAGAGGCAGGCAATCGAAAACAATCGAAAAAGTCGAACAATCGACAGTAAACAACATAAATGATAAGCCTATATGATAGTGAGAAATTTGATACCGAAATCAAGATGACCGCCCGTACCACTGAACTCCTCCATACAGTCGAGTGACGCAATGGGAGCCCGGCACCTGTAATTAAATATGTAAATGGTGGAGGAATTAGCAATATATAAATATATATTAAATATATTTTTAATATGTTATGGATTTTTTAGAAGCATTACATTGTTTACACAATGAACTGAAAGAAAGTCAACATATTTAAAAGGACATTCATAGAGAGGAATACATTTTATTTGTAATAAATCCCATTCCTACCGTAATTACGTTACGTATACGCTACATTGTCAAAATGGGCTCTTTGTCTAGTAATTTGTTTTTTTATATACACATTTCGATTAGGTTTTTTGAAAAGGATTTAAGAAAAATTTAAATAAATTCTGAATGATAATAGGTATCATGTTTTCTAAGTAAACTTTTTGTTAAATATAAATTTTGGGTTGTTTTGTAAATTTAAATTAAATTAAATTAAATTTTTAAAATTACCATATTTTTTGAAATATAATTTATACTTTGTGTGGATTTTATTTATGCACTTTCGTAAATTGGAAATAATTTGTATATTTTTATAAAATATGTTGTGTTACTTTCCCTCTATTAGGGAACAGATAAACAGGCCCTCGAGTCGGTACAACGATCACACCAACCACTTAGCTTCTTCGCTGGATAATGCAACTATCAGAAGACATCTAAAGCGAAGGCATCCAGCCGATCTCTGGACAAAAGGATGCCAAATTTCTCGAGTCCTAAAGCAGTAATCTAGCATTGGTATTAATAGTATTAGTATTTAGCCTTGATCTCTAGTTATCTAGTTATCTGCTATGTATTTATGTTATTTGTTCATTGTTGTTCTCAACGTAAGTTGGCTGATTGACGTTTAATAAATGTTTTTATTGTTATATCAAAAAAAAATGTGTTACTTTGCATCGGTAATGCACTGTGAATAGCTCTTTAAATACTATTAAACGTATAACGAATAAGATATGGCCAAAAAACCTTTCAAAATTTCAATAGTTTTGAAAGATTTTTGGAATTGTAAATTGTTTTGTACAAAATAAGGGAACCGCTTAAGAGTGATTACCAGATATGATTTTTATGCCTTGTATAAATCATCATATTGGTCTGTCAGTATGTCAATATGTTTAATAATCTTATTAATTTCGCTAATATCTGAGTCAAATTTTTAGGGCTTAATATATGGTTTCGAGATTATTAATAGATTAGAATATATATTTTTAAAGGTTTGAAACTTAAACAAAGATAACTTTTTATATTATATAGGTTTTTAAATTATATATGTACGAACGATACCAGATAAAACCCAATATATTCCATATATATAGACTTTTCGATCTGGTGACCTCTGACGCTTATACCTGTATATGGTGACCGGGTTCGATTCGTCGCTAGTATTGTCCACATTGTTGTTGTTGTTATTATTATTATTGTTGTCGTTGGTCGAGGGAATCACGCCCATGGCGCCATTACCGATCATCAGCTGCTGCGTCGTGGGTCCCGTTACGAAGTTCAGGTTGGCGGGCAGCGCCATTAGCAGTGGCGGTGGCGTCGCCATCGGCAGGGGCATCGAAGCTGGCAGAGGCAGCGGCGTTGCAGCAGGATCGCTAGCCACCGTAGGCATTTCAATCGATGTTACCGTTCCGTCGACGACGTCACCTCCACCGCCGCCGCCGCCGCCGCTGCTGCTGCTCTCTGCCGCAGCACTACTCTGGTCGTGGCCCAAAAGCAGCGGCGTACTCTCCTGCTGGAGCGTGTGCGAGTGCGAGTGAGCTAGCGACGGCGCTGGCACAGTGGCCGACGACTGTGACTGCGACTGAGACGTAGACTGCGCCGCACTGCCGTCGCCGTTTAAATTGCATAATGCCATGGACATTTTCTATTATTTTATTTCACTTTTATTATTGTTATTATTTATTAAACTAAACTTAAGTTTTTTTTCAACTTTATTGCTGTTGTTTTTAGCGGCTGATTGTTTTGCTTTCTGTTTAGTTTTTAGACACTATTGGACGCCATTGTTTATTCTAGGTTTGCAGATTTATTCAATATTTATTCAGCTAGCGTGTTTGCAGGAATTTATTGTGTTTTTCTAAGTTTTATTTCATATTATATCAGGCATTTGATTTCTATTTGAATTGATTTTGTGAGTTTATTGTTGTTTATTTGCTTGTCTCTTTGCAATTTAAATTGAATTTTCTATTAAAAAGGCTTCTATTGATCCAACTATTTGTTCAGCTATTTGAATTTATTTTGTCAATTAAAATTGTCTAGTTTATAAAGTTAGTTTGTAGTTTGTTTATAATATTTACTCTTCTTTCTCTTCAAAGTTTTCCAAAGTTGTTTGCATGTTTTTAGGATTAAGCTAAGAATTATCTTTAGTGTTAGCTTTGCTTTTATTATTTTAAATTTATATAAATCTCCTTAGTTTACCAACATCGCATACGTTATGTTCTGATATTTTCGTGTCACTTTTAGCAGTTGTTTTAGGTTTCTTTAGATTAAGCTACTAAGACTGGACTACAAATCACAAGGGACTTTGTTTTCTAAATAGCATACTTTTAAGGCAAAGTCCAGTCCGATAGATGTTTATATTCGTGTCGCTGTCGAAGAGATTAATATGAAAACTTATTCCAATCGCCCGGATCTGTTTGCCAAAAAATACAAAAAACCCAATCGAAACTTTTGCCAAAAGTTTTGTCACAATAATTAAGAAGCCGAAACAAGGCAAAAATAAACAACGTTTTCGAGAGAGAAAGAGGGAGATGGAGCAGAAGCTTTTCACCACACTCAGAGAAAAGAGAAGTGAATGCTCGAAATGAGAATATAATAAAAATACATTCCGGCCATAAACTTCATGTGCACTTGGCTCATAAAGGAAGCCAGCTGCCTTCTATTTGTTAACACGATCTAAAGCTGTTCAAATTGCAAATCTAAGAGCATTAATTTTAGATTATTTGCCTTTTTAATATAAATTTTTAACGATTTCTTAAGCTTAAAATCAAATAATCGTTTTCTTACTTAAGAGCAAGATTTTATAATCGTTTTTCCAACAAATTTTAACGCACAAATATCAAAGAATACAAATAGAAAATTTAATGGCTTTTAATTTTAGACCGCCGGCGGTCCATTTAATCCGCCTCGTGGCAAAAACATTTACGGGTCCGAATCTATCTTTATCCGCCAATGTATCGACGACGGCGGTTCTTTTTGATTTGCCACTATCGAAGGTTAATTATAGATTAACCTTGACAATGATTCAGAATCGGTCAGACAGCTTTTCCGTCTTCATTAGCGGGATCAATTCGGAAAATGCACCATTTTCCTCAGGGGAAATCGAAGGCAATCGCAAAGAGCAAAAGAGAAAGAGAGTATAAGAGAGAGAGACAGCTTTTCACCACGACCGGTGTATTTGACACCACAAGAACAAGAATAATTTGCACCCGCTTTTCCCCCTTGCATTTCCCTTTCCCTTTCCTTCTCTTAACTTTTCCTAACTTTTGACGTTTATGCAACGGTTTACACAATAAAACTGACACCTCCACAGGTAGCTAGATTCAGGGCACCAGAGACAGGGGCTCAGTTAGACTCTTTGCATCAGGGTTGGAATTCAAGAGCAGGCGCCTTTAGTTTTGCTGCTAAAATCTAATGAAAGTCTATGAAACAGCCACAAATTATGTCAATGGGAAACCATGGAAAAACCTTGAAAGTTTCTTGACATTAGTTTTGGTTTTTGGCAACACTATTTTATAAGAATTTCAAATATTTTGATTGTTTTTTGAAATATTTTAATAGTGGGGTATAAAAATATAAATATTACCAATCAATGGAGTTTGGTTCTAATATAAAAGCTATCAGCCTTGTGAGATTTTGGATTGGATTCTTGGTAAAGTTCCCTGACTAGACTTGTTCTTTAATATTTATTATCTATTAATAACAAGGTATTTTTCCAAGTGCACTGGTTAACTAAAAAAGTAACTATAAAACACATTTCTTACTCCATTTGCTGTAGAGCCTACTTTCCAGGGATCAATGACCATTCGTAAGCTGCATCTCGGTGAAAAGTTTCGAGAGGCAGCTGCAAAGTTTGCCATTTCTAGGCCACAATGACAGTTGACTGAGCACACACAAAAATAAATACGAATATCTATATATATATATATATATCTAGATATCTGGGTATATGCTGCATAGGCAGCTCTCGAGGGGCAGCCGAGGTGGCTAATCTAAAAATTAAACTTTTAGTCAGGTGTCGCATACAGACAGACGCCTGTCTTTATCCGTTCTATCCTTGTTAGCCTTGTTAGCCCCGATTATGCCCCGAGTGGGTGGCAAAGGGGCAAAGATTATCGGGCCAGGTCACAGGCACTCTAACCTGATGGGCTAACTAGAGGTTACCGCACGTATCGAACATCAATTCATTATGCTGATTAATTGATTTGTTAGCTGAGCAATATGTGGGGATAGTTTTGAAGCCAGCTAGTTTGGGTTTGAGTTGGAAATACGTAAGATAAGATTTCAAGGAGCCAAGCCATAAGTAGGGTGTTTGGGGGATCTAATGGATGTCAGAACTATATCAAACTGTCAAATCAATCAACCTTCTTCTATATTTTAATCTAGATTTTAGTCTAAGAAGTTCTGAGAAAAGAAGTTATAGATATGATGGGACTGTCTAAGAATAAAAATTGACTTTGATTGATATTCTTTACCCTCTATTGGCCTTACAATGCCTCTCAAGTGGCTAGTTATTAATGATAATGCATATTATTAATGTAAATATAAGAGAATAAAGTGCATCCAGTGATATCTGTCTTAAAAATCGCCTAACTTTAACATTGAAATGCATTTTTAATGCTCGAAATTGACGTGGCGTGCAGTCAGTTTGACTGGGGACTTTGGTTTTTCCGATCGAATCGAAAAAAAGGGAAATGCATTTATTGCCATTTCATCAGCTTGCCATTTGGCCATCACACGTGTGTCAAATCAGTGCTGGTGGCTCTGTTAACCCACTGCCATGTTCTCTGTTATTTTATTTGCAACTATATTCCACCACCCCCCTCCGCTTAACCCTTTGGGTTTGATTTCTGCTGACACTTTGCTGTCTGCACTTAAAATCGCATCATTGGCGATTATCTTTTGCCGCTTTCCCTGGCATTTTGTATTGCGACGACCTTGACTCGTGCACGAATTGGAAAATGTGTTTTTTCCCCATTTCCCATTTCCCATTTTTCCTTTTGTTTTTTTGTTTTCTGTTTTTTTTTTTATAGTTTCGCCGAAGGCCAGGCGTCTCTAAGCTGTTTACAAGCTTATGGCAGCCACAAAAGACAACTGGTTTACAGTGTCAGCCTCTGGTTCCTAATTATGTGAGCCACAAAGACTGGGTAGGTAGGAGGAAAAGCCGGGGTTGTGGAGGAGGGGAAACTGAGTGCCGAAGAGGAGGAAGAAGTGTTCTGTATGTGTTGGGAAAAGGCGGGGGCATAAGGAAAAATCCAATTTGAGCCACTTGCCTGCTACTTTCTAGCTGCAACATCATCCAAGCAACCTTGACTGCAACTGCAACTGCAGCTACATGTGAGTGCAAGTGTGTGTGTGTCAGCGGGCTTTTCCTGGCTTAGTTGTGTGCGTGCCCATCTGTGTGTGTTGTATCTGGTTCTCTATATGTGTGTGTGTGTGTGTGAGCCTCAAAGGACCTGCCATAGGCTGGCAACAACAAATTGCTTTGGTATTCCGCCTTTTTGGTACACAGCACGTAGCCAAAAGTGCAAATAATAAAATAAATATATAATACACACACATGTGCATATACGTTATGCATATGGGTGTGTGTGTGAGTTTTTTTTTTTCCTATTTTCTTGTTTTTTATTGTCGTTGTTGTAGTGTTTTCTTGTTTTTTGAACAACCGCAGCATGGCGTGACACCAACACCGGTCGATATGCCGCATTCCTCTCCGGTTCGCTCTCCATTTTCCCCACTCTCTCTCTCTCTGTTGCGCTCTCTCTTTCTCGTTTTTCGGCTTTCCCCCGGTGACCCCAAAGGAAGACAGAACGAGAAAGATATATAGAGCGATAGAGAGAGAGAGAGAACGGGATGGAGAACCGTGACCCACTGACGCGTTGACCGGCCTACGGATATGGTTACGGCCGTAGAATATGCGGATATATGTATGGATGGATGGATATATGAAATTCGAGGGCCGAGTTTCGGAATTTCGGGGAAGTGCATAAAGCATTCGATAATCGATTAGGAGAACGATGGCGATGCCTTGGCGGAAACAGGAAGCCGGAAACAGGATACGGGATACCGAATACCGGATATAGGCCTGCCACATGTCATGTTTGCCGACAATGGGTTCAACTTAAATGGCCATTATGTGCATGGAAAATCAACTGGAAAGTGCGGAAAGTCCAGTCAATTTTAAAATTTAAAAGGAGTTTAGACAAACTGGCTTATAGTGACGAAAGTTTATATGTTTAATTAGGCATATAAGAAGATACTAACTAACTAATAATAACAGCAAAGTTGCGGTCTAATTGAAAATAAAACCATTTTAAACCCTTTCATAGACATGCTCATGTAAATGTGAAGTAAAAATGGAAAGTAAAGGACTATTTCTGATATTCATACAGTTCTCAACCTCAAGAGGCTTAATCAAAACTAATAACCACTCTCTTTAGTCAAATGGCTTGAGTGAAACTCCAAGTTTCAACCGATTCCTATCAATTATCAAATGCCATAATCAATTTTAAGCTTCACCCCATCTTGGGTACATAGAGGTACGAGTATCTTCCCCAATGGATTTCCTAAATCCCTGCCCACACAAGCTTATGCAATTGCCCATTTTCTATTTTCCATTTTCCATATACCATATCCCATATCAGCGGCCAGATCGGGTGACACGTGGCATGTCATATTGGAATTACATTTCTCACACGAATCCAAAGTCAAAGTCCCTCGTGGGGACTCCCCGTTCTCCCCTTGAAAGCCAAATCTTGGCTGCATTATATTCCCATCAGGGCCAAAGGGCCAGCGGGGGGGCGGAGTCGAGTCGAATCGAGTTGAATCAACAAGGTTAGACCCAAACCCAGGGGCAAGGCAAGGATATAGCCCATAGCCACTACCCACTGCCCTTCCATCGTCGAGTTTTATACGTCTCTGTATACGGGAAAGTACAGTATGACGACTTTAAGTTGAACTAACTCACTTTGAAATATTGAAAAAACTTTTTTCAGTAAATATTCATTTCATTTCTGGAATACTTCTATGTATTATAGTGAAGTTATTTTACGTTTTTTGTTTAAGAGAATTCCCTAAAATCAGCATTTACTCTAAAACTAAAAAGTAGTTCTTTTTCTTAACAAATTTTAATGTTCTAAGCTTAAAATATACTCCTAACTTACACTGAATGTATCTAAATAATGGAAATTGGCAACTCTGTAGATTCCATATGGCTGAAAAGGGAGTTTCTGAGTACTAATTGTTGAAATTTTACTGGTTGCTTGGTCCAAAAAAGGAGTCTTCTTGCTAAACACCAACATATTAGTTCCTTTCAAGTTTCAGGGCAAAGAATGTGTAAGATCTTTGATATAATTTATCGAAGTTTGTTGACATTATTAAGCCAGATTGTAGTCGAAAAACTTTCAAAGAGCAAACATTCTAAGAAGCCAAAGATTTCCCATTGAAGACTACAAAGAGCTCTTTTCGAGGACGTTTTACTGTAACTGCTTTTGGATTTTGTTGTGGTGAATCTTATCGATGTAAGCTCAACCCATCGCACTCACACCATCGCACATTCAGGAGCAGTGTGGCGTGACTGGATAATTACTTACTAAACACAATTTTTTCCTGTTGCTGTTTGTGCCACCGAATCGAATGCAATTCACACGACATTAAAGTCCGGCACGCGGACTTATTGAACCAATTTTTGTTTTATTTGTTTCATTTTTTCGAGCTAATATATACATATATAAATTCCGCCAGAATTTCTATGGGCTTTTCCCGCTGTTTGTGAGTGAGTTTTCCCCAAAGAAAGGCAGCCAGAAAATTAGAGCGTTGACACACATATGCAGAAGCCGCACAAACAGTCGCACCATCGCAGTCAGCCAAAAACACACATGGGAAATGGGGAAATGGGAAATGCTTTGGCACAGATGTTGGCCTGCCTTTTGTTTATAACGGCATCCTCTGCAGGGCCTCTGTGTGTGTGTGCTGGCCAAGTGGAGAGAACTAACCCAAATGTGCTTACAATGCAGAGATGCCTATGAAATATCCAATGGATATCTATATGCTAACTATATACAAATTCGACTATATGTAGAAGCCACTGCCATCACGGCTATTCGGTTTACTGTTTTATTTTTAAGGGTACAGAAAAAAGAAGCTTTTCCTTAAAAAACAGTCATCGAAATGGCTAAATGTTGGGAAATCATTGTTGGAATATCTTTTTTAGGCACTGATTTTTGGTCACTTAACAAAAAGTTTTTTAGCGAAAGTTTAGGCAATGTTTATTTATTAATTCTTATAATTATTTCTTATTAATTTTGTTTATCATCACATTAAACTTTACGTCATTAAAGCACAAAGGAAATATGAAAAACTGAAATTTGATTTTGATTTTTATTTCAGATCAACTCCAAATTCAAAGCATCTGCTTGCTTCAAAATTAACATTTACAATGTGTAAATACATATTCATGATTTGCAGTTTCATGCACTAAATTTTCGCTTCCATGACTTAAAACTCAATGTTTTATAAATTTTTTACAACATTTTCTGATTCAAAGGCAAGCTAAACTAATAAATCAAAAGTAAAAGTCATTTATCTTACGCGCACAATCACTTTGTGGGAGATATACTTAGGACTCCTGACGTGCACTTGAAAGTTACCAAAGAAAACAAATGCTGCTTAGCCGGAAGTTGGGTCCACGTTGCGTATGCGTTATGTGTGCATCAACAATATGGCTGCCGTTTGTAATGGCAATGTTTACACACGCTAGCACATGTAACGGTACTGCTAACGGCAAACGCAACAAAATAGTTGTTTCGACCTTCTCACCACCCACCGCCCACTACGACCCCTCCCCTCCCCTCGCCACACTCCACCTCCTTTGACAGCCAAGATTTATAAGCATATTTATGTGCCGCAGCACATTTGAATTTCGAATACGTATTTTTGTATTTTTTGGCACTAAACAGCAGGCAAACTAGAAAAAAAAATTATTGAGAAAAACAGAAGGCGATTTTCGCACTGTTGGTCTTGGTTTTTGTTTTGTTTCCTCGCCTTACAATTATTTATAAATTGTTATTAAATAATCTCGCCCAAATGGTCGCCGCCAACGGAACGCGCGCGACGCGAACCGAAGCGTCTGACACGCGAAACACGTAACACCGCAATGAAGACCAGAACTTCCACCGCTCATTCGCTCAGTTGTTCATTCTCTCACTTGCTCACTTTCTCACTTTCTCACTTTCTCACTTTCTCACTTGCTCACTATCTCAATCGCCGAGCAACATACACGACTTTTTTCGGCCTCGCTGCCGAAATCGGAAAATGCAAGTTGGCAAAACTGGCAAAACAGCCAGCCGAAAGCCAAATGGCAAAACACTGGCCAAGGCAAAGCTAACTTGACTGCTAGTGCTGGTCCTTTTGGCTTTGTTTTCTGCGGATAATGCCGATCATAAGATCTCTTTGGATATATGAATATATATAAAAACGGTTAAGGTCTTGCTACTATATTATAGAACTAAGAATGGAATATAAATTTACAAGGAATTAAGAGTGAAGAGCCAAAAAATATGTTTTCCATGTCATAACTTTCTAACTTACTAAAAAAATATATATTTTAAAAAGATTCTCAAATGAACCGATGATAATTTTCAACTTAAATATTATTAATAATTAGTTTAGTAGTAATAATAGATTTTAGAAACCTAACTCTTTTGGATTTAAAAAGGCATTGATGTCCGATTAAGATGTTTTAAGCAAAATAAAAGTTTAACAGTATCCACCACTTAAATGTAACATTTTAAGGAGTTAGCAACAATATTTATAATCGTATACATCGTATATATAAAATATTTTAATATTCAATATGAAAACTAAGCTATTATTTATGACATTTTAAATTAATTTATAAAAAGTTTGTTTTAAAAATATTTCTCATCATAAACCATTTCGTACTTCTTTAGAGGAAAGTAATTTATGAGTCAGCTATAAATATTTGTGTTTGATTATTCATAAATTTTTTAGATTTTAAAAATATTTTAACTTCCGATTAAAAGTTTTAGTGAAAGAGAAGTTTGTCTTTCTTGTATACTTTTAGATCAAAAAGTGCTCTAATCTTGAAATATTTTATTTTAAATTTTTATATAAATTAAAAACGATTTATGGCATCTTGGTTTAAAAAAATAAATGGCTGATGAACACTTAACAAAGTTGTGGAACCTAGAACCTAGAACTAGAACCTAGAAACAAATCTCTTTCTTAATGCCTGCAAATATTTATATTGCGTATACGACTAGTTGACATATAAAATAACAAATAAAAATAACTTATAAAAACTTAATGTTTCTATAATTTAATATTAATATTAATAATTATTATGTTTAGCCTTAAGGCCTATCAAGTTTTAGCTAGCAAAGGTTGGCATCTCAGATGGCAGAGTAAAATTGGCAAAAGAGACAGAGAGAGAGAGAGACAGAGAGAAAGCGCTGCGAAAGAGCGAAACGAGGAGGTGGGTGGTGAAGGACGATAGTAGGAGGACGCAGGGCGGTGAGCGGTGGACGGGCGACAGTTACGACAAATGCACGTGTTATTTGCAAACCGAAGGAAACAGCAGAGAAACAACAAAACGAAAATAAAACATGAGCATGCTGAAAGGGCCGAAGGTCGAAGATGAAATACCCTTCAATAAATTATAAACTAAATTTAAATTTATAAATAAAAATTATTTGACACTTTGTTAATATTTCAGAGACAAAGTTTTCCAAATCGCAGACCTTTAAAATTCATATTTGACAAACTTATTATTTTCCTATTAAGTACTTTAAAGAAGGTAAGTTTATCTTGAAATTTAAATCCCTAATCCTTAAATTTAAAGGGAAATGTTTCTATTAATTATTAGAGCGATTCAGCTTGTGTTTAAATTTTTAAGCACTTTGGGGAAACGGCGATATGGGCAGAAAGCACCAGAAAGGGACAGAGAGAGAGAGAGAGAGAGAGCTAGCCAGCGCGCGCAATTTTTGAGCATCTGAGCTTTTTTCGGCTGCTCTCTGTTTTTGTGGTGAATTTTGGCCCAAAACGCACGTGTCCCAGTTCAAAAAAGCCGCCATGCCCGCCTCTTTCTCTTTCTTCCCTATATCGCCCTCTCTCTCTCACCTTGTTCTTTTCTCTGTTTCGCCTTGTTTCTGTGTTCCTCGTGGCTCTTCCCTGCCCTTCCCCAAAGTATTCTTCTTTGCGGTTGCAAATTGGCCCGGCATGTTTCTTTATTCTCCATGTGGGAGTGTAAGGGACCCAGTGCCTGTGTGTGGGTGTCTGTTTTTAAGTGTGTGTGTGTGAGTGTGCTTCTGGGTGTCCTGCAGTGCCACTATGTGTGTGTGTGTGCGTGTGTGTGTGTGCGATTGTAGTACTACAGATGGATGGAAGTGCGTGTTTTTTACGAGATTGCCTTTTCGGCTTATGCTCTGGGGCCTACATGGCCTTTTCCTTCTGCTAGAATGCATATATGTACTCTCGTTTGTGTGCTGCACACACGTGCATGTAGGGATGACACATAAATACCCTATAAGTACTCATCTTTAAAGTATCTCCGCACCACAGACTCCGCAGAGTCCCTGACAGCCCTCTTAAGTAGGCAATATAAATTCACTTCGAGTGCACCAAAATCGTGCAATGAATTATACATGGAAAACATGTATATTTCAAGGAGCTAGTAGGCTCTAATATTTCTAAAGGTATAACTAGGGACTCTCTAAGAAAGATTGTTTAAAAGAATAGAGTTTGCTAGTGGAAGAAAAGAGTGAAAGAAAATGTAAAACGACTTCTTATTTAAATCATGAAAGTCGGATTATTATTTTTTAATACCTTTTTATGATTTAGATATATTAAACTTATACATATAGTACCAGCAACAACACCATACACTACTTAAAATGGTTTTTACCTTTAAGATAAGCCAACATTTCTATGAAATATTTTACTATTGTAACTAATTCAAGTTCCATAATATATACAATGCCATTTTACCCAACTAAAAACTTAAAGAATTTCACTTGAAAAAAGTAATTTAAAATCATTTTTCAAACTCAAAAAGTTGCCCGCTCTTATGAGCACCCATTTTGTGATCAGAATGAACGGCAATTTCTAATGGCTAATGCATTGGCCTGGGAACCGGGCTGGAACGAATCCAAATATTGCACAAATGGCGCCTGAATAATAATGAATAATGGATAAGTGCAAAGAAGTCATTTGCCAAAGGCCATAACAAACACCCTGGCCGGCCAACCTTCACATATACATACTCGTATGTACATATATTCAGAAACACAGCGGAGTTTCGCACATATATGTTAGAGCTAACTGTATGGGAATATTAAAGAACACTTGGTACTGTAAGGTCAAAAATTAATTCGCTGGGCCCGTAGCAATTAAAAGTCACTTACTCACGGTAATTGATTGCGTTTTGGATTTCGCTTTGCACATAAATATGAAATGGGGCTGGGGAAATGCCTCAATTTCGATCCGATTGCCGGAACTGCGGACTGCAGACTGCAGGCTGTGCCAAATCAAACACAATAAAGCCCCGGTACCGGACACAGACCCGGACCCGGACAACAAACATTCGGAAATGCACCTGTGTGCTAGAGGGTTTACGTGGCTGGTCGATTAATGACTTGGCCTTAATGAAAAATTAACCATTTTAATTTGAGGCCAACGCAGAAGCATGTTATTTGCTAATTTTCCCATCAAGTCTGGGTAGCTCAAAATGTTTGCATAAGCATTAAGTTGGAGGGTTCGATAAGGTATTAGAAAAATTGGTCAAGTCTTTAAATCCACTCTTAGCGAGATGTCAAAAAGAGGAGTGTATATAAGAAAGACAAGAAGATTGACGAAGAAACAAGTTATATAATAGAGTTGGAAAATTACAGTCTTGGTTTAACAGTTTCCTGACTTCAACTTTATATAACTTTTGTACTTCGAAATTGTATAACGTTTTTAATAACTCAAAGCAAATTTTGTATTTTTATATTTGCATATTCCCGGAAAACTATTTATTTGAGCGGCAAAGTTCTTCTTCTCATTTTTAAGAAATATGTCATAAAAGTTCTTGAGAATCAGTCAGTCTAAGGACTCATTAAGCACTCATTAACATATATGTTAGGAAGTTGGTGCCGTTTTTCAACTTGAAAGCCTTGCAAAGAGCATTCTTCCTGAACAATATTAAGCATAAAGAGTATGGAAAAGCTTAAGAAAGGGTAAAAAATAAATTATTGGCAATATTTAAAAGAATAAAGAAAATATTTCCTAACACCAAAATATAAAATAAATTTGTTATTCAAAACAAAAATTAAACGTAAATGCAAGTAGTTGCCCACTGCACATAAGCGCCATCTGCGGGCATGCATTTTTCGCTGACCACCGGCCTACACAGCGCATACTTGATTTCCCACGTGTTTTTACATGCCTCGTACACGTATTCTACATGCAACTTTCGAAGCATACTTTTCAGGGCTAAGTGCAATTCCTTGATTTGTTTGAAACTTTTGGCACAACTTTCCTGAATGTTTTATTTAATTGTATGAGTCACACAAACTATTGTGGCAAGACAATCTCTTTTTTGTTTGTCATACGAGTATAAGCTATACAAAAGCCTTTTTTTCTTCGTTGCACTTTGTAAGCTTTTGCCAAGCGAGAGAGAGAGAGAAAGAGAAAGAAAGAAAACTGTTCAAAGTTTGCCTGGCTTAATGCCGCGAAGCGCAATTTAAATGATGCAAGACCAAGAAAAATGCAAACAAACCGGGTCTGTATAATCACAGAGCTTTCCTTTTGCCCACACCGTTTAATAACAAGCGGTAACGGATGCATTCAAATATTTACGCAGACGGAAAATAATTGGAATTCATTAAGTTTACAGCTTCCATTCCCTCTCATAGAACGCAAAGTACTAAAAGATGCGATAGGAACGTTCTAGGCTAGGCAATTTTCAATTGGCAGGACAGTAAAAAGTACTCTTCCCAGATGACACAAATAATAAATAAATCTGCCTTTTATCAATGAATTAAGGTAGTAAAACTCGAAGCCTGGGCCATGATTCTACATTTAAGAGCTCATAAAATCAGCCCACAAACACGGTTTAATTTAATAGAGAGATACTCCTATCTGTCTTTTACTGCTTTCCTTCTTCAATTCAGTCTCAAAGCCCGAATTTAGCAAGTTTTCGAACGAATGAACACAATTTCTGGAAGGTTGTATCGGGAAATTAAACGAATTTAATTAAAAATTTGGTGAGTAACTTTAATGGTATTTAAATTTTTTTTTAAAACTTATCAGGGATCATATTTCATCAAGAATTTGCTAAGATTTATAACCTTATAACCATTATTCCTTTTATTTTCTTAACTAATGCTTAGCCTTAGATAATTAAATCAATAAATAAATAAATTAAATTTTTTTTAATACAACTCCACTGGAAGGACTAAAAATAATAATTTAATTCTTAAGTACTTGTTATAAACCAAAAATAAATGAAAAGGATTTTTTCTATTTGATTTTAAATTTTAAAAATAAAAGGAATTATGGATTTTACCAAGAAAGAATTTTGTACGATGGCCAATGATTTCATTCGTAACCATTTTTCCCAGACCCTGGCTTAAGAATTTCATTTTTTCACTGATTTTATGATTATTGTAAGTGACTATGGTGTTGGTTTTCCCAGTTTCTAGCCTGAAGAAAGAAAAGACTTAAAGATTGCAGTGTTTAAAACCGAAATATGATTAATATATATTTAGAAACCAAATCTGGCCATGAATGATTTACTAAAGATTTGAAATGCTAGTTGGAAAATATAAATTTTTGACTTTTATCTAACCCCAATCGCAGTAAAGAACAGATCATGGTCAATAAATTTAGTGAAACAGCCTTAAAATAGTTTTTCCGAGCAGAGTTATATGAACGAGAAGGCAGTTCTCTTAAGGGACTCTCGTTTAGAAGCTTTGTCTTAAAGTGAGATCTATAAAAGATTTGTGGAATAGCACGTTTGAAATAGTGATGCTGATGTACACTTTTTTAAACAATTTCATAGAGAAGCTACATTTCAGCAGCGCTCAGACATGTGCTCTTCACGCCAACAGTCGGATATTCTCTTACAGAGAGTAGGGAAAACCCTATGATTTAAGCTTATGGTACATCGATTATTATAGTATATAGGCATAAATATAGTATATAGTACAAAGATATACAGGAAAGTACTCACATGATGCGGTGGTAGGCATCGAGCTGGTTGTGCGCACAGGTCACGGACTGCTCGGACTCGGTGGAATCATCGCGCAGCGTGGCAACGCCGAGCGGCAATATTGGGATGATCGCAGCTGTGGCAGCTGCGGCCGTTGCCGGCGGCCCCGCCAATGTCGTCGTTTGTACCCCTCCCGCTCCTGCTGTCCCACTGCCAGGTACCGCTGCTCCCGCTGTCGCCGCTCTGCTGCCCGGCCCGACTGCGCTGCCAGGGAAGGTCTGCTGCGTGGACGATGATGATGTTGTACTATCGAGCTCCTGTGCGGGCAACGGGCAATTCCCAAAGAAATTTTCATTTACTTAATAATTCATTATGAGAAAAGGTGGACAAAAGCGGGGTTTCTAGGATTGATTACGATTTTTATGTAACAAAATAATCGAATTAAGGAATATTTAAAAAATATGAAATAAAAATCAGAATTAAAAATATTCAAAATAATGTATTTAATCCTTAAAGCTTTGTTTTTACATCAAAAAGGTAATAAAAAATGGTGAAATTATAAACTTAAAAAATAGTCTAAGAAGTAATAATAATAAGAATAATGTAAGCTAATTAAATAAGTAACTAAATTGTTAAAAATATTAATAATCTCAGCAAATTTTGTTTTAATACCTAAAAAATTAATGAATATTATATTAAAATAAAATGTAAGTAAAATAATAAATGAAAAATAAATCTATTTTTAATAGACGCTGCCGCCTCTTGTGTCCACCTTCCAAAATAAGATCTAGTTGCCGCTGGCAGGTGCAAGATGGGGGGGATTGTTGGGCGGGTTTTTTAGCAGTGGGCAGTGGGTTTTGTGGTCAGTGATGGAAAACCTTGATCTCGCCGGCTTCCGGCTGCGAGAAACGCTTCCGTTCGTAGAGGATCTCCCGTTCGATAGAGCGACTCCTGAAGGCCGGGGGCAGCGATCGATCGGGGGGCGGTGTCTGCAACTTTGGAGTCACGGGGGTGTTGCTGCTGCCGCTGCCCGTTGACTGTTGTTGCTGTTGCTGCTGCTGCTGGTGTTGCAGGTGCTGCAGATGCTGTTGCTGCAGATGCAAGTGTTGTCGCTGCTGTTGCTGCTGCTGATGCGGATGGGTCTGATGGCCGGCAGCTGCGGCGGCGGCGGCGGCGGCGGCAGAAGACGAGGTTGGCGGACTCTTCTCGCTGGACTGCTGGTGCTGCTGCTCGCGGTGCTGCTGCTGGAGTTGCTCTCGCTGCTGCTGATGATGCTGCTGCTGCTGCTCGCGGTGCTGCTGCAGTTGCTGCTGCTGCTGGCGCTGCTGCTGCTGCTCGTCCCGCTTCTGCTGGCGGCGTATCTCAAAGTCCAGCAGACGGGCCTCGCGTTGCTCCTTGTCGCGCTGTTTGCATGCAATTGTCGCAAAGTGCATTCTTACTATCAGGTTTAAGGGTTATCGCATGGCCATCGTTATTATTGCTGTTGCATTTTCAATTACTGCTTCATTTTGATTGGTTTCTATTTTCTTTTTTCTTTTTTCTTATTGTTTTTGTTTTTTTTTTTTGGTAAATTTTTCTTTCTTTCTTTCTTTTTTTTGTGGAGGGATTACTTTTTTTGAATTGTTAATTTTTTGCACGCGCGGTAGACACACATACACACACGCACACCGAATTGGCCGCGACAGAAAGAGATAGGGAGATAGGCAGACAGAGAGAGGCACACACACCCACACACTCACCTTGTAGTTGATGGCGTCCTGCTCTTCCTTTTTGGCCTCGCGCTCGTTTCGCTGTCGATCGCGCTGCTTCTCTTCGTCGGTCTGCGAGTTCTTGCTGTCTATATATAGTTTAAACAAATGCACAGAAATTAATTACAAATAATGGCAATTAATAAAGGAACAATAAATGATGGAAAAGTGGAAAAGAAGAAGACATCAAGAAATCAGGAAACGAGGAAACAAAAATAAAGTAAACCAAAAGTTGAGATGAGACAGAAATAAAAATACAGAAAAATGTTGTAAAGATTTCACAAAATAAGAAAAACAAGTAGTTTCAAAATGGATAGCAGAGTAGAAAGAGATAAGAAGAGAGAGAGAGAGAGAGAGAGAGAGAGAGAGGGGGGAGAGAAACTGTTTCAATCGATTCTCATTATGGTATTTCAATTTGCAATAATTTTACTGTCGTCGTCTACTCAAGCGCTACACATGCATGGTTAAAAGTGCTAAATGTTTGGAAAATAAACAACTTGCAGCATGCATATCTACAGCTCTCACTCGCACACACACACACACACACATATACAGTCGTCACTTATACTCAACTATATATATACATATGTATATAGAATTCAAGGCCACGCCCCCTACTTACGCTGCTCCCCATCGCGCCCACCGCGCACTGCCATCAAATAGCGACTCAGCCGAGGCGGTGTCATGCTAATTCGCACCTTTCGACAGGTGAAAAGCCCACACGGAATCAACAGTCGTCAGTTGCGGCCGAAGAACCAGGCAACACTGACACTGAACAGCAACATGCGGCTCGCCAAGAACATAAAACTAAACACTGAACCCAAAACACTAAACGCACTCAGAGTTGACCGCGGTAGCCCAATTAGTGTCATCTTTTCGGGCGTATTAAAGCTCAGCGGCGAGTGCTCGCGGCAGCCAGAGAGATATGCATTTTGGGTGGCAGTGTGACCACAGAACGGGAGTATTTAACAAACGTGCTGGGCACACTGCTTGCTTTAAAGTTAATATCAGCAACTATTTACTATTTTATTTTAATGTCATTAAATGAAAACGGTGGCTTAATTTAACTGGTTCTGGTCTCTTAATTATTTTCCTATTTATTTTATATATTTTCTTTATGAGGTGAGAACATTTCCACTTTGAAGAGCGGTCTCTACTCGACTAACACTCAACATTCTGTTTGCTGGCAGTCGTTTTGCTATTCTCGTGCATTTATGTTTCCCATGAATATTTGAGCTTTGAGCTTTGGCCTTGGCTTCAACCGATTGAGGGCCTCCAACCCACCACAAGAGCACAAGAGTTCACCAAGTACAGTTAGTGCGTCACAAGCGGTGGGTAAGCATTTATTTGAGCCACTGTGGTGTGGTGGATTATGATTGATCATTGGGAAATAATGATTTCCTACAAAAGGGTACTTTTTATGTATATTTTTAAAACATTCGATATGATTAACTTATTAATTTTGAAACATATTTTAGAGCACCTCTGGAAAAATGAATGTTTTTAACACGACTACTGCTTGTAATAGAGCGCTGGTCACACTGCTACAATTTTAGTACCAACTTTCGCTTCTCTTTTACATTATAATTACAACCACTTTTAAGCACTTTTAATCTAGAAATGTATACCAACTCTTTTTTTTATAATGTCTTTGGCTAAAAGCATGAGTTTTATACTCTGACTGGCTTTCAGAAACCTTCTTCGTTGGTCCAAAAGTCTATACAAATACTCAAGCATCGCTACTTATTCTAGTCATCATTTTGTATTCCCGTTATGTGTTTAACCTTTTCTAAAGCCTCAAGCATACACATGTCTCGTCAACCGGCTGCAATTATCTCGTTCTACCCCTTGGATGACTTCAAAGAGGCCCGAGTGCAGCAGTGTGGATGCCACAAGTTTGCACCTGTCCCACCTTTGACCTCGTTCCATTCATAAACAACTTTTATGCACACACACACAATCGCATCAGGGTCATCATTATGTTATCATCGTCATTATTATTATCGTCATCATCATCATCATCATCATTATTATCATCATCAAAGCGCTACGAGAAATGCGAAAACAAAAATCAAACTTAGAACTTAAGACAACTAAGGGGAAATAAGGAACGTGGAACGAAACGAACTACACATAACGTAACGTAACAACCAACGGAACGGAACGGCGGAATAACGGAACTCTCTATGTAGGGGGGGTTTTGTATTTCTTGACTGTTGGTCTAGGTGGGTTATACTAAGGGGTTTTCTTTTTTATTTTTTGTTGGTTCAATGGTTGATATCCCATTTAGCCAACACTACGAGACCAGAGAGAGAGACAAAGACAGAGAGAGAGAGAGTGAGAGAGAGACAGAGATAGAGACGGAGAGAGGCGAAGTGTGTGGAGACAGTGAGAAAGAAATTCTTCCTTACCTCAAAGTGTTCTTTTTTTTCTGATGTTGTTGTACTTGTGGTGATGATGTTGTTGTTGTTATTGTTATTGTTGTTGTTGTTGTAGTTGTGTCGATTTTGATTTTGATTATATTTTTAGTAACGATTTTAGTCGAATTTTGTAATTGTTAACACGCGATCGCGACGCGAACCGGAACGATTTGAATGGAATTAGTACCGTTAGGTGAGTGCGGTGTGTCTGAGTGTGTCTTTTGAGAAAGAGATAGACATATAGGCAGATAGATAGCAATATATATATATATAGAGAGAGATAGAGAGATAGAGATATAGAGAGAAGAGACTGAGAGGTAGAGAGACAGGTAGCGATCGCACACGAAGAATCTCTCAATCTCCGTTTTGGTTTCAGTTTTCGATTTGATTCTAAAATTTTTGTCTTATTTTTTCGTTTTCTTTAGTTTTTACGAGTATTTCGTATTCGTTAGGCTTGATTCCTTAGTTTTAGTTTTCCTTTTTTTTTTTTCATTCATTATTGTGTGTTGAACATAGAAGACAATACAATCAAAGAAGAGCAAAGAAAAGAAGGACAAAAAACAAATCTTCAATTATTTTGTACTTAAATCGGAACGAAATCTTAAGTTTATTGTTTGGGGATATCTGGTTTTTCAATTTCTGGTATCAATTTTCTTTGGCCCACCCCAAAGACTATCAGCTGGGAAAATGCAAGGAAACCAAGTCAAATCAGGGATCTATGATCCTCGCATCTATCCTTCAAGCCGAATTACCTCTCTCTTCGGCTCTGGTTTTCTGGCCCTTGACTACAGTTACGCTACATTATTATAGAATATAATATATGGTATGTGGCAAAAATATATAATATATATATACGAGTATATACCTAAGTAATGGCAACAACAAAAGGATATGGAAATCATCGAGTATATATATAATTATAGAGAGATACTTTATGTGGCTTTCACAACTAAAGAGGAGTCACTTAACAAACGTACCACATACAGACATATACATACGTACAGACAAGATACATATATATGTTAAATACAGATAGATATACAGAGAGAGGACTCACAGGATGGCCTAGTCATACAAAATAGAAAGTGGAACCAAAGAACAAACGATAATCGCACTCCCTATAGACTATACACGGGCTATATTATGATCACTTTCGGTTATATCGATCAATCAGATTACATAGACATCGAGGGACGAACAACACAAACGAAGTGGGGATCAGTTTTCTTTTTTTTTTTTTTTTTTTGGTTTTTTTTTTTTATGGCAGGGAATATTACGAATAGTAATAGTGGAGGGTCCAAGGTGCTGCCCCGCATGCGCAAACCGAAAGACTCACTTGAGGAACCGCCGCCAGCGCCCGGTGGCGGGTAGGAGAACCAAAATTGATGGGCCAGTTTGGAGTGGGGCCCGACCAAGGGGCTGCCTGAAATTTGAAAAGCAAATAGGTTAGTTTGGGTTCCAGTTTTTTAAGAATATATTGGGTGGAGGATCAAATTGGGTTGGCAGCTGTTCCTGACTTCTTTATTTCTTTTATTTTAATATATTAAGAGGACTACGAAGCAATTAAAACATTATTATTAAAGAAAATCATTTAGGAAAAGGTTTATATCAAACGCTTTTTCTTGTTTATAACCTAAGAATGTTTATAAGAATATGTTTTATGTATAAAATAGGCTTTTTAGTTAATATCTCTATCAAATGTGAATAGCGAGTACCGCAAAAGTCATAAGTATTTAAAATCCAAAGCAAATCATATGCACTAAAGACTTTTAAAACGAATTCTTAGCTATTACGGATTCTAAATATTGAATAAAATGTAAACTGAAATATGGAGAATAAAGACTACAGAAAGGGAGGCCACTGCTGAGGGCCTTGGCTGGGATTAGAGATATATTATTGCATACTTTTAGACGCCTTTGAGGTTTTATATATTTTTCTCTCGAAGAACAAGCATATTTTGACATAGCATATAAAGTCTATTGGATTCTTTAATTTATATTACTGAATACAAATTCGCGTGGTATGAATAATAAACATATATATATATATTTAGGGCAGTAATTCCCTTGAAAATGGCCAACCCCTTTTGATCCTGCATTGCCAAACCATTTGGAATCGGAATCCCGCGTGGATTACTCACCGATAAACAAGTCCTGTTGCTTGCGCCTGTGGAAGGACCTTAGTGGTGTTTCAGTTGTCCAGTTATACTGTTTTCTAGTCTATGACCAGGCACGTGCGATAAGTTAAGTGGGGTTAGGTCCGACTGGGGATGGTTCCTACGTTATAGCCAGATAACCAGATAGCCAAGTAGAGAAGCGCCAAGGGCGTGTCAGTGGCTCATTTCGGTGACTGGGGAGTTTGCTGAGCAACACGACGCTGGTCACCCTCTGGGCCAATGATTAACTAATGGGAGCCGAAAAAAAAATAACAAACAAATTAGAGTCGTACGCAAATTGGGGCCATCAACTTACTGACTTATCGTCAACCATGTGGCAAGCAATCAACCAGTCCTACAAACATAGACTAGCAGACTCTGATCTACACACACAGGCACACACACACACACAAAGTGGCATACACCAAGAAAAATTAAAGGGCCTAACGGTGTATATCAAATAAAATATAAATTTAATATGTAAATATTCATTCCGGTATATAAAGGACTTTAGAATAATTACAGATTGGTTGCAAATAAGAATAAAATATATAATTACTAATTCAAAAATAGAAAGAATTAACAATTACAGAAATAAATCAAAAGAAGATGGCCTAGAAATTATACAAAAATATTTGTAAAGATCAAACAAAATGTATAATCAAAAATTTATAAAAATATTAAAAAATTGTTTAAACTCTCTAAATTAATCCCAAACAATACTATGATCTATGATCCATTATCTATAAGCTATATTGAAAACATTAACTTAAATCAAAATTATTAGTAATGGAAAGTTCTTTAAAAACCAGACTTGTATTAGCTTTAGCATTCCTACTCATAACTACTCATCCTTTCCTAAGCGCTAAGCCTTGTCTTTGTTTTAAATTTTGTAGGATTTTTTTAGAGTGGAAGGACTAGGCATTAGCAACCGCAAAATGCCGAATGGCTGTGGCAAGCAAATCTGGTTAACCATGGCAAATCAAATCGAATGGCATTACATCAGCGAGAGCCACTCGAGGGTTAAGTGGCTGCATGGGTTAATGGGGGTAGAAGAGGACCCGCACAGCAGCTTTTATGCCAACTGTATGGGCTTAGGCACCAGTATGTGAAAATGGGTCAAAAACGTGACTCTTCAGCGATAAGAAAGCGGTGGAGGAGGGTGCTGGGTGGGCGTGGGAATATGGGGAATATGGAGAAGGAAAGGACAAGAAAAGAAAAAGGCGGCTTAAAAATGTGCGGAGATATACGCTCAAGGGGGGCGGGGCTGGGCTAACTCTTTCTGGATAAAAGAATACAACCAAATGACAATGACGGTTAACTTGTTTTAGGAAGCATTTAAGGTTGTTCTTTTAAGTTAAGTATAAATTTATAGATTCATAATAGAAAGTAGATGTTAAAAACATTCATTTAATCACTATATACCAAGTAATATAATTTGGTGCTCTTGTGAACTTAAAATGAATTTTAATTTAATTTTCTTTGGCTTCTGTTTTAGTTTTGAACTAAAAGTTTTTAGGCTTAACATAGCTTGTGTTTATTTGCTTATTTTTTTGTAAAGTTATCTTTATTTAAGCAAACTTCTCTTTTCATCTGTAATGTAGTTCAACTTTTCTGGAGTGGGGGAAACTAGGAAACAAGGAAGTAGAGTAGAAAAATAATATTTGGTTACTGGGAAAAACAAACACGTGTTTATTAGCTCTTTTTGATTCCTTAGTTTGTAGTTTGTAGTTTAATATTAACCCCTTCAGATAATTCAAACTTCTTAATTGAAAGGAAGTGGCTTTTCCATTGATACGTTTTTCTTTTCTTGTACGATTTGATGGCTTTTCTTGAACATGTGTGGCTTTGCTCTCCATATTTGGGTCACTTTATCAGCGGAAGTTTCCACTTTGCCATCTCTTCAACTTTGCCATTTGAGCATCCTTTTCTGTGCCAGAGAGTTTTTAATGCGTTTATTTTGTATATTATAATTTTGATTACGCCTTGTTTTGTTTTTAACTTAATTAATTTGGTAAGAGTGCTTTTGTGTTAGCTAGTACAACAACCATTATGAAATTTTATTGCTTGCCACCTACACACTCACATGCACTCGGAAAAAAAAAGAAACAAGAACAACAACAGGAACTCGGCCTAGGGCAAAACCAAAAACACACCCATAAAAAGAGCGAGCGAGATGGCCGGAGATAGGGACAGAACATTTAAGGGGGGAGGCCTGTTGCGACCCAAAAGGGAAAACAACCGTTAATTAATGCTATTGTGAATTTTCAGGCACTTTACTTCTCTTTTTCCCGCACCAAAAAAAAAAAAACTAGGAGCACTCGCACACACACACACACACACACACACTGGCAAAAAAAGTAGGCAACAAACGGGAGCAGATAGAGAGAGAAAGAGAGTGAATGAGTGCGAAATTCGCAATTTGGCACACTGCGAATTACCGTTGTACCACTCACTACTACAACTTTGTTTTATTTCCTGTCATGCCACTGCCAAAATCAGGACACGTTACTAATGCGTAAATCGCAGGCGAAGAGATCCAACAAAAAATAAACGAAAAAACCGACAAAAAACTAGAAAAACAACATGAGCCAAAAGGAAATGCAGAAAAAGCGTGAAAAACAAACTAGGACTCAACTCGACGGAGGCGGCGCCCTTGCAACTGCTTGCTGCTCTGCTTGCGACTGCCTGCGACTGCGACTGCGACTGTGGCTGCTGCTTGCGCGTTTGCGACTGCTGCTCCTCTGCTGCGGCGGCTCCTGCTGCTGCTGCTGCTTCTGCTGCTGCGACTCCTTTGCTGCCGCTGCTGCTGTGTCGGGTGCCTTCGCCGAAAGCGAATGCGTGCGAAGATGACGAAGGACGAGGAGCAGGACGAGGAGGAAGCTGCGGCGGAGGTGCAAGCGGAGCAGAGCGGCCCACATGATTAAAAAGCTAACGGGAACCGTCGCAGGACCTCTGCAGAGAGCGCATGCCGTTGCCAGAGAGCGCCAGAGAGAAAGCTTTCAACCAGTGATGGCGAGAGAGAGCAAGCAGAGCTGTGGATTTTAAAGAAAGTAGAAGGCTGTTTTCAGCTTGAAAATGGCTAGAAAAATGGAGATCCTTTTACTTTTGACGATTTGGGGCAGCTGCTATACAAGAATTTTATTGAAAAGAAGTAATTGAATGGCCATAATAATTATTATAATTACACTAATTAAAAGTCGATAAGAAACGGTACGTTTTCTTTTGGCATTGATAAGCAGACGGCATGTCACTTTGATATCTAATAAAAGAAGAATATGTTCGAGCTTCGATAGTATTATTTTTATCGCTCTTTTTCAATATTAGAGAGTTTGCCAAAGCAAATAAAGTTTTTACTAAACCAAAACAAAATTATAAAACATTAAAATGGGTTTCACAAAAAAAGATAATTTGACAACACTAATTTCCGTTAAACGAATTATTTATTCAAAATTATTTGAACAAAAAGCTTTGCAAAGCTCTGGCAGTTGTTAAAGCTTTTTTGATGCTAAGGAAAACAAAAAATTACATGATCAGCAAGACAAATAACACCCAAAAATACAAATTGATGCTCTCATGTAATAAATCTTTCTTAACTTTTAAATATTTTCAGTAATCATCTTTGTTCAAAGGCTAAAAAAGACTTTTTTAAGGTTTTTGGGAGTTTTGAAGTTTTATCATTGCTTTAACAGATCGTTAAAAAATCTTTTATTCTTCAGCTGTATACTTACCTTACAAAACTAAATGTTATAAAATAAGATATTGTCTAGAAATAGTTTGAAAAAATGTTCAAAATTACTAAATTCTCCTTCGATTTAAAATTTATAACAAAACCAAAAAGAGTTTCTTTTAAAGATTACTTTCCAGATCTAACAAATTGATAGAGCAAGTAAACTTCTGTTTCCTTTCCTATTTTAATGTTTATTTATTTATGTTTGTTTTCACTTTTATCTGCACTTTCATATCTCCTTTTTCGGGTGTGTGTGTGTTATTTTAGGGGGCACGTTGGCTAGACTCAAAGTCAGATAATGGCCATATCGGCGGAGATAAGCCCCGAAAACGATAGTCATAAATTTATAATTTGATCAAAATGCCGAGTTGTAAAGTCCGAGTTCGGAATGCTGAACCGTGTCATTTGGAAGCACTAATTTCACCTATCAGCCAGTAGGATGAATAATACAAACTATTCGATCGGCCAGTATTTGCTTAAGTTTTTTTTTCGCACACGCACTTGCCGACTCACGCGATAAGGTTAAATATAGTACAGACATGTGTGCACATCCTTATATAAATAAATGGCCACAGAGAAAAGTATCTACAGGTTATCTCAATTTTCATTGGGATTGATTTGACTTTTGACAACATTGATTACATTTAGAAACGATTTTAAGTTGCCAAACTATAATAGGACATAACTTTATATAAATATCAAGATAGGAACAACATAAGGAACATTTTTTTCAGTGTATGCAAATCTTAGCATGCATGCAAACGAACTCTCTGAGAATTCTGGTCAATTATTTTGCAGCGATGAGCGAATGCAATTAGTCCCCCAACGCAACACCCTTTGCTTATTTATCAGCTTGATTTTTCACTCTCTCCTCGCTTCCAATGGTTTGTTGAACTTTTTTGTAGGACAGACGATAGGAAAATCAGGCGACTATTCCCGAATTTTCCAAATCAAAAACCCGAAATCTCAAGCCGCTCTTATCGCACCTTTTTGCGTTTGACGCGCCGTAGGTGACCTTGAGAATGTTGATAAACATAAAAACCCAAGACCGAAACGAAACTGAAAACAAAAACCGAAAACCGAAAACCGAAAACAGAACCAAACAAACTCTGAGTTTGGAATCAAAAAAAAAAAGAGCCAGCATATGGTATGTGTACACGGGGAGTGCTTCTGTATTTGTGTAGAACTCGTTTTTTAAATGCGTCGTGCGTTTATTAGCGCTTCTCTTATACAAATTTTTTAAAAAATTCATTAATTCATAAGCTGTATAAACTGTAGTCTTTAGCTCTAAATACAAATTAAATACGTACAAAATGCCTAACTTAATTATACCGAAAAAAAAACACTTTTCTTAGATGAAAACAGCAAAAAAATAATAAATGGAACATGTGCTTAGGTTAGGTTAAATAATAACAACACAGAGAGAGAAAAGTGGACATGTTATTAGTTATTCGTTGACCTTACTTTCAGTAGATCAATGGGTTAAGAGCATTTGGATAACTTTCAAATATAAAAAACTATTTTTAACAGACAAAATTAAGGTGCGTTTGACTGGATATTCACTGTCGTTAGCTATCAGATATTAATTAAGTAATCTGATATAATGGTTAGATTTATGAGTTATTTTTAAGATCAGATCCAGGTCGAAGATATAAGAAAGCAGCACATGAAAAAAATGGATGGTTTGCTGGGATCTGACTTGCCACACACATAGATATATAATATATATCTTTGATTTTGAAATGGAAAATATGGTTTATCTCTTGAAATCAAAACTTTGTTCTGCTGTTCTTGTGATTGCTTTCTTTCTAATTGGCTCTTCAAGTGCGTCCTCTTGTGAAGTGGCTGATTACAGGTGATGGCTGATTAGGTTTGGCTCATTGGTAGGTCACCTCCAAATTTTTGGGGGTTACTCCCTGTCGGTGTTGCTGGATGACTCCTTACCGGATGCCTTGCACTGTAAGCAATAGCGATAGGACACCGGCTCTGGGGGTTTGTTAACCCCCATGTTGACCTGGGTGGCCGCTGCCGCTGCTCCGCCCACGGAATCGAACGGATTGGGCTTGCTGTCCACGGGACTGATGGGGAAGTGCTGCCAGTGGGGGCAGGGCATCTGCTTGGGCGGATGGATGGGGAACGGCATCTTCACTCTTGTAGTTGTTTGAGTCTTAAAGTTGGCTAATGTAGCTATATAGCTCCGCTCCCGATTCGCTGTATCTCTGTATCTGTATCTATATCTCTATCTGCAACTGGAGCGCTCTGCTCGGAGTCTCGATGCGAACTGTGCGGATTGCTAGAAGCGACGCCGCAACGTCAACGACCAAAACAAAAAACAAAAACAAGCCAAGCACAAAGAGTAGAACCTTCTCAGAGGACTGAGGCGACTGGCAGATACCCTGCAGTCGAGA
Organism: Drosophila eugracilis; assembly: GCF_018153835.1. Classification (NCBI taxonomy): domain Eukaryota; kingdom Metazoa; phylum Arthropoda; class Insecta; order Diptera; family Drosophilidae; genus Drosophila; species Drosophila eugracilis. The sequence continues at coordinate 1,374,338 of NW_024573535.1, forward strand.
AGTATATCTGTTATAACTTAATGTGGAAAGTTGTAACTTTCATTTTAAAAATAGAGTTAAGTATTATAGTAAAGTAGTAAAGTTAGTACTATTCGCTTATTAAAAATAATCGAAACGAAGAAACAATTACTTTGAAAATTCGAATTCAGGCAAATGTACTTCTTAACTTACTTATTATTACCTAATAAAATTTTGTAAAGTTCCTAAGTGCTTATATAATCAAAAAGCAACTCTAAGCACTTTCCGATTTATTTTTAGAATAATACATTTTAAATTGTTTGAACTTTTTGGGTGAGTCAATATTGGTTGGCAAACCTTTTTACAACCACTTGTGCGACTCTAACAAAATCCTAGGGTATGACAACAACTTGGAGGTACAACAACAGTGCCATCCACGGCATTGCCATGCAGCAAGCACGCACACTCTCTCAGCTGGTCTGGCGGGCTCGTCTAGTCAACAAAGGAAGGCAACAACGCCAAACAGAGAGCACAAAGAGAGCGGACAGATAAGGAGCGAAAGAGAGGCGGAACGACCGGTATAAAACACTTGGAAAAATCATTTTGAGTTCTAATTTTCTTTTAAATTAAAATAAACTCATTTTCTGACAAATTTTTTTAAGAACAAAGATTTCTGAGATTTTAGAAAATAAAAGTTTCTGATTTAATTTTAAAAATAATCTGTATTAAGGCATTTGTTATATTTTGAGTTATTTTTCTGTTTAATATTTACATACTTTTCCTAAACTTGCTTCATTTTGTATGTCTAATAATAGAGATGTTTAAATCTTTTATTAACGCTTGCGACTTTTGTGATTAAGAAGTTGTTCTTTAATAGCAGTAAATACCGAATAAGGTTTGTAAGGAACCCTATAAAAATGATTCTTGATATAAATATAGAATCCAAGTTAGGAGTTATTAAAAATGATTAAAGTATTTTTATTTTTGTTAGTTAATTTATTTAAATATTAAATCTATTTCTTTATGTGCACACTCTTGCTCTGTTTCTCTCCCTTGTTTTGGATGGTGGGCGGTGGGTGGGTGGCGAATGCAATCGGCGGTTGGCACTCCTCCGTTTTATGGTTATGCTTTGTTCGCATTCGCCTTACCATTGCTTCCCAGTCTTGTTCCCCCTCCCAGAGATCTTATGCTGCCAGAATTTGGACTTTGCACGCCAATCATTGTTAACCCATAGAGAGCAGAAGTCTAAAGGAATATGATTTGGATAATTAGGAAATATCAAAAAAGAAAAGTCATTCTATATGAATGAAAAATACAAATTAATTAATGTTTATAATTAAAATTATAAGAAATATATTTCACTTTCATAAACCTTAAAATTGTTATTGAAATTGTCAAATAGTTTAGTCAAATCAATGTTAAGAAACTATTACGGCTTAAAGGGGTTAATCAAAGGGGGTAGGAGAGTGTATCTGTCGCGACGAACTCCCTTTCCGGGTTCTCGAATCGCCGGCGAATGTTGTTAACCTCACATTGTGCTTTGTGCTCGCCTTTTGTGCAAGTTTCTTCATTAAGTATACGCACATTGGGTTTAAGTGGGTTGCTCATTAATTGAGCTCGACAACTGCTCGTGAAGTGGCTTGTGTGGCAGATACATAAATATATCTGAAAGTGGAATCATCGGGGGGATGGGGGTACTTGTTTATAGTCAGACAAACTATCAATGAGCTATCAATGTGCTGCGAGATAAAAATATTGACAGAGCGAAAGGAAAAGCTGAATAAACAGGGAATTTTCAACTTTATATGCTTATCTCTTGGCTGTAAGACGGGTTGTAGATGAAACTTGATTTTGGTATGTCGTCGTATGTCCCAGAATGCTTAGGAACCAAACCAAACTTACTTTTCCCCTTACAATTTTCCATTTTCAAAACCCTTAAATATAAAATACTTTGTTTTAAGTTAATTAGTAGATCTTTATTAAACTTATGTTTTAGACAAAATACAATTGCCATCGGCAGCAGCTCAGGGACTGCAATCGATGAGTGCATTATGTCAGATGCATTTACAAACTGCCATTTGAATCTGTGTTTTTGGGCACTATCGTCGGATATATCATATATCACGGCATTGGCCTCATTTCTAATTTGATCTAAACAAAAAAAGTTTGCTCTAAGGTCTAGATTTATGCTTAGTTAGTTTTCGATTTTATTTCTCATTAGCGTCCTATTCTGTTAGCATTCTGCCGTGTTCTCTGTTTAGCTTTACTGATTTACTGATTTATCGATTTAAGTTAAGTTGTTTTGATATTATTTTATTTTCGTTAAAAGGTTTTGTTTTTAAAATTCTTCGGTTTTACATTAGGGTCTTAGCTTATGTTTTATATTATTTTTACGTTTGTTAAATCACTTTACGCAGCGCACAGGCTGCGTAGGTTACAAAAAAAAAAACAATTTAATAACTTCTAACTTTTTCATTTACCATGCGATACTTGCGGCTTAGACTATGGATTACAATTATAAATAGAATTATAAATATGATTATTGTTGGTTGGTATTATTATTATTATTATTATTGTTATTATAAAAAACCTTTACAGCTGTTAAAAATCAAATTCATTTATTTTAACAATTGCCTACGCTTTATTTGATTTAATTAAATACAAATATATATATATTTATTTAGTTATATTCTCATATAGACTTCTTCATTTGCGTTCGTTTCGCTTGATGTTCTGGTTCTGATTTAAGGTAATTCGCGTTACATTTGTTTCGTCACATAAAGTAAGCTAGACTCTATATTAAATTTATATTTAAATATTTAGGCTACAAGTTAAACAATATTGTGTAAGAATATATATTTGTATAAATATCAATTCGATTTTCTTCTCTCTTGCCTTCATTTTGCGACGAAAGCCATTAGAAATTATATACAAAACAAAGTGGTCAAAGTTTCGAATTGGAAAACAGCTGAGTAGATCTATCGAAATGCCAGCCAAGTCGCTATATACTCGTATCTAGATATACCGACATATAGTCAGATCGCAGATCGCAAATTGCGTTAAGAATGCTTGTAGAGATAGTTACGTAACGTGGAGAGCTGTGAGAAAGAGCCTTGAGTGTTAGCGCAAGGAAAATCATAATAAGAACACCTGAGTTTTACATTTACACATATATCCATATATCATATATCCATATATCATAATTAATATCAAGAGTGTTTGCCTACGTGTCTACGTCATTCGCTTTCAAATGGAAATCGGGGCCACCCAACCCAGCCCAGTCAACTATTTGGATTATTTTACCGTCATTAAAGGCCGTAGGCTAAATCAAAAAAGAGACTCGGAGAAACTTGTGCAAACTGTTTAGAACTAAACTACGATATATCCGTTTAAGTTTAGGTTCCTATATACGTATGTGCAAGCTTTATAAATATGTTACATTGAAAGTTTCTCGTGGTGTGAGTGTCAGTGTGTGCATGTGTCTCTCTCTGTGTGTGTGTGTGTTTGTGTGTGCCTGGCTGATTGTGATCATACAATATATTTCGCACGCAGTTGTCATCATCACGTAAACTAATTAAAAACTTAAACCAAATCAAAAAAAAAACACTTTTACGATAAGTAATCATATATCGAGAGCTAAGTCAGCTGCATTGCTAGGGACAGGCCGAACAGCCATCGGCGCAGCACGGCGCCCGTTTACGAGGCATTCGAAACCGGAAGCGTTACGGGCGCCTGTCTGTAGTACGCATTCGCCCCCTTGATCGGCAGCGGATGGGCCTCCGTGTTGAACACCCACTCGTCCAGCGGCAGCACCGAGTCGTCCGAGAACAGCAAGTACAGGTACTGCAAGGAAGGCAATTGATTAGTTTACATTTTCAAGAAGTTAATCAAAGGATTGTGGATAAGAGTATATAGACCTTTTTAAAGAAAATGTTCTCTTAAATACACATTTTGTAGAATAGAAGCTAAACTGCATACAAAATAGATTTACTACACAGAAAACCTTTGGCTTTAGAAGCTTAAAGCTTAAGTTGTTTATCTGCTTATTTAAAAACTATTTTTTACCTAACGTGAATGTTGTTTATAGAAGTTCTAAAAGGTTTACCAAAAAAAGAGGAGAATTACTTAACAAGTCTAAAACAAACTTCAGACAAGTATTGCCAATGTTCTCAAAAGGAATTTCTAGTTTCTGTGCTGGAGTAAATTTGTATTGGTTACATTCTGGTCTTGTTTTGCAAGTTCTATAATATCCAGCATCTCAAATATTAAGATACTTTCACGTTAACAATCAATACTCCATATACGAATAGAGAAATAAACTTAGCAAGAAGTACGTTGTTAGATTTCTCAGTCATGATAGTAAACCAGCCTTAAGCCTGGTAAGATAACAGTCCTACAGCCTAGAAGATTGCACATTCTTGATCTCTCTAATACATAGACGCAAAATACAGAATATTTGCTACATATAATGGCAAGAACTAGCTGAAAACCAGCTTTACGGCTTATTAAAATCTTCACCTTAAGCGTTTCGGCGAGGAAGAAGCTCTGCTGGACGTCGTCCTTTTGCGGCTCCTGCTGGTAGACGTTACGCAGGCCACAGTAACCGTGCGCCGTGCGGCAGTGCTTCTCCAGGGCGAGGACCGCCTCCCAGCCCCAGTCGCGGTATTTCTGGTCGTGCGTAAGACGCCACAGCACAAAGTAGCTCTCGAAGGTTTCTGGTCGCAGAATGTAATACTTCTCCTGCGATCTCAGTGCTCGCGCTTCCACAGCTTCGCTGAATCTGCAAATATGAAAAGATTAGAGATATTATACTGAAATGAGCTTTGGAAGTGAAAGAATAACCAACCGGAAGGCCTCGGGTCCCAGCTGAGTGGGTGCTCTGATGTAGCTCTCGTGGCAGGTATTCGTTATGCCCTTGCCCACCTCCATGTATTTGTCCGTATAGTCATTCTGACGCGTGGCAGCTCCCAAAGCGAAAAGGCCACCTATGAGTAATAGTTATTATAATTAGCTTCCTAGATTCTTGTATCATCTCCAAACTTACCCGAGAAGCAAGCCAAATGGTCCATCTTGTGCTCCAGCCGATCGAACTTCAGATCGGAGACGTATGTCAGTCCACCTGGACTGGTTCGGACCATCTTGTCCAAAATGGCCAGCATCGCCTCGTCGTACATCTCGCGGGCCTCCTCGTCCGTTTGCCCGGACTGCAGCCAAGCCTTCAGCAAGTACTCGTAGTAGCTGTCGCCCAGGGCGCCCAAGGACATGTGGACTGTGGGTGGATAATAATTTTAGTATTTTTGTCAATGGAGATTAAAAGACTAGATCCGTGGAAGAATCCCTCTACTTACGTTGTCCCCATTTGCCTGTCTTGGGGTTAAGGAAGTTGGGGTACAGGCCCTTCGGCTTCTCGATCTCCTTAAGCACCTGGCGGATGGTTTGCACTCGCTCCCGGTACAGTGGGTTACCGGTTATGTCACTCAAATAGGCGAACTCCAGATGCAGGGTGCCGAATTCGGAGAGGATGGAACTGCCGCCGGATGCCCAGCCGTAGTTCTTGGCCACCCCGGTCTTGGTGTTAACCAGCGCATAGGGGATCCCCGTGGGCGTTTGGAAAGCAGGCAGCAGTTTATCGGCAATGTGTTGGGCCTTCTCCTTGTACAGTGGATCCCCCGTAAAGGCGTACAGTGTCAGCATGCCTCCGACAAACCGAATGTTTGTCTCGAAAACACTCAACTCTGCACTGATATTGTCTAGCGTAAACTTTCGCTCGATCCAATCGCGACCCTCGCGATACTCCTTCTCCAAACCCATAATGTACAGGGTATCCAAGCCGTCAACGATCGTAGCGCCCAGATCGTAGGAGCCAAAGATACTGGCCGAATGGGGACGTTGCGATAGCGGACGCAGTTCGTTCTTGCCCCATGCGTACAGTTTGTAGTTGTGCCACGCATGCTCCATCATCTGAAAGAGGAAGGAGGTTGGTTAGTTATTAATATAAAGGGATTCCTTTTATAAACCAAAGCTTGCTATTTGATAAATTGCAACAGAAAATCGTTTGCGTATGCAACATACAACATACAACATACAACATTCAACATTCAACATTCAACGTTCAACGTTCAACATTCGTTAAAGGACCCTCAGCAAATCGCAATCATTTTACATGGATACAATATGCAGATTTGCGCACATTTCACGTTATTTCTATATTTACTCTCTGCTTAATATTTGGCCTTCGTTGAAATTCGTTTCATATTTAGTTTCTCGCTTTCAACGCGGCTTCAAATGTTTGCATACGTCAGTCCGACTGTGTGTGTTTGGGTTGATTTTCCCTTTTTTTTTCCAATTGAATATCGCCCAGACCAGCTCCCTTCCCCCTTCTCACACACACACACACACACATACACAGCCACACACCCCCTGGAAAGTCACGTATTCAACGGTGGCCGCAGAAATGTTAATGAAATGGACAGCGGAAAATCTTTTTCATTGGCATTACCCTTTATTTATAGGAATGTGGAAAGTCTTCTTACTTTTCATAGAATATTTGTGAAGTATTTTATTATTTTTATATAATTTATGAACTTGAATTTTTCATCATAAATGCTGCATTTATTTAGTTTTCCGGTTTTTAAATCAACTTTTATTTCCAATGTAAGGCAACTTGCATATTCGAGCTGCCATCGCTCCATTCTTCGTTTTTTTTTTTTTTGGTAGCTTTCATTTGGCTTAGTGCATGTATTTGGTTATGCACCTGTGTGGGTGCCTATGCATGTGTATTTGCATTGGTGTGGCCCCGCTATTTTGCATTTTGCCATGTACTTCCGCTCACACACACACACACACACACACAGCATAATTCGGCATTGCATACTTTGCAGCGCCATTCTACACCCTTCCCCTTCTCTGACTCCCTCTCCCTTTCTCTTGGTGTGGCTTTCATTTGGGTATTTTTTTGCAAAAATTAAATTACGACCACAGGACAAAGCACTCAGCAAGGACCAAGGACCAGAGCCCACCCACTCTCTCCCTCTTCGCCTTGTTGGCTAAGAGAGAGAGAGTGTGCGGAGGGGGAGCAGGAGTAGGGCCAGCGAGGGCTGAACAAATATTAACAATTTTCCCGGTAATTAATTAAAGTCCAACGCGTTGACATAACCTACTGAACAATCCACCCAAAAACACCATCAACCATCAACCTCTTAACCCCCTAAATGCTTGGGCTCAAATCACGCAACGCTTAAATCTCGCCCCATTAAGGGGTTAAGGTCGGCACTGAGGCGAAGGTCGGGGCCGAGTTGGGGTTAAGCGTACGAGTATAAGGAGTAATTGAATTAATTTGGGTATTTATTTGGAAAATCTAACTAATTTATTTAAGGAGAAGCGGAAAAGTTTCCTTTGTAAAACCTTTTCGTTTTTTTTTTATAGTTTTAATAATAATAATTCTTATAAATAAATTTATATTCTTTAGTTCCTTCTTAACTAATGTGTTGTCATGTTTATTAATTTCTAAAAATTATTTAAATATATAAATTTGTATTTTATTTTATATTATTTTTTAAGAAAGTTTCTCACAACTTTTTACGTTTCTTTTCGCCTCACCTAATTAGCAATGTTTTATTTACGAATTACGCTCTTAACAGCGAAAGCAGTCGCCAAAAAAAAAACACAACTTATCCGGAGACACCACCCCAGCTGCCCACAAGATCCGGAAAACCCCAAAGCCGGTGGTCAGTAAGAGAAAGGTATATTGCAGAGAGAAAGACAGAGATGGCAAAGGCAATGGCAATGGAATGAAGAACCGCTGTCAGTGAATTAAAAGTCGAAATGTTTACAACCCGCAAAAACACTTTAAACGGATTACAACAGCTGCCAGGAAGTGTGAGAAAAGGGGCAAGGATAAAGGGAGGAAGTAGGCCGGACGAAGGGCAGAGGTCAACAGGCAGCAGGCAGCAGGCAGCATTGAAATGGAAGCAACTTTTGTGCTTATGCCTCCGGCTGTTTCTTCTCAGATTTTGCGTGATTTAATGAGCCGCAGCTCAGATTGATGGATGACATGCAGGAATGTCAAATGCTTTGGCAAACGCAGAAAGAATTCAATGAAACGGAAAAGAAAGTGCAAAAAGGGGTTAGAAATGGAAGTACTTGCATTGTTAAAGAAACTTGTTAGAAGAAGAAATGCTATATCAGAAGAATCCTGTGGCTCTAGTAACATCACTTATTAATATCATAATAAATACGTTAGCAGGCAGCAAACGCCATCTGTTGGTAGACTCGTTAACTAGAGCTGATAGCCAAACTGAAGGAAACTGTTACTCCCCATGAAAGGCCTTATAATTTTAATTTCATAATGCATTTTCAGATAAAGATCCTTTAAAAACTTTTTAATAGATTGATAGGTATTGAGAAAAAGAGTTTTTGAAGTCAAATCAAGCTTTTTAAAGGGGTAGCACAGTTTTTCGCTGCTTGCGGGTGGCCAACTGCTGGCAAATCAACTTGCACAGGAATCTGCATGCTTCACCGAACTTCCTCTGGATTTTATAGTTATCAAGATCTTAAAGGTTATAGGAAGAGGTCGGACGGACAAAAGGAGAAAGCTAAATCAACTCGGCTATTGATCCTCACCAAGACGAGTATAGAATACGCAGTCTGTAAGGTTGGAAACGCTTCTTTAACGAACATAACATTCCCAGTTAATCTACCAGTAACTGGTGTATCAGACTTTTAGCTGCCAAAAGTAAGGGTGTCTTAAAAAGTATATCTGTTTATATAATTTATTATTTAATATTTTGACATCCCAAATTTCTAATATATATTTCTCACCGCAAATCATACTTGGATTGCAATTTAAGTGCCATCTAAGCACTGGAAAAAGGGCAAAGTATCTCAATCATCAAGTCGACTAATTTACGGAAATTGCTTGATGGATTTGACTGATTGATTGAATAATTTTGGAATTCTTGCGGCCCACGCACACTCATCCATCTGGCTTTATTGTCGGAGTGTGTATAAGTGCGTGAGAGTGTGTGTTTGGATGTCTTCATTAAGCATCAAGTTATATCCTGGCAATGTGCAAACGTCGCACAAAACGTGCCACAGGCGCAGGAATGTCATTCTCAAATGGATGTGCGTGAGTGCGACATCACCGTGAAGCTACAGTGGGTACTCGAATTGAAAGCTACAGTCTTGTTACATTGAGGAACTCTTTAAAATAGTGCAAATATGATTTTGATTTAACTTATAGAGGTTAGTGGTTAATTTTCCTTTTAGAAAGAATCCTTTTCAGTTTTGGCTTCATAATATATTGTTGCATACTTTTAGATGTATTTGAAAAATAAATTCAATTAATTTAGGAAACTTAAAAGATAACCAAACTAAGGCTTTAAGGATAATAATGAAGTCTTAATTAATCGTTTTCTACATCACTTTTCCTTTATAAAGAATACCCCCTGTACCTAAACGTATGTGTTTTTGTATATTGGTATGTTGGAACATAATTTCCGCAATGGAATGTCCCAACATGACAGGGAAAGGAGCGAGGAGCGAGCAGGAGGAAAGCGTAGAGCGAGGGAGATGGCAAGTGGGAGACACTCGTCATATGTCACAATGTGTCCGCATCCCAGACGGCAGGTGGCAAAAACCTGCACCGAAAAGTACATACAAAATGTGCCTTTGGGTTAGGAAGCCTTTTTAATGTTTTTAATGGTTTTTAAAAACATTAAAAATTGTATTAATATTTATTAAAAATAGAGTTTTCGGGAGACTAGCTTTACTTTTTAATATACTAAATATTTCCCCATCTTTCCTTCTTCCTATCAAAGTAACAATCGTAAGACGAACTAATAGCCCTTCCTTACCACTTTTTCGCACAGTGTCGGCTTTCGCACACTTCTAGTTTGCGTTTGAGTTTGAGGCATGCCACAGCTGAATGTTGGCACTCGCTGGAATTGTTTTCCGTCAGCCGCTGGCACGTGACTTTCGTCATTCACTTGATGGCATTTCATTTCAGTCGTGTTCTCATTTTAAAAGCCCCGCGCAGAACAAGATGTATCCCTCTCGTTCTCCTCTTCAGTTTCGTCTCCTCTGCTCCGATTTTTCCCCCATCCACCCCCGCCGTACTACGCCCTCGTCCTTTTCCATCTAACTTTAATGACAGTCCCTGGAGAAGCGGGCGATTTACGAGCGCAATCTTTACAGCCAAAAAATGAAAAGTTGAAATTGCAAAAAAGGAAAGAGGGAAAGCGGGAAAGCGGGTGGGTAGGGGCGAGCGAATGGAATACACAAAACGCGGGGTGCATCATCTTTAGCTCGCCATAATTGAATAATCCAAAATATTTTCAATGCAACTTTTCCGAGCAGAAAGTTTTTGGCCAAACAAAGGGAGAACAAAGCGGGAGAGGAGATAAAGAGCAAAAGAGAGAAAAACCGAAAAAATACCATAAAGGAGTAAAAGTTGAGTTGAGAATTGTTTGGGGAAAATATGCACACTCACACATAAAGAAGAGAGAGAGAAGAACAAGAAGGAAAGAAAAAAAAAACACATCCCAACTTCCTTGGCAGCGGAAAAGTTTAACCAGAAACTCTGCCAAAGAAAAATCATTTGCTTGAGGCCATAAAATAATGCAAAAGACGCGGCTAGAGCATTTTCCACCAAGTTTTCCCTCCTGCAATCTAGTTTTCCTTTCACTTCGCCAGTGTCACTTAATCTACCGAATATATTTAGCCAAATCACAGCGCCTTAAGTCAAGTTACTCGGTTTTATAGGTGCCATAGAATCGTGAAAATATTTCAGTGAAGGCAACTTCCTAACTTTTGCTTTGTGAAAACTCATAATAAAGTTGAAATTCTAACAACAAACTCTCAGTTCGGCATACCCTTTGAACTTTAATTGCTACAGGGTACTTTTTGGAAAACAATCTAACTATTTGCATTAAGGTGCCGCCGGCTGCTGTGACTGCTGGGGAGGTTTTTGGTGAGTGGGCGTGGCCCTGTAACAAAATATGAACTCAAGTTTTTCCACCAAGAAAATAATGCAAAACAAAGATTAAATAGAAACAAAGGGAAAGCTGCGGGAAAGTATTAAGGAATTTAATGCAACAGCAGCAGGGGAAAACCCGCAAGATGATTTTTATTCCACGGTAAAACTATAAGAAAGTTCCCAAGGAAAAGAGAATTCAATTCTTTTACCTTCCTCTTCGTTTAATTCCCGCTTATTCTGCGAAATTCCAAAGTATTCTGCACTTTTCCTACGCTTTTCATCTGCTTTTCATCTGCTTTTCCTTTGCTTAACTAGCCGTTTTAACCCCTTGCTGACCCTGTGCTATTGACAATGATACTGGTCAAAACGAAACGGTCAAAATGCTTGAAACATGGCCATCGGTCAAACCCACACACACACACACACACAAATACCAATACCAATACCAATACCAATACCAATGCCAATGCCCATGCACACACACACACACACAGACGTATACTGATCCGATTGGAGGACAACAACAAAACTGGGTTAGTGTCAGTGTTGCTTTGGTGTTTGTTGTTGTCATTTGGTCTTTTCGTCCAACTGATGACCGCACAGTGGTGCAAAATCAGAAAAAAATGCACAGAAAGGCGGAAATTTTTTAATATTTTATTCAAAAATATATTGAAAATAAGAGTCAGGGATTCAGCATAGCTTAGTTAATACCAAAATTCATGTTCAAGGAGAAATTTTTAAGCTTATCTCGAAAATATAAAATTTCTTATTTAAACTCTCACAAAAACCAATGAAACTTTCAGCAAATTTCCCTCTTAAATCTCAAATTTTACCCACTGTTCGGATTTTGGTATTTTTTTTCGTCTCTATTGGTTTTCCACTTGGCCCGGCGATTTTTTGGCGGCCAGCTGAATTGGTCAATGCTACGCAATGTTGTCCCTCAAAATGCCTCACACACTTCTGCCCCGCTTTCCCTTCGCTTTCCCGCTTTCCTCCTCGCTTACTTTCACCTTGGACAAGTGGCTCAGTTGTCTGCGCTTGGCTTTTCAATGCTTCGTCCGTTCGATTCGCTCTCCGCGCTTTTCCCAGCACCCAGCCCAGTCCAGCCACCATTTTTCATTCCAATTCCCGTTGTAATTTGCATGGACAAAATGGGTGGAAAAATTGGAAGGCAATGGGTGGTGGTGTTTTTTTTTTAAGGGGCGTAGAGAGGAGATTAGCACGGAGGGATGGAGGGGCGGAGAAATGGCTGAACACAATTCGATTATTAGCTGCCGACATGTGTAGAACATGAAAAGCAAAACAAGGCAGCACGGAAAAGGAAAAAACAAACTAAATGAACGGCGGCCATAATGAAGGGAAGGAAAACAAATGGCGGGAAAATCGCCTCCGATGGAAATTGTAAGCCAAGGCTAAGGCTGCTCAAGCGGAAATTGTGAACTTGAAATATTATTATGGCTTGAAAGATTACGATTAATGTTGGCTGTTCTCTTGAAGATTACGAAATAAGATCCTTGATAAGGGGATATCTCCTCCCTTTTTAGGGAAATTCTAGTCCTAAGTTTAGAGCTGTAAATATACTCAACCATCATCTCAAGCAGCTTTAGTTATACATATCTTTCAGTTCAGTTGGCCATTTCCCCCGCCACAGAGGTGTATCATCAATTCCAAGTTAACTCACCTGCAATGGGAAATAATCGGAAAAGAACAATGAATAAAACATTAGAGGGAAAGGCAACGGCAGGGCAAGGCGATGAAGTAAGCCAAACGAGAAACAAGAAACTTAAATTGCAACAGATTGTTTTTCCTCACATTTTCCGCCCTGCTGCTCTTGATGCCCCTCCTGCTGTCGCTTTATGTCAGCAAGGAAAATTGCAATTCTTAAGCCACTCTCTTCATATATAAATGCCTTCATTTGTATATTTTGCCCCTCTCTCGGCTGGTAATCCTGGTAATCGCAATCTCACACTCACTCACACATTCACCTGCAATATTTGCACATAAATGGAAATCATTGTCCCAGTGATTGAGGCATATCCATCTCCAGCAGGTAAATGGAAATCTGAGTCAATAAAATGCAATCTGGGTTCAAGTTCTCATTCAAATTAATCAAGCTGTCCTCGGGCCTTGTTAGCCCACAACTAAATCCCATTCATTTTGATTGGCATTTTTAAAGTGTGTTCGAAAGTTCTACTTCTGGATCCAAGTTGAGTTTATAGTTTAGAAATTGAAGCTTGCTCGCTCAGCTGCTTTCTCGCAACATTTTAAACGGATAAAAGCAACTTTGAACGGCTTGAGAAGCTCTTTAAAAATTCCCTGAATTTATTTATATTTTTTAGCAGTCTTTCTGCACTCCAAATTGACTTAAACATTGATGGGAAACTGTTTCACTCTTGAGCTGCAAGGCAACAGTGAAAGAAATGAGTTAATAAAATCGAAAATTATGATCAATAAAATGAATGATTTTGACTACCCATTTGGCTTAGTTTAACAAGTTTTTATTTTCAGCCATTTAAAAGTAAAAGTTTCTCTTTAAACGTCCAATATTCTACTCCATCTTCCCCTTCTTTCTACAGTGCATTTGCCACTGCATTTTGTTTAGGCGCATCGCCATAGTCAAGGTCATTCGTTTTCCACGTTTTATACGTATCTGCTTTCCAGTTGACACGGGCTTTTGAGCCGTTAAAGCGTAAAGCAATTGGCACAGGACCTCCCCCCGTGCTACGCCCCTTGCCACTACCCCTGCCACGCCACCGCCACTGCACCAAAAAGGGGGAGGGGAGCAACTATGGCCAACCACGTAATGGCAATTGTACAAGAGAAGAAGGAGCCAAGTGAGCGTAATAAACGCCAAGATTTAGATCACATTCACTGGCGGATAAGTCGGGCGGTTTAGGTGGCTCTGAAGGGGGTAAGTCAGGGCAGGGGGTTAAGTCAGGTGCGATTTAAGGGTAGGGGAGCTTTCGGAGGGGGTTTGGAACTCAACTTGACACCGCCTCTTGTAGTTTTTTTCCCGCTGTTGTTTTTTGTTGTCACGACGTGCTTGCTTAACACCGCCCAGGTGTTTCAGCAACCGGCTCAATATCATCGCTGTCCGCTTGTCCTTTTACCTGCGTGTATATTGGGTGTTAGTGGAACATTATCCTGGCATTGTCACCCCCGCAGTCTCTTTCTCTATCATTTGGATGTGCTTCTAGTTAAAGAAGTATCATATATGTATCTTAAGCCATTTCAAAATGATTTCCACAAAATTAAAAGGTTCTTGGTCCTTGTTTTAGGACTATATTAATTAAATCTTTAACCACATTTCAAGTTTTCTAACTTAAAGTTAACTTCAGAGTAGTTAAAAGGGAAATAGTTCTATTTTTCAGTCCAAAATCATTCACTAAACAGCCTTTCAATCGTTTTCAAAGACTACACTTGATTTGCTAAACATTTAGTAAGAATTCAAAGGAAATCCCAACTCAAAAAGGTCGAAATAGATACTCCACTGCGGGATTCACACCTTTAATACCGCCGTTTAGCCCGACAGGTGGGCAGACAGCCTTTAACCCTTGACTCACCTTGACGACTTGGTTTCGCTTTTCGTAATCAATCAAGCCGTTTGTGGCGTTGTGCTTGACCCCGCCGAAGGGCAAAGGTGGAGAGTTCACGGAGGGAAGCGGTTGGTTGTCCAATCCGGAATGAGAAAGGAGTGAGGGAAAAGTGGACGGCGGAGGAGATGAAGACAGAGAACTGACTTCCGAGGAGGACTCCTTCAATTGATTATCCTGGACTTTCGGCTTACTGCCACCAATAACAGCGGATGTCTTGGGTGATTCTAGCTGCCCCTGCTCTGGCTCTTGCTCCTTCTGCATTTTCTCCTCCTCCTCTTCCCCCTTGGTGGCATTCAACTTCAGGTAGACATTCCGCGGATGGTTATTCACATAGTTTAACTCCTTGATCTGATTGTCATTGTTGCTGACACTGTCGCTGGCCACCTTCTCGTTCAGGCGGATGATGTTCGAGAGGTTGATGTTGTTGATCAGGGTGATTCCGGTGATCCCCACCAGAACGATCACAAAGCCGATCCCGGCGATCAGCAGGAGCGGTGTGGTCTTCGAAGTTTTTGGGCACATTTTCACACTTTTTTGGTTTGATTTTTGATTTCTTTGCTCTTGAGTTTTGATTTTACTTTGTTACTTCATAGTTAAGGATTTAGTTTCTGTTTCTATAAAAAGAAAATACAACAGTTCCAAGGGGTCGGTGAAGATGTTCAGCTATGAAAATATCTTCACCATAAACTGTCATCATAACTGCCAATCCCCCAGCATAAAATCCTAGCTTTCTCACTTAAATATTGTCCCTTCGCCAAGCATTTCGGTTTCACGTTAAAGATACCTTTAATTCCCAAGCGTATTTACATCACTTGAAGCAATCTCCTCTTCGTTCTGCCTTTCCCTAAGTACTTCGCCGGCAGAGCAATATAAAAGTTGACAAGGTTTTATTGCATTCCTTGGCATTTTCTTTTTTCGCAGCCGGAAAAACCAAAGGGACATCCTGGCTAACAAACACAAAGCATAAGAATTTGCTCAAATAAAAAGCACAACAAATAAAATGTTTCAGCGCTGGAAGAGAAAACTTTTTTAGGTGAGAACTGGACCCGTGTAATGTCTAAGTGTCCTGTCCTTTCCCAGCAACTCGTTTCCCCCCCTTCGAGTTTTCCCTCATCGGCTGCTTTTCTATTCGCCATGCATATTATGAATTTTGCCAAGTTTTGTTTGAGTCGCACGACTGCACTTCAAATTCGAATAATCAATGAGGGAAATGGGGAAAAGGACGTGGGCTGGTTGGAAATTCGGGGTAGAGAGTGGGGAGTAAAGACAAGGAGAAGGTCAAGCAAAGCTTTGTTAGAATCTCTCAAGAAATGTTCTTATAAGGATTACAAAAAAATTATGGAGTAACATTCAAAATTACGTATACGCAATATTCAGTGAAAATTACACATACGCAGTGTAGGCCAGCAGAATATTAAGATAAACTTGGAAAGATATAAAGAAAGATATTAATAAAAATGTCTGTCTACAATGGAATATAAAACCAAACTAGATCATTACAAAAAATTATGGAGTAACATTCAAAATTACGTATACGCAATATTTAGTGAAAATTACACATACGCAGTGTAGGCCAGCAGAATATTAAGATGAACTTGGAAAGATATATAGAACGAAATCAATAAAAATGTCTGTCTACAATAGAATATAAAACCAAACTAGATCATTACAAAAAATTATGGAGTAACATTTAAAATTACGTATACGCAATATTTAGTGAAAATTACACATACGCAGTGCAGGCCAGCAGAATATTAAGATGAACTTGGAAAGATATAAAGAACAAAATCAATAAAAATGTCTGTCTACAATGGAATATAAAACCAAACTAGATCATATCAGATCAATCCGATAGCAGTCTATTCAGTTTTTTCATTCATTCGATTTTGTTTCCATTCTATATTTGCCTCCCCGCCAACCTCTGCCCTTCTCTCGCAATTCAGACGGCGACATTTTAATTGAATTCACATCAATTCAGCGCACGCCATTCAACAAATGCCGAGCCATATACTATGTATAGTTTGCTCAGTAAATTGCCCAAAAAAAATGGAGAGGAGAAGATGGTGATAAGAACACCCATCGATATGAGTTTTATCATTGAAATACTCCTAATTACTCCCAATTTATTAAGATTTTTGCCAAGATTGCTTGACGAATTGCATTTGGCAATTAATGATTGAAAAGCTTCACCTTTTTATAGAGTCTTCCATTGCCATTTAACAAGTAAGAAATATCTACTTTCTAAGATCTAAACTTAAACTTATTAGCAAAACATTCTTAGTTTGTTAAGTTTATGTGCTTTTGCTTGTAATAAAAAATGGTTTGATGATTTTTAAGATTTCGCCATCACTTTTCCATTGTTGAAAAACAAAAGTTTTTACTAGTCTGACTGCTCGTATATCATGGAAATAATGGGGCTCTTGCCATAATGAAAACTGTTGATTAACGATGCGAGAGTCTTTGGCTGATTCTCTAGAGAAGTCTCCCGCATAGAGGCCATATATTCTCTTTAATTTTGAGTGTTTGTTTTGCTTTTGGCAACTGCAGCTAGTTAGGGGAAAGCTCATTGAGAGATGCGTTTAAATATAGAGTGAAAAGGATGGCTAAATGGGGAGTAGTGGTGGGAGGGGTGTAGCGCAGAGTCGGCTCAAGGACACGCTCACTAGGCAGTTGGCAATTAAAAGAAACACGAAATGAAAATAAAACATAAACACAACAAAGTGACACACAAACACGCACACACACACATGGAGTGGTTTTTCCTGAGCAGATGTGGGTGTTGCATTTTGGGGTGGTGGTTGGAAAGTGGAAAACCTGAGGCTGCACAAGAAAAACAAGAGAGGAAAAAAAAAAAACGTGTCAAGCGCAACGTGGCGGCACTTGGCGAGCGAAGAACGAAGCCGAAGCCTCGGGCCTCTCTAAACCTCTTCTTTTCACCCAACCACCCAAACGGGCCATCCACCCACTCCTATTCCTCATCTCCCTTCCCCTAACACACACACACACACATTTTCCACGCATTGCACCTGGCAGAGGAAAGGAGAAGCAGCGCTGGAGGGTACAGCGTTTTCATTGCAGATTGCTGGAAAGTTGTGACAAGAGGCTGTCCTCCATTTGGCTTTCCCAATCAATCTAATTCCTCGTGGCCAACAATGCCACAATCAAGAAGTCTTATGAAATATTCGACTTTATATTTAAAGAGCTAGCAAATTGGCCTAGATTGCTTCCTAAGATCTAATTTTAAATCATTAAATTCAAAGATTTTCATCTCTCTGTATTTAAGATCTAAATCAAAGTCATATCTTTGCTAACTCAAATCAAATTCTTTCGAATTTTCCACCTTTTCCTTATGTTTTATTATTAAATACCCTTACAGATTTAATTACAAATACTCTGCACTTTTTTTCAATTAGCTTTTTATGTTTTCTGCCAATAATCTAATAATTAAATATTTACTCTTATATATTATCAGGTGGTTGACCGACTTTATTTGTTTACTATAAACAATCGTATTTGACCAGCCGTATTTGCTGTATTTATTGACATTTTTCCGATGCTCACTTTTATGGCAGGGCTATAAATGCAATTGATAATGTGATTAATACTAGAAGATATGACAGTGCCTATATATATATATATATATCACCTTTATGATGCCCTCAATGTATTTTCTAACTAACTAACTCACGATTTCTCACTTGCTTGATGTCCATTCTGAGACCCTAAAAACCATCTACATTTCACACATCTCCCCCTTAACTCACTCGAGATAATCGCACTTTTCAGGTCTTTAATCATCTTCTGACACCTTTTTGTCCCAGTTTCTCTGGATTAATTTCAAGCCTCTAAACTCTGCCTCTAAACTGCAAAACCCCAAATCGTAAGCCCTAAAAACCGACCTTCAAGCCGACATCATCCCATCGACTGACCACCCACTTTTATTTCACCCACTTGGAACTGTTGCTCGTGCTCCGAAAATTTCTATTTATTTTCGGTTATAACCAAAATTTAATTGAAGTCTCAATTGGCTTGCCAGAGAGTCCACTATCGCAGGGTTGGCATTTTCGTGACACATTTTATTTATAACTAAATGATTTTTGTTGCTCCTCCGTTATGGCTAATAGTTTGTCTTTTGTTTGTTTTTATTTGTTTTTATATTTGGATGTTGTTTTTGTGTGGCCTGAGTATGGATCTCCTCAAGTTCTTATTTTTCTTTCTCTTTTTTTGTTGTTTTTTTTTTCGGAATTTTTCGCGCGTGCACGAGGCGGCAGAAGGCGAAAACAGAACGAACCGAATGCGGTGACTGAGGCAACACCAATGGGCCAGAGCAAGTCCAACAAAAAAGGCCAGAAAAAAAAAAGAAACACAGGAGCCGAAAGCCGAAAGACGAAAGACGAAAGCCAAGAGCCGACGGGTGAATCGCTTGGCATAGAGATGGCACTTTGGCTTTTTTTCTGTAGGTCAGGTAATTGATAAAGCTTTTTTTTTTAAATTTTTTGATATTTATAATATAACTTTGAAACTTAACAAGCTGTTCTTGTTCACATCTTAAGAAGATATCCTTCTTACACTTAACTTAAACTTTCTTCTTAAGAATTTTTTAATTTATTTATTTTAGCCATTTCCAATCTTACAAGCTCTGGCTCAGGGCGATATTATGATATCTGCTTTCTTCTTACCCTTTGTATTTTAAATCCAACTAAGACTCTTAAGATCATTCAGAGGCTAAAAAGCGAACTTCTAGCTCTATAGCTAGGATATATATACTAAATTTATACAATTTAAATAATAACTATAAGCTGGCACCTACAGATTTAGCTTAAGAAACATGCCCAATGTCAACTTTAAAGATTTTTCATAAAATTGACAAACCTGTGTATTTTCTAATATAGAAGGGGAGTAGAATGAACTTTAAGTTATATATTTTTTTAAACAAACACATCATTGTTCTTATTCATATTCAGCATTTATTCATGATCTAATTATAAATTTAATCGTTTTAATCTTAGCTTCATTAGCTTTTATTAACTTTAACTGAAAAGTATGAAAAGTATTCAGCACAAACATAAGAGAAAAGTTTCTTTAAAACAATGAAATATTTAACGCATTTATAGCTATTTATAGCTATGGCATCTCTAACGGAGATAAAACGAAAAGAAGAGCGCCGAAAACGAACGACAAACGACGAAATCGACGAAGTGCATCCGAAAACGAAAAGAGATGCTGACTGAGAGCGGGAAACGGAACGGCAACAGGCGGAACGGAATGACATGGAATAGAACGGAGCAACCCCATGCACGCACACACACACACACACACACTTAGAGTCACACACATTGCAATGCGCAACAATTTGGCAATGGAGAAAATTCCAAAAGCTCCCACCAAAAAGCTAAACTAGGGGGCGGGAAAACGATATGGGTGGAAATTTGAAGATGGAAAGCAGAGGAAAATGATCCCTAATATAAAGGAAATATTAAACATTTAGAAAATGAAATTAATAAAGTTATGCGAATAAATTAATTCAATTTAAATAAGTAATTAAAAAAAAGACAAAGATGTTATAAAAATATTAAAATTTCATATTTAACAAAAATAAATACTCATTAATTAATACGAAATACGATTAAATTACAAAGCGAGCGCAAAGGAATCCAAATATCATAAAAAAGGAAACAACTTAATTCGGAAAAAATTCGTTGCGAAAAACAATATATAATGACTTAATGTGGCAATTTGATGGCAATTAATGGACGGCAATTAATTGGCCGACAAAAAGTGTTTAATAATTTCGAATGCTAATTGCGAATTGATGGAAAAAGGAAGCATGTGTGCGCCTCTTCGGCTCCACATGCACTTAAATTATGTTTAATTTATGACTGCAAATGGAGGCCCTTTACAAAAGTCAGGGCCATAAAAAAAACCCCACACACCCCAGTGCATAAATAGCTCAATAATTTTGAAAATTTTTAGACCTCGAGTTGAGTTACTTAACAGAATGTGTTGTAAATTTCATGTTTATGTTTCATGAAAACTCAGCTGAGTTCAGGGGAAACGAAAAAAAGGTGACTCAAAACTCATCATCTCGAAAATGTGAATCATAAAAACGTGTTAAGTATACGCCCTGAATGCATGAGATTAAGAAAACGGGCACAGAGACGGCGACATGAAGGGATGCTAAATGGCAGAAATTTGTAAAGAAATTGGCAAAGCTGCGACTAATTAGGAAAAGTAACTGGGTTAAAATCTTCCTGGCTTTTATTTTAGCCCGCTCCGGATCCTAACGTTTATTTCTTTCTCTTGGCTTGCTCTCGAGTGTTCTTTTTTAATGAGAAAAGCTATGGAAATGAATAAGTTTCCTTGGAAAAATGTATAAGGCGGAGAGATGAAGGAAAAGGTGTTAAGTTCTGCCTTGGTTTTGCCTCTCGAAACTGGCGCTTTAAGCGATATTAAGTTAGGAATTCATGAAAAAATTTAATATAATTACATAAACATGGTTAGAAGAAGTTGGTAAGAATCTTCAATCAGCATTTGGTGACTTTAATATCTTCTACTAAAGAACGTCTTCTTAGTACTCTCCTTTGGGCCTTTCACATTCCGCAGAACAAGGTCCTCTCTCTCTCTCTCACCTTTCACGGCTGTCATCTTCTTGCACGGCTGAAAAATGTGCTCCACTAATTCCCTGTCAACTTGGTTAATGTCCTTGCCCCGCCCCCCCTCCAATTCCGCCCTTAGTGTATTGTTCGTTTCGCCTTCTTTCTCTGCCAACATAAATTAATTCGCCTGCATTCCTTTGGCTCGTCCTTTGTCTTGGCATTTTCATAACAATAACTTATTTGGCCATAAGCCTCGCTAAGTAAGTTACTAACTGGGTAAGTAAGTGAGTAAGTAAGTGAGTGAGTGCGCGGTAGCATTTTAGCACTTATCGCTGGCAAAACAACAATGGGAATCATTTCGCAGTGTCAAAGCAAACAAAGTAAGACAATGAAAGGACGTATCTGTGGTTGTTGCGAAAAAACATTCCAAAAAACTGGAATCAAGAAGCAAGGATACAGACGAGTGGGGCAACTTTAGGATACCTTTTACTTTGTTAATAGTGCTTATGGCAAATGGCTTAACCTAACACTTTAAAGTTGGTGGAAACATACATTAGGAGTGTTTACTAACTAGCCTTTAAGTCACAATCAATCCATTATGTAGGATATAAGACTATAACCTTGAGTTCTTAATAACTTTATAAATCATTTTTGTGATTAAATTGAATAAATTAACACTTTCTAGTACGGAAAAAGGCTAGCATAAACAGTGTAGACACCTAAGTCACTTCCTGTTTGTGGGCGCTAGAAGGGGCGTGTTAAACCTTTTAAATAAACTTGCGCTCCTCAGCACCCCTAAAACCCGCATGGTTAGTACCAACTTTCTAGCTCTTAAACTTCCGGAAGTCACGTCGCTCGTACAGACAGACGAACGGACGTAGGGACATGTCTAGATCTACTAGACACTTGATCCTTATCATGAATGTATATTTGATTAGGTAAAAAACACTTCTTTCTACCTGCTACATACTTTTCAAGGAACATAATACACCCTTTTACTCTAAGATTATGGAATACAAACAACAGGAACAACCATAGGTAATGCAAATTTGCTTGTAAATTTATATAAAATATTAATTTAATTTAATATTAAATTTAAAAATGAATATCTCTTTCAGTTAAGCAACTACTTAGCCCACACTTTCCTTATGATTGCCATAATTTTGCATTGCCTTTGCCGCCTTTGTGGTAATAACCACACGACCAAAAGCATTTTTCTAATTAACTCTTCTTTATTATTTTTGCTGTTTTTCCTGTCGTCTCGCATCCTTTTGTCTGCCCAAAGAAATCACGTACAAAGGAAAAGGACGACGAAGGACGAGGCATTGGGATTTGCATTGTGTTTTGTTACGAGCGTTTGACGCCTTCAAAAAGATATCTCTCAACACTTTCCATGCCGACACGCTTTCACTGCTCTCCACCACCTTTCCCTTCTTCAAGTCCTTGCTTTCTAATCAAAAAAGAAAAAAAAGCGAATAATAAACACGAAGAAAGTGAGGGAAAGATAGAGGGTAACGAGGACAACAATAACAGCAACAAATAACCAAAGAAACAACCTCAAGAGTGACAAAAACAAAGCGAAGAACAACAAAAGCCGCTAAGGGGAATTTGTTAACAGGAAAATATTAAGTGTGAAAAAACTGGGAAGGCAAAAGTTAACACTGGTATTTATTTTTATTTTTAACAAATTATGGATTTAATTAGTTAAATATTATTTAGTAAGAAAGAAAACTAAAACTGAAAAATGTTGATGTAAAGCCAAAATATTCCATTTAAATAGGGGAACTTTACTTTAAAATTATGATTTATATTTTCCAATCCAATTCCAATTTACAAGCAAATATGATTGAAAAAGAAATTCACTTAAATTTGTAGAATAAATCTAAGTAAATATAAGAGGCAGTGATTAAATATTTTTGGCTTACTAAACAGATATTGAATTTAGTAAAACAAATATTAGTTTGTCAAAAAAGTCTTGCGGTATAAAATTGGTTACAATAATGTGATTCAAGTCAAAAATGCGCCGTTTTGTTCGATGACGCGTTCGCAACGAGCCCAACGAGATGCCAACTTCATGATGCCCATCTCATAGAAGCTCGCTTCCCTATTGGCAAAAAACTGGGAGCGTGGCGCATCTTCGACCTCCTCTACACCAGAACGAAAACGTTGATACCATCGTTGTGCGGTGGAAATGGAAACTGTATCGGGTCCATAAACTGCACTAATTGTATTGGCGGCTTGAGATGCATTTTTGCCTTTACCGTAGTAGTACTGTAAAATATTTCGTATTTTCTCTTTATTTTGATCCGCGACGCTATAACTCACGAACGACTTAAAAGACTTTCCAAAAAGGTATAGTATGACCTGATGCGACGAATCAAACAAGAACTAAGCGCTTTCAGCGCCAACTATACCGCAAGACTTTTTTGACAGCCTAATATTATGGATTATTAATACAGTCAAGCTTCTACAAGGCCTTTAAGAACAGTCCTTGGGAGAACTACAGCTGAAAGAGTTTACTAGTTAAATGGTTAAGTTAACTGTTAAATTGTAGTAATAAGTAATAATTGTAAGGAGTAGCATTTACTCTTAATTAGAGTTACTTTACAGAAAGTTTATCTGAACAAAAATTAACAACAAAAAGCTGTAGGCTGAAACCTTTTTACGGCAGATTAGGTTAATTTTACAAAAAGAATTTGATTTTCTCTATAAACTAAGGCAGTTTTAAGGGAAAAAAGATTACAAATACAGGTAACAGGTAAGATTAAGTACATTCACAAAAGTAAAAGTTGAATGCCACACCAAATTTCTTTTCTTCAACCATCTTGAGAGTGGTAACAAGAAGCTTAGCTAAGCAATTTATTAACTTCCCATCGCCAAACTCAAGCTTAAAATGCAAATTAAACGCTATTACAAAACCACAGAAGGTATTCTCAGGTATTTGCCTTGGGGCCAAAGCCAAAGTTAAGCTTTGCCACTGCAACATTAATGGAAAACCCTCCACGGAGTGTCAGTTAGTTGGCTTTAATGCATAGAAAGAGCGTGCCACCTCTTTGCCGAAGAAAGAGACAGCGGGACTCAGAGGTCCTGGCCCAGGACCAGGCGCATTAATCCATTTACGAGTAATAACGAAAGTGGACAGACAATGACAATAACCCGCAGAGGACTCCCCGAAGTGGGCGTGGTCTTGGCCCCAGTTGCAGTGCAGCTAAATTAACCTCATCGACCATAAATAAAGTAAGTGCCACGAAGAAAGAGTGTTTATCTTTAAGGTCCGTCCGATACTCTTTTGTGGAATATTTATTGGGCGACTGGACGAGCGGGGTCGGCTCTAGTGTTGAAAATATTTATGAATATTCCACTGAAAGAGAGGCTGGCAAAAAAGTGACCTTTTGTGGACACCGAAACAGGGCAAGGGAAAAGGTCAGCTGGACGAAAATAAATAAATATGGTAAGCGAAGGAGGTGTTGGCCATCTCTGCTATGTGTCAGCCCAAATGAATTCCAATGAAGATGGAATAATAATATCAGTTAAAGTGAATTAAATGCAGAAATAGACTTTGACTTAGAGTTTGAAATGAAATTAGAAGTTGACAGTTCGTTTAACTTAAACTTTTGAGTTCTTTTTTGCTGAATTTTAAAATCTAAAAACTGTAAAAAATCAATTAGAAATATCCAAACATTAGTTTTATTCCTAATAGTTTCTCCATTTAGAGTCAGTTCTTAAAATTCCATTTCCCTGCCAGAAAAACTAACTTTTCCCCTGTTAGTTTAACTTTTTATACCCGTTACTCGTAGAGTAAAAGGGTATACTAGATTCGTAGAAGAGTATGTAACAGATAGAAGAAAGCGTTTTCGACCCTATAAAGTATATATATTCCTGATCAGGATCAATAGCGAAGTCAATTGAGCCATGTCCGTCTGTCCGTTCGTATGAACACTGAGATCTCAGGAACAATAGCAGATACAACGTTGAGATTAAGCATGAAAATTCTTGAGGTCCCTGGAAAGCGCAAGTTTATTTCAGCATCCTGCCACGCCCACTCATCATGAAAAACTAAAATCGCTGAAATATCGCGAATTATTAGAGCTAGAAAGTTAAAATTCAGTATGTATAAACTATGGATGCCAGCGCATCTTTTAGTAGTATTATTATCCGGCCACACCCACCCATACGCCCACCAATCTCAAAAGACGGTTTTCGCATTTTCAAGAAAACTTGATTTCTCGGTAACTTAAAGTGATAGAAAGTTCGGATTAAGCATGTAGGTTTTTATGATGCCCTAAATGCGAATTGTTTTTTCATCTAGCCACGCCCACTCTAACGCCCACGAACCGCGGAACACTGTGGCGTCTATAATAATATTATGAATGCCTTCGTTTGACCTCGTGTAACTTATTTCTGTTAATATCTATCGATTTACCAAAGATTTTTCAAATCGGAACATTATTTCGCTGTTTATGAAGAAATTAAGGTTATGGGCACATGGGCAGTGACGTCACTATCAGTTACTCGACATTCTTTCTTTGACAATAGGTGGCGCTTGGGGAATTTGCACTAGCAAAATGAATATTTTAAAATTGTGCGTTATAGCGTTTCCTCTTGTTATTCCTAATACATTGCCATTTAGAGTCAGTTCTTAAAATTCCAATTTTACAAATCTGCCAGAAAAACTAACTTCTCCCCTGTTAGTTTAACTTTTTTTTATAGTTGCCTAAAAAAACTTCATTTTTCGCACTAAAAAACTTTAAGGGAACTTAATTTATTGTTCCATTACAAACGAAGTAAATGAATGGTGGCTGCTAAAAAAGATATTTCCCATTTTTAGGAAGTCACTGCAGTGCATTTTCCTTTGCCATTTATATATTTTTTCCCCAGCTATATGTTATTGCGTGTGTGTGTGTGTGTGTGTCTGCTGCAGAACATTACACACACACACACACACACACTCGTACATTAAATTTATGGGCTCGAGTTGGACGCAAAAAAAAAAAATAAAGGAACAGGAAAAAAAAAGCCAGAAAGTACATGGAAAAAAGAGAGTAAAGAGCACAAAATGAAAAGAAAATGAAAATAAAATAAGACTGTTTACAACAAAAGGCACTAAACATTATGCCCACTTTGCGGGCCACGCCTCCCAGGAGGCAGCAGGGCTGCCGCCGCCATCAACATGAAAAAATGGCCCGAACAGCGGCCAAAAGTAAGCGATAAAAACCAAAGCCAAAGCCAAAAGTAAAACAACGCGAAATGCAGGATATTAACACACATGAAAAACGAAAATACAAAGCCTTTCAAAATATTCCTTTAACAAAATAACTTTCGAAGGGAAAAACTAAAAAACCTGCAAAGGCATTTCCCTTAATTTTACATTCAAAGTAAAAACCAAGCTTAAAAAAAATACATTTTAATATATTTTTTCCATTATCAATAGGGTTTATTTTTAGCCGCAATTTGCTTTCGTTTTGCCTGAACCAATAAAAAATCAATTATTATGCAATAAGCTCATTAGAAGAAGAAGCAGAGGAGAAGAAGGGGCATCGCTGGTTTGGCCTCCACTTTATTAGCCTCATTAAACGCACTCGAAAAGCGCAAAACTCTCACCTACCGATTGCCACCCACCCCCTCACAGCTATGCCCTCCTCAGTTTCTCCATTTCAACATTTTTCTCCACTTTCCACAGGCCGAGGAAAAATTCTGGAAATGAAATGAAATTGTGCTCATGATTGCGATTATGGTTATGACCGCCGAAGGGGGGTGGGGAGGAGAAACTTTTGCCACAAGGTTCGTTAAACGCAGTTGCAGCACCACCCAGATCTAATTACAGCAGCGAGGAGAGTGCAGCAAATGTACTAGAAGCAACAGCATCGAAAAATCAACAATACACTGAAAGAAATCATGGCAAAGTGCGGAAATTGCTGAAAAGTAACTTAAAGATTCCATAAATTGAAATCACTAAGAATGAAAACCATGAATTTTATTTATTTAAAAATATTTCTTTATAAAGAAAACACTTTTCCTTAGTTTTATAGCTTCATCTTCTTACCGAGTTCTTTCTTGATTTTTGATTTTTCCATCACAGTGCTGGGCAAGCAATTAGGAGCTCAAAACCAAATCAACCGCACACCAAGGTCGCCCCACTGCCATCGACGTGCTAATTCCCACTATTTTCGCCCGCAAATGTTTGTTTATTTACGATTTATCTGCTAATTGAAATCTTCGGGGGCACAGCATATATATATATATATATACAAAATATAGGTTGGCCATAAGAAGGGGGGGCAGAGATCAGCTTAAAATCGGGGCAAAGGGGAAAACTTTGAGTCTACGGCAAACAAAGCTGATTATTCTCAGCAATTATGCGAGAGTTTAATTCGGTTTAAATTATGCCCAGACAAATCTAAGTTGATTTCCGAGAGATAATGATTTTCCTCAATTCCACACAGATTGGGGTTAAATGGCTGGGCTTTTGTTCGGCAATTTTCTGCAAGTTAAGGGGAAATTCAAAGAAAAGAAAATGTGTGATATTTTTTAAGGGAAATTGAAAGAAAGCTGAGTGTATTTGGGCTGCCTTGGAATTCAATTTAATCACCGTATTTCCTACGTAATTCCCTATAATTTGAACCACCTAAACCGTTGCCGTTTGGCAATTTCGCTCTCAAAAATTCGTGGCCCAAAACAGGCAGTTAACCAATTTGGGCATTAAATCTCGTCATTCAATCGGCCAATCTGCGGCCAGGAGGGGTCAGAAGGGTAGGGGCATCGATTGAATCGCCATTTGCATGCGTGTGTGTGTGCTTCTATGTGTGCGTGTGTGTGCTTGGATATGACATTATCGCAAAATGGCCGCCAATAATCATAATTCATGGACATTGTTTGCGAAAATTTCACGAACAGCTGCCTGTCCCCTCAGAAATGCCTTCCTTACCCCTCCTCTACAGCCACCTTATCATCATCATCATCGTCGTCGTTGTCCCTATCATCCCTATTATCATTATCCTTATGATCATCACCATCATCATCATCTTTTCGCAGTGAAAATGGCGTGTAAAACCAATTTTTCATTTGTGCGCCCGTCGAGCCATAAAACTTTTTACGTATTATTATTATGATTATTTTCTTTTTTTCGGTTTTGGTTTGGTTTGGTTTGGCCGCCTCTCAGCGTGCTGCCTATTTTATTATATTTTTTATGCCCTGTCATAAATAAAAATATGTTTTATTCTATGTTCATGTCCTAGTCCTCATGTTAATCCCGGATTTTGGGCTTATCCTTTTTTTCATTTCCACTCGTTTAATGGAAATTTAATTTAACAACTTTTAAGTGATTAAATACAAAGTTTGCCTGATTAAAAAGGATAGTTATATACTTTCGATATCAGGCTTATATACCTCATGTAAATCGTAAGATTTTTAAGCTTGTTCGTTTCTCATTCCCCATATTACAAATTCAGGATGTTCCCCAGAAATATTTCACGCCCTGCTGAAGCCCTGAAATTCCATCCTCTTTTAAAAATAGAATTTCAACTGCTTCGGCTGGGTGTCCCTTCTGCTCCTCCACCACCACCACCGCCCTATAACCTTCAAGACCAGCAGCAGAAGCAGCAGCAACACCACCACCACCATAGCTTCCACCCGGCTGATGGGTCGTATGCGTAATGTCTTTTATGCTGTCAAAGTCAAAGTTAATTTATGAGACGCCTTCGAGTAAATGGGATGCGGGTGCCTGCCAGAGAGAGGGATTGAAGGGGAGCTTGGGTTAAATTCAATAACCTTATGAAGTTAACGCGTATTAAATGCGACCAGCCAAAGGCATTATAAGAGGGTAAGAATCCGAGCGCCTGGCCGAAATGACTCATACGCCCAGTAAGCCAATAAGATGGGGA
Organism: Drosophila eugracilis; assembly: GCF_018153835.1. Lineage (NCBI taxonomy): Eukaryota > Metazoa > Arthropoda > Insecta > Diptera > Drosophilidae > Drosophila > Drosophila eugracilis. The sequence goes on from NW_024573535.1 coordinate 1,403,343, forward strand.
GCTGCTGCCAACCTGTTGCCTCTGACATTTTTATTTCATTACATTGATGTCTGAAAAATATGTATATTTTATTTACTTTTTTGGCAAGCTGAGAGTTTGCTTTGGAAATTTGCAAAGTTTAGAGTTCATCACGAAAATGAAATTTCAGGAAAATTCATTTAAGGTCTACTCGTTCGTTATTGAATAGTAAAAGTTAACCTCAGATGAGAGGAGGAATGTTCTGGCTGGGTTGTTAAGTTTTTTTTGTGCATTTATCTGGTGTTGGGTTTTTACTGGGATTATTTTGATATGTGCATTAAATCCCTGCTGCTGCTGCTGCTGCTGCTGCTGTTGCTGCCATTCAGCTGGGAATTCGTATCGTTTAACTTTATTTCCATTTTTTCGCGTGTTTGGCTTTGTGTGGACACTTTTTTCCAGTTTGTTTGGCTTTCGTTTATTTGCATTTGATATGTGGACAATTTTATCAAAGTTTTCGCTTCGCTGGGCTTCAACTTTGTCCTTCGTTCTCTTGTCCCTGGCTGCCCGTTTCTCACCTTTATGTTTAATTGTTAATTTATCATTTTTTTTTCTAGGCCTGGCCAATGGTGACAATGGAAGGAAATTGTGATTGTGATGTAATGACCTAGCTAACTAAGGTTTATTAACTAATTTGTTTAGTTAATAATAAATAATAGCCGTCTGCTGGCCAATCTTCTTGGCATTTGATGTTAGCAGAGCCTGATAAAAACCACAAATTTCCCTTGCCCTTTCCATAAAGATACACCTCACAAGCTTGAATGTCAAGCAGTGACATTTTGCAGTAGAAAAACTAAGGAAACATTTCATCAACTGGCATCCTTGGTCCAATCGAAAGGACCTTCTGCACCCGAGTAGCAGCAGCAGCAGTCGTAAGGTCCAGCAGTTTATGCAAATCCAACTCTCTCAGCTATGAATTTGATTTACGATGGCCGGGCCGGGGCTTCCTGTTTCACTTCGAGGGCATTTGCATAACAAATAGTTTTGCCAACATTAATGAATAAATATGCGATGTAATTGCATTTGCTGGCGCTGGAGAACCCATGAACCTATGCCATAACTAATTGAATTGAACTGACGAGTTGATATCCTTCAGAGCCCTTTGAAGGGTTGGATCATCACTTGTCCGCCTTTTGGCAGCCCGACAAACCCCAAGTGCCACTGCCAGGCTTTTGGCCATAGCGATAATGCCGCAAGATTGACGTAATTCAGCCGGGTCATCCACGGAGTTTGACATATTTGATGGGCCACAAACAAAGCAAAGCCGTTGCCTCATGCCATTCCCATTCCCATCTCAGCCTTTCTCCATTACCTTTTGGCTTCGTCTCGCAAATTTGATTGAGTTCCCATTTTGGGGTCTCGGGCTGGCAATTTCACAAGACCAAATATTTTGATAGGACGGACAGCACACACATGTACATTTCTATATGCACATAACCATAATATCAACAAGCATAAAGTGTATTAATAACACGGCCAGGGCCTGACCGCAAAAACCCATCGACCAAAATGCCCTCAAATGGAGCGGTAACCAACAGAAAGCCCAGTTAGTTAGCCTTGATTTATCAATTACCCTAACATGGCTATAAGAAACTAATGTACTTTCAATTGGTTAATAAACTTTAAGCGAAATTTGAGCTGTTTTTTAATGCCAATTTTATGAATATCGATCAGTGGTCTGTGAAATTATTTTTTAGGTAAATAAAATGTTTATAAAAAGGATTCACATCCAAGATCTCCTTTTAAAAATATTCTTTAAAATGTGTAAAATATTTAAGTAATTAATATCCTTAACAAAAATATAGAAAACTATTATTATTAAACACAATCTTAAGGGCAGTGAAAATCTGATTTTCCTCAATCTAAAAGAGCCGAAAAAACCCCAAGTTAGGGCAACGGCAAGTCCCAGTTCACCCATGGTTAGCCACATTTCTGTAATGTCAATCTAGTGATTGAGCTGTGAAACCTCAACTTTGGCCTGTTCACCAGATCTGCAAATCATTGCCACCGTCGCCCCTCCTTCCGCCTACATCTGTTATCATTGTGTCATCATTCCCATCATCTTTATCGGGCGACTTGTCTTGTAAGCACTTTTCCATCCCCTCCGATTCCATCTCGAGTCAGCACAAAAACCTACTCTAACCTTTTCGGTTGGACTGAAAAAATACCCTAGTGGGCGCCTAAAATTATGCAACATAAACTAAAAATTAAACAGTTTCAGTTTCTTTGGTTGGTGTAAAGGGGGGGGCGGTTGTCAGGTTTAGTCAGAGGCTGAGAAGTAACCACAACCACAAAACCAGACGTAAACACTTTTGCAAGAAATAGCAATGTCATCGCCTGACCCCACCCCATCCCATTTGACCTTTTGTTGTTGATGATTATCGGCAAGTTTTTTGGAAAGCAGCAGCTGCCAACTCACGAGTTATAGAGATGAAAGGCACTCAACTTTGGCAGCGGTCAATGAGGCAGAGTGAGCAGTGAAGGTGCCAGCCATTAAATGTGGGTAAAAATAAGAGGAAAAATCAGCTATTAAACTTATGAATATTGAAAGAAAGAAACAAACCAACCAACCCATTAAAAAATCCTAGTAGCTCTTTCATACTTAGTTGCAGATAAATATGAATCCTAGAAATAGTTAAGAACAAGTTGGAGGGCAACCCCTCTCTGGCACACATTAGCCCTCTCACTTCCTCTCATCACATATTTATGATTCATTTCATTTGGCTTCGCTTCGTTTCGTTTCGTTTCGTTCTTTTTCCTTTTCTTTTTATGGCAATCGCAATGGCAATGAGCTTGTGCATTTTTATTTGGCTCTTTTGGCAGTCACAGCTGCTGATTGCCTTTCCCTTGGCCATGCCAGCCGCCGCCGCTGCCGTTTTATCTGGCACTCGCTGGCTCCGCCTCCTCGGAAGGATCCTTAAACCTACGACCTACGACCTAAAACCTCATCCTTGGCAACCACTTGAGGGACCATTTCCTACGCCATTCAGTGGACGAAAACTCAGCTGCGGTCCTCCAAGATTTTAAGAACTTCACTTGAGAAGTTTAGAGAAGAGGAAATGGATGTTAGATGTCTGGCGCAAGATGGTTTTACACAGAGAGAAATTTATGGTTAAGCAAGATAAAAGTCAAAAGAATATTATTTCTGATTTCTGACAGCTTTTAAGCCACATTTTCAGGTAGCTTAGAGTAGATTCAAGCAAGTCTTAGCTTTAAAACTTAAATATTACTTCCGTTTTTTTTTTTTTAAATCTTAAATTTGTTTCAGTGTAAATTCTGGCAGTCATTTAACATATGTTTGCATTATTGTTGTGTATTGAGAAGGGTAAATAAAAAAAAGAACGCCAGTCTAAAAGTTGGAAAATAGTCAGCTGTATCGCAGGAAATTTTTATAGCATAACTTTTGGGTGCTCGCATGTAAAAGGCAAAATGTAAAATCGAATGCATTTATTTTGTTGATGTTTGCAGAAGTTGTTTCCATGCGCGATGATATCTTCAAAGTTTGTTCAATAATTATTGATTTTGTTTGGATTAAAAATCTAAATGTCGGACATGGCTTTGATTTCAATCGAAGAATTTCTTCTATTTACTTTCAAATGTTTCTCAATAAGTGATCGGTTTTCCAGCAAATTCCTCTGCAGCTGCTCTTTTCGATGGCCATTCCCCAAGCCATGTTTTCGCTTTTCCTTTACTTTTCATTTGGTTTTTTTTTTTTTGGTCATTCGACCAGAGAGTGAAGCAAAGAAGCTGGGCAGGAAGAGAGCATGAGTGGGCCAATAAATAAAGGAAGAGCTGCCTGCTTCCTTCCGGCCAAAATGGTAGGACTAGGTAAGTTACGGAGTCGGTTGCCTCGGGACCAAGACCAGGCAATTAGAAAAAGTCGTAAAACAAACGATGGCCAAAATGGCTGCGCCACTTGCCTCCCTTTTCCCCTCCTCTTCCCTCTCTTCTTAACCCTTGGCTGCCAGTTATCCTCCGCATCGCGCTGTCTTATTCCCAAAAAGCCATTGCAATCGAGCCGAGCAAATCCCCATGATCTATGGTAAAATGTTTGAGGAGATTGCTGCAGGAATGTTTAATCGTTTATCGTTTTAAGTGGGTGGCAAATAACAACAAATGCGCCTAAAAACACTGAAAGAAAATCGAGAACTATCTCGGTTAATATTGTTTTAAACTAAGCTAAACTAAGATCAAAGTTAAAGCTTGAAAGTGCCGTTTAAACTCAAGGAAAGCTAATAATTGACACCCGATTAATGCATAATTTAACTCATTGGGAAAGAGTGGCTAAGGACGTGTGTTTCTAATTCGAAGAGGGCTTCTCCGTAAGCACACCTCTACCTGTGGCAAGATAAATAGCAAAGTGTGCTAAATAATTGAATAAGGACAATTGATTGATAGCCAAAAGCTTTTTATACCGGCGCATAGTTAACGAAGCGTAACAGGTAGAAGTGAGGCAGGGGCAGAGGCAGGGGCAGGAAAAACGAGGAAAAACCAGGAGACAAATAAACGCAGGTATAGAGCAGAGGCCAAGAAAGTGCAGACAAGCGAATTGACTCCTTTGAGCGAAGCAAGGACCTCCTGCGCACATGTCCTCGAGCAATGCAATGCAAGACAAAATCAGCTTAGCACTGCCACGAGATGAAAAGCGGAAATGGGAAGCCGGGGGGAAAATCAGGGTGCCAGAAGGAAGGAAGGAGGTTGGCGGAAACCAAACATCAACAAAGTAAGTCAACTCTGCGTTTTTCTCTACCCCCCATGCCTGACTTCCCACACCCCACTCCCCATCTAACCAAACGATGTGGGCACAGAAAATGGAAAATGGCTGGGATGGAGAGAGAAGAGTTTCCCGCAGGCGAAAAAGCCATCGAATGCAGCACAGCTAAAATCAAGTTCAAGCCAGACAAAGTTTGGCTGTCAATTTTGGTAGATTTTAGCCCGCAACGAAGGCAGCTAAATATTTAAAGGTGAATGCCGTATTAGTTTCGTATAGGGATTCTGTGGGATTTGTGGCAAAAGCAAAGGCAACGGCAAAGGCAAAGGCAAAGAGCTGGGAAAAGCACTTCAATTAGTGGCCTAAGGTCAGCCCTCAAATGTAATCAAACTCAATTTCAAAGTCTAACAATCTAATTTCCTTTAAACTCAATTGGCTTCTGTGGCTGTGAAAATGAAGTGGCTTTTCAGGCTTTTTAACCTATTTCTTTTTTTTGGGTAAATAAATATTAGCAAGTACTTTTATGGTAAGCAAGAACCAAAAGCCAGGGTTTAACCTGTTTAATATAGTACCATCGACTAACTAACTAAAAGTTGCCTTTCTGAAGAATCGGCAGATTGAAAGCCACTTAAAAAGTTCATCTAAAAGTATAGATTCTCAGGTATTTTCTAAGCCTCTCTCCTTTGCAGCTTTTTGGCATATCAAATGTGTATTTCGCTTTTCGCGGAAACTGGATGAAAGACCCCAAGAAGCCGCAGCTTTTGTGTGTTGAAGTGACTGAGAAAAGGTGACAGGATACAGGAGAGCTAGCAGCCAAGAGCCAGGATATAATGCCAGTGCCAGAATCTCAGATATCTTTCTGGGATCTCTTTTTGGTCTGTCCCTTTGCCAGTTTTCGCTGCTCTTCACTTTCGGGCTAGCCGGGTTTGATTCTATTTTCCCGCCCACTTTCGCCATCCCCCGCCTGTTTTGTGCACGCTCCATGTCATGCGGAAATTGAATAGTTTCCGGTATTGAACAATGATTACTTATGCCCTGCCCTGAGACCCCCAAAAACTTTGACCCCGAACAGGGCCAGAAATTCAATTCGTAATCAATGCTCCCCCCCTTAATTTGCGAAGCTTTTCTTTTTCTCGGAGCTTGTCTCGACTGTTTTTCGGGATATATATCTCTATATTCATTAGCCATGTTCGATGTTTTCCAATATCTTCGCCTCCCAAGATAGATCCTGCTGTAGTTGTCCTAATTGATTGTTAGAATATTCAAACTTCGTTTCCTCTCTTTGGCTGACAATTGAAATATTTAAGGTTTTTCCACGCGATTGCCTGGTATATATGCGGAAAAACTTTTGCCAAGGACATTTTCCTAGGAAAACGCTGGCGCTGCGCTGGGCGGCGGGGTGGACTTTACTAGGACAGGACATGATAATTGAAAGCATTGGGACGTTGTCATTTGCGCATTTGTCCGAGAGCGCAGAAAACTTTTTCCAAGACATGCCAGATCCCTCACCTTTTATATAGAGCCCCCCCCCTTTCCGCTCCTTTCCTTTCATTCTGCCCTTTATCACCTTGTCCTGTTTTCCTTTTGCCTGCTCCTAGCGCCAAATTGAAGCTTATTGTTGGATTGTTGGATTGTTTGCAACTGTCAGCGGCACTTCCTCACTCCGCCACTTGCTCAGCACTTCCTTCAATTTCCTCCCTGGCCTGCCCACCACCCCCTCTACCACCCCACGCTTACCTTCTGGTTTCTTTCCAGTCTTTTGGATGGACAAAACTTTTTAGCCATGATATTGCACTAAGCAGCAGAGCGGAACACGAAGCGACATTCTCGAATCATTCATTTGCAACTCACCTGAAAGCAGAAGAATCGAAGGATACATGAGTACACTGGGGGAAAAGGTGGGTGACTAGTACTAGTCTTATGTTATGTTACTACTAAGAAACAAGGCATTATACTAGATAAGTTATTAAATAAGTTCAAAGAAAGACTTTTCATCATTTAAACTTTGAACTTTAAACTGCTTTCTTGATATACTTTCTTCCCTTCTTTTCCTTTGAATAGTCACTAAAAAAGGAAAACGAACTTAACCAGCAGGAAAGTGAAAGCATTTCCTTTAAGGACACACAGTTATCGGTGTATGTGTGAGTGGCAGGGGCGTGTTTTCCATATAAAGAGGCTGCTTTGCATTGCAATTGGTGGTTATAAATTATGACTAGCCTCCCAGACTCAGCAGCCATGACAGATGTATGGCCAGGAAAAGTGAAAAAAGAACAACAACAACAGAAAAAGAAGGAAAACCGTTTATCAGCATGAAAAGAATATTCAATATGTGAAAAGCAGTCGCAGGATGGGCAGCGGAAGTGAGCGATAATTGCGACGACAATGGGGAATAATTCAAGAGTTTAGTTTCCGCTTTCGTTGTGCATAAATTACTAGAATATTAATTCGATTAATGCACTTTCTTCTCCTTAAATTTAAGCAATAAATTATAGTTTAACCAAGGAAGTGCAGGAGGCAGGCAAGTAACAAGCCCAGAACTAGCTCAACTTGGCGATAATTACAAACGCCCGGGGAACTGAGGCGGCCAGGCACCGCCGCAACTCCCTCACAATTATTTTAATTTCCACAACAGGCCAACTTGCAGCCATCCGCCATCCGACATCCCATTCACTTTTCGGGGCAACCCGCACGTGATGAGCTTGCGGCAAGTTGAAAGCCCAAAAACTGCTTTCCCTCTTTCCCATTTTGCCCGCAAAATGTGCTTTTGTTTACCTAAAAAGTTAAGCAATTTATTATTAAGAAAAACTTTTACACCCGAAAGTGAAAGGGGGGCGGCCAGGCGGCCAGGCAGCCAGGCGGAGGTTATGGCCCTCATGTTTCTGCCCAAACGAGAATTGCGTATGATAAATGGGGGATATTAAATAAAGTGCATAACAAGCCACGGACAATGCCAATCGAAAGTCATCTTGGGGAGACTTTCGGGTGGTAGCAGTTGAGGGGTGAAAAGTGGGTGCTGAAAATTGAATATTCAACTTTGGCTTTTGTTTAATTTTTAACCAAATTTAAATGTTTTCTCTGAAAACTTAAGAATTTGTTATTAGCAGAAATTAAAATTTAAAATAAAAAACTTTTATGAGGCGACTAGCTGATACCCTTGAATCTGTTAGGCAATTTCATAATATTGAAGCTACCAGAAATTAAAACCTTATGTGGCAGTCCAGCCTAAAACGCCACCCAGCGGACTGAAGCGAAAACCAAGCCAGGCTAATTAAGAAACGGTGGGCTGGTCACACTGATCTTGCCGCCGCCAATTTAAGCTTAGAATATGTGATGTGTGTGATTGTAAAATATTATATAAATAGGAATAAAATAATGGTATCTGTATGTGGCAGATTACTAAGCATACAACTTTACTAGCGCCATCTGTCGTAGAACCACACAAGCAATGCCTTCTAACCTCAAAATTTGCAAAATTTATAAAAAGTTTCAATTTGAAATACGTAAGGAGTAGATTCATACTTAGTGATATACCAGAATATAGAATCTGCTATCTAGCACTTCCAAGATCTTATTGCTTTCAGTTTTATTTGCGTTTTGTGGACGTTAGAGTGGCCGTGGCCGGCTGCTGAAACAAACTTGCCTTGGCATCTCTAGAATCTACAAGCTTAATCGCAACTTTCGATCTCTTATAGTTCTCCAGGTCAGACAGACAGACGGACGAACCGAATGACACGACCAAAACCAAGGCTATTGCCCCCAGTCAAGAATATATATACATTATAGAGCATAAAATGGTTTCTTCTACCTTTTCTTTCTTTCTTTTTTCTAAACTTTCTTTTCAATCTAAAAGTATCTAATATATTTCTTAATATTATTGCTTTTTATTATAAAATTAGCTTGTTAGTTGGTTAAATAAATCTAAATCTAATAGAGATAAATATTTAAATATATAAATCCATTAAAGAAAAATATTGCAAGACAAAATTATTCCGAAAAGTTCGCGGAATATGTTTAAATTTATTAAAAACTTAACAGCTTTGTAGTAATATTTCCTAGAAATTACATTCTAACTGACTTAAGCAACACTTACAAGATATTTCAGAATAAAATAAGAATTTTGTAGCTTTAAAATCTCTTTAAATCAGCAAAGAAGACCTTAAAACGAGTGGAAGAACAGGCAGTGCTCTGTAATTTACTTTTAAGTTTAGGCTAAGCCTAATATGTGAACTAAAAATAAAACAAATAAAAGCAAAAAACAATAAAAGAAACATGTTAAGATCTAGTTTAGTAACACTACTCCCCCAATCGTTTTCCAACAACTCTTCCACTCCCTCAAATCATCCTATCCTAATCACAACTTCATCTACACAGATGGCTCCAAAGCCAATGGTATAACCACCTACAGGCCTCCTACCTATCTTCTCCTCGGTACTATCGAGCGAGATTATAGCCATCCAGGAAGCCATAGTCATCTGCGCCAAGCTGCCAGGCAAGCATGCCATCTGTACAGACTCCCTTTCCTCAGGTACCGCGATCCTTAACCGCGATAACCATTCCCACTATCCAACCCTAGCTCGCAATATGATCGACCAAACTTCCCAAAAATCAAACTTATCTGGATCCCCAGTCACATGGGCATTGCAGGTAATGAAAAAGCTGACTTTGCAGCAAAACTGCTGCTGCCAAATTCCCTACACCCCTAACCTAAGCCCCAGCGATGCAACCCATTTCTTAAAATCTCTCCTACATGCAAAACAAACAGAACTGCGTACCTCCGTTTGGTATCAAAAAATACTCAAGTTATCAACGTGTACCCAGCCCCTCAAAAACTCCCTCCTGAACAGAAAAGAACAAATCATCATCACCCGCCCCAGACTAGGACACTCATTCTTAACAAACGCCCACTACCTCGACAGAACTAGGAACAACGTGTGCCCATTATGCAACATCTCCCAGATTGACATCCACCATATTATTTGCTCCTGCCCCTCCCTCTCCACGCAAAGATCCTTATTCCTCAATAATCCTGATCCAATCACCACCATAGCTAACCCCACAGATACACACTCCCTAAACATCCTCAACTCTCTAAACTATGACCTCCCAAATCTAACTAAATCAAAGTTTTTCTAAATAAAATGTAAATAGTAATCCCTAGCAATATCTTCTATATACTCATAAGCCAAACATTCACAAGCCTTATTCTAACTTAAGCCGAACTGAAGGCCCAAGCTGCTATTGCTCCTAGCCATTTGTTAGCTTTTAGTTTTAACTTATTGTTAGCCTTAGATAAATAAATAAATAAAAGATCTAGTTTATGACTTCATTCACATTCTTAAGATGATCTCTACTACTAAATTTGAAAATCCTTGCTCTGATTCTACAATTTCCCCCGCCTTTCCATGCTCATCTACATGCCCGTTAATATTTTTAGATTTCAGGCAAAGTAGATCAGCGGCCATGGAAATGAGCAAACGGAAGTGGGCAAAATTAGCGTTTGTAAATAAATGAGCAGTTCTCATATGAAATTCATCGGCTTAATTTCCACCTCCGTCTCTCTCCCAGCCCGACTTCTCCCTCCTCTCTCTTTCTAAACATTCAACTCAGCGCAAAAAGCAAAACAAAAAAAAACTAGACGAGAAAAAAAGCATAGAAGTCGAGCGCACATTGAAAATCAAGTAATTAATTTCACACGGAGTAAGTTGCAAAGTTAATTGGCTTAGTGCTGGCTTTTGGCTGACTCTAACTGGTTAGTCGCAAAAAAAAACAGTAATGGGAAACTGAGTTTTCCGACTGGCAGATACTTAGTAATACAGTTTTTGATCTCTCAATTGAATTCTACTAAGTGTAAATTTTGTTTTTGCTTGCTTTTTAGGTGGCTATTTAAACCAACGAAAGTGATATGTTTAATGGGAAGGAATTTAATTGGGAATAATTATGAAATATTTTAGAAAGAGTTAAGACTTTTTACCACACATTTATATAGATTATAGTTTATTATAAATATTTTAAATATTAAATTGAAATTGAATATCCTTTGACTAATCTGTGTTTCCAAATGTTAAGAGATTTTTTGCAGATTATTTTAGCAACAACCTTCTACTAACGAAAGTGATTTAAATATATTTTAGTTTATATATTTAATTAAAAAATAATTGAATTAGAAACGGTTTGTCAACCTATTTTGTTGGTCTTAGCTAAGAAGCTCATTTTATAGATTATCAATTTGTTTTGATATGATTGATAAAATGATATCCACATTTTAAAGCTAAAAAGTGATTTAATATAATTTTTTAGAACTAATTTTGTTTCTTATGGATTTCTCTTTGGGCATAACAACTTTAGTTTAACTATTAACATTAAAAATGATTTTCATAAGCATTTCATTTCACTAAATTTTGAAGCATTTCCTGTTTATTTTATGATTTATTTATTATATTTAGCTAAAAAGTTACGAATATAATCTGAAAATTGGTAGGGAAACATATTTAAATAAATGAAAATGTAATTTGGAAAATGTTTCATCTTGATTGGAAATGGTTATAAAAATATAGATAATTTAATTTAATTTAATTTAGGTTGTTTGGTAATGACATACCGATTCTTACATTCAAATTTCGCGCTTCGCTTGTGAAGTCAAATATAATCTATATTATATATCTATACTATATATATATAGTTTCTGGCAATGCTGTATATCGTTTGAAAGGTATTTGCAGCACCTTTAAAATGACATTTAGTTATTATTTACCTGAGCTTCCACGTTAAAAAGTTACAATCGATTAAAATGGAGCTCACAAACGCAGAAATTCGGACAGTTTTCACAAACTTCGCTGGGAAGTGTTAATGCATCCACATAATAGTCTAATTCTTATAGTCCGGACATTGCCCCAAGCGATTACTATCTGTTTTTGGCCATTCAAAATTTGTTCGATGGACAAAAATTGAGTTCAAGGGAGGATTGAGTATGAAAATCGAATCGCCAAGTTTTTTGCCAGTAGGGACAAGGACTTCCTTAGGAGAGGCATATACAAGTTACCATCAAAATGGCAGAAAATCATCGAAGGCAACGGTTCATATAGGCCTTAAATTGGACCAGTGTTGCCAGGTGATGACCGCACATATAAGCTAAGCGCATAATAAAGCTGGCTTTATTAAAGTTCACAACTCTAAGTGATTGCTGGCAACACATTAGGCAACATATCGATCTTCGATGGCACTATCGATTAGAAATATATTCACGATCATATGAAACGCACATAACCATCGGCAAAAAAAGAACAAGCTCAGATATTTTCATGCCATAAAGCATATTTTTCTTACGAAGCAACGCGTTAATGACGTAAATACATTTAAAGCTAGAATATGCTAGATGAATTTTAAAATAAGCTATATTTCAAGCTATAAGCTAGATCGGGAGTTTTCAAGCTTTTCCAGTTCAAAATATGCTAGAACTAGCTTATAATAAGCTAAACTGGCAACACTGAATCGGACAATGCTAACTATGTTAAAATCGTCGTCAAAAATCAATAAAGAAACCGTTATGTCATTACCAAACAACCTAATATTTAATGGAAAATTGCAATCAAGTAAACAAACTTGATTATTATTCAATACAAGTCCATAATTTTATAGTGTTGAATCTTGCAATCATTTGAAAAGCACAAAAATAAATTGCAAGTAATTGATGAAGCATTTTAATCAAACATTTTGATGAATTTCTATAAGCATTCAAAACAAAAACAAAGGCATTATCTTCATGTTAAATGCTTTTAAAACCGATTCTATATAATTTTTAAGATATTTACATTTCGAAAAGGAACTCTAATTTAGTTTTCAGCTTTTCTCCCCGATTGGTAAGGGGTATGGGAAAACGTGAGTTTGACTTAACTAACCGGAGGCTGGATTATTTTTAAAAGCATTCAACATTCACCTTTCGCTGGGCAACTTTTCTATGAACTTTGGCATGAGCATGTGTGTGGGTTAGGCAGCTCCCCCTCGCTCTTTTTTTTAATCGCATTAGAGAAATCGCGCGATTTACATTGGGATTTACTATAAGGCAGGTCGTGTGGGCGGCGGGTTAGGGTATTAGCAGGGGGCAAAGGGGTCGGTCGGTCGTCGTTATTATTGTTATGGCAGAAAATGAAGTTTATTTTCGCAGCGTCTGCCTGGTGCATGTGCAGTTTATTTCATTTGATTTCCCAGCGCCATTAAAACTATGTTAATTATTGTAATCTGTAATCTGTTTTGTCGTTATGCCCAGAGGGCCACAAATTGTTAGGCTATATTGTCTCTGCAAATGACTGGCGGCTAGTTAAGGCCCACTGGCCCGTATTTAAATTAAATAAGCGGCTAAGGGTTGCAAAAGTAATGTTAAAGCTCTTTTGGTTTTTAGGTTTTCAAGTTAAATAAAAGGGAAATGTAAGTTAATATTATAATTCAGAGGTTTTTCTAAAAACTTTACAATAATAAATTGTTCAGAACAGCAATGACACTCGATGTGTCGTGAGTAATGATTAGCTAATCTCAGTCACTTTTTTATGTTTCCCTATTAACATAAATCTCCAACGGGAGAAAATCACAAAACCGGCTCAGGAACAACGGCCAGAATCGGTTTGAATCGGCCAGAACTAGTGTCAACTAGTTTCCAGCCATAAAGGAAAGCCATTAAGCAAACACCGAGTAATGGGGAAATATATAGAAAAACGTCAACTGTTACACAGACTCGGTTATATATGCAAATGGCGAGCAAACAAAACGTGACAAATTTAATTGGGAAACACCCACCGAAAAAATAAAGGCAATACATAAACACACTCTCTCTCTCTCACAGTAACAACGTGCAGCACACGACACACGATGAGCTTTCCCAAAGTGAAATACAAATTTTCCGCCGGCGATATCGAACGGAAAACAACAAATGCATTTGGTAGAGGGCGGAGGGCAGAAAGGGCTACAAAGCGCGAATTCGTGTTTGCCGTCCGGCGTGACAATGCAGGAAAATGATTAGTCAGAGATAGCTCTAATAAAAGCGAGAAAAGCGGAAAAACGTGAGCCGAAACTCACACGTAAATTGAATTTTCACAATTGTTCAGTCTCTCGGATGTTCTTCTCTAATTGCGAAAATTACACAGAACAGGCAGATGAAAAATGAGCCCACACCAGCCACGATTTATGACATTGAACTCTCCAGTCTCCGAAAAAATAATGGAAAACAAAAGTCACTTGTCAAAGGTATTTATTACAGAACTTAAACGAAATTGAAGACACAGTTAGTGGGTACAACTAAACACAAAGTTAATACAAATAATACAGAAGTAGAACTAATATCAGTTTAAGACTTTTGGAATTTGAAAGTCTAAAGGTTTATGATGTAAAATCAAATTTATTTTGATTAATATTTCTACCCCCATGAAATGCCACAGAAATGATAAAAGGAATTATTAAAAACATTTAAAACAAAGAAAATATTGAAGTTTGTTTGATGTTTTTGAACTTTTACAAGTATTAAATTGATTAACTGAAAATATTTACAGAATATTCACATTTTACCTTTTAAGTTCCTAAATCAAATTCAATCTAAAATCTAAAATTAAAATTGCAAAATACTTAAGGAAAAACCTGAAGAAAAAAACGCAAAGAACTTTCTACATTTCTAACTCCACAGAGGGATCTTTGCGAATCTTTTGCTCAGTGTATACCTTTTTGACGTGGGCGCGTCGCTCGAATTCGATGCCCGCAGGATTGTGATCGGCGATGCCCATTGTAATATCTGGTTTGGTAGTATTAGTACTAAGGGTAGTAGAGTTGTTAACGGTAGCTGTTGGCGTACTGCTGCCTGGATTCTTAGTGGCTGCTGTGAGAGGGGCAGCTGCTGGCAGCGAAATCGAGTCGACATTTCCCTCCATCAGAGCTTCGGCCGCCTGAAGAATTCGCGGACCCGTACTGCTTGAACTGCTTACACTGCTGGCTGGAGCACTGCTTGGGCCGCTGTCATTGCTGAGTCCGATTTCGATGACAATCTTATTCGGTTGCTGATGCTGTTGCTGCAACTGCTGGAGCTGTTGCTGCTGCTGCTGCAGTTGGCGCTGGAGGTTCTTGGGATGCGTCGCCGCCTGTATATAGTTGAGATCACTGCGGGACAGATGATGCTGCTGCAGTGTCGAGTACTGCTGCTCGACAAGGGCCGCCCGGGTCTGGGCCGCCTGGTGACCTCCATTGGCTGCGGCCGAATCGCTGGCCACCTTTTCGCGCAGCTTGACGATGTTCGATATGTTGATGCTGTTCGTCAGCGTGATGCCCGTGATGCAGACCAGGATGATGGTCAGCACGACGCCGCAGATGACCAGGGTGGGCATGCGGAAGCATTTCCGGCTGCACATGGTCACCTTGGAGCGGAGGATTACGGCCAGAAACGCATGCAGGCGGTCGAATTTGGAAGCTTTAACTGGCCCAAAAAGTTCTGGGAAATTGCAGGGCCTTAAAAGTTGTTTTTTAAGTTTTTGTTTACATCTTTTTTGGTTTATTTTTTAAAATATTTTCAAATTTTTTGTTTTATCTAGATAAAAAAACTATTATATTAAGTTATAAGTTGTATTTATCTTAGTTAGGTTGTATCACTATGGTCTTCTTTGTTCTTATAAGTTCTATATTTTTATGACAAACACAAAACGTAGTTTTTTATCAATATTTTTCGGGAGTTTCAGCAAATATTTGATAGCGATTTCCTCTTATCTTTGTTAGTGTCCAACCCGCGAGATTTTCAACAAATATTTGTTTGTAATTTTCTGGTTTGCCAACTGTTGCCAACTCGCACTTGTTGTCCCACAAATGTTTGTTAGGTTGATTTTTGTTTTACTTTGTTTTCATTTATCAGCGTTTACTCAAGCGATCGCCGCGCTTTTGGTGCGCATTTCGAACCGCTCGCTTCTGCAGCTGAAATGCGAATGCAGTGCGCTGATAACTGAGCACTGCTTCTCCGCACTCTCTTTTCCTCTCTCTCTCTCTTGGTTTCTGCACTTCTTGGCCGCTCACCTGGAGAGCGCTGCAGCAGCTTCAGCTAACGCCGCCGCAGCTGCGCAGCTCTGGCAAGCAGTTTCGCAATGCCATTTGTGGTTGTTGTTGTTGTTGCTCTTTTTGGTTGGTTTCTTGGGTAAATATTTGAGATTTTTGTTTTTCTTGTTTTTATTTTGCCTTTCTTTTGGTTTGACTTTTTGACTTCCCACTTTGTTATTGCTTATTTTGTTGGTTGGATTTTTAGGTTGATGTCCATGGTGGGTTTTGCTTTTATTTTATAAAGTTTTTATTATTATTATTGTTTATTCCTGATTTAATTTATATTTCGTTGAACTTATTTTGTATAATTTGTTGAATTTTTGGTTGGAATATTGTTATTTATTGTTAGAATTTTAAAGCTTACTTTGAGTGGATTGAATCGAACAGATTTTTTGGGGTTTTACTGATTTATTTTTCTTGCTTTTTGTTGATAATTTTAAGTAGATTAAGTTGTTGCTTTTCCTTAAAATGTTGGTGTTTTCATTTCAGTTTTCATTTTCAGTTTCATGGATTTTAAACCATTAAAATTAAGTTGAGTTGAGTTAACGGTGAAAGACAATCTTTAAGAATCATAAATTTTAATTTACAAATATATTTTATTTGCTTAAATAGTTTTGTAGTACGACTTCTGTATAGGGCCTTTGCATTGGGTGGCGTTCAGCGATATCAATATTGTTTTTATTCATTTGAACCTTTGAAATCGGGTTTGTGATTTATTTTATTGCTTTGTTTATTTTTGCCCTGGTCTGCTGTTTGTCTTACCAAAAATACACAAATGCACACACACACACACACACACAGGAAAAAAATATGTATGACTCGTTAATGTTCTCATGCAGTTGCGGTTGCTGTTCTTGCTTTGGCTTGGCTTTCGAGGTGTGGCTACTGGCAATAAAATCATTTATTTTCGTGCAGTGATCAACGGCTGGCAAATTGAATTTGCGAAAGCCTTCGGAGCGTGCGACACAGTTTAAACGTTTCGAATTCATCGATAATAAAAGCAATTAAAATGCGGATTTTTTCTTAGACAAGTTTCTAGTGAATAATAATAAAATGAATTCCACACATTAATTGCATTTTTCTATCTCGTTCTCTGTCTCTTTCTCTATCTCTATCTCTATCTACATCTTCATTGATCCATTGATTATATTAACTCATAATTCTCTGCCGCCCCGCAAAATGTTAATGAAATGTCCGCCACTCCTTTCACTTTTTTCCATTCCTTTCACCAACTTTTCTATTCCTATTTCCTGAGCTGTTCAACCTTGACTGTATCTCGGCTCTCACTTTCTAGCCCGGCCAGTGCCAGTTGGGGGTCGTAATGCCCGCCTAATACCCTGCTATTCCCAAAAGGCCTTTAAGACAAACGGATATTTGCGGGCAAGTTGCACCTTTCGGGGGATTTAAATACCCTAAAATGCGGGAATGTAGAGCTCAACAAGAGCTAAGTTAGCGAAAAATACAAAAAATGGCATTTATTTTATCTTTTTGAATGAAATAAACTCATGAAACCTCTTTAAAAAGTGACAGATATTTCTTGAATATTTTCTATTACACATATCGTATACTTTTTCTAGGGTATCTCCTATTCGTTTCAATAACTTTCCCTTGATTTCTTCGCCTTTCTGCCTTTCTGCCTTTGTGCGGTGTATTTCTTTTTTTGTAGGAGGATTTCAGCATTCATTTCATGGGATCTGCACACGCGTCTTGAGTTCAGTGGGGAAAAGGGGACACTTTGCGGATTTAATTGAGCCGACACGCACGCACACCCACACAGGCACACACACACAAACACACACACACACACACAAACACGCGAACAACACACATAGAGAGTTGGCAGAAATCATTCATTCATTTAATTGCATATTAACGCCTGTTGCCTAGACGAATTTATTTCGCTTTTCCTCCTCGTCTCTCGAGCTGCCTTATTTTTTCCTATTGTTTTGCCAAAAAAACAAAAAAGAGAGCAGCTCCTCAGAGCTTTTTTCGCTATTTATTTCAATTAATGAAGCTGCGTCTTTTGTCGCTTAATTAATTCCAAACAAAAGGGCTCTCAGCACATTTTCTGGAGCAGCCGAAAAATAGAGGGCGTGGAGGAAGATGGGGGAGGTCCAAACTGTGCGCATTTCGGGCATTAACGGATTACATTTTCAATTAACATGTTGAGGCATTTCAATTAGTTGTAATTTGTGACAAATTGCTCTGCGTGCGATTAAGGAAAGGAGGAAACAGCGGATTTCCAATGCCCCAAAATAGGTCTTTGTATGTGACGAGAAGTGACTTAAATTATTCACTTTTCGGTGGCAGATGAAAGTGTTTTTTGTTACTACTTCTAAGATCTTAGACATAGAAAAGCAGAAACTATGACTAACAAAGGCATTTAAGTAGCTACAAATAATCTTAAGATTTGAAAATTGGACAGCCTATAACACCTTAAAAGCATCTTAGAGATTCTAAGCCACCAGTACAGCTTAAAAAAACTCAATATTTAGGAAAATTACCCAACCACAAAGATGTGTGCCGGGCAATTCTGCATGGCAAATTGCATAATAACAACATCCATCAAGAATGAAAGAAAAAGATGAAAAATCCAAAGACGCCAGCAGCTGCAGCTGCAGCTGAAGATATATATATATACCAACTGAACCATCGTGCGGCAATCTTTGGCGTTTCATCTTAATTATTTTCAACAGCTTTTCATAAAATTGCGGCTCAAGGCGAACGGCAAACAGATTGCATTACAACAAGTTGCACGGGAACGATGCAGCACGTTTGGAAAAGGGGGGAAAAGTGGAAAATCGGATGGGGGGTGATGGAGGAGGAGAAACTTTATTAAATTTACGCAAGTAAATTGCAATTTATTCCCAGCTCCATTTTGTACCACTCCCTTCTTCTCGCTTTCTCCCTGGCCAAGGAGTCATTTTAAATTGGTTAAGGCAGGCAACGGTGCGTATGCGTAATGGCCGAAGGGCCGAATAAAATAGTTGGTACCACAGAGCGTATACTTGATGACAAAATGGGAAGCCGTGGCTTAGGCTTTTATTATTCGAATTTTGAGAATTTAAAGAATATTTTTATACAAATTGATTGAAAAGTTTAGGTTTGTACTACAGTGCGTATACTTGATAGGTAATGATCAAAATTTCTTTTGACTTTCTTTGACTGTTTTGAATAGTTTTTCTTCTATATTGCAGTTTGTAACTCTCATTGAAGTCTCGAAAGAAATGAATTTATACCAAACTTTCACACATTTAGTATCTGTAATTCGCAAATTACCATCCCAAGTCCCCCACAACTTCCTTTTTCTTAAATTTCATCTAAAAATAGTTGCCTTAAAGTCCTGGCATTCTAATCAATATTCAGCGTGGCTTATTTAAGTCGTATTTCGTTTCCCAGTTACAGCCACCAAATTGGGCTTAGAGCTTGGTCAGCAATGCAGTTCGTGTTTCGTTTGCCATTTTACCATTTGGCCACCAAAACATTTTTCCTGCCTGAGAACGCATTATTTTGTCATTTGCATTTGCTTTGCTCTATTTTTTTCTATGGGGGGGAGATGGCGGAATTCTTTCCTTTTTTTCGTTTTCCCTGCTGTGCTGTTTTTGGCGCTTTGTTCCTTGCATTTCTAGCCCGCAGGCCGGGCAGATGTTTTCCTTTGGCTGCATTCAAATCCCAAATCCAATCCCAAGGCTCCTCGCTGCCAGTTTGTCCTTGGGCCAGCCAAGTCGAAGTTGCGGAGGCTCTCGGTTTCTTTTTCGGCCTGTCAAATCCCGCACAAATCGAGTTAACTTCTCGGCACCAAAAGGGAAAACAAAACGAAAAAAAGGAAAGGAAAAAGAAACAGCAGCGAGAAAAACACGAAAAGGGAAATACAAATTCTCATTCTGCATGCAACCCCGTGACCCGTAACACGTAGCTCCCCTCCTCCTCCTTGTCCCTCACTCATTTGGGCCGCCTTCGGCTAAATCAACAAACAAACTGCGACATCATCTGCATCCGCGTGTCCTTGCAACCTGTCTCTAATTAGTGGAACTATTTGCCCAGCACAGTTGCCCCCTTTTAGCCCCTTTTTTAGTCGCTTTACTTTGGCGATAATTATGCGCCTGAGATTGAAGGGGTTCCCCTTGAAGATTTCGGCATTTATATTTACTTCTTTATGTTCATTTTTCATGAATGATGATCACGAATGAGCCCTTGCATGGAATTCATTACTGCGAATAAATGATTCAGTGAGAGATTTGAGAAGTAACATCTTCAAATATTAAAATCAAAATGCAATTCACAGAAATATCTGAAATAGTTTCAAAAATAATTACTAAAAGTAAAGGCATTTATCTGGGATACTTTGTCATCAAGTTGGTGGCATTCTCTTCATAGCTCCTTCGACTGATTCTGATTCTGATTCTGACTCAATGGGAAATTTATTTGCTTTGAGCAATTGACTTTGGAGCGTTTTGAATGTTGAACATTCACTTGAAATGCGGATCGTGACGTTGGCAGGACAAACGTAAGGACTCCGTCGACTGGACATCGTCTTGCTAGCGTACCTTACCTAGCTAGCTACGCTTTTTATTTGCCAGCCGGCAAAGGGTTGGGTATCAAGGGGAGGGCGTATACGTAATGTGCCCTGCTGGGCCACAAAAGTCCGTCCCTAGCCGTTTACGAACTGCGTGTGCAGTGTGCGACTTTCGAAGCCAAACAAAAGGACAAGGACGGACAGGCAATGAGCAGTAAGCAGCCCGTCTATTGCAGGCACTTTGAATTATTAAAACTGCACCACAAGGATAACAATAACAAGAGCCGAGAGGACCAGAATCCAAACCGAACGTCCTTTGTGTCGTGTTTTGTGCATTTGACAACGCAAAACGAAAGACACCCGGATGGAAAATGCATATACAACATTTTAATTTCAGCTTGGATATTCGCTTCTCGATTTTCAATTTTCGGGAAAGGGGCGGAAAACCATGTCGTACTTGGTTGGTAGTCAATGCCAATTGGAGGGTCCATATAAGGGATAGGCAATGGATTATCCCTAGAAATTATATTCATTTTTGTAGATTTCTTTACTTGATATTTTTAAGCAATTCAAATCTTACAATCCCAAACACAAAGTAACCACCAATATTTCAAAGTGTACTTCCTTTTGGCAGGACTAAAAATCCGCACTGCCTGTGAAAAGTGAAAAGTGAAAAGCATGGAAAACTTTTGTGAGAAATCGATGCCAGATTTAATTAGTCAGTGCCAACTGTTGACAGCCGAAGGAGGAGACAGTCGAAGGATCGGCAGATGCAGAATGCGATTCCCAAGTCCTTCGATAGGGGCGTGGGGGAGGAGTAGTGTGGGTACAATAAAGGGAGATGGCAGCTTGCCAGGACATGTTTAGTGCCCGTTTTTACCCTCCATAAAGAGGAGCCTTCAGCAGGATCCTTGTTACACCCCCCCCCCTCCTGTTCGTTCACCCCCCTGTCATTCAGGTGGTGTTCTGTGCTGCGTCAGGAGGTTTGACATGTATGTTGTCCTGGCGAAGAAATAATTTAGCATACTTTTATGCGCCTCCCTAGGTTCCTATTTCTCGGCACTAGCTGTGTGCGAGCTTGCAGTGAGTTGCATGAGGAATATAGGGTATATTTATGGGTCTTTCCTTTACTTAGAGATTATGGAAAGTTTTTACTTTTCGTTCAAATATTTTGTAGCTGAGTTTTATCACCCAAAACTTCCGATCTTTTATGATAACTTGTAAGAACTCCAATGACTAACTCTGCTCTATTTTGCCAACCTTTTTCGCTTAATTGCTTTTTCGACTGCCATTCCAGCTTTGGTGCCCTCAACCTTTAAATTCCGCCCCCTCAAAGGGGGAAAAAAAATCCAGATAGAACAGACCAAAAAAAAAAAGAGAAAAAGAAATCCCAACCACTTGGAAAGAAAAACCGCATTCGGCTTCAATTGTTGGCTGACAAAATGGATTGTCTGTGTTGGCCGCATCTGACTTTGGCAGAAGCCATCTAGCAGAAGAGATAAAACTATAGTTTTATAACGATGGCCAGGCAGACAGACAGCCACGGCTAAGACCAAAATACTGGCAGTGGCTAGTAGTCTTAAAAGCTGATAGATTGGGTATTGCCAAGCTCATATAAACTGAAATCACACTGTGTTATTTGTATTTCCCACTGATTATTTTTAGTTAATGCAGTTAAACTAAAACCAAAACTATTATTTTGACAACATTTGTGTGCAAGGATAGAGTTTTTGCCCAGAAAAGAGGCATCAATTCCGTTGACTGGCGACAAAAAGACAGTTTTCCCCCAAAAACGAAACGAAATAAAACTAGATTTTGCAATTAAAATGCAGGCCAAGCAAGAGGGGGGAGAGAAGGTTGGCTCAGGCGGGGCTCAGGACAAAACTTTGGCGGCAAAAAGTCAGCAAATGATTTTTACAATTTGCCTTCGACTGCAGTTACAGCAACAACAAGAACAACAACAACGAAAAGGCACAAATAAAATTCATGGCAAGGCAGAAAAAGTTTGTCAGGGAAGGATAAAAAAAAAGGTATATAAAAATAAACACAGAAATACATAAAACCCACCGCAGAAGTCCAGGTAAAAAAGGGTATAAAGGTACTTCCCGTCAGCCAACCCCCCACCCCGTTTCCACTCCTTGCATGACCAATAAATTGTATGTTTTTTTTGTTTGTTGTTTTTCCTTCGTTTTTGCTTGCTTTTTATCCAACAGGCGGCGCCACAAGAATTATGGCTGGACACAAGAAAAGGCGTGGAAAGCCCAATGAATTATTAATCAACTAGGAGAAAGTCAAAGAGGAACAAAGAAGACCAGGAAGCGGAAAAGGGACTAGAAAAAAACCTAAAAAGGTGCCGCAGCAATAAGAATTCAAAGGGAAAAATATTCAACACAACACCAAAAGGTCTTTAAAAAGTGGTAGATGCAGTTTTTTAGCCAGTACTCATCAGCAGAAATACTTTGGGACAGCAAAATGTAAAAATATTTCTAGCTCTTGCCAGAATAACCATTAGTTTCGATATATATCAAGCAGATTTCTTTTAACTAGCAGGAAAGAGAGGTTGGAAATCACATTTAATAAAGTCTATTTTAAATTTGAAAGTCTAAAGTAATTTCTAGTTGGTTTCTGTTGACTTTGGAGGCATAACTTACACCAATTTCTTTTCATATTTCCTTTAAATTATTTATATAAAATTTCTTTAAAATTATAAAATGCTGCCCTAGGTTAAGATCTAGTAATCAAGTTTATAAACAAATATTTTTTCAACATTCTCCTTCAAAAATTCCTGTAAAAAACACATCTTAAAACAACGAGAAGTAATAAATGTAAATTCGCCCCCGACATCAAATCAGTCGTGTCAAAGTGAGTGAATGGATAAATGGGTGAAGTTGCCTGGTAAAGGGAAATGGGAAAAATGTTAGGGCAGGTCAATGGCAGTCGCAGCAATGGGAAAGCAAAGACAGCTTATGATTCGCCAGGAAGAGAGAGAGAGAGAGAGACGGCGGTAAGAGAGGTGGGAATTCTTCAAATTCCTCGTTATCTCTACCTCGAAGTTTGTGGCTCCTTGGCCCCACAGTTTTTCCTCACTTTTCCCCACCACTTTATCCAACATACATATGCCAGCATCAAGTGGAGTGTCTGGGTCTTAGCTATCCTCTCGACTTTTCTCTCTGCTTTCTTTTTTTCCCGTTTCTGTCGTTTTTCACCCCCGCATTTTTCTCCATTTTCTACGCTCTTCCCGCTCGTATCACCGCTTAAGTGCACTCGAGTTGCCTGTAAACAAACACACTACTTGGCCCAAAGGAGGTGGGGTTGGCTAAGAACATGATATGCCTTTGTCTAGCCCCAAATGCAATGCCTAAAGATGCACTTTCGTAGGATATCTTGAGGGGGGTGGTGGATTGAAAGCCTTCCTTCGACTGGAAAACAAATTATCCTTGCCTCTCGAGCAGAAGTCCTTTACCGGAAAATTTGTTTATTACTTTGCCAGGCCAGAAATTCGCATGAAATTGGTAAGAAAAGAAGAAGAAGTTCTCCAGGATATTTGGCAAAAGCAAGGCAGAAAGTGTAGAAAAGATCTAAACGAAGTCCTGACCTTAGCTATTATGATTATCACGTCGTCTTTCACTCTTCACTTTTCCAGCTCAAAAACGGCCATACTTTTAATTGGAATTCTTTCATTTTTTTGCACAAAAAAGGGAAAGCTAAGACCACATTAAAGGGCTTTTACTGTATACAGGGCGGCCCGCAATTTTCACCGACATATTCCACCATCTTTTTCGCTGTCTTTCGCCTAGTTATTATGTTGCTCAAGTGAAAAATGACGCATTATGCGTTACTTTCAATGCGTGAAAGCCGCTTCTGTGTGAGTGTATTCGTGAGCAGTGTGTGTGTGTGTAGTCAAATGTAACCCCTTGTGGCCACACATATACCAACACACACACACAAACAAAGGCGAAACCCGTGCAGAGTTTGTCTAGGACCGAGATTTTTATGTGAAATTTTCCAACGTGTTTTTATTTTCGTACATTTTATATAGCTATCTCTGTTGCCCGAGAACCTCTTCACCCCTTCACCTTTTCCCTTTTTTGTTTTTCAATTTTTTTTTTTATTTACTGCTGCTGCGAAATTTTCGCGCGTGTGAAGAATTTTTCTTGCCTGCTGCGCGAGTTTTTGGATTTAGTTTTAGCTCTTATTTATATGTATATTTTTTTTCGGTCAGACCCTGCTGAGAGTATCCCCATTTCCCTCGATATATTTTCTTCCTGCTGCTTTCCTTATTATTACCCAAGGGACTGAAAGTTGCTCTACGCTTTTCCACTGTGTCACAGAATTTTAAGTGGAATTTCGCTTGATTAAAATTCATAATAATGCTTAGAGTGTTTTCCTACCCAAGAATCTGGTAATTAAGTGTTAAGCTGTTGAAGGATTTTTTTGCAAAAATTCCGAAAACAAATTGTTTTTTAATACAAAATGGAAAGTATATTAAAGACTTTCTGAAATACTTCTTTCCACTTTAAGCCTTTTAAGTTAATCAGTTTTCTTCCCCAAAAATAAGAATCTTTTTTTATTATATTTCTGCCAACTTCATTCATTTCGCAATTAAACAGTCGAAAAACTATATTAAAGTTTTCTTTAGCATTCATTTTCACCTGCAAATTAATTAAGGAAACTCGCCACATTGTTAAATTAATCAAAAGAAATCGCTGGTTAATGCGGTTATCAAAGGGACCGAAATAAAATGAAAGTATCTTCTTTTCCACAATTTTCTTTTATGCATTTTCCAATGTAAGCGCACACAAATAATAAAAAAAAAATATGGAAAAAAACTGGTAACCGAAAAAAAATGAAGCGATGGTGTCATCAACACATTGCACTTCCGTTTCCGCTTCGCCAGCGTTGGCCACAATTAATGGCCAAGCAAACAATAAGTTCGCCTTCTTCCTCTTTTGGCCACTGCAACAACAGCAACAACAAGAACAACAGCAGCAAAAACAACTTAATTTATGAGTTTGTAAGTACAGAAGTCACTCGCTAATTGGCTAAGATTTTTATTTAGTTTAATTTGAATTAATATTTCAATTATTGTATTTTTAAAGGGATTTTATGGGGGTAATAAAGTTTTAACAGCATTTGGTCAATAAAGGGAATATGCCTGGAAATCTCTATATTGATCTTAGACGATCAGTTTGGGTTTTTACGTTTAATATATAAACTTTATTATATTTTTTATCAAACAAGTTAATTTATTTTTGTTGCTAATTATAAAACTTCAAACTTATTGTGCTATTTCTAGAAATCTTAGTTAGTTTTATGGTAACTATCTCAAGAACTAATCATGAACCACATGAAAATATGCACGTTTTAAGGATAAGGATAACTTGATTTCGGATTCATAAAAACATATCGAAATATAGTACAAAAGTCGATATAGAAATTTCTTAAAAGACAAAGAATTCCTTTCAGTCTTCGGTTTACTTAATGTCCAAAACTTTTAGACTTTGAAATCTTCTTTAAAAACCTTTCAAATACGAAGTAGTTCATTTCAAAATGCAGAACTGCAGAAATGGGTTGGATGCACTTAAGCAAGTTGAAATATTTCATTGCATACTTTTACTTTTAGACCAATATAAGTGATTTCTAGGTCTGGTGACTTTACAAGCAACGAATTTATCACAATTTTAAAGTTAGAATTAGTTAAAGTAAGAATTAGATTTAAGCGATCCCCGAATCGCAGCTTTTGCAATTAGCGAGCGACCACTGTCCACGTATCGGCAGTAAAGTAGCCAGCGGATGCTGCAGCTGCATCTGCAGTCACCTGCAGCAGGTGTAGCCTTGAACACAAACACGAACGGGCAAACAGGCATATACTCGTACACCATGGCACACACAGACACAAGCACCAATAGCAACACGAATACGCGGGTTGTCGTAGGCCCGTCGATGCCGACAAACAAATGCCAAAAAAAAAAACGTAAATAGTCCGTGGCGTTACGGTGGCGTATACGTGCTACGTTGCGCATACGACGCGTGGCGCGTCCAAAAAAGGAGTTGACGCTTCCAGCGCAGGCGAGACATTAAACGCACCGCAACCGAACGGCACCACAAGAAGCCCAAGTCCACAGGGCAGCGTAAAAGCAGCAACGGCAGCAAAGGCAGCAAAAGCAGCAGCAGCGGTGGCTAAAATATCAGCTGCAGAGCAGCCAGACAGTATGGCTTAGTTCCCCCATCCCCTCCGGGCACACTCCTTCATCCCGTAATTCCCACAGAAACCGAAGCCCGAACGTGAAGCCGAAGGCGAATCGTGTTGATTCGGCTTGGTTCGAGTGAAGAGACGAGCAGAAATCGAAAAGTCGAGAGCTGTCGAAGGAAAGGGAAGAAAGAAAGGACAGCGACGAATGCGCTGTACTCTTTATCTACTTTTTAAAAATGTAGAACATTAGTACAATCTAAAATATACCATAGCTTTATAAACAAATCTATTAATAACATTAATTATGGTAATTATAATAGTTTTCTAAGTTTAAATTTATTAAATTATTAAATTTCACTGAATGGAAGATCTGCTATATAAGAAGTTAAGTTAAATCTTTTAAGAAATATATTCCTTACAGTATCACAACTACTTTCAAATATCAAACATCATTAATATACTCAAGGACTCCTGCAGAATACCCTTCCCCAACCAGGCGACCAATCCCGTTCATCAATATATTTTGGCGCCAAAAAAATCACACGTAAGCTTGAAAAGCTCTCAAAAAATCAGAAAAGCTTTCAACGAGCTTAGCAACAACTGCAGCGGAACGAAATGGTAAAATGGAACAAGCCGAAGCCAAGTATTTCTCTCTCGGATTCAACTTCGGCTCTTTAGTCGAGAACGATTGATGTTGGGGAAAGGTTCTCCATTTGCTCTCCACTTTCGAGATGGGTATTACATTCCAACTGCTAAATGCTGGGGGATCGAAAAGGTCAGCCTGGTCTTAATTCGTACTTTCAGAATGTTCATTTGATCTGCAGTTGCCAAAGCTTTCTAAAGTCTTATTTGCGTTATTATTGCTCTCAGCTAGAGTTGAAAAACCTGATACGTGGGATAAATTATTATGTTTTCACAGTTCAACTGCCTTATAAGTGGGGTATAATTATTACGGCACACGTGGTATTAACTGAAAGCCACTGTCATATGCATTAAATCGAAAGACAGTCAGCTTAAACTAATATCTATTGCTGCGGTTTGCTTACTGCTTATTATAATATGATTCGGTAAGAGTTTTTGTTAAGAAGATTATTATTATTTACAAATTTACAAGCTATATGTATATTTTGACAAAGCTTTCATGTCTGCTGTCAGCAATTGTCTAAGAATGTCTAGAAAATAATTCAAAAAGCCTTTACTTTCTGCTATTTTTAAACATTAGAGAGGCAACAATGTACATACGTTTTAAAATTACCAGCAGACTGATATATATATTATATATACATATCTTCCAAAACTACTCGCACATTCCATAATTTGTTTCTATTTAGCAGATAATTGTGCTTGCCAACAAAAATGGTTCTCATTTCTATCATTAAACTTGGATACATAAATCCCAAATAGTTAAAACTAAACCCAAATTGCTCTATCTGGGCATTAGTTTTTGCAATGCCCTGGGGGTTAGATAAAATCATGGGCGGCTTCCTGAATAATCTGCGGTACTCAATAATGTAATGTTCGACAAAAAAAAACAAAAAAGGAGAAAGAAAACAACTGTTGCGCTCGATAAACATGATAATGGGTAGCATGCTAACACACACGAACACCCAAACACCCAAACAGCCAACTCGCTAAATAACCATTTTCTCCCCGGTTTTCCCTGTCAACGGAATAATGCCACCGATTGTGGCAAGCCCCAAAATGCCCGCTGGAAGTTTGCTTGGTTATTGACACATTTGCTTCTATTCCGAATCTATTCTTTATTCTCTCCCCTCCATTTCGCTAGGTTTTTGTATGCCCAGCACGATATTCGGTGAAAGCCGAGCCCCAAAATGGTAGAGAAGTACCACCAGCCACACAGAAAGTTAAGACCACCGGCACAGTGGGTTAAATACTCTGTTAAGTTCATAAATAATGTTCGTTTCAAGAGCTTAGAAAGTGTTAATATTTACACATCTCTTTGATATGGTACTAGAAAATATAACTAACTAATTTCAGAAATAAACAATAAATGTGTTAGGTTAATATTTATATTACAATTACCAACTTATATTTATTTTTTATCAAAAGAAAAACAAAAATATTTGAATATTTTATTATATTTTCCTTTATCAATCATATCTATATTAAGTCATAATTTCTTAATTAAAAAAGATAAAGTTAAGAAATCTAAATTCCCAGAATGAAAGCAATTTAACCCGTTAAGGTAAAGAGTGGATAAGATAATATATATGGGACTAATGGGAATCACTTTTTATTGGACCAACTTCACTGTGCCCGCCGCTGCACTCAATGTAAATATCCACGCAATGACTAAATTAACAAAGAGACCTCACCCAAATGGGTCAACATTGTTCTAAGGCCGCCCCAGCCCACTTTTTCGGGCCCAAAGACCATCAGCAACTGGTGGCATGAATAGAAATGTTGGAAATTTCTATGCTCCGTTTCGTGGTCTCACTTTTTTGGTCAAGGACAGTTTGTATAGTAGGTACTTGGGCCCCTCGTATAGAAAGGTTGAACTAACACAGACATTTTACCAATACAAAGAGTAGAGAACAAATCGATGTAAAGTTTATATTATATATGATATATCAGGTCACGTAGTTACGTATCTTTTTGAGTGAATCATAATAAGATATATAGTATAGTATATAATTCCCCCTTAATTATTACCATTTAGGTCTATCAGTAAATCTCTTTTACCTATTACAGTTAAGCAGTTAAACCGGGCCAAAACCATTGCAATTGCAACACGAATTTAATGCTCAACTAGCCCTGAAAATTATACTGAAATTATAAATACTTTGATACTTTGTGTGACTGCTACTATATGGTCAGTGAACAGATTGTCCAGTCCAGCTGATGATGGGTTTTTAATGCGTGTTTTAATGGTTCGCTGAGTGCCGCTCGAGAACTGTCAGCCGGTGCAGGTGCGAGCGAGATGGACACTGAGTGGCACTTTGAAACTAAGTAGTGATTCAAATTTCCATCAACCTTTGTCCGTTGCACAATTGCATGTCACATGTCATCTGCTTGTAATACCATCACCGAACCATCGGTCTTTGGGCCGTCGTCAGGTTTATTGATTCAATTAAAGCGGTTTTGGGGCTGAACTAATATACAATTATGAGTTCGAACTCAAGGTCGAGCTGTTATGTAACGAAATATGCGGGAAAATCTTATTCAAATTGTCTATGATGATAACTATTTTACTGGTAATAAGGTTCAGTGGTATTCTACATATATTTACAAATATGATAACCAGTATAACAGTATAAATGTATAACAGTATAACAGTTTTAAGTATGTTAGATTAAATTACTTTACAAGTAATAATGCTAAATATTTGTCAAAGTACTATCACATTTTGAATATGTTTAAGGATATTGTAGTTTAAAGGCTGTTGAAATTAACTGTTATATTAGGAACAATGGTAAATACATTCGACAATACTGATCATACATCACATTTTGAAGATGTGGAATAGTATAACAGTTTTACGACTGTTATATTAAACTGTTATACTAGTGGTTATAACATTGTTCATATTAGCATTAATCCACAATATACGCAAATAAACTAGTTTCTTAAAACAGCAATACTTAAGGTAAGTATTAAGGTATTCTGCCTAAGAGAAGTAATTTATGCTAACAAAGTTTAATACCCAAAACATACAATCTAAAGTGCCCCAAAAACATCTGTTATACATCTTTGCAATTAATAATAACTAACAATGACTATTTAGAGGCTTTTGAAGACATTAAAAATATTTATTCAACTGTTATACAACGATCGTTGATCATATATTGCCCATTTCTTTAACCCACAGCGAGTTTCACTCTAATTTTCAAGTTTCGATAAAGAAGAAAGATACAAAAAAGCAAAACGGAGATAAAAAAAAATCAGTAAAAGCTGAGGGATCAAATCGCCCTCAGGCAAGGCCAGCAGCCAAGAGCTGAAATATTTGTATTCGAAAAACTTTTTTATGTGCTGGCCAGCCAGAGTTGAAAGCGAAACTAGATATTAATGGCAGAGGTTCGAGGTTCGTTCGTTCACCGATCGAATCTCGGATGCAATTCACTTGAATTTGAATTCAAATTGGCTAAAAGTAAAACCCACACCGGGGAAATAGGTTAAGCTGTCACGACACACCGATATTCTCAAGAAACATCAATTCAATTGATTTGCCTCTTGTTACTGGGCGCAAATTCTTATTTCCACATATTCAGAGAGCCATAAATTAGAACGAGAAATAATGTGGAACCCGGGCGAAGCTAAAACAAAAGCGAAGGCGGCGATGATGATGACGACGACGATCAGCGCTTGATTCTAGATTCTTTAGTTTTTTTTCTCTTTTTTTTTTTTAATTCAGTATTATCTGCTGTCCCTGCGATCTTCACATTTGAGTAGTTTCGCCGCTGCCCGTTGATTTCAATGATTAGTCCGCAGATTTTGGTTTTGGTTTCTATTCACCGCCGGAGGCCAGAAACAGAGATTCTGGGTCAGTGGAATCAAACAGAAACAAAAGCAAGGCAGAGCAAAAAACTAGACACGTAAGATATACGTAGCTGGGACTTGCAAATTGGTTATGGAATTTATGGATGCGTTCAGTCAACTGGGGAAATGGGTTCTTCGTGGAGAAATTGGTTGGAACGGGGTTATACAAATATTCTAGCTCATGCTTTTCCGAATCTATTTAGAAACTCTATTAGTTTTTGATTTCAATACCTACTAATGGCATATGATTTTAGCTTTCTGACTCTTAAAAACGGACAAATGGACACACGAACATGACTTGGACATATATACTTTACACGACCAGCAACCTTTCTTTATAACTTTCACATACGTTACAACGAATCCAATATAACTACATTTTGAAGTTTTGTAACATTTCCGGAACCCATAAACTCTTTTACTAAAAAATCTCTTCACCGAATTGGCAAAGACCATGTCGGGGCGACATTCTTTGCGTTGGACCGACGTCGTCTCCATAAACAATTAGTCGGTACTGATTGTCGCGGAAGTTAAGCGGCCAGCAAGGGGCGACCAAGTCGGAGGCATGCGGCCGACAGCAGAGGAAACACAAATAGCGGAATGCTGATAATTGCCCACGTTGCCCAGTAGCAAAAAGAAAAAAAAAACGACACAGGCTGAGAAATAAAATAAATAAGAGCCAAATTAGAGCAATGAAAAAGAGGCGACGCGGAAAAAATAACAGAAACGAGTGCGAAATCGAGCTGAGTTGGGAAAGACAGAGCGATAACCCCCAGCGGGAGTTCAATATTTTCCGGCACTCAAAAGCGGTATCGAGATCGCTATTTATCAATATGTTAAGATATTGTTAATGAAATGAAAGTCTAAACTTCAAGAAATATTAATATCAATATTTTCTGATAATCCTTAAATAATCCAATAAGAGATATGGATACGATTTTCCTTTAAATAGCATTAAAGAGATAAGATTTTTATCCTGAGAAAGTGTAATGCAGTTAAGATATAAGATCCGGTTTACATTATCATAATGCTGGTTTTTCAGTTGATTTTTTCCTTCCCCTGCCATACAAAACATTAAGTTGATAATTCATTATAACAAAAACACCGGTACTTTATCACATCGATCTATAAACCACCCCAAGACGTGTCTTTAAAGATATCGATTGCAAAGCACTTACCTCTTTGACCTTCTGACGTCGCTCCTCCAGCGTGGCGTCCAGTGTATCCGGCGCCTGATCGTTGCCACCGCCTCCTAATGGCAGTTGTTGTTGTTGGTTGTGCTGCGGAGGATTCTGTGGGTGTGATGAGGCCTGACTGGCGACGTTATCTCCCTGAACTGGAGCGGCCAGAACAGGAATGGCGGCGTGCTGGCCCTCCTCCTGATCCTCCTGCTGATCCGCTAGAGCGGCAACGGGAGCTGGGGCTTGAGCCTGTTGAGCAAGTGCCTGGAATTGTCCAGCTCCACCTCCCACTCCGCCTGACTCTCCACCACCTGCAGCCGGTGGTTCATCCAGCATATCGCCCAGCTCTGCCCGAATCTTTTGCTCCAAGCGCTGTCGATCGCCTATGTAGTGCGGATCCTCGCTGCGATGGGGGGCGTGGCCGGCAAGAGGAGGGGCCGGGATAAAGATCTCTGGGCCAGCCTTCTGGAAGTGCTTGTAGACGCGCAGGACGCGATCGCTGCCGAAGTTATCCGGCAGCAGGAAGATGCCGCCGAAGCAGAGGAAGCACAGCGTTACCAGGACGAGTCCAATCAGACATTTCTCGCGCGAATGGAAGTTCGATTTGCGTCCAATTGGACTGATGCGATACATGATGGATTTGTGGTTGTTGTTTTATTTGGTTGGCTTTATCCTGTCGTTATCTTTTAACTCTATGGAACTGATTGTTTTGGGTTGTTTGTTATTGTTTCACTGTAGTCTTCTCGGGCATTTAATGTTTGGTTTTCTGTTTTCCAGGAGTCTTGTTGTTTTGTTTGTTTGCGGGAGACTTTTATTTGTTGCTTTTGTAATGAAGTTTATGCTGCGTTTTTAATGAAAAATTTGAAGTTAGTTAGCTTTTCGATTGTTTGCTTTAGATCTTGTTGTATTGTGATTGAAGAGATATTAAATAGTATTTTTTATAAAATTGGGGAAGCTAATACAACTTTGTTTTAGATTATTTTTATTAATTGTTAAGTTTTAAAGGCTTTCAAATCACTGGATTTTCAGAAGATAATTAACACGGACATTCTTTTTTATTTCTTATTCAATTTTAGGTATTGTTTATGTTTTTATGCTAGCTTTTTTTACTTAAATAATCTTTTTAATAGGCTAAACTCAGCTGTTTTACTTTTGCCGGCTCTCTCTTTCACCTCTTCTTCTCTCGCTCTCTCTTCTGAAGCTCTCTCGCCAGCAGTGCATTTTTATTGTTATTATTGGCTATTTTTGGTTGTTTTCACACACACACTCGGACACACCTATACGCCTAAAAAAGGAACACGACATGAAAACGAAATGCAGGAACAAAAAAAACACAGACAAAAAGTGCCAACAAAAAACAAAGGTAATTCGAGGCGATGTCGCTGCGTGGCAAAAGAAGAAGAGCAGCAACACACACCTGCAAAACGTGGCAAACACACAGACAGGCGTTTATGCGTGGCAATGCAAAAATCGTGATTTTGCATTGCAATTTCCCGTTTAGCATTTTAATTAACTACTCTAATTTGCACACAGCACACTGGAATTTAAGGTCCAAAAATGTCTAGATAGTTTCTCAGTTTTAAATTATGATATACAATATATGTCCACTCATAATTATTAGTTAGTTAGTGCGTTGGCATAATTTATTATAATTTTAATCACCAAGATTTTTTTTCTTTGATAAAAGTTTAAAATGGAATCGTTTTTCCCCGAAGTATACATAAATGATAAAAACATATTTTTAAAGCTGTATATCATATCAGTATTTGTTCTCTTTACTCAAGGTTCGTTTTTAGTATCCACTTATTTTGTAAGTTTTTAATATTCAAATGAACGGGCACTTGATTTTATGGAATGCCACATTTCGGCACTTAAATACAGTCTATTTGCATATTAATTTTAGTTATTTATCACATCTGAAAAATATTTTCAAATTATTATTTTGTTTTTAAGCTGTGTTCATATTTGCTTTCATTTTTTCACTTTATCTTTAATTTTTAGATCTCACTTAAGCTTGAAATTATGATTTTTTTCAAGTCAACATCAACATTCACTTTGTTCTATTTGCGGTGTATTTGCGTTTTTAATACTTTCGAGATCTAGAATAAATCACGATTTCGTTGTCTTGCATGAACTGCAGGCCAGAAAGAGACGGGAAGAGATGAACGGAGAGAGGGGGCGGAGGGAAACACGCAATATTTTGCAACAACAAAAAACGGGCTGACAACAATAACATTTATTACGGAATACCGTTAGATGGCCAAACAACCGTACGAAAAAAATCACAGAAAAAAACAAAAAAAAAAGAAAGAACCGTGAAGAAAAGAGAAACACAGCTGATGGGGGAATGGGAGAAAGGAGAAGATAAAAGAGAGGAAGCAGAAAAAGGGATGAATCTTTTGATTTGGATTTTTCTCCTTTCTCCTCCTATCCCCTTGGTTGACCATCTCACTCGCACCTCAGCCGCTTCTTGCTGTTGTTTTTGTTGTTTCGCTCGAAGGAAGAGATGTATGTGCGAGCGAGAGGGGGATACGACTATTTCACCTGCCACTTTTATAATTTTCGCTTAAATCGAACGCCGATTCGCAGTAACGCTGTCAAACCATCGAGCCGTCTTCGGTAACCGCGGTTAATTCAGAAAAATTTACGTTTTTTTGAGTTTCGAGACGACTAAATAAACAGCTTGAGGCATCCACGCAGTGTGCCCGCCGCTTTTTCCGCCCGCAATAATCGATTTGTTATCGCCTACCGCTTGTCTGTTTTTCCATGACTTCAATAAATATGGTAGTACTTTCACAAGTAGGGTATTTACCAGATATATTATTGCGGGCACATTTTTCGCAGTCGATGGATTATAGAATGAATTTTAAATATACAATTTACAATCAATGTAAAGTAAAACTTCTATAAGAGTCAATAAATTAATTGTATAAAAAATTCTTTAAATGCAATCCAATTTGCCTTATTTTTAAATTTTAATTTAATATATTTTTTAAATTTTTTTATTTTTAAAACTATAAAGATTCATTCGTTTATTATAACATTAAATCAATTATCAATGATCATATTTTTAATTTCATAATTTCGGAAAATATATAGTTCTGATATGTTAAATACACAGACTTATAACCTAAGTAAATTGTAAAAGTATTGCATTTAAATTTAGGTGGATACCAGGGCTGGATGAGAGAATTGGGTTTAAAGCATTCGGTATCATCTGGTAACTCTACCCATTTTTTGACGAGTGTGACCAAATACGGAAGCGGGTTAGGGTTGATAAATAATAAACAATTTCACAATTCCTCATTTCGTCCCTTTAACCCCTTAAGAAGAATGCCCAAAGAAAAATCCAAGTCCCGCCATCGCAGCCGCAGTCGTGAGCGGCGAGATCATCGCAGTCCGGATCTAAAAAGCAGCAGGAACAGAGATCGGGACCGCGATCGTGAGCGGGAAAAGGAGCGCGACCGCAGGGACTACAAGGATAAGGAGCGTGATCGGCACAGGGAGAAGGACAAGAGCAGAGACAGAAAACGCGAGCACAAGAGCAGGAGGCGCAGGTCCTCATCCTCCAGCTCGTCATCATCCAGTTCGTCACCCAACTCTGCGTCCGGAGGCCCTCGCTCGCCGTTGGCCAAAAGCTCTATGAAGTTGCTCCAAACCCTGGAGGCGCGTCGTCTTGTCGAGCAAAAAGAACGCCAACGGAAAAAAGAAGAGCTGAAGGCCCAGGAAACACCCGAGGAGAAGCGTGCCCGTCGCCTGCGCGAAAAGCAGGCCAAGGAGCAGCGGCGTCGTGAGCGAATGGGCTGGGACAACGAATACCAGACGTATTCCAACGAGGACAACCCCTTTGGCGATTCTAATCTCACCTCTACATTCCACTGGGGCAAGAAGCTGGAGGTAGAAGGCTTATCCAATCTCTCCACCAAAACCGTAGAGGTTCTGTCACTGCAAAAGCAGCTGGAAAATCGCAGAGAGCTGGAAAAGGTGAAGAAACGGCGGCAGGAGAGGGAACTGGAGCGGCAGGTGCGTGAAGATGATCTTATGATGCAGCAGCGGGCCAAAGAAGCAGTACAGTTCCGCGAGTGGCAGCGCCAGGAGGATCAGTTTCACCTGGAACAGGCTCGCTTGCGCAGTGAGATTCGCATCCGCGATGGCCGGGCCAAACCCATTGATCTCCTCGCTCAATATGTGGCCGCTGGAAATGCGCCACTCGAGGATTCTCTCGAAATGCAAATGCATGAGCCCTATGTTCTGCTAAACGGCCTGCCCATGGAAGAGCTGGAGGACCTACTGGTGGATATAAAGGTCTACGAAGAGCTGGAGCAAGGAAAGCACATAGATTTCTGGAACGACATGATCACCATTGTGCAAGATGAACTGCAGCGGCAACAGAAGCTGAATGCGGAAAGCAGTTCGATGAATCAGCGAAGGGATGGCATTCACCAGGCTGTCGTCAAGGATGTGGCGGATATCTTCAAGGGTAAGAACGCCCAGCAGCTAGAGGAGATGAGGCAGCGCATCGAGGCCAAAATAAGTGGACGGGCGGACGGCGTCGACATCAGCTACTGGGAGAGCCTGCTTTCGCAACTCAAGGCTCACATGGCGAGAGCTCGTCTGCGGGACCGTCATCAGGCCTTGTTACGGGAGAAGTTGTTGCTTTTAAAGCGGGAGAATGACGATGATGCGACGCAGGAGGAGACGGCATCGCAAGTCAAAGAAGAGCAGATGGAAACCCAAGACATTGACGTCCCTGAGAATGGGGAGAGCTCACCAGTGGAAGAAGATGATCCCCTCAGGGAGCTGCGCGATGCAGTGCGCCTTTACCAAGCAGGAAACTATAGTCCGCGCTACATACGCGAAGAGGATTTCACTGGCAGACGAGTGCAATCCGAAGGCAACGACGAGCCGGAGACAGATGGAGCCCTTTACGAGGAGGAGGATGATGAGCGGCGGACGCAGAGAGCGCGTCTGCTTATCCTTCACCCAGAACGCGTAGACACCACTAACTTGACGCCGCAGGAGCTGCGGATGCGCAACGAAGCCAGGAAGGGAATGCAGGGTGACGAGGCGGAGTTCAGTGTGGAGACAACCCTTGATGCAGTGCCTCAACTGGCCACCGACAAATACCGTCCCCGCAAGCCGCGCTACTTCAATCGCGTGCACACCGGTTTCGAGTGGAACAAATACAACCAGACGCATTATGACATGGACAATCCACCGCCCAAGATCGTGCAAGGCTATAAATTCAACATATTCTATCCGGATTTGATGGATAAGTCGCAGACACCGCAGTACTTCCTCACACCTTGTGCCGACAACGGGGACTTTGCTGTGCTGCGCTTCCACACCGGACCGCCGTACGAGGATATTGCCTTCAAGATCGTCAACCGGGAGTGGGAGTTTAGCTACAAGCGGGGATTCCGCTGTCAGTTCCACAACAACATCTTCCAGCTGTGGTTCCACTTCAAGCGATATCGCTACAGGCGGTGAAAGGTTGGCTGGCGATGTGTAGAACTTACCGTGGATGACCTGAAACTTCTTTTTTTTTGTAGCCTTTGTTATGTCGAAATAAAGTGTAAGAACATAAATCGTCGAAAAAAGTCTCTAGTTTATACGATTTGTAATCGCTCATTATCATTTGAAAGATCCTTAATTGGTGAAGATACTCCTTGTATCTTTAATTTCTGCTATACATATCCTTTTTGTTTCATAAACTAATTAAGTCACATTTTTGCCAGTCGAAGACCTGGATCATTTT
The DNA here is from genome assembly GCF_018153835.1 of Drosophila eugracilis. Lineage (NCBI taxonomy): Eukaryota > Metazoa > Arthropoda > Insecta > Diptera > Drosophilidae > Drosophila > Drosophila eugracilis. The sequence goes on from NW_024573535.1 coordinate 1,441,269, forward strand.
TGGAGTAGTCAACTTTATAAGTCTGATTTCTACACGAAGTTTCGTATCACAGTTATATTTAAGGGTTACATATTTGGTAGAATCTTTAGTTTAAGACAAATATATATCCACCCATCACATCACGCTGCAATCCTTGATGGGCTGCTCCTGGACCTTTTCCACAGGCTCTCCACGTTCGGCCTTTTGAACTTGGGTCAGGACACTGGCATGCTCTGGAAATGCCAGGCAGGAGAGCTTTGAATGCACCAGCTGCCCATCAATTGTCACTTCGAAGGCTCCTCGGCGTCCTTGGCGGCATGTTATGTCCAAATCGGACGACGAGGCCAGCAAGAATTCGCGCAGCAATTGGCACTGTCCCCTGAAGTTGCAGACGCCACTGCAGGAGGGTTAAGTACTGTTATTCACCATAATTGTGGCTGAAAGCGATGCCTCTTACCAGTATTCTACCTCCACTTTCACCATTACATAAAAGTAATCAAAACAAAAAACAGCTGTCACAAAAGTATCGCTATCGTTTCGACACCGGGAGTTTATCGTTACACTTGAAAAAATATAATTAAATTACAAGATATATTGAATAAATAATATTTATACCTTTTTTCAACGATAACACCAGTTATATACTCTTCATTCATAAATTAAACTTTATTTCTTTGAGAAATTTGAATTATTCACAATTTTTGAAGATTTTCTAATCAGAAAAGCGATTCTGACAGTAAACTAATAAGAATGTGTTTGAAAATGAACCCAAGGCTTAACCCTTGTTAGCTCTAGCTCTAAGCAGTGTCTTGCAGGCGGCCGTGTGGGTTTTAAGCGGGAGTTCATCTGGAAATTAAAGGATATTAATACAAGAAACTAAAATTGGCGGTCTTTAAGCCACGTACATATCTTGTGATCGCCTTGAACCGGGAGCAGGATATTCAGTTGCTCTGGCTTGGTGCAGACAAAAACATAGGGGCTTTCCGATTCTCCATTGGGATATGCATCCCTGTACTCCTCCTGTGGCAGGCAACTGTCCACGTGGACGCAGCCTAGCAAGCTGCTAGTAGGATAATGAGTGGGGAACTTGATATCAGGGTCTGGAAAATATATTAAAAGTTAAAATTTATCTTTGTTGTATAATAGTATAAACTTACCCCCGTAGAGCACCTTGTAGAATCCCTCCATTTGGGCAATGTCCTCGGCGTGCGGTTCCTTGGAGGTGGAAGCTATCCACAATCTTCCACGATGTTCACTGTACCACACTCGTCCTTCGTGCCTTTTGGGAAAAAAAAGTATTAATTATAAGAAATCTTGAAAACTGACTAAACAGCTACACACTTTTTGATGCCAGCCACTAGCAGCGAAGCCCATGGTTGGTGCATCGACAAGCACTGTCGCATGTCCTGCATTTCCAGCAGTTCTTTATCCTGCACTCGATTGTAGATCCTTTCCAGCCCATCGCTGGCAGCTGTGGGAGCTGGCCAACTCTTAGATTCCTTGCTGGCCTTGTATACCGGCGGCTTGGCCATGTCCAAGTTAGGTGCGAGAGCCAAAGCTGAGTGGCCAGTGATCGAAGATGAACTCCAGTTAGATGCGCCACCTGACGATTTGGAAACCGCCGCCAGTTCACTTATTACTTGCTGTTCGTACTCCTTGGAAATGGTTGGCTCCTCTGGCAATTCCCGGCCAGCAAAGTCCACGCGGATCTTGCGCTTCAGCCGGCTGCCGTGCTTCATCTCCTGCATTTCGCTCTTCAGCTTTTCGTACTTCTCGCGCTCCACATCGCTGAGCCAAACGGAATTTTCCTGAAAATGGTTATTTTGTGAATGCCTTAATAGAAGATTCTTATTTCTTTCCCAGATTTCCCATTTTATGTATAATTATAGAACCCACCTGGAAGTAATCCAGCTCATCGTCAATAACCGTTGTCCTCTTCTCACTATTTTTGTCGTATTCCAGGAGACGATCCCTTTGGGCCAGGGCCTTGTCCAACCCCTCCTTGGAGGATTCCTTGGCGTTTTCCTTTCCGGACTTCTTGCCCTGTTTTGGAGCGCTCTTCGAGCCGCCCTTCTCCCTGGCCACCTTGGCCAGCTGCTGCTCCTCCTCGGGCGTGTACACAGGATCACCGCAGCACAAACAGGGGCCGCTGCCCTCCTGTTCGCAGACGATTCTACCGCACCCCAGGCAATTGTTGATCAGCTTGTGCTGGGCTGCCTGGCAATCGCAATGCCTTCGGCCCTTCAACAGTATAGTGTCTCCTTGGACTCGGCCATCGCTGGCATATAGATTGACGTACTTCCCTGATTTTCCCTTGGCCCCTTGGGAAGGATTTTGATTTGGGCCCTTGGCCGGCGATGTGAGCGGCATTTGTTTGATGGGCGAACGACTTTTGCCATTGTTTCGCGGCTGTTTCCCACTCAATAACATGCGGCGGCAATTCAGCAGAAACATGCGATGCTCCTCATTATCCTCGCTCAACAAGTTGCCAAAGTAACTGTCGAATTCATAGTCATCTTTGATGTTCAATATGGCTCTGCAAAAGAATTGCTTAATTTCAAATCAATTTATTTGGATATACCCGCCACTTACGACATCATCTGATCCGTGACCACACAGTCTAGACACTTGGACAGCGTGTCCTGCACGAATTTCTCCATTTTGCAGTCAAATAATGGAGTAAACCAAAAAAATTTAAAAAACACTTGTGAAATTACTTTGAACAGCAACGCAGGCTGATATCGACATAAATCGATATCGATAAATCAGCTGATTACCGATTAAACAGGTTCTTAAAAACTAACTATGAAAACATAATTATATTTTGAAAATTTCATAAGTCATTTCTTATTAAAGGTTTGTTACTTTTATGTTAATGATTTATAAATTTACTGTAGAAAATTTAAATGTTAAATACGGCAATCGTTAACCAACACTGTTTATACCATATGTTCCAAAATGTGATTAAATTTTCATAACACTTTTAAATACCCTAAGATATTTGATATTGGTCGAATATCTTATCATATCTTCAAATGGAAATTTATTTCTTAATAAGTAAATGCAAATATAATTGAATGAAATTAATTTAAGTCTGACTTGTATTCGATTAATATGTAAATAATATAAATAAAACCTGAACATTAGATGTAGTATTTATGAATGCATTGTTTACATAGATTAAATACATAAATGTATGATATTGAAAAATGAGGCAAATCATTATAGATTTTATCTTATCTACAAGAAAGTTATAAAACTAATGAAAATCTCAAAGATAGTTTGGCCTACATATATCTAAAACACAAAGCAGTAATATCAATAGAACGAACATGATAGCTAATGTATACTATCGTATATCGTTCTTAGAAAGAGTATGGCGCAACAAATGCGGCGATTGATTGCAGGCCGGCGGCAAATAAATAAAGCCCGATTCCCACTCAACTCAAATAGTTCCCAACATGTCTTCATATCACCCGGAATTCTCCGCATCGGAGCAATCGAAAATAGACGCGGAATTCTCTAGATTGGCCAGTAAGTGGAAATCATGGTGAAATACCTACTGTAAACAGATAACGGCATTAATTATACACATGTATATCAAACAGAGAACAGGAGTGTTTACCTGGATCATGCAGGCACTACTCTATATGCCGAAAACCAGGTGAAAGCCACCGCGGAAGAACTGCAGCGGAATGTGTTCTGCAATCCGCACACCTGTCGCCTCACCGGTGATTTCGTGGACCAAGTACGATTCAAGTGAGTTCATCCATGTCCGTAAATCATGTTATTAGAATAATAATATTTAATAACAATTCCATTGTCATTGGGTTGCCCTTGCGGGGGGCTTATAAAATGTATAGAATTTGGTTCTGAAGTTCCAAGGCAATAGGCCGTAAACAAGAAAGAAGAGCGTAGATTATAACATAAACATTTATTGTTTATTTTCTTAAAAGCTGTCAGTTTAAATACTAAATAAGGAGGAAATTTATGCTATATTACGTTATATACTTTTTTTAATATTAAATAATCAAGTTTAAACAATCCACAAAGAACTGTTAAAAACCAGTTATGTATCTATTTATAAAATCGTTTAAACGTTTTCACACAAATTGAGTATGATTATAAATTATTAAGTATAAAAACAATCGTAGTTCTTTGAAGATAAAATATTAAAAGTTTAAAATCTGTTCTCTACGTTGATAAAATATTATCAAAGAAGATTAGTATAATATAAAAAAAGGAATTACCCAAAAGCTCATCATCGGTTAAGCATTTTGGTATAGTTCATAAAAATTGTAAGTAAAAAGTATATAAATCCATAAAATATATTATTATTGTTAATCTTTTTAGGGTACTGGAATTCTTCAACACCACTGCCGAGGATTACCATGTGATCTTCACGGCGAATGCCACAGCTGCTTTGTCCCTAGTGGCGGATAACTTCGATTTCGGGTCATCGGGAGACTTCCACTTCTGCCAGGAGAACCACACCTCAGTGTTGGGAATGCGAGAAAGGGTCCAGGCAAATGGTATATATATGCTGAGGGAGAATGAAATCTCTGGCAGACTGGCCAAAGAAAACGGAGTTCGAAAGCAATCCGAGAAAACTGGGAACTCCCTTGTGACCTTCTCCGCCCAGTGCAACTTTAGTGGGTATAAAATTCCCCTGGATGCCATTGGATCAATCCAAAACGGTGGCTTATCCAAGCCGGGAAAACAAATTTGGGGTTCTAGAAGAGAGAAAGAAGAAAGCACCCAGAATGATTACTATATCTGCCTAGATGCCGCCTCTTTTGTGGCCACCAGTCCCTTGGATCTGCAGAAATACCGTCCAGACTATGTGTGCCTTAGTTTCTACAAGATCTTCGGTTATCCCACGGGAGTGGGTGCCTTGTTGGTCAGTCGACGAGGAGCCGAGGCCTTCGGAAAGCGTCGATTTTTTGGCGGCGGTACCATCAATTATGCATATCCTCATGCCATGGATCATCAGCTAAGGGAATCCTTCCACCAGCGCTACGAGGATGGCACTCTGCCATTCCTTGCCATTGTGGGATTGCTTGAGGGCTTTCGCACGCTGGAGAGATTAGTGCCCAAAACGGGGGAGTATGGCACCATGGAGAGGATTTCGAGGTATGTATTGGATTATTTTATCATAATAAAATATATAAATACAAATATTACCATATTCAGGCACGTTTTTGGCTTGGCCAGGTACCTGGAGAACGAACTGAAGCAGCTAAAACATCCCAATGGCGAACCCCTCATCCAGCTGTATAATAAAGTGGGCTACCAGGATAAATCCCGCCAGGGAGGCATTGTGGCTTTTAATGTGCGCACGGAATCGGGATCCTTTGTGGGGTTCGGTGAGATCGCCTGTGTGGCTGCTTTGCATGGGATTCTCCTGCGAACAGGATGTTTTTGCAACATCGGTGCCTGTCAGTTTTACCTAAATCTCGATGAAGATGCCATGGATGCGATTTACAAGCGAGCGGGTCGCATATGCGGTGACTACTTTGACCTGATCGATGGTCAGCCGACGGGAGCGGTACGTGTATCTTTTGGCTACATGACCACCATCCGCGACGTGGAGGAGTTTCTTAAGATGCTGCGCTCTAGTTATTTGGCCACCAAGCCGCAGCAGAGGATACAATTCATCGAAGATCAGGCGGAGCAACTGCCACCATTGCTAAAGGAGAGAGTCCAGCTGTTAAGGCCAAAACTACTCCAAATGGCTATATTTCCGGTGAAGTCCTGTGCCGCTTTCAAGATCGAAACGCAGGGCTCATGGCCTCTGACGGATCAGGGTCTGAAATATGACCGCGAGTGGATGATTGTGGACATGAATGGCATGGCGTTGACTCAGAAACGCTGCACGGAACTGTGCCTGATAAAGCCTGTGATAAGGTCGAACCAATTGGAGCTGCGGTTCGGAGACGATTCCTCTGTGTCAGTGCCACTTTCTCTGGAGGATCAGGCAGCAGACTCGGCGAAATGCGTCAGCAAAGTGTGCCGTCAGCCAGTGGAAGGATTAGATTGTGGCGACGAGGTTGCCCAGTGGTTGAGCCAAAATCTGGGCTTAGAGGGCCTCCGATTACTGCGACAATCGGGCCAGAGAAACTCTTCCAAGGATCAGCAGAAGCTAAGTCTGGTGAATCAAGCTCAGTTCTTGCTGCTTAACAAATCTTCCGTGCGATCCCTTCAATTCGAGGAGCCTTTGGACGAGACTGTGGATCGTTTTCGGGCCAATATTATCATCGATACGGGCTGTGCTTTCGAGGAGCTGGCCTACAAGGCACTGTCCATCGGCGGCATCCACTTTCAGGTGGAAGGTCCCTGCCAGCGCTGTGATATGATCTGCATTAACCAAAGGACCGGCGAACGATCGCCGGAAACCTTAACCACAATATCCCGCCTTCAAAAGGGTCGCATGAGATTCGGAATTTACATCACTAGAATTCCTCAGGACACGAACAATTTGGAGGGCAAAGACCAGCACATGACCTGCGGCGACATTGTCCTGGTGGAGTAAGCCCTTCTCACATCACATCTTCATTTGTCCAATCGGTTAGTTGACTATATGTATTTTATAGTTCTCAAATCATTTTTAAATATCTTTTTAAGCAAATTATTTTAGCTTAAGGACATATTTTCTGACTTAAATACTTAACTCTCCACCATACCAGCATAATCTTAAATGTTATTTTTTATTTAGTCAGCTTTCATTTTGCTTATACTTAATGTTAGTTTTATAAAGAGAAAACTTTAACAATCATGCACAAACATTCACGCATAGTTTAAGCTCAACGTAACCGGATACCTCTTGCCAGTTTCTTAAGCCTTTGAAAGGCCTTAATTGAAAAATAAACACAATCAAATCAATTTGTCTATACTAGAGTTTTTGGGGAGGGAAATCGAGTTTCGAATGTGGGGTTGGTAAATGTCACTTTGAATCAGGCGCCCATCACTCAATTAGGTTCCTAGCAGGGTTGTCATAAATGCAAGGAAAGCTTTTTAATACGAAATATAATATCCTCTTATTTCCCTTCTTTTTACTTTTAAATATATTTTATGTCTTATAACTTAAAAACTTGTCATTAAAAACCTTTTTTTTTTTAGAGATGATTCATAAGGGTACCTACTAATGTGCAAAAATATATTTTGACTGCAGATGTCCGACGGACGGACTGACAACCCTAGTGTCGGATTGCTTGTCTATCGATAAATGGACAATCCTGCTGTTGCGTCGATTGACGGGCAGCGCAAAGCAGCGAAGTGGACTGTGGCAGCGACGCCGGCAGAACAGAGTCCAATCGCGGTCACACTGGCGAGCAGAGCAGAAAAGCTGCTGTGTGGCGGAAAAACAATAAACGACACAATAAGAAATATAATCAAATATAAACAAAGAGCAGAAGAGGAACAATATAATATGCAAAATAATAACAATTAAAAACCGCATCACCAGCACACAAACGCACTGAAGCCCAAAGAGAGGAGCAGCCGAAAAGTATGCAGCAAAAATGTGAATAACTACTACCAAAAAAGAGGAAACGACAACAACAACAAAGCAGCAGCATCATCACACACACACTCTGTTGTTGTTATATAAGTGTGTGTGAGTGTGCGGGTGTGTGTGCGTGCGTAGTAGTAAAAATGTAGCAAAACAACAACTACAACACAACAAAAAAAACCCCAGAAAAAAATGAGACAACGAATCTAAGAAAATTTTGATACCACAGTTTTTGTTAACAAAAAATCGGAAGAAGAAGAAGGAGGAGAGAAACAAAAGGAAAAGTAGGAAAAAAACACAAAAGAAAAGCTAAAGGAAACAAGCAGCTGGCAGAGAGAGAGAAACAATTTGCCCCAAGAAATATACCACAAAAAATAAAAAGAAACGAGAGCGAGAGAGAGAGTGTCCATCATCCACCAATACAAATGAACATGCTACACAGTTTCAGCGGCGGCGGCGCCAGCAGCGCTGCCAACGCCACAGGCGACGCCAGCAGCGGTGAGTGAGAAACAGTTATTGTATTCGGCCCTTCTCTTTCCGTCCTTCACACAGAGAGAAATTTTGAATGATTAAGTATTTTATTTATGTGCGGAAAATCAGATTATATGGTGTAAAAGATGAATACCTAGGATTTGAAAATTATTGAATAACTATTAAAAAATAAATGTATTTTTCTATTCTTGTTGATAACGTTTCGGTCACTTTACTCGTTTCAAAGAAATATGGAGGCATATATATATATATTGATACTGAATTTTTTTCTGTGTACATTTTTGGCAACAACAACAGTGGCAAATACCAATTACATATCATGCATACACACACATATACACAAATCCCGAAATGCCAAAACTTTTGTCTGTGTGTGAGTGTGTTCTTTGTTGTTGTTCTTAACGTTGATGCGTAGAAGGTGCGAAAGTGAAATGATTTGGCGTCGTTTCTGCAAGAAAATAAAGAAAAAAGGAGAGCAAAAAGAAAAAATATATGATACAGTGGGCACTCATTTTAAGGGAAACTAAATATGTGCAAAGCTTTTTAGATCGATTTTTATTATAATTTTAAAATTGTTTTTAAAAGTATTTATTAAGTTAACATTTTATTTATTGTATTGATTTTGGCTTAACTTCAAGAAAGTTTTTTAAATAATTCATCTTCCAACAATAATAAAGTTAAATTTTTAATCAGAAAACTTTATACAGATAGAAAACTAATTAAGATTTAATTTTCAAAGAATTCTTTTATAGATCACTGTATATTGAAAGGTTAGGGTAGCGAAACTTTTTGTAATTGCTTCAATGAACCCGACGGGGTGGTGTTATACTCGTATATGGAGTATGGTATCCGGAATCTGGGGAAATATTCGGATAGACATGTACACACGCACATGTATATTAATGCCAGCTCCTTGGACTCGAACTTTTTGAATAATACTCTTCGATTGAGTTAACTTGAGTGGCGATACATCACAGAAGTTTTTCATGGATTCAAATTGGGAATATTATTTACTTTGTTTGATCGAATTATTGAGTACATAAAGACATAATTTATATATTATCCAACGAGTTATGAAAGTTGCGTAGCTGGTAGTTGGTAGTACAACGCACTAAGTAGGTCTACAGCTGTTTTCAATTGACTTAAGTTGAATTAAAGTTCCCCTGTTCATTGCCATCACAGAGAGGAGTTGGCGTTTGACATTTTCCGGTAATCCCTTTCGATATTTTTTATGCCCGGAAATTGAGAAAATCTCTGACCGCAACTGCCTGTGGCGGGATATTAATTAAAAAGGCAAATCGTTGCTGGACAGCAGATTGCATTCGCAAGGGATCACAGGTAAAGCTGCTGTAATTGCTTGAATCGATTGAATTGCTCGGTGTTCGAGCACCGAATACAAAGTACAGAGCACAGACCATCGACCGCAGTCCCACTCCCACGACCAATGCCAATTAGGTGGTATTACCCTGACCATGCGAAATGTAAAGTTCACGGCCAATAGGTCAATTTGGCATTAATCTGCTGTTTGTCTTCGCTTCCCATCCTGCCCTTACCTTCCTGCGCAGCTAATTGGCCATATAGAGCATATAGCGTGTACATATTGTATATATGGCGACCGTTAGTGCCGGACGGAACCGGTAATTGCATTACGTCGTTCGATGCGATTACGCTCGGTTAGTTCTACGGACGCCACGCCCCCTCTTACGGGCTGCCCTCTCATTTGAAAGTCATCAAATTGCCCGGCAATTAATGTAATCAGAGAAGCGCGCACAATGTCCGGGTTTCTTTTCTCACGTTTACCATTCACTGCTGCTCAGAAATTCCCCTACCAGCCAGAGACACTGGGCGGAAATGCATTACCGAAGGAGATTTAGAATGGTTTGCCTTGCTATGTAAGGGATAATATCGCAATCGATCAAAGTTAAGTGTTGAGGATTTAATACGGAAACATAATAGTATTCGATAACGCAAATATCTATTTAAAATATTTTGATGTAGTGTATTAACATTTATTTTCAGTGCACCTTCAGACTGCCCATTAATAAGTCGTTCTAATATTTATGATATTATTAAGATGTCATTTCGGAATACACAAATCATAGCATACTTTGCAGCGCTACGTGTGCGTAATAATTTATGAAGTATACGCACTGTTGCATTTTATTATCATTATTATTTAATATAATTAATGCACTCCTCGCAAACGCAATATATAATATATATGTGCAAGATTTGATAAAAAATTAATTCGTTTTTTAGTCTTACACACTAAGGTTTAGTATTCGCAATGCTAAAGTCCTTAAGAAATCCCATTACGATCCTGTTATTATTTTTTGCTTTTTTCCTGTGTACACACACACACATGCTGGCAAACGTGTGTGTTGCGTCTTTTGTTGGGTAACGGTAACAAACATATGTTTGAGCAATATGGCTGCCCTGGCATGGGATTTAATGATATGTGTGAGTGTGTGTGTGTGTGTGAGGGACCCTCCCATGTCGTCGTTTTTGTTATTGTGTTACTGGCAAATTAAAGAGGGTGCTCACACACATCCTTACATTGGCCATCCCTCTCTGAACGAAAAGAGAGCGCACAAAGGAAGAGAGGGAGAGAGAGAGAGAGAGAGTGAGAGAGCGAGTCACCGCCTTTCAGCGTCTCATTTGCCATCTCGTTTTGCCCTTCGTCCTGTCATCAGCTGTTTTATGTTGTTCAGGGTCAAGTGTGTGCGTGTGCCACTGTTAGTGTGTGTGTGTGTGTATTGGTAGCGTCGCAGGTGTTGCCCTCTCCCTTCCTCTCTCTTACCCTCTTTCGTCTCGCTCTGTTGTTGTAGGTTAGAATTCAAGGAAGTTTTTTAGCATCGAGTCAAGGTTACTACACACACACACAGCTGCACTCAGCACCTCCACGCTCAGCCACAGGCACAGACACACACGCACACACACACACAGCCTTGTTTATCGCAATGTTTCACTCAAATTGCAGCGGGAATTGAAAATAAACAACTTAGTGCATGTGTCGATGTGCCCGAATGCACTTCGCATTTTCCTGCCGCCTCCTCGCGCATTTCCAATGTGGTTTCTACAGGCAAAGTGCGGTATGTTCGAAAGTTTTAAAGTTTTTAAAGGCAAAATGGGTGTTTTTATACCAATACCATATAGATAAATGTTAAATTTAATAACGAATTTGAAATAATTTAGGAAAGAAATATTAATTAATATTTACCATGAAAGGTAATGGAACTTGGATAAATGTAAACAAAAATTTCAATATTTTTATCCATATAACCTTTTCTATTTCAAAAGTGCTATTTATTGCAAATATTTATAGACTTTTTTTTTAAGTTTTTTAGTCAGTAGAATTTTTATTATAAAGTTATGGCACTTTTATGAACGAAACAACTATTTTCACATTCATTTCAACCTCAAATTTTATATTTAAAAAATGTTTCTGAATTATGTGAATCAAATTGGTAAAATTATTAAGGTTCTTAAATATTTCAATTACGTAAATATATTTTCGTAAAATTAATAAATGCCAAAACATATTTTAAACATAAATTTTAACAATATTTAAATATTTTCCAATTTTCAAATACATTTAAAGGAAACTGTTTTGTTAAGTAATACATTTTTCAGTATCAAAACTCATCAAGTTACTGTTTATATAAAATAAAATAATTAATTAATTAATATTAAAACTGTTTATTTTCTCCCCTAACTTAAGTGATTGATTTGTGAGGCTGCACCGTTGCCGCTTTTCACTGTTTACAGAACTGTTGCAATTTCTTGAAAAGTTTCCCTTATCGATTTTGGTCCTGCTTGTGCCACAAGACCCGGATCCCGTGTCCTGGCTCTCAAGTCCCGGGTCCTGGACATTGGCGGGCCATGTCACGTAGCGGCGTAAATCCTTTATTTCCATTCTAATTAGAAGCGCGCCCGGCCCTACGTCTTCCCACCACTCAGCTCCTCTGCCAGCCCCCCCCCGGGCATCCACACTTCGTGGTCGTTTTATCCTATTAGCATATTTGTATATAGAACAATGCCGGGGCATTTACATGCGTGTACAGTGTGTATATGTGTGTGTGTGTGTGTGTGTGTGTGGAAGTTCTAGTACTGTAAGGAAACACCAAAGAAAATGAGTAGTCCTGCTTGAAGATTCTCTCTAATTTGTATTTTGTATTAGGCACTGGAATTTAATTTCTATGTGCAACAGGTTAGCAAGTTCCTTGACAAACTTGCCTTTTGCTTTTATTAAGAGCTGAAATATTCAATTTTCATTTATTAACAAAATATTTAATAGAATTTTAAAGGTTTTCATTGAAGATTTAAATTAGAAAACTCATTGTTAAGAGCAACTTGCCATATAATTTGATAAAACAGATATTTAGTTTAAATATTTATTTAAATTGAATTTAAAATTAATATTCTCTTTATCAGTAATCAAATATTTAAATATTTAATGCCCTCTTGATCGGAATATGTACACATTACGCATACGCACCGTGCGCTTCCATAAATGTTGGTTTTTATGGGTTTCAGTGAGGCATAGGGACGACGACTTTGTGCACAGAAGCAAACGAAACAAAAATTGACAGCGATGACAAAATGATTGACGTCGGTCGGCGGACTCCGAAACGCAAACGCAATCCCAGACGAGTTTGTGGGGCCACGCCATTGGGCACTAGGAACTGTGAGACCAAGGACATTGGAGGTTTCAGGTGGGGGTGGCACGGCGGCATGTGCTATCAATCAAAGCATATTTATCGGGGGAGGGCTCCGTTACGAGTGCTCTGTGGGGAAATAAAAAGGAAATGGGCGTGGAAGTGTCATGTCGGTCGTTAGGAGAGGTCCAGGGATTATCAATAACCGCACGAAGGCAAATAAGTAACTTCCAATTACGTGGACAAGATGCTCCTTCCTTCCTTCGTCAACCCTTTTGCATTTCTCTAGACATTTTGACTTTAATGTAAACAAATAATGGAATATGATTGGGATCTTTGTTTTATTTACTTTTATTCGTTTTAAGAAGAAAAGAAGATGTTTCTCTTGGACTTGGACTACCCTTTCTCCAGCTGAAAGTCAAATTTCTGTAAGCCCTGGCCAGGTTTTTGTAAAAATATGATAAATAATATTAATATTAAAAGTCTGAAAACTTAATAAGATTTTTGTAATTGTCCCCCTTCCAGCGGAGATTGAACTGAAAGAGCGGCTAATAGCCAGCGTGAAGAAAGAGGTGAAGCAGCTGATGGAGGAGGCGGTGACCAAGAAGTATGTCCACGAAGAGAGCAGCTCAGTGACCTCGCTTTGCGGCGCTGTGGAGGCTTGCCTGAGTCATGGCCTACGCCGGAGGGCTCTGGGATTGTTCAAGACCTCCTCGACCACGGCGCTGATCCAAAAGATAGCCAAGATCTGCCCAGAGGCGGACTACGTTAGCCGGCGACTTCTCGAACTGGAACTCGCCCAGGAGTCGCATGCGGTGAGCGGCAAGCGATCCTCCTCCAGCAGCGACAGCATTATCAAGCCAAAACTATTGAGCAAAGGCAGTGGTAGCAGCAGCTCTGTGACCACCATCAACACGGTATCCAACGGGGCGGGAACGGGCTCCGGAGGCGGGGCTATTGCCCCACTTGGCAAGTACCTGTGGATCCGTCTGGCCCTGCATGAGAAACGACTGGCCAAGATAATCGAGCATTTGGTGAGCAATGCCAGCAACTACTACGATCGCGAGGCGCTGGTCGCCGATCCGGACTACGGCTCCATTCTGAGCTCCCTGCTGGTGGGTCCTTGTGCGCTCGAGTTCACCCGGGCCAAGACTGCCGACCACTACTGGTCCGATCCCTGTGCCGATGAGCTGGTGAGCAAACTTGGCATTCTTGTTTTTAATTTATTAATTTTTTATAATTTTTAAAAATATATTTAAAGAAGAAAAATACTAAAAAGTTGATAAGTTAATTAATTTTTGATTTCTTTAAAAGAAAATCGCTTTTCATGATGTTTTGCCCTTACATGAATATGGTACTAACATCCCTTATTTCCCACCCCCCGACTAGGTGCAACGACACAGGATCAGCTCAGGCAACCGGACACCGCCCACCACCCACCGGCCCATCATAAACTTCAAGCGCAGCCTGCACACCAGTTCGGAGGACACGAGCAGTGGCTCCTTCAAGGCCTGCTCGCCGGCGAGTGTGGCCAAAGACTATGTGGAGTCGCTACATCAGAACTCCCGCACCACGCTGCTCTACGGAAAGAACAACGTACTGGTCCTGCCCAAGGATGTTTCGGAACCTATGCCAGGATACCTTAGCCTGCACCAGAGTATCCAGTCTCTGACGATCAAGTGGACACCCAACCAGCTGATGAATGGCTATAATGACGGCGATGGCGGCGACAAGAGCTTCTATTGGAGCTACGCCCTGAATATCAACGTGGACGAGATCGTCTATGTGCACTGCCACCAGAATCGTGGCGGAGACACTGGTGGCACCATTATCCTGGTGGGTCAGGATGGCGTCCAGCGACCGCCCATTCATTTCCCCGAGGGCGGACACCTACAGGCTTTTCTCAGCTGCTTGGAAACGGGTCTTCTGCCACATGGCCAATTGGATCCGCCCTTGTGGTCGCAGCGGGGCATTGGCAAGTTGTTCCCTTGGCCAAAGAGTGTGCGGAGACACATCCTGCCCTCGGTGATGGAGGCCGGAGGCTCTGTGGTCGACGAGACCCCCATCGACTATGTGTTCCGAGTGGTCAGCAAATGTCAGCACGAGGAGTTCTGTAAGTGGCCGCAGGAGACAGTTACTCCCATGATATCATCTTGCATTGTATTTTCCAGTGGCCAGTCATCCCATCCTAGAGTTGGGGCGATCGAGTCCGCGGAGGAAGCACCTGGGCAGCTGTTCCACCACCGGCAGTAGCGACTGCTCCAGCAAGAGCCTCTCCATCGACCAGAGCAGCTGCGAAACGCCACTGATCCAGGCCAGCCAGAGCACCAGTATCGAACTGGTCTGCTCCACGATGCGCAGGCAGATCATCTCGAGGGCCTTCTACGGCTGGCTGGCCTACTGCCGCCACCTCTCCACGGTGCGCACTCATCTCTCCGGCCTGGTCAACGGTCGCATCATGCCTGATCGTGAGTTTAAGTTCCCTTTTATATTCTTCCACCTAATCCTTATCTTTTTGCCACCAGTGGCTGCGGATGAGGAGGGTCTGTCCCGGGAAAAGTGGTTGGCTATGCACGAGGATGGCGTTGTCACCGGTGAACTGGAGCTCTATCGCCTGGTGTATTTTGGCGGCGTGGAACCCGATCTGCGCAAGGATGTGTGGCCCTATCTGCTGGGGCACTATGCCTTTGGCTCGACGCCAGAGGAACGGAAAAAGCAGGACGAGACTTGCAAGCACTACTACGAGACGACGATGAGCGAATGGCTGGCCGTGGAGGCCATCGTCCGTCAGCGGGAGAAGGAGAAAACGGCTTTGGCCGTGGCCAAATTGAGTGCCGAGCAGGCTCGCCTGGCGGCCAATGCTTCGAACTCGACGAATCCCCAACAGAAACTCACCAACGGCGTTCGCCAAATGGAATTGGAGCAAAGGAATGGCGAAGAGGATCAGGATGAGGAACATTTGATCTTGGATGAGGGAGAGAACGATGTATTCGATGACAATGACTTTTCGGATATATCTGATCCAGGAGACTTGTTCGACGAAGCGGAATTGGGCCAGGAAGCCGAAGAGCAGGAGCAAAATAATCCAGAGGAGGAGGAGGAGGTCTTGGCAAAGCAGGATGAGCAGGAGGAACGCGAAATTCCGCAACTCAGCGAGCAACTGGTCCTGGAGTTCCAGAACATCGATAACATGGAACCGCTGCGTCTCCAGGAGAACTGTTTCGCTGATTCCGAGACGGAGAATGATCTGGGATTGGGTCTGGATGGCAGCGGCAATATCCTGATGCTGAGCATCAAGAGTTCCCCCTCGACGAGCAGCTACGAGACGGTGGGCAACGAGTTCGTGGACATGGTGGAGGCCAAGCTGGAGGAGGAAGAGCCTCCAGGACAGCTCAGCAAGTTCCACAGCGCCGACGATGTGAGGTTGGACAACCAGGAAGAGGAGGAGACATCGCAGCCGGCCACTGCGGTGATAATAACAGAGGCGGCTTCGCTGGACGCTCTGGACGACGATCCCACCGAGGAGTTTACCTCAAGAAAAACCAGCCTGATGTCACCCCTCAACGAGGATATCACGGTGGTCGCATCGCTGGATGCTCTGCAGGAGCCCAAGTCTGCCTGCGTCTCGCCAGCCAGCTCCAATGGTGGTGTCTACAGTGTGGAGCTCCTGGAGCAGTTCGGCCTGAATCTCCACCGGATCGAGAAGGATGTGCAGCGGTGCGACAGGAACTACTGGTACTTTGCGAATGAAAACCTAGACAAGTTGAGGAATGTGATTTCCACGTACGTGTGGGAGCACCTGGACGTGGGCTACATGCAGGGCATGTGCGACCTGGTGGCTCCCCTCCTGGTCATCTTCGACGACGAGTCGCTCAGCTACAGCTGCTTCTGCAAGCTCATGGAGCGCATGATCGAGAACTTCCCCAGTGGCGGAGCCATGGACATGCACTTTGCCAACATGAGGTGAGTGTTTAGGGTTATGATGGGTTCCATTGCTAATCCTGTGATCCCTTTAGATCCCTCATCCAGATCCTGGACTCAGAGATGTACGATCTGATGGACTCGAATGGCGACTACACGCACTTCTACTTCTGCTACCGGTGGTTCCTGCTGGACTTCAAGAGGGAACTCGTCTACGACGACGTCTTCGCCACCTGGGAGGTGATCTGGGCGGCCAAGCACATTGCCTCCGGCCACTTCGTCCTCTTTCTGGCCCTGGCCCTGCTGGAGACCTATCGCGACATCATCCTCTCAAACAGCATGGACTTCACCGATGTCATCAAGTTCTTCAATGGTTGGTTAATATTGATAGGATATCTTATTAAGATAAACATGTATTGATTATTATTTTCAGAAATGGCGGAGCGTCACAACGCTCAGTCGATCCTTCAGCTTTCGAGAAACCTCGTTCTCCAGCTTCAGACGATCATCGAAAACAAGTAATCGGTGGGAGAAGGAGAAAGAGAAGGAGCAGGAGAGGAAGAGGGTGAAGATATATGAGAGCCATCGTCAGTCATCAGTCATCCGTCGTCAGTTCCTGGAGACCTCAGTTCCCGATCAGTATTGAGCAAGCGATGTACTAAGTAGCTAGCACCTAGGCCATAGAAACGTAGAATCGAAGTTAGAAAGCGCTTAGGGATTACATAACCAACCATATACCATATACCATATACCATATACCATATATATAGCATATACCATATAGCATACCTAACCCCCGTAGAGATTGCAATTAGCTGAGGCTCTTGCTGAGGGTTTTTGGGAGGCTTCCCGTAATCCGCAATGGTTTTTTTTTGGAAACGGCTGGGAATCGCTTAAAGAAAATTTAACAAAATTAAGGAAATTGTAGTGACCTGAAAAAAACAAAAGAAAATTTGAGAGAAAATCAAGTGGAAATCGAACAACGTAAAAGATAAACTATTTATACTTATACAATATACATGCATATATACCGATTATATTATATACAGGCAGTTGCATATTTATACGTTTTGTATATTCGATAGGGAATCAGGAAGTGGATCACGTTCATATATGGATATTGTATTAGATATCGTCTATATATGGCAATGCTGTGCGGCTGCGACTGCGGCCAACTGTTGTTAATGTTATGTTATCGATTTGGCAAATAATCAGATATATATATATTATATACATACACCTGTATCGAAAAGATGTTCAGGGGCAGGCATAGAAAGCTCTAGGAGTGAGTGGTTAGCTCTATGGAATAAGATTCTTGAGATGGGAAAGCGATTTAAAGTTTTTATACAAATGATATTACTTAAGAAATTATTTTGCAAAACGAGAAACCACTTTGATAAGAAAAAGCTAAATTAGGAGATTTGAAATCTCCTGAAATGTCCTTGCTCTGTATGCAATGATTTCAGAAAGTGTCCAGTTTTTCATGTTAAAAGTTTTAGGAAACTTAATTTCTCCCTCAATCTGTGAAGATTTGTAAGATTTTTTTATTATGACCACTCCAGGATGTTTCAAATCTATTCAGGAGATTTCAAATCTCCTATAATTCCCAGTGAGTTTTAGCTTCAAAAACTGTAAGCAATGAATTCAAAAAGATTTGAAATCTCAAGAGCTTTCCATTGCCTATAACCTGAACGAAAAATTGCAATTGTTCGCTTGGTAGATATGGTTTTCTCCTTTATTTTTGATTTGTAGCTGCAAGCGTTGAGAGAACATTTTGTACTCGAGTTGCCGCCCGACAGGTGGATCCTGGGGCTATATCTCCTCAATAGGTAAATCGAACAATTGCCAACACTCACACTCACACTCACAAACACAAAAAACCCAGAAAAATGTTACGAAATTGTTGTTGACGGCTGCGAAACGTTGAGTTTGTTTGTATTAGCAGAATTAATATGCAACCCAAAAATATATATATATATAGTATATAGAGTACGAGTATGTATGAAACTAATATTTATACAAATATTAACCCAACATAGTTATAGAGAACGGAATGTGTTACCGTTAGCCGTGTATTGTTATAATCGAAACCGATTCGTTGCTATTCTCAGGCAAAACTACCTAGTTTCTATCTGGTTTTTCGTTGTTTTTTGGTAAGTGCAGGCGCACCAAAAATCCCTCCACTGGGCTTATATACAACTTATATTATATAGAACTATATAGAGCAAACACTTTGTGTGGAAACTAACTAAGTTAATGCGAGTAGCACGCTTTTTGTGTATGGAAAAAAAAACAAACCACTTGGAAAATCGAAAAACCAAAAAAATACTTAATGTGATTTCTTGTTGCTTCTTTGAATATTGATATTTTTGTAAGCGCTAAAACGTATACATATATACATATATATATACACATAACGAAAGAGAAGGAGACGGCAGGCAACAGAATGAGATGGCGAACGAGAGCGAGAGGAGGATATATTTTACACTTGGCTGGGGACAAAGAGGGGGATAAAGAAAGTCAGTCGAGTCCAACCAAAATTTTGGCCACACTTTTGATACAAATATTAGACAGAAGATCTTCTGATCCACCACTACAATAAAAATCGAAAAAAAAAAAAAGAATTCAAAACCCGAAGAGCAAGGCAGGAACTCTCGCTATATATATATAATATATTATGTATCGTAATCAAGCTAAGCTGTTTATACCCGTCTGTGTAGAGACGCCACCTATAGAGCCCGAGCATATAGAATATTACGTTACCCACGATTGTAACCACATATAGCATACGCATGAATATTACGAATATCCTATGTTCCGAATGAATCTACATGAAGGCCTCAAAAACAAAAAAAATACCATAGATCAATGTATAATTTACCAAAAACATGTCGACGATAACAAAATAAAAGGAATTATGTAAAATGTTTACAAGAAGACAATCTGCGTATTTTCTCGTGCTTTTGCATTTCAGATTTACTTTGATTTATTTTGCTTTTAATTTCACTATATTATACTATTATTTACTATAATCATAAAAATATATTAAACATCTGATCTAAAAAATCTGAAGTTTTAAGGTCCAAACTTGTTTGAGTAACAACCAAGTCTATTTGAGACGATTTCCTTATTTCTTCTTGATAAAAGCGCTTAAGTTTGATCTCATAATGGGTCCTTTATGGGAGCTATAATTTATCTGCTATCACAAATGGTCTTTAAAACGATAAACTGAGTTCGGCAACGACTCTCTCTTTCTCTCACTAGGCCACAGTGTGCCCCCTTTAATCGTAGATTAATGTGGTGTACTTTCCTTGTTGCAAAGTTGCAATAAAAGGTAAAAGATGGCATTTCCGATCCTATTATGTGAATATAATCCTGATCAGGATCACAAAACATGCTGATTTAGTAATACCCTATGTCTGTTCGTTTGTCTCTATGAACATCGTGATCTCAGGAACTTTTAGAGATTTATAAAAGTTGAGATTACAAGTTAACCGCGCTTACTCCTACGCCCACGCAAGTCTCAAAAATAGATGGCGCTAGTAACACAATACATAGCCCATACACATTACTTTCCATTACAAGGAATCATGTACAGTTATCATATTTATTTTTAATTAGTAAATAGAATAATGGATATCTTATAGTCTACATCTTTACTATCCCCTCTTCTTGTTGTTGTTTTGTAATTGTTGTAATTTGAATTCCATTTGATGGTAAAAAGGTATTCAGTTTTGCAACCACAACAAAAGCTTGATGCTAAAACCATTTCTTTGTTTATACCATAAAGTCCCTCGCATCTGGGCTACAGAAATGGCATAGTTTGCCATTTGTGAGGTCATTTGGAAGTTCCTAAAAATGCGGCGTTCCATTTATTTGCCAAATCCCCCCTGGAAAGCAGCTCCCGTTCTGCGTCCCGCATCCATTTGCCTTCCTTTTGCCTGCAGTGCGGAAATATTTGTGCTGCACAGCTGGATGCCCGTGCCCTAGCAAAGAATGCTGGCCAGGATTCCCGCTTAGCCAACATTGAAATTCGCTTCGCCTGCACCTGAGACCATAATTGAAGAATATTTCGGTACACACGAATCCGCAGTGAGCAGGTTATGTTAAGCACTCTAATGGCTCCATCGACGGGTGGCGGTGGCGCAGGGTGGCGCTGGGTGGCTTAGGGTGGTTTACGCTAGTCTTAGGGTGGTGCAGGGTGGAAGGTTGCGGGTTACATGGCCAGGGCGCAAACTCAATGCGAAGCAACAGCGGGCCACGAATTACACCGAAATGTTTTCATCCAAATTTGGGGCAGACTTGTGTGCATGGTGGGGGTGTTTGTTTTTTTTTTTTTTTTTTTTTTGTGGTAGGGGGTTCCTAGAACTATGTGGGGAAAAGGGAGAGTGGAAGGGGCAGCGCGAGAGTGTGGTGGAGGGCTGGTGGTGCGGCGCTCAGCAGGGCATTTTTTGGCATGCTGTCCTGTTGCTTGTGGCTGGATTTTGCGCCACACAGCCAGCGACTTCGACGTCAGCAAACTGCCAGCTCACATACACGCACGGGCGCACAGCAGCGGGCATAGCAATAGGTCTATTGACATGCTGAAGTTATATTTAATCATAATCCTGGAAACCCAGAAGTCCGCTAATGTTGAAGTTCACTTTATCAGTATTCCTTTAGATTGGATCTTTTCTTTAAGGAATTTACATTCACAGTTGTGGCCACAGCTGCGGTCATACTATTAGTGATCTTAAGCATATCGTTTTGATCTTTCCACGTTGCAGATATCAAAGGAGATATTGCAGATTATAAAACTTTTAGTTAATTAAAATTTAACAATAATCTTTTTATTTCAACCTCCACTGTACGCATGTGCGTATGTGTGTGGCGGCTCGAAGTGTGAGCGAGACGGGCGAAGTGCGAAAAGCTCCCAAAAACGAGAAGTAACGGGAAAGGTGCGATGGAGAGAGGCAGAGTTGCGGAAAGTGTGAGGGGATATGCTCGTAAGCTTCGCGTTGTGTTACTGTTGATGTTGCTGTTGTACATGTTGCTGCTGTGCATGTACATACATGTTGCTGCTGCTGCTGTGGCTGTTGGTATTGTTCTTGTTGTTGTTGTTGGGAACCCTGTTACATCAGTGGTGCCAGGATTTTAGCGGAAATTATATACTTTCTTTGGGAAAAGCAATAAAAATGGAAAAATCACTCCAAGAACTGATATTTTTCACTAGGAAAGGGTAATTAAATAATAATCAAAAGTAGATATACCTGTAAATTAAGTTTAAAATAATATAAAATAAGTTTAGCTATATATATTATCTTACAATAAATATTATAAAAATATTTAAAAATCTGATTTATTAACAAATAGAGGTCCCTTTGAGATTTCTGTATAATATTTCTCATGCCATGTTTAATTTTTTATTTAATATTTCAGCAATTTGTTTAGTTCTTACCCCAAGCTAAACCTTCTGTAAGTTGCAGCTCCTGTTGGCCGCACTGATGTTGCCTGATGCTCGGTCTCATGTTGCTGCCGCCGATGTTGCCGTCTTCCATTTCGGCTTTCATTTCGATTTCAGTTTCAGTTTCCGCTTCAGTTTCGCTGCGAAGTTGGTCGCGTGCACACGACGCGCTCTTCCTGGAAAATCTGGAAAAGCCTCCGACTTGCTGCCGAGTGTCTGGCCCTACTTTTTTTTTTTGGTTCTTTAGTTTACTAACTTCTGAGCTCTCTGGCTAGCCAGTTAGTTCAGTTGGTCAGTGAGTCAGTGAGTTAGTGCGTCAGTGGGAAAGTGAGTCGTCCGATGGGCGAGCGGGAGGCAAACGTCTTTGCCCCACCCCCTGCGGCGGCAGCCAAATTATTTATAAAGGACAGCAACATCAGCAGCAGTAGCAGCAACAGCAACTAGTTGGGCAAGCGGAAAAGCAAGGAAAAATCGAGGAAAAGCAAGGAAAGCAAGGAAAACGCACGCTGCCACAGGCGACACTTTGCTCTCTGCTGGCGTCTTTTGGCGCTTTGCTGGCGTCGGCATACGCAAAACAAATACAAATTTTCGAAATACATTTTACGCGCGCGTGAAGAGGAACGGAATTACGGCGAAAAGCTTTGGGCAATCTCCGCAAGCCCCAAACACACGCCCACGCGCACCCAGAAACGCTACGCTACGCGTACGAAATGGTGCAAACCAGTGCAGGTAATAAAAGTGATCACCCCCTGTCCCCTTGCCACTCAATGTCCAACCGAAAACGCACGAAAACCATCCGTTTTCATAGCAGGGTGTCTAAGGGTGTCTTTTTATACATTTTTAAACTGACTTTATTTGAGGAAAAAAGTAGTAAAAGTCGCTGATTAAGCAGCTACGAAATCCTCTCGTTCCGCTAAAGTATTTTTCTTTCCCAATTTTCAATCTCAGTTTCACAAAATAAGTTATTAAATAAACGATTTTTTTTATTTTTCCTCTCTTAAGTTCCTTTTGTTATGCTTATCTGCTTGTGTTTTCATGGAAAATTCCTTTCAAATAACATTTAATGCATTCAAAAAGTCCAAAAGTTTGTAAACATGCCATTTTATAAAGCCTCTTAAGTATAAATATTTAATTTAGATTTTTTAATTGATTATTTTGAAGTGAAAATTGAAAAATTGCATATAAAAGTGATAACGGGGCGTATGAGTGCTACGCATTGTTTGTTCTTTGCCAAAAAGACGTAGTTAAAGTTTATTGCGAGCTATTTGCCAAGAGTATTTGTAAGCCTTTAACTATATTTTAACAAAAATAAAATATATTAATTAGCAATTATTGTGAATTGCTGGTTTTTGAAGAAAAAAAGTAAGCTCTGAAGATAAGCTCTAAAAATAATAATAAACAAGCTCTGCAAATATTAATTTTTGAGACAATCTTTATTATAAATTAATTTGAAAATACTAAATATTATAACTCATAAAATATAATACACTTCCACATAAAAATATAATAAACACAATACAAAATATAATATTACCTTTGATAGAAAATTTCAAATTAAGTCTTAGACTTTTCAAGAATTTTCTTTCTTTGAGTAGCCCTCAACAAACCTTGGGTTAGTTGATTAAAACCACCATGGCAGCTGAGCAAGGATTAAACCTTATATCTTATTTTATAATACAATACATCATAGATAATCCAAAATGTTAGCTGCACTCGCGATACACCCTAGTGGGATATGTGCACACGTGTGAGAGCCAGATAATTCCTGCATTCGAGCATCGCTATTCATGTTTTATAATTTCGCAAGAATTTCGTGACTCCGCCCACTAGAAGCGGCTAAAGCGATGAAAGCTCTATGCAAATATATATATATATATCCATATGTACATATATAATTCATTCAGGTGTGCAGGACTTGTGCAGGTTTTATCAGGTGGCGAAGGGTGGTTGGCTGTATGGCTGCACGGGTTTATGGGTGCTGCATTTCCCGGTAATCCTAATCCTTGGCAATCAATGAAACTGCTTTAAGTGGCAAAGGCAGACACACACACAAACACACACACAGTCAAGGACACGAATGTGTAGCTTGGACGAGCAATTTACTCTGGCCCGCCTTTCTTTGCTTAGCTCATCTGTTTGCCATTGGGATAAGCCATCTTCCAGTGGCTGGAGCACAGAGAGTGCTCTTGATTTGATTAAGGCAACAGGTACACTTGCCTAATTGCTTCTTTAATTTTATTTTTTCATTTAATAGACTTTATTTTTAGCTGCTGCTTGGCCTTGGCCCTTGCCACTTGCCTGAAGATTCTAGATTAACATTTTCAAAATGATATCAAAGTAAACATAATTTACTTTTATAAAAAGAGTAATTCTTAATAAATATCGAAATGGATTTTTAAAAACAATTACTAAGAATTATATTTGCAATGCCCGCTGCTGTTTGGTTTCCTGCTCGATTCCCATCGGTATCTCCTGCGCCAGACAGACTTCCCGTGGTTCTATCTGCACTCCGGTCATTCTGGCCAATGTCCGGAGTCTGGAGTCTAAAGTCCGGCATCCTGGAATCGAAGTGCAGCGGGGGTTCTTCTCCCCCACCCAAACACTGACTGATGAGCACGGGCGTAAAACTTTTATGAATGAACCTCGATTGGCCGCATCGATGTAGCAGCGAAATGTGGCAATTCCAAGAGCCGTAGTCAAGGCGGGGGCGTTTGTTTATGTTTTAGCAAGCCGGCCTTGCCTTGCCACATGCCCCCCATGACCGACCCTCACACACCCATTCCCCAACCACCCACATCGCGTTATTCCCGATGACGTGGCCATCGCCTGGCAATGCTGATGATGATGTGGCCATCATCAATTGCTCAATTATGGCATTAGCTAAAAGCCAAGACCCGTGAGCTTGTGGACTCAAGGCGGCCTCGATGAGATTGACTTGGCCAAGTCCTGGCTCAATGACGCCCATTGTCGCAGATCAGAGTGAGCCCCCAAGGAATGATGACCATATGCATTTAGCCATAAAAGCTATACAGTAAATGGGAAGAGTAAAAGTATTTAAAAGTTCAATACCACAAAGGCAGTCTTTAATCCATAAATATATGAAGAAGTTAAAGCTATATATAATATATTAATTACTACATATGTTATAAGTTTGATTGCAATGTAAAATGTAGGGAAAACTATAAATTTAGGAAATAGTTCAGTATTAAGTTTTAACTTTCAAAACATAAACAACTTTATTTGAAAAGTTCTTTGGAAACTTTCTTAATTTGAATCCTTTTTTGAGAATTAATGAACAGAAACTTTCTGAAAATAAACCCCTTTTTAAAATGAACTTCTCAAATTGATAGTCAAAGCAAACATAAATGTATGCCTTTAGTTTGGGTTTAAGGCTCCTCATTTTTGGTTCAACAAGTGCAAACGTGGAGCTGAGACATATGGGTTTTCGAAAGGCTGCTTATTGGGCAGGTCCACCCCAAAGTACATACGACCGTGCACTTAACGCCCCGTTGACAGTAAAAGTAACAGAGGTCAAATGGAAAGCCCTGTGCGCCTGTGAGAGTGCCAGTGCTCATGCGTCTGTGTGGCACACGTGTGTGCAAAAGCACTGGCCACAAAGTATTGCATACTTCTTGGCGACGTCGAGGGTATGCCGGCACAAAGAACATTTTATTCCTTGGAGAAGTTAAAAAGTATGATTTATTTTTTTAGTTGTTTGAGTTTGAAATATGTAATTAAATATTTAAGAAATCAAATTGATTGAAAAAAATCTTAAATTGTTTATTTTATGATACATCTGTTTGAGAATATGCTTTAAAAAGTCAAATTTCTTTTTCAATTTCTTTGCAAAATATATTTCCATATAATGAAATATCCAATAGTAGAGGGTAGAGGGTAAAGCTTGTGCCACAATCGTAGCTTTGTTGTTTCTGGCACGTCCTTCTGTCTTTCATGACAAAGCCATCAAAGTGTGGGCTTACTGTCAGCGGCAGAGTCGTTATCCTGACGTGCGTGTGTCTGCATGCCCTGCGTCCTGTCAGTGCCATTAATATTAAAGCCCAAGCTAGGCTCCTTCAAAATTAAAAATCCACTGTCTGGTCATCATTAATTTCATGTCAGTCCGTGCTCGGCTCCCCTTTTAATAGCTCTTTTCGGGCCAGACCCAGTTGCCAGTTGCCAGTTGCCTTCCCTTTCCCAAATTCCCCTCGAAACTTGGTCCTTTTCCAAGGACTTTCGGTTAAGGAGGGGCAAACAAATAGCCCAAGTTCTTCAAAGAACGGCATTCCTAAATGTCAATCAAATGCCTTGAAAAGAAATCGCATTGTTTGGCAATTCTTTTTTGAACAGATAGTTGGATGGACAGATGATGGGCACCTGATCGAAGTTCGTTTACAAAAATGCCAAAGCTTATATGGCAGGAGAAGATGTGAAGAAAAACTAGCAGGAAGGTTTGCACATTTCAGGAATGTGTTTCAACAGAAAAAGACAAGCGAATCTTCCTTTCTTAGAAATGCAATTTATTTTTAATACATTTCTCAAACTACTCTTTAGATTTAAATTACAAACATTGTCTCCTGCTGAATAATTGACAAAGTAAGTGGGTCAGAACACAATGTCAAGATGTCTTGTGTGAAAGTATTTATTATTCTGGAGCCATATCGATGCCTTTGAGTTGGGTTTAACAAGGTTTTTGTGGAAATCACAGCAGTCACAGAAATGTTGCCTACTTTTTCGGGCATCGAGTCAGCTTAATCAAGCGGCAAAAGTCGTGGGTCGGGTGTGTGGGACTGTTCTGTGACTGTCAAAGGTCAGTGCATTCCATCATGTGTCACCCATTCAACGCACGATGCCTGCACCAGTGCCCTCTGACCTTTCCTGGCCCTGCACTTGATGCATTCGAAATGGAAAATGGCAAATGGCAAAAATGAAATGGGAAATGAAACTGTTTTTCCTCTGCCTAATTAGGCATTCTGGTGGGCGTGTCACCCTGAATGCCCAGTGCTTGTTTGCCATAGTTTTCCGGCTTGTTCGAGCATAAATTCCCTTCTCAGAGAGTCCCAGTTTTCTTATTTTCCTCCAGCGTAAGCTGCTTAAATGCCCCGTGCAATTTCGCTTTGCATAGGACTTGACTACAACGCCCACGGCGAAGGAAAAACTGCAAGTTTTTCTCTTTTTCCCGCTTTGCCAACGCGGCGAACAGAAGGCGAATTAGCGCAAAGTTCAGAGGTCAATTGAGAGAGGGGCGGGGAGCGGCTTTCTGTACGGTCGGACGTGGAAACCCGGCGCATATAATTTTAATTGCAAAGACCAACAAATTGCATTTGGCCACGTCGTGGGCGAGTAACTGCAGCATCAGCTCTACGAGAAGCCCCGCGACTTAACTGCGAAAAATTCCATCCTGGCATTTTCCTTAACGCGGCAACTGCTCCAGATTTTCCAGTCCTCAGTCTTCCCTGGCTGATCCCTATTTATTTGCAATTTTCACAGCATTCAGCACAGTCCGCTGGAAAGAGGAAAATGTAAACCTTCTATTTAGGTTAAGTTTTCAATGGGATTATCTTTATGTATTCACAATTTTTGCAATATTGAAAATATTTATGAAATTTGCAATTCAATTTTCTGCATTTTTGTTGAATTAATCAAACTTTTTTTAGGCTTTCTGATTAACTATACCCGTTACTTGTAGAATAAAAGGGTATACCCGATTCGTTGAAGAGTATGTAACAGATAGAAGGAAGCGTTACCGACCCTATAAAGTATATATATTCCTGATCAGGATCAATAGCAAAGTCGATTAAGCCATGTCCTTCTGTCCGTCTGTCCGTCCGTCCGTCCGTCCGTCCGTATGAACGCTGAGATCTCTGGAACTATAACAGATACGAAGTTGAGATTAAGCATGAAGATTCTTGAGGTCCCTGGACAGCGCAAGTTTATCCTGCCACGCCCATTCTAACGCCCACAAATCACGAAAAACTGAAATCGCTTAACTCTCAGGAACTATTAGAGCTAAAAGGTTGAAATTCAGAATGTGTGATCTTTAGATTTATCCATTATCCGGCCTAACCTACCCATACGCCCACCAAGCGCAAAAGACGGTTTTCGCATTTTCTAGAAAAGCTGATATCTCGGTAACTATAAGTGATAGCATGTAGGTTCTTATGATACGAATTGTTTTTTTTTCGATCAAGCCACTCCCACTCTAACGTTCACAAACCCCGAAAAACCAAAAATGCGAATATCTCGGGAACTAAAAGAGCTAGAAAGTTGTAGACTACGTATTTAAAAGATGCCACTGCAATTTGCATCTTGTATTCATCCGGTCACGCCTACTCTTACGCCCACAAACCGCGGGAAACTGTGGCGTCTATAATATTATAGTGAATGTCTTCGTTTGACCTTGTATTTACCAAAGAACTTTCAAATCGAAATATTATTTTGCTATTTATGAAGAAATTTAGGTTATAAGGCCTCACACGGCTTGTGACGTCACTATCAGTTACTCAACATTCCTACTCCGACAATAGGTGGCGCTTGGGAAATTTCATCTAGCAAAATGAATATTTTAAAATTGTGTAAAACAGTAAGGGGTATCTTATAGTCGCAGCTCTCGACTATAGCGTTTCCTCTTGTTTTTTGCTTTATTTTAACTTTTTTGCGGAAGCAGTTGTTGTTTTTTTTTGGTTTTCTACTTTTTTATTAAATGGAAAAAGCCACTTTAATGCCACTCAATTCAATTATGCCAACAAATGGCATTTAAAAAGTGCGTGGAAGGGGATTTAATGCAAAAAAGTTCAACCTTTGCGGATATTCAGTGAGGAAAAAAATCTTTTTTATAACAAGATTACCTGTTTTGAAAGGAATTCTCAGCTCGAGTGCTGGAATTATATAATTTTTCATAAAAAATGATTTTTGCAAAAGTATTTTTGATTTAAAACTGATGTAAAGACGACCTTTGTTAATAATTAAGAGGATTATGTAAAATAAATATCTCAAGTTCCCTACTAAATTTATATGATTTTCAGTTTGAAATCTAACGATGCATTTTTCTTACTAGTAAAACTTCTAAATATTTTCCTAGTTTCTGCATTTACTTAAACACATTTCGATTTTGTATATTAATTAAATTTGCTATGAATTAGTTAACTCAAATAGAAACCTAGCAGAAGATCTCATTAACAAGGCTAATAACTTTTCGTGTAATTGTGGCACATACACTCGTATGTATGTAGAAAGGAACATGCGAAGAGATTCGAGGCTATTTAAGGGCACTCAGACATTAATTTTCCCCTCGATTCCGTTCAATTAAGGGTCTCCTTTAAACTTCGATTCCCCATCTCAATCCTGGGGGGAATCGAGTCGAAGTTTTTCTTCGGTCTGGCTGCGGTCTACTCGAATGCGAACAGCCATGCTTAATGCAGTTTGCGTGTTGGGCCCAAACCACACACACACACATACACACACACACACAATATGTACAATACATTAGACTGTAATTAATGTCGCAGTTTCTATTCACACACACACACACATATTTATATATATACATATGTATATAGATGTTTATTTATTTAGTTATCTGCTTATGCGGGTGTTTCTACATTTTCTGCCAGATAGCAAACCCCAAAAAACAAACAAAACATCCAAGAGAAAGGCAGCAACAAAGTCACGCATCGCAAAAAAAAACACACAGATATATAACCGATAGGAGGTCGTGTAATGAGCTATATACTCAGAGAAAATATATCCTAAAATAGGGGGTAAAAATATTACAAAGACTTACTTAATTATGATATCAAAATACTTTTGCTTTCCTTTTCAACAACCAAAGAAAAGTTAACACATTTACTTAAGGTGTTTATATAGTAACCTTTAACCACTTCACTTTCTTCAAGTGTATCAACATCTGTGCTGTGCTTAGATCGTAGCCTGATTTTATTGCAGATTCGAAAGTGTCTCTCCCTGGCATTGTCATTGCCTTTTGTCCACTTTAGTCTTTATCTTAATTCCATAAAAATAGTTGTCAGTTTGATGGCCATTAGATGTATCTGCAGCCATGCCGTGCCTGGACTTTGATTTTAGATAAAAAGGCTTGAACGAACACAGCCTGGCCTTTCGAACGGAAATTTATAGTGGCGAAAGTTGCCAGCATCTAAGCCTTTTGTATTGAATATTATTTGTGATCCAACCAAGAACTGTATTTGAAATGCAAACCATTTGCAAACACTCCTTGAATTAGAATTAAATTCAAGGAGAACCCATTTAAAGAGCCATAACTCCTTGTAACGGCCACAAAGGCGTTGCAGGGTCATAAAACCGAAATTAGACGAGAGCCCGGGAACATCTAAATACGTGTCCGCATCAAAATAAATATCGAGGAGCTAAACGAACAGAGTGCGGACCAGCGAACAGCAAAAGATTTCGGGGCGATGGAAATAGAAACATTTTATTTAAAACGCTGCTAGAAAACGCTAGGAATAGCCAACCACACCGTTGCCCCCCCCAATTTGCCGCACCCCTTAATTAAGGTTCGGCCTTCGGTGTGTGTGTGTGTGTTTGGCCCAAAATGGTTATTGAGCCTGTTTAAGCCATCAATTGCCATTTGCTGGGCCAAATGAATTTACGATTACAGGAAGAGGAGCCCTCTCATAGGAGGCAAGGACCCAAGAAGCCCAGCGGACGGGCTTTCGCATATTTCCTGAACTTGGGAGAAACTGAAATTGATTTTCACTGCGGCAAAATTCGCTCTTGATTGTTCTGAGGATAATTGATAAAGTTTCTTTCTTGTAGAGCTTCTGGATTCTGTTGCTCGAGAGTTTCCTTTTTATTGGCCAGGGGATTCTAAAACGAATTTTCTCGGCTTGGCTTCCTCCACTTGGATTTTGATTTTCATTTTCACTTTCACTTCAGCAATTGATTACTCATACGCCAGGTGGGCACCCACTTTTGGGTAATTAATTTGTTACTGGACACTTTTGATTGCAGCTTCAATTGCCCTGCAAAATGTTTGCCAAATTTCCAAGTAATTTAAATCAAATAACCACCAACAATTAATCGCCTTTCTTAACAATTTATTGCAAAGTATTTATGGTTTTCCGGTTTATTAATTAAGTTTCTACTTATATTAATTTAAATCTGAGGAAATTCTTGGACACATTTTAAGCCAAAGATTTAGTTTGCCGATTGCGGTGGGTAACATAAAAATTTTACTGTCGCCGTGAGCTTTAAGGATGGCTTTTACGGCTTGCTTGCACCTATTATTGTGTGTGTGTATGTGTGTGTGTGTGTGTGTGTATGTGTGTGTTGACCTACAGCTTCTCCCGGCGGGACAATCGCTGGCCAAGACCAAGACCGTCAAGCTCATCAAGGTCATTGTGGAGGTGACCCGCTTCTGCCCTCTGTCCATCCATTTGCCATTGATGATGCTGCTCCGGCTGGACGATCCCAAAGGGTTTCCAACCAACTTTGTGGCCATCAGAAATGTCGATAAAGTTGGTAAGAGCTACCTTACTGGGAGGAAAACTTTCCACATATCTCCCTTCTTTACAAAATGAAATTGAAGGTTTTTTGTTTTGTTTACTAACTAAATTTATTCGAGAAACAATATTTAATATATATTTAGGCACTCTGTTTATGCAAGTACAATGTACTCTTACTGTGCAATTATCTGAGTATCTTTCATTATTTACTTTCATTTGGCCGCGTCAACAGAGGCCAGGACAAACAAATAAATAAACAAATCAGCAAAAAGCAAATAGCAAATACCGAATGGAGAATGGAGAATGGAGAATGGCCTGGGCAAGAACTTTCTCCACTTTCTAGCCAGCATATTTGCATTCGCCGGCTGATGGCTGATGGCTGATGGCAAATGGAGTTATTAAAACTTGTTGCCAAGGCCTCCTCGTGCTGCGAACATTTAAATGCTAATTACATGCAATGGGCGAAGGAGAATAGAGGAGAAAACTAACAACAAGTGTCAAATGCAAAATTAAAATGGTGCAACAAAAGAGCAGCAATTAAAACGGGGCAACGGTTTGTTGCCACCCCATTGCCATCTACTCTACTACTACATTGCCACCCATCGCCAAGGACACTGCCTGGCGACAACGCGGTCGGCGTTCCAGACACCGAGCACTTTGTTGTCGCCACAGACCCATAGACCCACATACCCACCAGCAAGTCCACATCCACAATCCCATACCCATCCACACATCGTCATCTACAGCTACAGCCACACAGCCACAGCCACATCCACAGTCCAGCATAATGAACTAAGCTCAGTGGGACGACTGCCATTACGTTGCCAGTGGGAAGTGCATTCGGGAAACTCAAAAACCAATATCCATTCCTCAATCAATTTGATACAGAGTAGATATAGCTTTTCTACGATCCCTAATGAGGATATAAGAAATATATTACCAAAGCTTGAGCTCATCTTAAATGCAAGCAATTTGCATTTAAGTATCAGTTTTGTTCCATTTGAAATATTTAGTTTAATCTTAGAGTGTTTAGATAATAGAAAACAGCTTAGGTTTACTTTCTAATAACAAAACGATCTAGTTAAGAGCCTTTTCTGTTAGAGAGTAAGTTTTAATTACATAGAAATATTGCCCTAATTGTTCTTTTTATAAATTTATTACAAAAAATATTCCTTAAAACATATATCTCAGTATCACCATTTAACTTTTAGAATCTGTAATTAATCAGATTTCATCTTGGGATCATAATTCCTGTTTATTTATGGCCCTGCATTGGCCTGTTTTATGACCTGTCCATTTCGGATCTGCCACCCGATCTGCATATATTTCCATTGGCCATTGGACTGACTCGCCCTTCGCCCATTATTCATCATCCATCATCTCGGTGGATCTGTGAGTGTATCTGCAATTGTACTTGTATCTCGTGTATCCTATCCACCACCGACCGGTTGTTGTATCTGGCCAACCCACGGATACACGGATAGCCCTGGCTGTCGCTCCAAATGGAAAACAATTAATGAAAATGAAATTATACGTGGCCGGAGGCCATCATGAGTTTTGAGTGCAAATGCCATTAGCATTTCAGCTCAGCTGGGGGATAGTGTTTGAGGGGCGGCAGTCAACACATGTTGGACATATTGAATTTCAGAGACTGCACAGGACATTCAGGACATACGGGACATACTGGATAATACACAGGACATGGTCACACGGGTAGGGAGTCAATGTTTACTGGGCGTTGGCGCTGTGATTTCATTTTAGGACCCGGCGGGGTTTACTTTTCCTGCCACTCGCCTGGCCAAATGTAATAGCTGGGTTTTCTCAAACATTGCTATTATTTATATTCATTAAAATTACTCATGTTGCCCCGCGGTCGAATTTCCGCGACCCGGAAATTGGTTAGCAAACTCTAAACACGGGTTAGTTTTCATATATATTTGGAAATGGAAATTTATTTAAGTTAAAACTACAAAAAATAAAAATCACAATTATCATGTAGAAAATTTCTGTATTCATTGGACTTGTGCTAGGCTCTGGCTTGATTGACTATCAGTCACCGGTGACCTTTATAAATATAGATAAGATCACTTTTTATCAGTGCGATTATCTGTATCTACGTTTTTATGACGGAAATTATCACCTTTTTGCGACGCAATTTTGACATGTTTATTTTGCTCAGCATTTGATTTTGGAAATTGCCAAAAAATATATTTATTATTTCTGCCATAAAATAAATAATTCAAGAAATGTTTAAAAAGGTTTTAAAATTTTAGGAAATATTTAAAAATATTTGAGAGTTTATTAAATTAATTTATTTATTTTTACATTTATTAGTAACTAACTAACTTAGCCAAATTTTAGCTAATCAAACGTATTGAAAAGTTCAAGCAAAATTAGTGTTTTGTAAAATCAGATACCCATTACTCTGTTAACCAATTTTAACTTAAATATTCTAGCAGCAAAAAGGCATCTGAAATTGAAAGAGCCATCTGTTGGTTACACCTTGTACTAAGGCACATTTCTCAACTCATCTTTTCATCACTGCCCGTTTAGGGCATTGTAACTTTATTATCCCAACAAATTTTGAAATATTGCTCTGATCTGTGAAATTAAAAATCAAACTAAACCAAACTTTTAAGTTTATAGCAATTTGTGGGCGCTAGAGTAGGCGTGGCAGGGCACCTCAGGAATCAGCATGCATAATCTCAGTTACCTCTTATAGTTTCTTTGATCTCAGCGTTCATGTTGGCTAATTCCACGCAGCTATTGGTCTTGACCGAGAATATATATACATTGTAGGGTCGAAAAGACTTTCTTCTACCTCTTATTTACTTCTCTACGATACAACACACCCTTTTACTTCACGAGGAATGGGTATTAATATTTAATATTGTTTTTATATACCCATGTAATCAAATGTATTTCAAATTCCTTTCCAGATGGCTCCGACTTCAAGGAGCGGCTGATAGCCAGCGTGAAGAAGGAGGTGAAGCAGCTGATGGAGGAGGCGGTGACCAAGAAGTACGTCCACGAGGAGAGCAGCTCAGTGACCTCACTGTGCGGCGCTGTGGAAGCCTGTTTGAGCCAGGGTCTTCGCCGGCGTGCCCTGGGCTTGTTTAAGACCTCCTCGACGACGGCACTGCTCCACAAGATTGCCAAAAGTTGCCCGGAGGCGGAGCACATCAGCAAAATGGTGCAGGAGATCGAGGCCAGTGACCCGAGTAAACGATCCTCCAGCAGCAGCGACAGCTTCCAGCGGCCGCCGATGCTCAAGAAGAGCAGCAGCAACTCGATGTCCGCCGGAACCAATGCGGCGGCCTCCTCATCCTCCGCCTCTGCTTCCATCAGCGTCAGTGCCAGCAACTCCAGCATGTCACTGGCCAGCATGAAGTAAGTTTCTTTTTGGACTAACTTAACTATGAACTATGACAATAAGTTTAATAGGATATTATATTATAATGATATAAAAAGTACAATAAATAGTTAAAAGATAGTTTTTCAAAGATTATAGTGCAAACATTCTTAAGGAAAATCACGTTAAACTTCCTGCTTTTGGAAATATTCTAAATATATCGCAATATATCTAATACATCTTATTATATCGCAATAATTTTGAATACAAAACTTCTTTTCAAATAAGTACAAAACTTTAAGGATTTAGAAAACATTTGCAAGAAAGTAGGACAAACACTGTTTAGGCCCACTGTAAAACTTTTAGAATAACGTATATGTATGTATAAGAAAGACCCTGTAAGATAAAGTAAGAACCAACTTAACTGTAAATATGATCCTGGTATACTGTTATCTCTTTCTATCATGTAAGTTAGCTTTAAGAGATCGTTTATATACATCCGTCTCGCTCACGGACAAGCGGGGAGAGAGATGAACAAGAATTGTAAAGGAACTTGGTTTTTAACTTTCGAGGAAAACGGTTGTAAAAGTAAAGTAAAAGACGTAAAGGACATAATAAAACTACGAGACTACAAAAATATTTCGAACAGACTACTTCCTTATACAATTTAAATTCTAATAAATGAATTAAAAACCTCAAGTAATTCAGTTAAAAAATTCTTTAAAATATATTTATTTATTTAAAATGAACTCATTTATTCTCAAATTTATAATTTTCCTTACCACCCAGATATTTGTGGATTCGGTTGGCTCTCTACGAGAAGCGTCTTACCAAGATCATCGAGTACTTGGTGAGCAATGCCAGCAGCTTCTACGATCGCGACTCCCTGGTGGCCGATCCGGATTATGGATCCATCCTTAGCTCCTTGCTGGTGGGTCCCTGTGCCCTGGAATTCACGCGGGCCAAGACAGCCGATCACTATTGGACCGATCCGCATGCAGATGAATTGGTAAAAACAAAAATATTAATTTAATATTATAAACAAATTAATTATAAATTCTGTTTAAAAAATTATATAAACCCACAGGTTCAACGACACCGGATCAGCTCATGCCGCCGCTCTTCTTCGACCTGCTCTCGTCCGGCGATCATCAACTTCAAGCGGAGCCTGAACACGAGCTCCGATGAGGCCAGCAGTGGATCCTTCAAGTCCATTGCCTCGGCCAGTGTGGCCAAGGACTATGTGGAGTCGCTTCATCAGAATGCCAAGGCCACACTGCTCTATGGGAAGAACAATGTGCATGTCCTGCCCAAGGATGTAGCCGAGCCGATGCCCGGTTACTTGAGCTTGCACCAGCACATCCAGACGCTGACTATCAAGTGGACACCCAACCAGCTGATGAACGGCTACACCGAGGCCGAGGAGGCGGAGGACATTGACAAGGACGCCTTCTGGGCCTATGCCCTGAATATCAACGTGGACGAGATCGTCTACGTCCACTGTCATCAGAGTCGCGGCGAGGATAGCGGTGGCACTGTGATCCTTGTGGGCCAGGATGGCGTCCAACGGCCACCTATACACTTTCCTGAGGGTGGCCACATGCAGCAGTTCCTCAGCTGCCTGGAGACCGGTCTCCTGCCACACGGCCAGCTAGATCCACCGCTGTGGTCCCAGCGAGGCATCGGCAAGATGTTTCTCTGGCCCAGGAGCATGCGACGCCGCATCTTGCCCTCGGTGATGGAGTCAGTGGACGAGACGCCCATCGACTACGTCTTCCGCATTGTCAGCAAAAGTCGCCACGAGGAGTTCGGTGAGTGATAAGCTGGGAAAATAACGTGTTAAAAGCTTATCAATATTATATATAAATCTTTGTAATAAATATTTAAACCTTAATTAATTAATTAATCATTTTTAGCTGCCACCCACTCGATCCTGGACTTTGTGCGCAGCACCCCGCGGAGGGCGCAGCTGAGCAGCTGCTCCACCACCGGCAGCAGCGACTGCTCTAATAAGAGCCTCTCCATTGACCAGTTCCCGCTGGAGTCGCCGCTGCTCCTCCAGCAGCAGCAGCAACAACAACAGCTGCTCCAGGCGCAGAGCACCAGCATCGAGATGGTCTGCTCCACGATGCGCAGGCAGATCATCTCGAGGGCCTTCTACGGCTGGCTGGCCTACTGTCGCCATCTCTCCACGGTGCGAACTCATCTGTCCGGCCTGGTGCACGGCAGGATTACGCCAGAAAGTAAGTTGTCCAGATAGGACCTTGTGGGATAGCTAACTGAATTCCTTTGTGCTCTTCCAGTGAAAGCCGATGAGGAGGGACTGACCAAGGAGCGCTGGCAGTTGCTGAATGTGGACGGAGTCCTGGAGAACGCAACAGAGTTCTATCGCCTGGTCTACTTCGGGGGCGTCCAACCGGAACTGCGGCAGGAGGTGTGGCCGTATCTACTGGGTCACTACGCCTTCGGTTCCACAACGGAGGATCGCAAGAAGCAGGACGAGACCTGCAAGCACTACTACGAGACCACGATGAGCGAATGGCTGGCGGTGGACGCCATTGTGCAGCAGCGGGAGAAGGAGAAGACAGCACGGGCTGTGGCTAAATTGAGTTCCGGCAGTAACTCCGGAAATGAGAGGACCGTGAGAGCAGCTGATCTCGAAGCGGGCGGCGAACTGGAGAACGAGGTGTTCGAGGACATATCGGATATTTCCGATCCCGGAGACCTGGAGTTCGATGAGCAGCAGCAGCAGCAGGCGGAGTGCCAGATGAGTGGCAATCACCTGAGTGTGAAGCCCATTCCTAGGGCCATGAAGACCAGCACGGATTCGGGCCATGTGGATGAGGGTGAGAACTTCAACGAGCTGGACGAGCAGGATGAGGAGGACGAGAAGACCGAGCAGCAGGCCCAAAAAGATCAGGATCGTGATGACCATGAGGAGGATCGGAAGGTAGAGGATCCGCTTAATCCAGAGCCAAGCTGCTCTACATCCACAGCCTCATCGTACGAGACAGTGGGTCCTGGCGGTGCCCATCAGCAGCCGACCAGCGAC
The DNA here is from genome assembly GCF_018153835.1 of Drosophila eugracilis. NCBI lineage: Eukaryota > Metazoa > Arthropoda > Insecta > Diptera > Drosophilidae > Drosophila > Drosophila eugracilis. The sequence continues at coordinate 1,479,152 of NW_024573535.1, forward strand.
ACCCGCAGTGTCCTCAGTCCGGAGTACTTGAGTGCCGACGATCTTCAGCTTCCTGAGGACGAGGATGCAGTGAAGCCACCACAACCAGCCACAGCAGCTGTCATCATTACCAAGGCCTCTGTGGACATAACCCACTGGGAGCGTAGTCCCAAATTAGGAGACGGCGACCAAATGTCACCCGTTGAGGAGCAGGCTGGAGAATCTGGCGGAGCAGGTGTCAATCTGGATGCTCTTCAGGAACCTAAGTCGGCCTGCGCTTCACCAGCCAGCTCCAATGGAGGTGTCTATAGTGTGAGTAGCATTTGTAGGTTTCCCTTCCTCAAAGATTTCATCTTCTGTATCTTTTTGCAGAGCGAGCTTCTGGAGCAGTTCGGCCTGAATCTCCACCGGATCGAGAAGGATGTGCAGAGGTGCGACAGGAACTACTGGTACTTTGCGAATGAAAACCTAGACAAGTTGAGGAATGTGATCTCCACGTACGTGTGGGAGCACCTGGACGTGGGCTACATGCAGGGCATGTGCGACCTGGTGGCTCCCCTCCTGGTCATCTTCGACGACGAGTCGCTCAGCTACAGCTGCTTCTGCAAGCTCATGGAGCGCATGATCGAGAACTTCCCCAGTGGCGGAGCCATGGACATGCACTTTGCCAACATGAGGTGAGTGTTTAGGGTTATGATGGGTTCCATTACTAATCCTGTGATCCCTTTAGATCCCTCATCCAGATCCTGGACTCAGAGATGTACGATCTGATGGACTCGAATGGCGACTACACGCACTTCTACTTCTGCTACCGGTGGTTCCTGCTGGACTTCAAGAGGGAACTCGTCTACGACGACGTCTTCTCCACCTGGGAGGTGATCTGGGCGGCCAAGCACATTGCCTCCGGCCACTTCGTCCTCTTTCTGGCCCTGGCCCTGCTGGAGACTTATCGCGACATCATCCTCTCAAACAGCATGGACTTCACCGATGTCATCAAGTTCTTCAATGGTTGGTTAATATAGATATGATATCTTATAAAGATAAACAAGTATTGATTATGATTTCAGAAATGGCCGAGCGGCATAATGCGCAGTCGGTGTTGCAATTGGCCAGGAGCCTGGTCCTGCAGCTGCAGATGATCATCGAGAACAAATAGGGGAATGGCTAAGAAGAAGCCAACTAAGTAGAGCGTTAAACTAGAGTCTAGATGGTAGTTCAGTCAAATTTCGCTTGCCAAAGATAACCGAAAACCCACTAAGATAACCCTAACTAACTAAGATAAAAAGCGGATTAACAAGAAAACAATAAGTATGTATCGATCGATGTCTTCGATGTAGAGAACACTCGAGTATCTAACCTAGATTTGTATGCAAACCGAAAACACTAACTGAACCTGGAACTGTAACGGTAATCCTAATGGTTACTATATTTTAATGTCTACGTAAGTTCTTCCTAAACTCTTCACGCATATCCCCAGAAATAGAGGAAACCACGAAACAGGGGCAGCCAATGCAAAAGACTCTGAACAAAAGAATGAAATCTTATATATATAAAATCTTATATATGATATCCTTATACACCTGTATAGACATCTTTTATTCACACTCTGCACTCGAACAATTTGTTTTCAGTGTTTCAGTGCTTTATATATATATATATACAGGAACACGCAAATTAGTATATAGAGAGTATATAGAGTCGGGAGAGTGCAATGTAATTATCACGTTATATCAAGTGGCAAATCAGATTATCAATATATGTATACACAGAAAGTGCGTTTTAGCAGTTATTTCAGATCAAGAACTTTTATTGATTAATTCACTTTTTCAAAAACTTTGATATTGATGTATATTGTCCTTCAACTCTATTGTTTGTAAATCCCTTACCCCCTATTCTGTCGGATATCATTATCAATCTAAGAAACTATTGATCAGTATTACTATCAATGTTTTTCTAAGGTTTTGATCTGAGGCAACTGTATTAGCAAATCGCACGCTAGGAATATTAATAAAAAATAAAAACACACAAATTCAGTTCCGAAGTAAGCCCGACTTTTAGCTAAACCGAACTAAACTCTGTACCATCGAAAAATATCCAATTGTGTGTAACAATCAAGTCAACAATAAGTCAAGTACCCTTAAGTATCCATATATAGACGGCATATAGTCGTCGGATCTTCTGTGTCTATAATCTGTGTAAGCTGCCAAGCCAAGCCAAGTTCCAAATTCATTTTAATTTTGATTTAAATTTAATTGTGTTTTATTTTTATATAAGTCTACATATAGATAAAGTTATATATATATATATATATATTTACAAAGCAAAGTCAGCGTGTACGTATATCTTTCTCCCCCCACTGTGTGACTCTCTCTCTACACCGAGTATAAATGTTGTGGATTATCTTGATACCTTAATTATACTCTTTGTAAATGTACCTTTTCCCGGGCAAACAAGAGGTAGACGATAATACCTCGGCTCCACTTTATCTCAATTACAAATATATATACACCCCCACAATATGATTATGAATATGATTATATATACATATATATAGTATAAATGTATACAAGTACAAAGCAAATGATGTCGGTATGTTTGAAATGGAATTAATAAATAACACATATACGATATATACCTAATCAGAACTGAAGTTTTCCCCGGCGGATGGTTGGAACATACGATAGATCCGGATCCATCAGCTGATGGCTACCTGTAGACCATAAAAACTTGAAGTAAACAATATCACCTTATCAGGCGATAAGACGGACCTTCCTTTAGGCTTCTATTCCTGGCCACTCGTAGTTGCCAATGGCCAAGAACTGGATTGATTATTTGGCAGATCGCCGAGCAGGCGATGAATGGAACGCAGTTACACTCAGCAAAATATCTAAAACTAACGTTTGGATACTCGGTTTTAATAGATTAAGTTATGGGTCACATTTATGTCAAGCTCATTAACTTAGCAGCTCGTAACTTTGACTTAACTAAGTTGCAGCCACATTGGGACTTGCATTGGTCATCACACAAACTGCATAAAGGTTCTAACATTTTTTATAAATTTTTAAACAGTTTTGGAATGGTTTACTAAACTAAACGAAAATATTATTTCAAAAGCTAAGATTATTGGCAATTAAATTAACTATTAGAGGTATATAATTTCCTATTTATTGGTTTCCGATATTATTATACAATAAAATTTTAAAAAAGTCAAGTTTATTTATTCGATTTCTTTTAAAACTGGTTTCTAATATTTTTAAAGTGTATTTGGCAAAAAGAGGGAAACCCGCCTTATCTTGAGAGTTAATTTCGCCTTGCGTTTATTTTCTTCTATTTTTGTTTGTTAGACTCGCAGTCGCAGTCGCATTCGAATTTTAAGTCAGATCGGAGAGCATCCACAACTTGGGAATATATATATATATAAGCCAAATGCAGCCAGCACTCAATTTATTCCCTAGTCTCACTCCGAGGAGTTCGGATCTCGCTATGTCGATTTTGGCAACTTTACTGGGACTTTGCGATGACGAGGATCAGCTGCGATTGGCCTTTGAGGAGGTACAAAATCCCAGTGGTAAGTGGAAATTCCACATTAACTTAAATTAGGAAAGTTATTTGTTTTTTATACAAATAAACAAGATTTAAATACGACAAAGCTAAGAGGAACTTAAACTTAATTCATAATATGACTTAATAGACCTCTTATTGTAAACTAAAACTGTGGCTCATTATTAGGCACTTGCTAAAACTCATATTTAACTATTTCGCAAAAAGCATTTTAAGATTAAAATATTAGCTTGGGGAAATAAAGGCTTGAAACACATCTGTCTTAAATATAAGAAAAGTTTATTATTTAGAAACACTTTTACTACCATTAATACCTTTTCCAAAATTAAAAAACATCCATTGAGCGATTTTCACACCATTGCTCATCACTATTGGCCAGAAAAGCTTTTCGTTGATAAACTACGCAGCGTAAAGCTCGCTCTTCATAATTCTCTGAGAACTGCCCAGCCAGCTGATTCCGATTCCGATCTGAGTCGGAGCTCAATAGTTTAGCCTCAGTCGTCCACTGACCGCGTTTGTGGTGAGTTCGATGGGTTTTCAACATACACATTTTAGTTACATTTTCATGCATCTTTCATCGAGGATGATCTTTGGACCAGCGGCTTTTTGTTTACTAATCTAATGTAATGGCAAAATTTGTGTTGCAGTCCCCTGCAGGCAGACAACGAACCTGAGGATGTCGGCCCCGATTCGCTACTACTATGACCTGATGTCACAGCCCTCGAGGGCGTTGTTCATTATCTTCCGGCTGAGTAACATGCCCTTTGAAGACTGCGTGGTGGCTCTACGGAATGGTAAGGGTATTCACGATGACTGGTCAGGGTGGTCTCATTGCTTGGTCTAAGGATTAGTAGAGGAATCTTTATGGATGTTTGATTTATTATTTTTGTCAATTTCTTATCTTAGTAATATCTATTATCTATTCTTCAATGCCTTTAAGAATACTTTAAACCCATATCAATTCTAAAAAAAAAGTTGACCTTTTTGCAAAAGTCCAAAAGATTTGTCCCCATCTACGATTACATTTTAAAAACCATGAACCCACCCAGACCCACTGTTAAGCGTTGCAATCTTATCTTGACCACGGTCTTTGCCCCCAAGGTGAACACCTAACCGAGGATTTCAAGCAGCAGATTAACCGCTTCCAACGCGTGCCCTGCATCCACGATAATGGCTACAAGCTGGCAGAGAGTGTGGCCATTCTGCGCTACTTAAGCGCCAAGGGAAAGATCCCGGAGCACCTGTACCCCAAGTACTTTGTGGACCAGAGCCGCGTGGACGAGTTCCTTGAGTGGCAGCACATGTCCTTGCGGCTCACATGCGCCTTGTACTTCCGCACTGTATGGCTGGAGCCGCTCCTTACCGGACGCACTCCCTCCGAGGCCAAGATCGAGACATTCCGCATGCACATGGAGCGCAATCTCGACGTGGTCGAGGAGGTTTGGCTGGAGGGCAAAGACTTTCTCACCGGATCCACTCTCACCGTGGCGGACATCTTTGCAGCCTGCGAAATCGAACAGACACGTGAGTTACCCTAAAAAAATATTCGAAAAATAAACGATTTTTAAACTTTAACCTTTAATTTGGCTCTTAGGCATGGCTGACTATGACGTCAGGATCAAGTACCCCAAAATCCGTGCCTGGCTGAAGAGAGTCCGCCAAAGCTGCAATCCGCACTACGATGTGGCCCACGAGTTCGTCTACAAGATTTCGGGAACGGGTCCACAGGCTAAGCTCTAAGCTCCACCATCCATCGGGCCATACTGTACATAGATCATTATCATTGCTGGGGAATTAGATATTAGAAAATAAAAAAAAAAACAACTTGTTTCTGGTTTATAGTTGTACAATTTATTCTTAATATTGGTTGTTTCCTTTTTATTGTGTCGTCGTTTATAGCATTATAGAAAATCCACATTTATTTTTGTTTGAAAAAAAATCATAATACAAATAAAATATTTATAGATGTATACATGTATAATAGAAAATACAATTTTTAAAAAATAACTACCTAAAGTCTAACAAAAAATTGTTTTTAGTTAATCATAATATTTATATAGCAACGTTACGCGCTTGGGGTTCCTTCTATATACCTTTCTTTCTTTCTTTCTTTCTTTCTTTTTATCTTTTTTGTTTCTGCTTTCGGGTAACAAAACAAAATGCGTAAAAAATATATAATCCTTTATATATCCATATTTGGGGTTGGGGTCGGTGTTTTAAATTATAATCGTGAATAAAATCAAAAAAATTAAATCGTATATACAGCAAAAAAATGGGAGGAATACTATACAACTACTATCTAATTGCTTAATCATTAATGTTTGCATGTACCTTGATGCGTTCTTGTTTCTGACAAACTTAAATCATATACAAACTACACAAAAATATATAATATTATATATGTAAATGTAAATTTATGCCGTTCCTCGTGCGTTATATGGTAGACATATAGTCGCTCTATCGATCAAACCTTCTTCTAGGTCGCCTGCCAGGACATCAGCTTGTGTGCGGAATATAAATATATATCTCTATTATATAGCTTTATAGCTGCACCTATATATATATATATATCATGCACATCCTGCAGCACCGCCCAAAATTGCATTCTAAAAAAAATTTGTTTATCAAAAAAAAAAAAGTTTAAAATGTTTTTGGTAGAAAAATAGGTTTTCCAGAATTTAAAGCAAATAATTTAAGGCACCAAAAATGGGATTTCTCTACGGATTTTCTCCTTTTTTCTCTTTTTTTTTTGTTTTTTTTTTACAGCAGGTACACCGGTACACAAGAAAAACAAAACAAAAACCTCTCAACTAAACGAAAAAATATTATCCTTATCAAGGACCTAACACAACTTTGTTGTCTGAGGGACTCGTCCAAAACGACCGGACAGGCGACACTTTCGATTGTTCCTATACATTAGGTGGTTATTTATGCGATTCTTCTGTATTCTGTGTTGTATACGTTTTACAAAATAGTTCTCTCTCTTTCTTTCTACCTCTACCTCTCTCTCTCTCTCTCTTTGTCACCCTTTATAATAATCTCTCTCTGTCCCCCACTATATATATCTCTGTCTCTCTCTGTCTCTGTCTCCACCCAGATCTTTGCTTGGTTCCCATTTATTTTGTGTGTATTTTGTGTGTGCGAATAATTTTCTTCCTGCCCTCGGTTTAGTTTTCATCTAAGATTGTTTCTTCTGCGTTGCATTGTTAAGATTTGTTTTCCCTGGGAGTTGTGACTCTTCTTTTTGTTTTTTACAGTGCATTAAGCAATTCGATCTCGGATCTTTGCCAACTTTAATATTTTGAATGCACCACTTGGTTATCAGGTCTTTCTTGGTCTGCTTGGTTTTTCATAGGATTTTGTTTTCAGTTTTCATAGGTTTTTGGACACAACTCCCTGGGCATCTGCACATGAATATATAAATATATCGTGATATAATATGTGATAATACGTATTTTAACTGCTCTTCTGATTTGTTTTGCCATCAACTGCTTTCTTACATTCCTTTTGGTTAACTTTTAAGACCCAACTGCACATTGATATAGATATTTAGTAATATAGATTATGATGACTATTCTTCACAGAATCGAAGTAGCTTCAAGTTTTCTTGCTCTTTTCAAGTTACATAGCCAAACACTCATCGGATTTAAACGTAGTTTGGCCCTTTTGGTAAAACAAACTACAAGAGCTGGGCTGAAGCCAGGCTACTCTGCTACTAGGATCCTGCTTTTTTCTTTTTTTTAGCAACATTACTCAGGTTAACATTCATTTAAACTTTTGGTTTTAAAATGTGTGTTTTGCTTTTGTGTGTTTAACAGACTATTGTTAAATATCTTCTTGTTACGCTTTTGTTTTTATATTAAACCCTGTTAATACTCATGCAAACTGTGGTTCTTAAGTGGGATCTAACCAGTGGTTTCATCGCAGCAACCTGCATTATGATATATAACTACGCTTTTTACCAGCTTCTTTATAATGTTCATTTTGTAGACTGTTTTAAGCCGCTTTAGTTCTTGTTTAAACTGCGTTCTTTAAAGTTCAGTTAAGCAGACTGTTTAAACCACGTTTAGTTTTTGGAGATCGAGATTTTTAGAAGCGACCTCGGTTCAAGTTCTTGATGCGTATGCCCACTTCTAGGACCTGATCCCCGTTGCCAGCTGGTGTGGTGCTGGTGCTGCTGCTGTTGCTGCTGCTGCCGCTGCTGTTGTTGACGCCGCCGCCACCCACCACCACACCAGATGGCGGTGCACCAGAGGCCACTCCTGCCACTCCACCGCCGTTGCCATTGCTGCCATCGCTTTGCGGCGAGTTGTTGTTATTGCTGCTGGATCCCGAACTAGATCCAGGCAATGCTACACTGGCTTCGGCGCCAGCTTGACCTGTTCCAAGGCGCCGCAGCACGGTGGTAGTGGTTGTTGTGGTGGTCGTCGTCTCCGCCGCAGCTGCCCCATTGCCTCCGCCGCCGGATGAAGCGCTGCCCAGTTTGAGCAACTGCTGCTGATGGTGCCGATTGTGGTGATTGTAGTTTATGGCCGCCAGATCGTGACCATAGGCGTGATTCGAGCAGCTGCCATTGCTGGCGGAATAGTCGTGTGGTCCGCCCACGGTGTGCCGCCGCTTAATGGAGCGATTCTGCTTGTTCTGGATCTGGCGTTTCTTGGTCAAGTTCATGTCAGTCTTCTCGTCCTTTGTCAAGCCCGTGGCACTCAAAGCCTGGCAACAGGCCACACCCACTGCCACTGGTCCAGCTACTCCGCCCGATACTCCCGCCGATCCTCCGCCGGATGATTGTGTCGTCATGTGCCGGGTGGAGTAGTTCCGGCAATTGAAGCTGGCACTCCGAAATAACCGATGGTCGCGTCTCTTTTTGTTGTAGCGCTCGAGAAAAAACGACGGCGACGGACGTTCTCCAAGCAGCAGCTTCTCCTTAGGATCGCTGGTGGTGGATCCCTCGGAATCGTCTTCTGAGGCAGCTCCTCCAGCGGATCCCACCGCCCTATCAGCTCCACCAGCAGACGCATTGCTCCTCTCGTAGCTCATATAGTTACTGAATCTGGGATGCATGCTTTTGGTTAGCGTGGTGACACTGCTCGAGGAGCTGCGTGAGGGAATTGCACCGGCGCCACTGCTCCCAGTGGGCGTGCCAATGGGTGTGGCTGCACCACTCGTCGGCGCCGTAGAACTTCCCTGATGAATGGGCACCGTGGCCGAGTGCTGCAATTTATGCGCCGCCTTCAGCAAACTTGGAGGCAGTGGGGCAACTCCGCCTGACTGTTTCGATGGCTTCTCATCGCCACCAATTGTATTGGTGGCTGTGCAGGAGCGGCTCAGGTGCAACGACAAAGGGGCCGCGTCCAGGGGATTGCAAAACTGATGGAACAGACGCTCGGGTGACTCGTCCGCATACGGAATGTTCTCAGAGTGCAGGTGCAGTGGTTGGCCCAAGGTGTGCCGTCGGTTCTTGGGAAACTCGGGCGATCCGTTCTCATCGTTCGACTCGGAGCCGCTGCGCAAATTACGCAACTTGCTATCCAGCGTGTCCGTGATGGTCGTTAGCGACATGGAACCTGGCAAAAGGAGTTACGAAGGTGTAAATATAGGCCTCCCATCTCACCGCATCCAATCCTTACCCGTATCGCTGAGCCTGCTGCTGGAATCGTCGTCCGTTAGGAGAATCGATATGTCCACGCTACTGCGCTGCTGCTCCTTGGCCAGATTCAGACCCACTCCCAAGCTGTGACCTAGACTGCCAGACGACTGACCCGAGTCCTTCTCATCCAAGCTGGCTTTGCGCGTCTGATGTGAGGATCTCGAACCCAGGAATCCTCCCGTGCTGCGCTTCTTGAAATTGGCGCTCAACAACTTGGAAGTAGTCGCTGAGGTGGAGGAAGAAACGGCGACTGCCGTGGTCGAAGATGTTGACGAGGACGAGGAGCTGAACTTGGTGGTGGAACTTGAAGAGGACGAGGCAGATGCCTTGCCACCGCTGTGGAGCGTCGAGCTGCTCGAGGTACTGGCGGTACTGCTGGCGGATGCCGAGGCCGAAGCGGATACCTTCGCGTAGTCCAGCGACTGAAAGGGAAGAGAGACGGAGGAAACGGGTGTGGGCAGGAGCAGGATTAGAGCCTGGTCGCAAATGCTCTGCACAGCCTTGCGCTGCGCCCGTCGCTGCTGGATGGTGGTGGTACTGATGGTTGTGGTGATGGTGTTGCTACTACTTGTGCTACTTGTGGTGTGGGTGGTGGTGGTGGTGGTTGTGGTATTGGAGGAGCTCCCGCTTACCAGAACACTCTCGCCGGAGTACGTGTCCGAGTTAACGGCACTGCGCTTGCCATGGGTCTTTCGCCTCAGCTGGGGCATGAATCGGGAGGTGCGCGTGGTTTCCCGTTCGGTGATACGCTCGATCTTCGAAAGGTTGTGCAGCAGCATGTTCGTCTGGTCCTCCTGCGTCTGTTGCTGCGGCTGTGCGGCGCTCACGGCGGCAGAGCCGCCACTTACCTCGGCCAAATCGGGCAGACTGCCTCCCTCGAAGAAATAGTCGTACTGGAATTGGTTAATATTTGGATTAGAAAAGCTCACCAGAGCAATTTCCAGATCCTTACCTGTGTGACCAGCAACTCAACAATGCGGCACTGATGCTTCATGTCCTTGACCGCCGTTTCCAAAGTATCGTTCGGCGTCCTGATTATCGAGGGCCCGAAGATAATGGCCAGATTCTTAGGCTCCATGCGATTCACCTCGCAATTGCCGCTCACTCGGCACAAATGCCGAATCAAATGCTTCATTGTCTCGTAGGGATGTCGTGGCAGCGACTCCACAATCTCACGCAGCAGGACAATCCTTTCCAGGCCAAACTTTTTGTCCGCCTCTATGAAGTTTATGTAGTAGCTGGCCGGCATCAAGGCATCCGGCAGACTGCGAATGAACAGCTTGAGCAAACTGCTCACCACATTCACATCCTCCCAACGGTCATCGGTGGCACAGCTCTCGAACTGGAAGTCCTTAGTATTGACCAGTTCGGATAGCTCTGATATGGCCGCCTTGTTGCCGGGTATACGATAGATGCCGATTACGCCCAGGCCCTTCGTCTCCACAATGTTCGTGCACACCTCTACTAAATGTGGTACATACGCGTTGACCTTTGACATGGGACAGCTGCGCAGGGGAACGCCAATGGAACCGATTTGCTTGGCTGCGCAGGCGGATGGAGAGGCCAAGTCATTATGGGACACACCACCGCTGCCACTACCGCCACGGCGGAAAAGCAAATCCTTCCAGTTCTTTGATTTGGGCGATCCCAGGTCCTTATCGGGTATATGCTTGTGCGAAGACGACTTTCTGGCCTTCATTACCGGCGATATAGAGTCACTGGTTGCCGCCACAATAGCAGCAGCCGCTGGCAGGGCAGAAACATGATGATGAACGCCACTAGCCTCTACAATGCCACCCGAGTGCGAGCTCAATGGAGAACTGTCTGCTGCAGCTGCTCCGCCTTGGGCGTCGTCCAGGTAGCTGGCGCTGGCCACTGTTTTCTGCGGTTCCGCCAATTGCTTGCCCTGTTGCTGATGCTCCTGTTGGGTATATATTTGAAAATAGTTAATATGGATGGTTTTCAGATTATGTGGCCTCAGAGTGGGCACTCACGTTATCGTCGTAGTTGAGACTGTCCTTCCACTGAAGCAGTCCGAAGAGACGCTTCATCTCGTTGCTGCTCTTGGTCTTGAATAGGATTTCCGTGTATGGAACGCTACTGCATGTGGACGAGGAGGTGGATGCGCTCAGGGCCGAGCCTGAGTTGGCAGTGGGCTCATTTGCACTGCTGCTGCCTGAGGAGGTCAGGAGCTTCTCGTGACCCTCGTCCAGATTCAACTCATTACCCAGCGAGGCCAAATGGGCGCCACTGGGCGAAGGCTTCGACTGCATGCGGATCAAATACTTCTTCTTATCCATCGACTCGTCGAAGAACTTAAAGTTTCTAATATCGAGTTCTATCACCTGAAGTAGAGAAAATGGTTATTAGTTGATCAGACTTGGATAATTCCATTGATATACCCGTACATTGTGCTCCGATTTGGCATGACGGCCTGAGTAGATGCGCAGCAGATCGCCCTTGATCTCCAGCTTCACCTGACGCCACGATCGGTACTCGGACATGCGCTGTGAATGGAATGATAGATAAAAATGAAGATATTTTGGCTAGACTGTGAAGATGACCACCAACCTTTCCATTGATGCAAGAGGACTTGATCTCAATCTCCGTTTCGAAGGCCTCCAGTTCGTTGGGCACATACTTGCCATTCAACTCGGCATCAATGTGGATGCTGTTAAATAATAAAAACATATTCCTAATCCAGTTATCAAATATAACATTAACTAAGTTACCTGCTTCGCATGTCGCTGGTCATGGAGGCCCTGCGACTCCCATGGGCTGATAGACGCACATCCTCCAGGCCGTTTGGCGTCTCGATAAACTCATGGCCTCCGCCAGTGCCTCCAATCACATCGTAGGTGGGATCGGGATGCTCCTCCACCAGGGATTTCGTCTTCTGCGGCTCTACGACAGCAGCCTCCGGAATGGGGATCGAAATAGGTAGGGGTGCAGGTGCTGGACCGGATGAAGAAGATGCAGATGCAGATGCAGATGCAGCTGCTGGAACGGATGCCAAAGCAGATGCTGATGATCCTGCCGCTGCGGCATTCCCTCCGCCCGTTGCTGCCTCCGCATTGAAGTCGGCCTCATTGTTGGTGGCCCTCAGATAGGAGATCCTACGCATCGGTTTGCCTTCGTCAAAGGAGCTGGAGGATAATGGCTTGCAGCGCCGCACAACGTTGCCGCTTCCCACCGTACAGTCCGCAAGGGTTGCCGCTGTAAATATGGCGAAAAAATAAATGGATTATCGGCTTATATCATCCACAAACTTAATAAAATATTTAAGTCCGGCCCCCCGAGTGCGTTAGTGCGGAGGACTCTCTATGTATGTGTGAAAAATATTCCCAATTTAAGCTGTTACGTTTTGCGGGACCTTGATAAAAATTTCTAATAACAATCTAAAAAGTCGTGTGCGTGTCCATTTCGCTGGACATTGCTATTTTTATAAGCTCTTAATTAGGTTTTAAATATTAAGAACAACTCGTTATTCGTAATAGGTTGATATTTTCAAGTTAATTGCAGGAGCTAGCATGCTTTCTACGCAGCAGAATTCAAATCTAATTTTAGTCATAGTAACTAAGGAATAAAAATGTAAAAATCTTAAGCTTAATTTAACATGGCAAGTTAGCTAGGTGGTAGCAAGTTTAGTGCAAGGACAGCCTTAGTATAGAAACTACGCAAGGCAACTATGGACCTACCACTGCTCTCGGCAATGTCCGCCAAGGTGGCAACGGAGGAACCCGCGGGCGGCTTATCCGGCAACGCCACAAACTCTGCACCAAATATAAAAATACGATCATTGTTTAGTAACTAAGCAAAACTTAAGATAGATCCAAGGGCTTGACTCACTGCTGGATCCCACTGGCACCGGATCGATGGTGGCATTCGCAAGCGTCGCCTTGTGCAGCTCCATCCGACTGCTTGTCTGTCCATCCACCGTCGTTGTCGTCGTCTGGTGCTGCGTCTGATGGTATTTGGCCAACGGATGCTGCTGCAGGGACTCGTACAGCACACTTTGCTTTTTCACGGTGGTCGTGGTCGATGTGCTCGATGTGCTGGCGGAGGACTCCAAGGCGCTGGTGTTGATCGACAGCGGCTTGAACGGATCAAAGCCCTTGGACATGTGCGACACCAACTTGCGCTCGAAACTGTAGATTGGGAGAATGTATATTAGGTAATCGTAAGTGGGTAAGCTATCTTAGTTTAATTACACTTTATTGGTGACTCCTGTCTCCTGCAACGTCTCAAAGTAGTCCAGATCCTTGGGATACTTGGCATTGTTGTTGATCATCACCTGGCGATGCTGCTGCTGCTGCTGGTGGATGTGATGTTGCTGCTGTTGCTGTTGCTGGTGGAGCACCTGCTGGTGGTGGTAGCTCACACTTCCGGGAGCCGTGGAAGATCGCTGCACTAGCTTGCCACCGGGGTAGCTCATCTCGTAGCCAAGAACATGATGTTGCTGCTGTTGTTGCTGTTGCTGTTGCTGCTGCTGTTGCTGCTGCTGCTGCTGTTGCTTGAGTAGCACCTGATGGCGGCTGCGTGGTGGAGGCACCACTACCTGCACACCACCTGGCGGCGTGTGCGAGGGAAAGAAGAGCTGTTGGTGCTGCTGCAGATGCTGCTGCTGTGCCGGCGAAGAGGATTGCGCTTGATTGCCGTTGGTCGAGGAGGTGGAGGCGGAGGACAGAGAGACGGGCACCGGCGACTTGAGGAACTCCTCCTTCTGCTTGATCGATTCACGCAGTCGGATCATCAGGTCGCTTTTCTCACTGCCACCCGAAAGGGATCCCGAGCCAGATCCGGCAGCTGAACTGTGCTCCGCGCTGACTGCATACAATGCCTGACTGAGGACCGTTGAGGATTTGGGCTGGCGGGCGGTGGGCGTGGGTGTGGGCGTGTTCGTTGCCGAGCTGGCTGATAATACTGTTAAATTTGGCGGCTGATTGGCACTGTAAAACCGAAAATAAACAAATATTTGATAAGAATTTAATGTGATAAAAACAAAAAGTTAAAACTTAAATTCTGTTATCTTTGTTTTTTTTTATCAGATTTATTAGGAATCTATATTGCTATATTCCAATAGCTATAGACATACCAAACACTATTCGGTTATTAAGAAATTAAGGTTTTGACGTCATATGATAAATACTATATAGTATGGCTTAATTAATGGTTTTTGATATAGATATGTCCAGTAAAATTATACTTTCGTTTCTAAAACTTAAAAACATTCTATGAAAGCTGTCTAGCCTCAAAGTATTGATTAATTTATAATAATAAAACCACAATTTAACTTCAAATACCTAAACTTTGGCAAAGTGTAGCAGCCAATTTGCTCCAAGCCATGCAGCATAGCTTTACGGCCACTTTATAGAAGATATATCTAAAAGCCAAACTTGGCGGTGTTTTTACCAAGAAAACTTTCAACTGGGATCAAAAGAAAACACAATCTCATTGATATACTAAGCGAATTAATGTAATTTTCACTATTTACACTGGCAAACAAAGGTTGAGCCACTCAAATCGACGGAATGCCTTTCTATTTGCCTGGCGGTAATCGAGCAAAAGTGCTTCTGTTGGCGGATCTAGACGTTTGTTTGTGGCCTGTTAATTTTTTAGCAAAACAAAAATATTTGTCAATTGAATCAGCAGCAGCGACGGCGGCGGCGGCGGCGGCGGCGGTGGCGTATAGACAGACGCAGTAGCTCCAAATTGGCAAACGGCCAAAAGCAGTACCTCCCACTTTTTGATGGCACGTGCCATCATCAGTTTATCAGTCACTCAATGAGCGTCCCCTTCGCTGTCGTCACACTCTGCGCATGCGCAATATTCGCGTTTGCCTATGCTGATCACGATCATCGGACTTTTAGTCAAATTCCATTCCCTATTTTGCGGAAAACGAATCTATAGCTAACTGCTATTCTTATTCCTTCAAAAACACTCAATTATTGGACTTAAATCGAGTTTATTTTTGCTTCCGTTTGGTAGCCTTAAAATCAACCAATCAGCAGCATCACTAAGAAAGTTGGGATTCAGTGGTAAGACTAGTCAAAGTCAGACTAGGGCTGAAACTCTTTAATTTTACATTATAAAACAGTTTTCATAACTCTACTTTCTTCACTGCTGATCTAATTTATAACTGTCATTGCTAGATGCTAACTTTTGTGTGAATACAATGAATCGGAGTTTTGTTCGCACCCAACCATGACCAACCGAGCGGGAGGGAAATTAGGAAGCTAAACAATGCGTTTTACATATTCAGCTCAGCAGGAAAAAGTTTTACTTTTCCAACTTGCGCAACAAGCAGTGACCGCCCATTCAAAGAGTTTTCCCTACTTAAATGGCAAATCTTGAATTTGTTAAAAAATCATAATTATGAGCTATATATCAATCTCAATCTGCATAGAAAAATCTCTTAACTATGAAATTGGCATTCTGAAGCCTAACAAGCTGATGAAAAATCTATAAAATATTTATGAATGAACTTGAACTTGCAATTATGCCCACGCGTTTGTCAAAAATTTTCTGCATTTTCCGCTGACAT
This sequence comes from Drosophila eugracilis, assembly GCF_018153835.1. Classification (NCBI taxonomy): domain Eukaryota; kingdom Metazoa; phylum Arthropoda; class Insecta; order Diptera; family Drosophilidae; genus Drosophila; species Drosophila eugracilis. The sequence continues at coordinate 1,494,886 of NW_024573535.1, forward strand.
CCCTAATTGACATGAATGTCAAGTAGATATGTATAAGTTCATGGCTAAAAGCCTTTTGTGATATGTGAAAATGTGGAAATGTCAAATTGTGGACCGGTTTTGGGCATTTTTCTGTGTCGTTGGTTGTTGTTGTTGTTGCTGTGTTTCCACCACCACCTACAGTGGGCACTCAATAAAGCAAAGGCAACAGGCACGCTGGCTGGCTGGCTGGCAGGAAAACAAAACAAATTAGATTTGGGCCATAGTTTAAGTGGCTGAGAGCAGCTCGATTAATTAAGTTTCCATGCGGCGGACAAAGAAGTGGCATTTGCGTATCGAGTTTTAGCCTCTCGGTTGCGGTGCCACTAGAAATGGCAAATTAGTTTAACTATGTCTCCATTTCCTGGCCTTCCATATCCTGCAGCCTGCAGCCTACATCCTATATTCCTATCCCTAACCACCTCAGCCTCTGCCTCTGACTGAGATTGTCAAATGAAAGTTCAAAGCTAAAAATAGTATGGTAAATGACAGTGTATGTGTATGTGTGTTTGTAAGTGTGTGCCAGGATGGTTAATTCAATTCGCTTTTAAAAGCCTTTCCCACACTCGAGGCTCAAAAGCCCGGCAGACTGTCAAGGTCAAAAGGTAATGAATAGATGGCCCTACTCTCTTCTACTACCTGTCGCCCGCCCCCTTCCATAACCCTGGATCATATTTCACAGGTCGCAGAATAAAGGAAACGCACACATATTCGCACTTCCATATTTCCATTGCCTAGCTTTCAGCGCACAGTGGGCAAAGTATGAAGTTTTCGGTTTAATTTCCAACTATTATTATCTTTTGTTGTTATATCAATTTTGTATAATGTTTTTGATAATATGAGTAACTGACATGGCAACTTCATAATGTTCATAAAAATAATTTCTATGGAATAGGCTGGAAAATGAAATTAAAAACCAAAAAATATATTATTTAAAAACTATTCAAAATATCATTATAAATTTATGTATTCAAATAGTGAAGTATTTTTGCCATCATTTTTATAACCCAGAGCAAGTCAGAGTTTGTCCCACTGTGCAGTGGCAGAGCAGGTAGCAATGGCAAAAAGAGGAAAGAGAAAAGACTTGGGATCAGGAGCGCGTGTCCCCAGCAAATGAATGTGTTATTATTGGTGTGCGAGAGCGTATTCAGTGGCATTATTATCTATGCATAAGCTCTATATATAATATTCGATATATAGGTTCTACACTTTGAGAAAAAGTTGGGAAAAAGCAAATGGTGGCAAAGTGAATTTATCATTCAAACCCACATTGTTTGGGTTTTTAGCTTAGTATTAATAACTAATATTTGGTACATCCAAAAAGTTAAACTTATTTCAAATTTCTCACAGTGCATATGTGTACGATGCAGAAAAGCTTTGACACAAGTGACTCGCATACAATTCAATTCGATTTGATTCATCACCCGAAAGCCCTTATCACCCCCATATATATATATATATATATATATTTATATGTACATATATCGCATATTGTTGGTGCATATCGATAAAAGGCGGCCAGCGAATTAGTCGTATCTATATCTATATATATATATATATATCTATAAGCTCTCTCCCTTTCACTGTGCGGAATTTCGCGCTTTTATTGTCCGCTCGTTGTATGCACTGTGGGCACATTTTGTATTATTTTTTGTTCTCCGATTTGCGTTTTGCCAACTCTGGCGACTCTTTGCAATTAACAAGTCATAAATAAAAAACTGTTGACACATTTGATAAGCGTCAAAAGCCGCAGGGAGCAGTAGAGCGAGATGGCCAAAGAGGCAGACATACAGAGAGGGAGAAGCCTTCACAGCAAGCGCAAAAAAAACACCCACTCTCTTTTCTCGCAGTGTGTGATTTCCGCTAAATCCACGATTTTCACCTACTAGATATTTAATATTAAATTTGTTTGCAGTATTGTTTCCTGTTTTTTTAACCAAACACTTAAAATCGAAGAAGAATTAAGCATGTCTCTTTAACATTATATATATTTTTGTTATAAAATTTTCTTTTGGTTTTTAACTTTAAGTGCAGAAAGTCTTGAGAATTTCAAACTGCAAATAGGTTTGCAATGTGTTTCAAAAATAATAAATCTTTGAATAAATCTTAAAAAACATAATATTCTATGATTTAATAAGTAATTCTTATTAAGTATTCTCTCCACGGAATATGTTAAAACTGATCAAATAGTCACTCTGTTCTTTATGAATATAAACGAAATCCCTATCCCTTCCTTCCTAACACATTCAACTTTGTTTTTCCCTTCCGAACTGATGGACCTCATCGATCGCAACCTTTTCAAGGGCGAAGGCAAGCCCTAGCACAAGTCACGTTCATTGTGGGCTTTGTTTTCCAAAGAGTTTTTGGCGAGGGAGTCGCTTTGGTGGCTTTGATCTTCGCCTCCTCATTGAAAGCACTTGAACTCTTGATCTAATGTACGTTTTTTTTTCGGACAAGGTCTCTGCAAATTGTGGTTTCTTGTTCTCAGATTGCTTGGCTTTTACTTCACACTTTATCATTAAAAGAGAGCGAAACACAGAAGAAAAAAAAACACAACTTAATGATAGAAAAAATGGGCAATTAACCTGTTGTTTTCATTACTGGTATCGATCTCGAAACGTATCATTTTCATGTGTATAAGCATCGGCTTTTTGCCGCCATGATAGGGCAGGGTATACATTTTCTCTGGCAGTGTATGGGTTTTTCAGAGCAAAGCTATGGCTCCATCACAAAACATAAGACACAAAACTAACTCACGATTCCCTAAAAGATATGCTAATAAATAAATTAAAATTACAAAAAACTTCGTTTTGCCGCGTATCACAAAATCTGAAATCTGCGCGAACCGCTCGCCATCGTCAACTAAACTAAAGTACTACGGCAAGTCCATGCGACTAAACTAAAATAAATATAACAAAAAAAAAAAAAAAAAAAAAAAAGGAGGAAAAAAAATACAAAAGTACAAAAAAGAAGGCACAACAAAACACAGCAAAAATTGGCTTTGTATGCATGTATGAAATTTGTATTAAAGAGCGGCAGAGGCTCAGCAATTGAAAGAGACCCATTGAGTGGGCAGCGACCGAATGGCGAACGACCCACCGACCGATGCTCTCCTCTCGCATGATCCCCCTTTTTTTTTTATTATTATTTCCAAACAGTGATCACTCTGAAGGTGAGCTGGAATTCTTTTTATACACTTTGCATATCCTTTTTAAGACGTCTAAACAATTTTTTTGAGCAGAAAGTACGGAAGTTAACCTCTTAAATATGCAAAATTCTTGATAATTACAAATTATTTATTCAAAAAGATAACATTTCTTATTGTTTTGTTAAATACTTTAAAATTTTGTAAATAGTTTTAATATTTTTTGTGGGTAAACTCTCTGGAAATTGCAGTTGAAAACTGAAAGTTGAATAAACTTCAACTTTATGATATAACATTAAGTATTTTGAACACCCCTTAACTCTCAAATGCCAGTGCCCACTGTATTTTATAACCAATAAATAGATAAACAAATAAAAAAGAAGTGAGGGGCGGTCAGTGGGCGAAGGGAGCTGCCCACAGTTCGCGCAGGACAGGCGAAAGGGAGCGAGTGGGAACCACTATATCACTATCAGTCACCGACTGACCAAATATATAACCCCACACCCCACACCCCGTGCCCCATACTCCACCCTTTCCCTTACCAACCCCCTGCCCTGCTACTAACCTTGCCTTGTTTATTTATTTTCCGAGTGGGCGGAGGGGAATAAACAGAGAGAGAGCATTCCACCCGACCGCAGGGCGTATACGTAATTGTCAAAGCAAAGTAGTTAAATTTGCACAATGCACAGTGGGACAACCCATTTCTTTGCTTCATAATAAAATAATTAATAAACATGAAAAGGCTTTTAGATATCTTAAAAAACCAATCAACAAAATTAGTAAAAATTGACATCTTTTCCCAACAAATATTTAAATATTTTTGTAAACTTCAAAGTAAAAATCTCTAACCACTGTGCAAGCGCAATGCCACGCACCAAAATTTGAGTTTTGCATTTCCGATGACATATTTTTCGCCAGTCATCAATCAATCAATCCATCAGTCCGACGATCAATCAATCGATCGATCAAATGAGGGCCAAAATGTAGGCAAGTAAAAGCCTTTAGGTAAACTTATACTACATATTTTTTGCAGTGCATGCATATCAAGACAGTGGCATGTTTGGAATGCCTGGAGTAGTCATTAATTTACATAAAGCCGCCGCCCGCCGAGTCGCGAGATCAACTCAAACTCAATCTGAGTCGTCTCAATTTCCATCTTAATCTCGAAAAGATAAATCTGGCGTTCGCCCAAAGAGAGAGAGGGGCTAGAGGAGAGCGAGAAGCGAGAAGAGGGAAACGGAAAACGAGGACTTGATGTCTGCGGGAATTGAAGGCATTATTCCCTTCCCATTCTTTGCTGGCATACAAAATTCAATTAAATTTATCGTAATCATTTAACAATGGGGCAAATATTCGCCTTTGCTTTGCAGTTCAACAAATTTATTGTTATTGTTATTGTTGCGAGGTGTTGCTTGGTGTCCATTTACACCCGCCCGTTGTAAGTGTGTGAGTGTGCATAAAGTTATGCGGTTATTTATTTAATATTTTTTCCAGCCCGATTAGTCAATGGGTTGTTGTTACTGTACAATAATTGATTTATTTATTCATATTCATGTGCAGCAACGCTGCGTATACGCAATGCGACCGTAGGGGGTATGTGTGTGTGTGTGTGTTGAAAAATGTGCGGTATTGCGTTTGGAATATTAAAATAATTCTCAATAATTTATGCGGTTGCAGAAACATATGCCTCGAGGCTTTTAGCAAGGTTTAGCCTCTAAAAAAAAGAGACTTCAACGCAGAAGTTGCACAAAAACTTGCACTTTCTCAATAGCGGAAAACCTTGGAATCTTTAGGCAACTTCAATTTTCGGCCCTACTCATTATTCTGCCATTGTAAATTAGGTAACCAGCAGTGTTCACATGAAAAGCAATCAATAATCAATCACTCCATGGGTCTGGCTGTCCGTTTTCCGAAGTTATCTAACAATTAAAAGATTTGTCTGTTGTGGGGGAAATTTCCAGTTGGTCAATGGAAACGGAAGACGTGTATATAGTAGTATACGAGTACCACCAATACCCTCGACTGACAGTTCTCCAGATGCTCACCAAAGTTGGCCCAATCCAACTCACGTAATTTGAAAATTGCACATGCAGCCAACTGGAAAACGTGACAAACTTTCCAAAAAGAATAAGAGAAATTGTAAACAAAGAAAGATAATAAAATAACTGCTTGCATTTGTTTTTTTTTTAACCACAAAATCTAATTAAACTAATGGTCTTTCCCTTTCCTTTTTTTTGTTTTTCACTTTTCCTATCAATTTCAACTTCAACCTGAGCACTCCAAAAATAAGAATCCTTAACTATTTCTAGCATTTGACCTTTGGAAAAGTCGGGGTAAATGGAAGGAAGAGGGAAACACTTACTTATTTATATGTAATATCTCTACGCTGACGTCACATGAACTTTTTATAGAATACGAAATAATAAATAATTTTTGCACATCCCCATACAGACAGCGGGAAATATATGGAAAATAATTTTCATTCAGAACAGACAGACGCAAAACAATGACAAATATGCATGGAAATTTAAGCGGGAGACGGGCGATGAATGAAATGAGACTGAGACTGAAATGAGGAATGTACGAAATGAGAACGCCAGCCAGGCCAGATGAGATGGGCCATGGAGTGGGGCTCTGCGGGGAAATGAGGATGAAATCACCGAAAAGGCCCCAGCGTAGCCACAATGGCGACCAATATTCATTCGTCTGCCGATTCTGGGTCTATATGTTTTATTATAGACTCGAATGCTGAGAAAGATAGATAAATGGGAGATGGATGGGCGATGGGTCATCATTGTCTCTATTCACCTAAAAATTAATGACCACCAGAAGGGCGGGCAGCCGACAGTTGAAATTAAGTTCATTTGGCAAATATGCAGGAAAATCTGCCAAATAATTGATAAAACAAAAAGAAAACTATAGGAACATTAACTTAAACTACTTTACATATAAAGTGTAGTTTTAAAAAGAGCCCAAAAACTCAAACGTAATACCAGAGATCGAATGAAAACACAGCGAAAAAGCCTCGAGGGGCTGGAAAACCTTTCGCACAGAGTTCGCTTACAATTGTTTTTAATTATGAGCATTGTTCGTTGCCAGTCGCTGTTCATTATGCGGTTAGTTAATGTCATTTAGTTCATCAGCTTAATTTCCATCTCTGCCATTTTCATTTTCAATTTTCATTTGCAGCTCTTCCTTCCTCTCACAGCCACCCCCTCTTTTAATCGTTCGGCATTTCTCGTTTCCAATTTTGAATATTGGGTTTTCACTTATTTATTTCGTTGATTTTGTTTCTTCTTTTTTTTTTTTTTTTTTTGGCAATGAAAGTGAAATAATGTGCAATATGCATACACAGATACTGCATGCTATATACTATATGCATATGCTATTAAAGACAGGAGAGAAGACTGACTGCCTCTCAACTTTTGCCACCATAAATCACAACAGATCGCCACTGGACAGTGGAGCAAACTGCATTTTCACCTCAAATAAAGAAAGCTTGATGTTATTAATAATTTCCATCACAAGTAGGCTCAATTTTCGAGTCATTGTGTTAACTTTTAAAGGTAGTTGCCCTAGATTTTAGTGCTTACTAGTCGAGTCGAAGGATCTCAGTTCTGTTTCAGTTTTTAGAGAGCACACACGTCTGAATTTCTGTGAAGTTTTATTTATTGGAAAAAAATCAGTAAAGTTTAACTTTCTTTCCCCGTTGAATCGAGTGTAAGTTGTGAGTTTTCCCCTCATCTAACATTATCGGTTAATCATTTCGGTTTCTCACTATTCTCGGGTAGTTCTCTAGCGCAATAATGGCTGAGAAAAACAAAACGCTTCGGCTGCTGCGAATGGTGCGTTCTTCCTTGACGATCATCTACAACGATCACTTCTGCTGGACCTTTATCAAGAGCTACGGACTATTCTCCTTGGCCGTACCCCTGGCCAAGTACCTGGACGGTTTCGAGATCCTGCCCTCCTCTGGCATCTAATTTTCTTGTTAGTCATGCACTTAAATTAAATTTTGTTTGATCAAAGCAAACAATTAATCTATATCTACTTGTCTCGTCATTTGTGGTTTTTGGTTTTGGTTAGATTGAAAAAGAAAATTCACATTTTGGCTTCTTGAATTTGTTCATAGATATGTCAAATATGAAAGGGCTACTGAGGTTTATATTCTTGGCATCTTATTTAAGTTCGTAGTATTAATACTCCTTTCTCAAAAAGTTATTATTTAATTCAATCAAACTAAATCTTCTCAAAACCCTTTCATATGTTTAATTTAATAACTGCAAGTTGGCATAAAGACACTGAATTTTGTTTGTAGATCTCAAAGCGGTGTAAAATTGTGTGCTATTTTTTGTTTTTCCGAAATTCGAAATCCGAAAATCCGCTGTAATTGCCATCGTGTGTGACGTCAATTGCCGTTCGTCGTTCGCCAAGGTGAGCTCATTTATTTTGTTGACTTACCGCATGAACTGATGATGATGTTGCTGCTGCTGGTAGAGATGTTGCTGCTGTTGCTGCTGATGTTGCCGCAGTCCATGTGCCATGTCCCCGAAATCGATGCTGCTGCTGCCGCCAGTCAGCGCCGGATGACGATGTTGCTGTTGCTGTTGCTGCTGCTGTTGCTGATGCTGCTGTTGCTGTGGGTAGAACTGGTGACTCAGGATAGTAATGCCTGCGCTGGCCGTGCTGGTAATGCTGCCCGATCGACTGCCTCCGTGCAGGGATGGTGCATGATGGGAGTTGGGATGCGAGTGCGGCGATCCTGCCGGCGATGTGGTGGTCACGGCTGCAACAGCGGGATATGAGATCAACTGTTGCTGCTGATGATGCTGCTGATGTTGCTGCGATGGTGCTGCAACTACTGCTGCTTGTTGTGTTGCTGCTGGAAATGTGGTCTTGTGGGAGCCGTTGGCCAGCAGCGAGGGCGAGTGCGTCGACATGGTCAGGCGATTCGACTCCGGCGTGTGGGCAATGCTCGTATAGTGCTGTAAAAAAGCAACAAAAATGAATGAAAACAAGTTAGAGATGATAATATAATACAACAAATTATACAGTGGGTGTATTTCAATAAGAGTCACATACTCGATTACTAGTTTTAAAGCCATTTCAAACTTAAATCGTAAACAAGTAATCTCAATATCACAGAGACAGCCCAACTCCCTTAGCTTGGTATTAATTAACTTGTCATTGCTTTCTAAATGCCTTATTACTGCCTTAAAAACAGATCATTAATCACTCTTATTAATCACTGGTTAAGGGCAAATGTGTCGAGTTCACAGAAAGCTATCGTTTATTTACCAATTTTCGCCACATTTGTTTAAAAAAATAATACTGCTTAACAAAGGGGTTGGCTTTTGGTTTGCCTTTCTCGATATAATAACACCACAGTCGATCGATTTGCTATGAAAAACATTTTATAAACTCTGTATTGAGTTATTAAATCAATATTCGAAAGAAATAGTCACAGCACACGGTGATATCACATTTGGGCCATAAATGGCTGATATGGCTGACTTTCTCAGAAATATTTTGACACTGAGAGTGAGTCACAAAAATGCCTATTTTTTATATGTTTTTTAAGCACTCGCATTAGCATTTTCAGAGATTTTTTGAGAGATGATCTGTGATCAGTATCTGATAAATTATTTCCTTTTTCATTATAACCACAACTTTGATATTATTTATCACACACTTTAAGTTATAAAATATCTCATAGATATTCATTATTACCATCTGCAGGACATCGCACTCCTTGGGCACCACGTGCAGCGTGAGGACCGCCGGCGTCTGCTTGATCATCGAGACGATGGTGCTGTAGGCGATGCCAGCGATCGGCTGGTTGTTGACCATCAGCACGCGGTCACCCGTCTGCAGGTTGGCGTAGTGGGCCGGTCCGTTCGCCTGCACCTCTTTGATGAAAATGGTCTCCATCGCTTTCACTTGGTACGGCGGCAGCGACGTCGGCGACGTTGGCTCCAAACCGGTGATCCCGGCGACGCCGACGCTGCTGCTGCTGCCGCTGCTGCTGCCGGCCATACTGGAGGCTTCCTACACACCAAACGAAACCGAAACAAAAAAAAATTGTTAGTCAGATGTACACTTGAGGTGAGTAAACTAAAGTAGCAACCATAGCTAAAAACTTCACATTTTATTTCATTAATAACCAATATTTATTAAGGTTTCTTAATTTATACTACAACTCCCCTATTTAATATGGTGAAATTGTGATGAAGAGATTAATATAAAGAAGCTTTTATTTCAGAGTGTACTGTAAAATCAAAAATTACAAAGTCCTATTATTTTGAACGCGACTGTAGGTCGTGAAACAACATTTCGCGAGGAGAGTGTAGATTGGATTAAGTCGCTGTGCGAGCGACAAGGTGAGGAAGAAAAGAGAGTACGGGAGTGAATGAGAGCGTCGAGCGGAGGTTGTAATATCAACAAAAATAAAAATAAAACGGGCACAAAAAAGTGAAGTGAGCAAAACGCAAATTAGTGCAAAAATAAAAATAAAAGAAAAAGAGAATGGAGGCTCTACCGACTTGGGAGTACCCTAACATAGAACTGGAACTGTTTATAATTATAATCTCTTCTGTTTTATTTACTTAATTATTATTTAAGAAGTTCAATTATTTTCTTTTGATTACAGCTAATTAGTAAACTATATGTGTGATCGCATGTTTTAATAAACAATATTTGAGTCTTCGTATTCCTAATTTAAAAGTAAAAGGTTTTAGTATTTCTGATTTCAAATTTTGTAAAAATTAGCTTAGTTTAAATAGTTTTTATATTTTCTTGATATTTTTGAGATCAGCTAGCTTATATTCGGAACACCCCTAGCGAACTTTTCTTGCTGGGTATCTTCACCGCCGCACAAATGAAAAGCAAAAAGAAAGCAGAAAAGGCAAAAGCAAAAGCGGCAATTTGAATAAGTCGCGCGTGCGCAGCGCTCACGTAACGCCAAACGCCGACGCCGACCGAAGCAGAGGCAGCACCTTTGCTGAGCTCCAGAGAGCGAAAGAAAGGCGGGAGAGTAACTCCAGCTCGCTCATTTGCACTTCCTTTGCGGGCAATTAACTTCTATTTGCACGTTTAAAAGTATTTAAAATTTTTAAAACTTTACAATTTTTAATAAGAGTCAAACGATTAAAAATCAGTTAAAGAAGTTTAACTAGAGAAAGAGTGTAAATTTGGCGGAAAGACTGCAGGTATTATAAAGATTTTAACAAAGATTTCAAAGATTTAATGGAAAGTCTTATAAAAGTCGTATAAAAAAAGGGTTAATTTAAAGTATACTCGCATTTAGAGTTATAAAGGACCTACAGTTATAGAAATCCTAGGTCATCGACTATATCACTGTATTAGTATACCATCTAAACTTATTATTAAACTTGAACTATTATCCTATCCTAACACCTCTAAATATTGGGTTGCTATACCCGACGAATCCACTATCTTGTAGCCTCTGTTCAGTATCTGTAAAAGTCCCTTATTTGGCATCTCTTATCCTAAATCCAAAAGTCCCTACTCACCTGTGGCCAGTTGGACGACATCGTTCCTGCTGCCGCCGATGCAGATGCTGCCGCCGATGCCTGGTCATCTTCCGGCGGATAGGCGATGAAGTGGCGCAACGTGAAGCCGTATCCCTGGTTAGGTCGCCGGCGGATAACGATGAGCTTCGGCTGGATGGAGGAGGCCGCCAGTGCCGCGTTGTTGGCCGCTGCTGCCGCTGCCGCCGCTGCTGCAGCAGCTGCTGCGGATGCCGCTGATGCCGCTGCAGCGGCCGCTGCTGGAGTCGCCACCGCAGAGGCCGCCTGCGCTGCCGAATGCGCTGCGGCGGCAGCGTTCGAGTTTTGTAACATTTTGTAGCGGGCTTTTAGTGGTTTTCCAGCGGGATTTTCAGGTGGGTTTTTTCGGGGTTTTCTTTACACTTTTTGTATTTCGTTTTTCGCCTCTTCTGTTTACACACTCTCCCTCTCTCGCTTTGTTTTAGCGCTCTATCTCTTTCGGTGGCTGGCTTTGTGGCTTGGTGGTTTCTGTGTTGTTATTGCCTTTTCTATTTGTCGTGCGGTTGGCTTTTTTTTTTATTACTATGTTATTTTGTTTCTTATTAGTTTTGTTGTTTTTGTTTTTTGGTGGTCAACCTGTTGGTGGCACCCTCATTTGTGCGACGGTGGGCGGGGGTGGTGCTTCACCCCTGGTTTACCTCTTCTATCGTCTAAATCTTTTATCCTCTATCTGCAGTCTCGCCTTGTAGTTTTACTTCTTCTTCTTCTTTTTTTTTTTTTTTGAGGGGAGGGGGATTTTCCCTTACAGCCAGCGGTACGTTGCAAATTTTCGATGTGGCTGCGGCACGAGGCCCATCGTACCGATCGATATTACCATAGTACTGCTAAGGATTGTTCTTGCTGATCGATCGGTTGGTAAACGGAAATCATCTGTAAGGAAATTAAGGAAAAGTTAGTTTTCATTCTGTGGTAACTTTAAGCTTAAAATTGGTAATGTTGTGTGTTTTGTTAAGCAGAGAAGAGATCTCTTAAAAGAAGTTGTTAAAAAACTATACTATAAGCTAAATATGGCCTTAACCATCAAATGTTCCTGCCACTGACTCACTCTTAACCCAATAGTTTCGGTTTACGGGAGAGCGAGAGACCAACCGAGAAGGGTTAAAATGCGACGAGGCGTGTTACACTTTTCAGACTTCTCATTTGACGGTCAATGTCCAACACACAAAACGCTATAGTTGAATCTGTTTTCGGGTTTTTACTGTATTTTTTATGCATTGTAATTAAAGCCGAAAGAGGTTTTTGTTTTGTTTTTCCTCGCTTTTTGTGTCTCGAAGCCTTTGTGTTTTTTTTTTTTGTTTCTTCTTCCAGTTCAGACTGGCAGTAAAAAGCACTTAACTAACTGTACTTGGGCATATATGCGATGACTTTGGGTCGATCATAATAATCAACACTGCGATGATGATATAATGCCGTTTATTGCCCCTCTTTCTTCAAAAATAAAACTAAAACACATTCAACTCGGCTGGGACTAAAACTAAAACTAAAAAAAAGGTATTAAAACTGAAAAACCCATTTTCAACGGGGGGAGGAGGCTAGGTGAACGCCCCCCTTTTCATTTAGCCTTTCTTTGACATTTTTGTTTGCCCACAAAGTTATCGCTTTGAGGGCGGGGCTATCAATAAAAGTTATTGTTCACTTAAAGTTCTTACTGCAATGTTTAAGTTTAGACTAGCTAAGTTGCTAAATAAGTTGTTATTATTAAGCCAGTTAACTGCGTTGTATTCGTTAAGAAAGAATCTATAATTTTGACCTTGTTTCTAGGTATCTAATAGCAAGAATTCTTTATAACCTCATCTCTCGAATTCAACTTCTTAATTAGTTGGGAGTCCAAAGAGTTCGAATGTGGCTGCCCCCCCTGCGATTTGGTTATTGTTTTGTGAGCAGCAAAAAACGCTGACCCGTGGAGTTGCGTTTAATTAGCCAGCACAGGCGATAAGGTCAGAGATCAAAGAACCAAAGGGAAGTGTCCCTGAGAGGATTTTTAATAGGCAATATGATTTGCAGTATATATTTTTGCCAAGTTTATCTCATTGAACGTAATTAAACAACATAAAGAAGGCAAAAAAAAAAAAAAAAAAAAAACGACAGCCGCCATAATAATTTGAGCCAAAACACATGTAATTATCAGCCAACAGATAGACAGAGAAACACAGATTGTTCAGATACTAGTCTCCGCTATAATTGCTCCATTGTAATTGCATTGTCAAAGTAGTTTCTTTTCGCAAAAGCGGGCGGGGGGGGCGGAACTCGACTCGAGTGTGTCAAGTCACTCAAGGCGATAGATAGGCAGAGATAAACCGATTCCCCAGCAGATTACTGAAAATGTGTTAAGCTTTTTGATGGCGAATCGTAAAAAATAACAAACTAAAAAGCTAACAAACCAAAGTGAATGATTGTAAGAGTCGGTTTTGGCTACTGTTAGTAGACCTTGGCCAGTCAGTCCCTCATTTTAATTGAAAAACATCATATAACGACCTATATCAACTTATCAGCAGCAATGGTACCGATAATCCAACCGAAGGTTGCCCGATAGCCAAAACACAATGATATTGTTTGTGCCACAAATAATGGGAATGGAAATGGAAATGGAGAGTTTGCCTCATGGCCAGAAGATTAGTATTATAATTATATATTTTATACTGCAGAATATTATGTTTTTTATACTTTTGATTCGTTAACAACATTCTCTCTTTCTTAACATCATCTTGTTTCGTTTTTCGATTTGTTGTTTTATTTTCGTCGTGTTCCAGCAGTCGAAACGCCCACAAAAAACCATCAAAAAATAAAACAAAACAAAAAAAAACTTAACTTTGATTGATGTAATTCTGCGGCTTGTTCTTGTTTTCTTGGCGTTGTTGGACAGCGTTTTAATACTTTTACCGCTGCTTGGCTCATTACACGCATGTTCTGTCTTTAATCTTGATTTTTTTTTTTTTATTATTCTACTCGCTTTTTATCTTCTTTGTCTCACTGTATTTTACCCGTTTTTCTCAGCTTTATTTTCAGTTAAATTCGATTTCAATTCCCGGCCGCTTGTAGTGCAAAACAATCAAGTTAATTGTTATCACACGAAGCCAAGTAAAAGGCAGCAACAACATTGTTAAGTATACTCAATAAAAAGCTTCAAGCCGAATCCGAGTCTTTTCCTGTCGTGATATCATCTTTTTTTTTTTTATTCTTTCTGATATTTTATTCTTTTATTGTTCGGTAATAATATTATATTTATTTAAAGTATAGTTTTCCTTATTGGCTTGCTTCTCTTCATTTACCTTTAAAGAATTCATTAATAATTTGTTTCGTTTCTCTTATTTTCTTTTGATAATATTAACAAATTTATAAAGTTTTCGGTATTAAAAAGTTTTTTTATATATCTTCTTATATATTTTTATATATTAAATATGATTTTTTTAAACTATACTTTTAGTTATTCCTTTTTAAAGCTTCCTTCAAGAAAACTGAGCCTGATACTGCCTTACAAACTGCCTTTAAAATTTATTTAAAATTCCCAGAAACCTCGATAAGTTTAATATTTGAGATTATGTTTGTATAGTTATTACATATTTAACCTTAAGAACATATATGTATTGCACTAGGGTCTAACATATAGTTATTTGTCGAACGTTTTCTTCATTCGTTTAAGTAGAACATTAAGTAAAAGGGATACAAACTCTGAGTTTATATAACTTTTCCAAAAAGGAAAACACGTATTCATGAAGAAAAAAGGTTATACTATATTCGTTGTAAAATATGGAACAGGTAAATGAAAGTTATTTCTACCCTATAAAGTATATATATACTTGATCAGGATCAAAATCTGTGTCGATTTAGCCATGTCCGTTTGTCCATATGAACGCTAAGATCTCAAGAAGGATAAAAGATTAAGATTGGTATTCAGAATTCTGATTCTAGAGAGTTTTAGTTTGTTTTCGAATCCGTCTAGGTTACTATAATTGTTGGAAAGACATGCATGCTTATGCAGATAGAGATGCCAGTGCAGCACAAGTTTGCCAGACGATGCCCCTTCTAATGCGCACAAACCACAAACTGCTAAACTCATGACAATCCAAAAACTTTCGTTTTATTCAAAAATGTTTAATTCAGGCCAATATTTTGCCATTTATTACAAAATGAAGGGTATAAGACCGTTTATCGCATGTAAGGTCACCTTAGTGCAAGATTTAGCCCACAGATGTCTCTACACAACTTAACATAAGGATTTTATTTTTGTTTTTTTCTATTAATTATATTTAAACTTGTTTTAATTATCTGCTGAATGGATATAAATGATATATTTTATATCCCAAAATAAAACAAACGAATCTTTTAACTGCTACAAACTGATCTAATGGAAATCCTGCCTTTACTTATAGATTTCCGACACCTTTCTCTCTTGTTTCTTGTATCTATAGTTTTGTTTACAGTGTTCACCTGTCATTACAATTAATATTTTGGGCGATAGCCATTCCCATTCGGTATCAGTCGCCAGATAGGGGCAGAGAAAAAAGAATATATAGAGGGACATATGATATATGTGTATATGATAACCGATAAATGGCTTGTTCGTATGCCCAAGTTGGAATCGATAAACAAAAAACGAAGCAGAAACCGAGAAATACACACGCGGGGGCATCCAATTACGTGCAATTACATTTATAAAATTTCTTCGCCTTTCCCTTTACCTCTCTCACTGTCTCTCTCTGTCTCTCTCTAGCTCTCCATTAAACAAAAAACAAAAAGAAATTATAGATAAATACGACTATACGTATTGACTCCATTTTTATTTCTTTGTCTATCAATTTCGCGGAATGGAAGTCGATAAAAAAGGCGATATATGTGTCTGTATATAAAGCTGACACGAGAGCGAAACAAAAGTACAATGCAAACAAACAGCGATATCAGCGATAAATCATTCCTATGCTAGATCTATATACAGGGCACTTGCGTACATATCTCTATATATATGTATATGTACATATATATATCTGGGAATCGGTCGATCAGATTGCTGGTGACGATCGGGACAGATAATGACCCCTCTATGATAGATTTTCTATAAGAAAAGTTCGAAGTAAAGAAAGTTTCAGTTTAAGGATCTCAAGTTAAGAGGTATTCGAGCCATTTAACTGGTATTTGAGTTTAAAATTGCCAATTTAACAACTAAATTTCTTAATTTTAAATCACGAGAAGTTCAAACATGCCTAGTATTGCACAAAATCCATATACATTGCACGATCTGCAATCCATTGAATCGCCGACCTAACCCAATTGAATCATACACACTGTAGTAAACCGTATCAAAGGTTATCTCTGTGGCGTGTTCACACCTCTTGCCCCACAAATCCGATCGGAATCCATCAAAAATGAGAAGAAACAACAAGCTGGGGTAACATGAGAAAGTCGGGACGGCGGAGAATATGAAAAATATTGTGGCAGACGCACATCAAAGACCGATTGCCGATGCGATCGGATTCGACAAACATCACGCCCGTGTATTATGCACACCCATATAGTCAAAGGTATATATATATATATATATTTACCCACTATATACCTGTCTTGTCTACATATATATTATATATATATATATTGATCTGTCCCCTCGTTATCAGGGGGTTACAGCCCCTTTGGGGCGCTGTGCGAGAGCCATTCAACTTGTTGCCAAGTGTCGCCGCCGCCGATTCGGAATCGGAATAGCCATACACTTATATGAAAACCAGAAAGAAGGCGAAACAACCCACAAATACACACCGAAAAGGCAATGTACCCAGGCATTCATGTGTCTTGGCCTGGCGTCACTCACAATTTCAATTTCCATTTTATATACCCTGGAAAATTTGCAAGATCTAGGGTATATTGGGCTCAGTGAAGTTTGGTTTTCATTTGGAAAATACCTTTGGAAAATACCTTATTAAAAAAGATATCTTGAAGATCTTCTTATACTTAAATCAGTTAAACTAAAATATTATTAATTTAAATAATAATTAAAAAGTTAAACCAGACTATCTCATATCTTATGACCTCTTATCAAAATACATAAAACTTCTTAAGAAAAACATTAATCTTATATATCTTTATCCCTTTGATATTCTAGTAATAGATCTTACAGGGTAACATTATCGTCGAGAGTCTCCCCTATTTTCGATACTTAATTTTGTTGTATTTTGTTGTTACGTTTATTTTCGAATTGTTTATTTAATGTTCTTGCAGCGTCGTTTGTTTGTTTGTTTGTGTTATGTGTTTTATGTCTTTCTTTTTCCCCGCTTTTCCTTCCGCCAGCGGGGGGTGGCAAACGGGCGGTAGGCTGCTAGGCGGTAGGCGATGGGCGGCGAAAGGCACCGGGAGTGGCCGGAAAATTGTTGGTCCAGCTGAGCGGAGCGAACGCCTTAATAATCTAATTTCTGACAACTGACGGGCAAATCAATAAATGAAGTGGAAAATGGAAACATTTTCTTCATCTTCTTTGGTGTTCTTCTTTCTCGTTCTCCTCTTTCGAAAGAGATGGAAAACCCATCGAAGAAAGAGCCACATATAGTGAGAGGGAGCCAGTGCTACCTTGACCTCATTCAACGACCTTTTTCTTTTTTTTTTTTTGTTTTTTGTGAGATGTGGGATGGGGTGTCGGAAAATGGGGAAAACTCTGCTTGCGTGCTAAGCTTCTTCTTCGCAATTTCCCAGCGTGCCTGTGTGTGTGTGTGTATGCGTATTTCGGGTGCTTTAGTTGGCTTGTATTATATCATCATTAAATGGTTTACCGCCAAAAACGGGCCAACAAGAATGAGAATGAAAATGAGAATGAGAACAAGCTGAGTGAGAACATCGGGCTGGAAACAGCACACAGTCCTCCTGCTGGCTACTGGCAACTTGCTACAGAAAAATACAAAAGTTCAAGAACACTTCCACTTGTCAATTGCTGAAAGACAAATAGGCGTGCCTAAAAAACGGCTCACAGAATAAAAAGTTTAAACAGCCAAACAAAAAAATTAGTTCAAGGCAAAGTGCCCAACTTGAAAATAGAAAATATTCAGACTATCATTAGAAAAGCATTCAATTAATGTTACTTTAAACTACTTAATTTAAATCACAACTATCGCTACTACTTTTCCAATCATTGATCCCTTTAAAAACCTATATACAGTTCCTGCCCATTTCTCTCAGTGTAGCAGCAAGTAGCAGCCCAGGAATGTTCATTACAGAATGTGCCAAGCAATTTGGGCAGCAGCATAAGTAAAATAACCAAATTTTGCGGAATGTTAGAGAGCTGAAAGCAGACCAGAAAGGCGAAGAATGAACTTGAACTGAATTTTCGAAAATGTGGTCGAAGTGGAAGAGGCATCATGTGGGTTCAACTTAAGGCAGTCGAGGGTTAAAGCACTAACCTTGCTATATGCTAATTAGAACTTACTAAATATGGTCACCAGAATCGAATCGTTCATTGCAGTTTCTTGAATTCGAATTGAAATTTTTAAAGACAGTTAATATACGTTTTAATGATTAATTAAACTCAAAGATATATATGCATATTGTTTATTTAAGCCGTACACACAGATATATATATATGTATATATCCCCATTTTGTTCAATCATTATCCGAATTCTTCGAGTATGATTAATGATCGGTCGTGTAGATCTTTCTTTTCTGGCTCTTTGACAAATGTAATTTAAGCGAATAAATTCGTGTAAACATTGTCGTCTTCCCATGAGTATTCAATGACGTAAACATCTGAATAAACCCACAGATTTTGTCACGAGATTGTGTCATTGAAGTATACTATATATACTATATAGTTCGTCCCCCAGGGGTTGTACTCGTATTAGATATGATCGTGTCTGACTATCAAAAATTATTCAACTAAATTCCTCATTTGCCCCCTAATTACACCCCCAAAGCGACTTTCTTTCAATTCGTTTTCGAATCGAAACCATATAGAAACCAGAATAAGCAAAAGTATATATAAAAATAAATATATAGAAACACACACACACACTAATACACACACAGAAACAGCCCCAGAAAGAATAAACAAACCCAACAGTTTTCGAGTAAACAAAAAAGTATAAAACGGCAATAACAGAAAATGATATTGTACGCGCGCGTAGCTGATATAAGAACTAAAGTTGGGATCAAATGGTATGTGGATGGGTGGGAACTAAGGGGGGAATCATTTCAATTAAAGGGGAGCGAGGGGCAGGAATAGCACTATGCAAACGACCTGCCCCACAAAGGCAAGTCCCCTCTTGCTCTCTCTTTTTCCAGCATTTAATTTGCAATTATTCAGGCCTTTGACCATTTTAATAAACGAGAGAGAGACCTCGCCAAGGAAAACCGAGGAAAACCAGAAAACTAAATTCAAAGTTATAGACCAGCAAACTAACTGAAAGATCAAGGGATTTCTATGATATGATGATCATTATAAGCGGGAATATTAAACTGGTTTCTTAAGTACGTTTATCATTCACAGAAATATTTGTAATATTTTATTACTAAGCCAAAGTGAAACTTAAAAACTATAAATACATTTCTTTTTATGAGCCTTTACCAATAGCAATACTTTCTTTTAAAGAGGCGAAAACAAAAAAACAAAAAACGAAAACGTGAGTGTAGAAAACACTTCACAGTGCTGAATGTTTTTTGTTGCCCATTGACATGGATTCCTCGAGTTCAATTGGAAGTGAACTTAAATGTCGAATTATCGCGGACACGAGATCTTTGCACTGACTTCGTTTAATGGAGAATATTCTCCTCTACGTTTGATGGTGGTATTTAATATAGCCGCCTGTTTCCTCTTTTTTTTTTTTGCCTCCCAAAGTTCATTGGTTTTGATTTGGGTTTTTTAATTGAAAATTGTTTTTTGTTACGTGACCATTTGCATGTTGCAACAGCAATTGCCCCACTATACGGCGGCCTCTATTTCTCTGCTGCGGCTTCTATATAAAGTCTCAAATTCAAATTCAAATTCAAATTATGGAAAATCCATACAAAACTAAATTACCGAAAGTTAGTTAGTAAACTGCAGAGTCATTTTTCGGTGCATCATAAAACTCAATTAAAGGGGAGGAGTTTCATTATTTTTCCTTTGTATCTTTTTTGTTTTTTTTGGTGTTTTTCGTTTTTTGTTTTTCAATTTTATTTGTGAGAAGTTTTAGGCCCTGAACTGAAACTTTGGTGGGGGCTGGCTAAACTTGAGATTAAAGATTTCCACTTAATGGCTTACAGCGTGAGTTGAACTTTTGGCGGCCTTAAAAACATGAATAAAACCGCAAAGTGTGAAGGGGGAAACTATTAAAATATAGAACAGCTTTATGGCTATAGATAATGAATGTATCTTCAAATACATACTTACTATATATGTTAGACTGCAGCTTATACTAGGTATTATTATCAGATCACTTGCAAATTCGTCGTATAAACCCTTAACTTATCCGGCACACTTATCATATCAGTTACAAATCCGTAAAGTAATCCCTTAACTGGCTTCCATTCATCTTCTGCCTGGTTTGACAACTTGATGGATGGTCCTCGGCGGCTTTTCAAGGATTATTTCTGGCCGATGTAGTAATCCCAAAGAAAGTTCGATTCGAAATGGGATCGTTGTCAGGGTGTTTTGGGGTTGATTCTGCTAATCAGCCTGATTGGATTTGGTTTCTATCTGATTATCTTAAGAGTTGGTCTTAAATAAATTACATTTTATTTTTGTTTAAATTAAAGAAGGTTTTCGTTTAGTAAGTCCCCCGAAGAAATGTGCTTACAGTACAGGAAAACAATGGAAATCTTTATGAAAACCTACACGTATTCCTTGGAAACATGAAAACATATAAACGTTAACGTATATAAACTTAAGTGCGGGGGTGGTGTGGTGGTGATGTATATATTTAATTTCATAATGAAGGCTCCAAGTGCATACTCATGTTAATAATAGCAACGGTCCCCGAACTCGCACCCCATCCCCCATCAACCACCCCCCGGGAACCACCCACTAGAGCAGGCCCAGATTGCATCCACTTTAAAATCCATTTATGAATGAAAAGCAACAAAGGGTGGCGCACCAAGTTCGGATTGGACTTTTAGCTTTCAGTTCTGGGGGTTTTTCCTGCTTTCTTTTTTTTTTTTGGATCAAGGGTTGTTTCCAACCCACTCCCCGAGGGGGTAGTGGGTGGTTGTGGGATTTCCCAGCCCTGCTCATTTCACGCATGCAAAAGGGAGCGGGGAGTCCCTCGAGCTGAAAACCTTCGTAATGAGTATTCAAAATGCAATTCACAGACGGGCGGAGCAGATATAAAGACGGCCAAAGGGGGGTAGAATGCGGCGGATATTGGGGGTTGGGGAGGTAAACAGGAAGAGGGTTGCATACGTGTCGCTCGAGGGTTGCAACCATATGCATAATCCGAAGGATTTATGCAGAGCTACAAAAAGGCCATAAACATCGCTCGAACATTGTTTATTTCCCAAAATATTTATATCGAAAGGAATTATATATGAACTGCATTTAATTTGATTGCTAAAATATATACAACTTTTTCTCAGTGCATTTACAGGTTAACCAGATGAGGACTTCCCTCTCTTTATTGTATTTATTTGATTTTTTAATGTTTAATTTGGTACAGTTTCAGATGTAAAGTAAAAAGCTGCGGGGCATTTAATAAATTGGATGCAGCTCGCTCTCTTTCCGCCCACCCCCCATCTCACTCTCTCTTTCTTCTGCAGGCCGCTGTCTCATTCACTTGCAATCGCTTGGCTGCAGTTCAATGCAATTTGCAAATGCAAAAGGAGGAGAGTTTGAGCTTGGCTCACTGTTAAAATATTTACTCCTCACTTTTGAATCGAAATATTTCGTTAATTTCCGGATAAGACAGCGTTTCGATAGCAAAAGTTAACAGCTGATTACTGTTATTCTATGGAAAGTCACATTCGCTGGACTGGCAGTTAATCAAAAGTTTGTGATTAACTTGTGCTTTAGCAATTCCAACTAAATAATTGCTGTTGATGCTTCGAAGCGGGCTTTCACTGTCTTCTTGGCTTTTTAGCCCTGGCTTCCTCTCTTTTCTGCCACTTTTTTGTATTATTTGTTATTACACAAGGGGAAGACCCAAAAACAAGAGACAGAGAGAGAGAGAAGGAGAAACTCGGGGCCAAAGAAAGAGAGGGAGACAGTTCAAGGACCAGGCCACAAAACAGGCCGCAAAAAGCATCGCAAACCGGCTTCAGTTTCAGCTTTGAAATCAAGTCACTGCCAAGTCACAGCTACACTGAGAATAATTTTTATGTAAAAACAAAACTAAAACTTAAAAAGTTACAAAATAAAATAATACAAATTCCCAATTTATTTTCAACTTTAAAAACAATTTTCATATCTTATCATATTTTTCCCATATCTAGCATTTTTCTCAGTGTATACATAAAGATACATAAAAATGGTGAAGAAGAAGAAGAAGAAGCAGGAGCTGCAACTTCAAGGCTCCTTGACTTGTCATTGTTGTTGTTGTTTTTGTTATCTGTCGCATCCTCCGCAAAAGTCGTTACATTGCGAAAATAGAGAATAGCGAGAGAGGATGGCAAAGGAGGGATAGGGGGACGAAAGGAAGAACGAAGAAGGGTGTGGGGGAGAGAGAGCAAGAGAAGGCAGAAGAAGCAGACAGCCCTGTAGAAGAAACGGAAATTGCACACATAAAGAGATGTTCCATCTCTTTCACACCCTCTCGCCATTTCTCACCCACCAAGCCAAGTTCAAGTCTGCACTGGGAGAAAAAAACAAAAATTGTTGTAGAAGTCATAGAAAGCGGCTAGAAACCCAAATTCTGTATGCTTATTACCAGTCCTTAAATGCTTCACCTTTTGAGGATTCTTCTTTGGGTCGCTACAAACCAGAAGAAACTTTTTAATAATATTAATTTTATATTTCCTGACTATTAATAATATTGATTAACCATTTCTGATCACTAAGTCATATTAAGCGACTAAAAACTGCAATTTTTTGTAGATTAAAAACAGTTTCATACATTTTAAGCTTCCTTTTAACTTATCTTTCATTTAATTTTATGATATGCCATTAATATTATGATTTTTACTAACTTTTGATATTTCGAATAAATTTGAGGAAGTATTGATATAAGGCCTAGAAACTCGAATTCTTTATACCTATATTAGATCTAGTTTCTAATGAATTCTTAACTTACTAACAATAATACAACATTGTGATAATCCGTGATAAGATTTCAAGTATGTCAACAAGTTTTGTTAGAAGTCATAGAACGTATTCTTTATGGTTCTTTGTAATTTCTAGCTCCTTCGGTTTTCCACAACCAAAAACAAATATAAATCATATTTATTTGCAAAGTTATGATTATGATATTTGTGTGAAGCACTGGCATTTGATAAGATTCCAGTTTGATAAGATTGCAACAAAGTATGAAGCAGCTAACATGTTTAACCCACTTATTTTGCACTGTGCACCGAGGGATTCCCCTGCTTGGCTGCAATTGATGCGAATGCAATTGGCAAAAGCTTTTATCTATTGATTCATTTAAACGCAATTTCCTGTGCATTTCAAGGCAATGCAAGGCAAAGGCGAAACGGGAAAGTGGAAAGGGAGAAAGGGAGAAAAGGAGAAAAGGAAGGAAATCAAGTTATCTGTGAGATGCAATCCTTGCAGAATGAATACAATCTTCTTGGCTGCAATCGCATTGAGACGATTGAATGAGGTGGAAAAATCGAAGGGGGTTCAAAATGACTCAATTGATATTCCCCTTAGTGTTGGCTTTCTATTTTCCATTCTAGAATTTCGAATTCTTTTTAGTATTAGATGACAAATCTGTTCTCTTCTTACTTCCATTTACTTGACATTAAATTAAACTTGCAACTCTCATATTTAGCTGAGCCTTCGAAAACTCATTCATAATTCCTTTCGCTTTTTCATTTTCATTCACTCGCTGGCATTACTTGGCTCGTTTCCTTGGGCGGAGCTTTTCCCCCCCCCCTTTTTTCCGCCCTCTAATTTGAATGTCAGCCTTAGCCGTACAAGGTAGCAGCAACAGCCCCCTCCTTTCCCGGAATTTTCACCGCTCAGCCCCGTATTTTCCGACACCCAGCCTGCTGCCGCTGCTCTTGACAATGCCGATCGATATTTTACTGCCCTGCAGCTGTGCTTACCGCCTTTTGTTTTTGTTACTGTTGCTCGTTGTCACCGGTGAGCATTAACAGTTAACAGAGACGGCTACTGTCGCCGCTAAGCATACACTGAGCGAAAGTGCTGGGAAAACTGATCTGAAATGCAGTGGATTTTCATGGAATTTCATTTCAAATTTGGGACATTTTCTGATCTATGTATTGGATTCTCAGTTTGGAATATAAATATTTAAAAGTAATGAAAGACTACTTAAAACTTCTTTGAATACGATTTGACTTTTTTGGGGCTTCAACATATTAGTAGCATACTTTTCATCACCTTTTTTTAGAGTTTTCAGGGTTATAAAAATTTCTGAGAAATGGAAAACCGCCTCTTTAATGGATAATAATATTTATATCCATAAATTTTCTATATTTTTTTTTGTATTTTGGAATCCTAATTTGATTCGTTTTTTACACTGCACACCTGGGTTGTGTTTGTGACTTTAGTCGTTGTAGTCAAGTGCTGTCCTCCAACGCATTTGCGTTCGCTTGTTCTCCGCTATCGCCCAATGCTACTTCACACTCTCTTCCCCTCCTCCTCCCCTCTTTCGTTCTCTGTCTCCACGATGTTCTGTTTGTTCAGTTTGTCTGAGTGTTGTACCTTTTTTTTTGTGTTTTTTATATAAATTTTATACCCTAAAAATTTCGATTTAATAGAATTTATTATAAGATCTGTTGCTGAAATTTCGAAATTTGTTTTTCAATTCTTTCTTTCTTTACTTTGAAATATTTGTAATTTTAAAACTAAGCACTAGCACAGAGTTTTTAAATTGATTAACCTAGTTATATAAAATACATTTATAGGGTATCAAATATTAGAGTACTCTCCTAGTTTTCACCCATGACAGCTTAGACACTGATGTTGTTTTTCCCTGTGCTCCCGCCTTTGTTTTATGATAAGAGGAAACGGCTGGCAGGCCGAAAGATAGCACATAGCCGCCCACTTAACGCCCGTCGCACGTGTCGAAAGCACCCACCACCCCCACACCACAGAAGCCAGGCAACCATCCAAACCACCCATCTATCCAACCACCCACCAAGCAACCCGAACCACCTAAAACAGAGGCCAGAGATAAAATGACAGCAGCAGCAGCAGCAGGGCCACAATCATCAGGATAATCACAACGCTCGAGTTGATAATGGCGACGTTGATGAGTCTGAACCTGAGTTGAATCTGGATTCTGTCTACACGTTAATAAACAACAAGAGCCAATTACTTATAAAAACACTTTCTATTAGAGGGTTAAAGGTAAAATATAGAAAACGAAGAATTCATTTCTATGCTTATTGGAAACTCCATTTCTAAATTCGTTTTTAAACCTACTTGTAAGTTAAAACTGTTCATTGGTTTATAACTTCAGTTATTTAAATAAATTTAAGGATTAATTTATGAATTAAAAACAGAAAGATTGAATATTTTTTTCAGTGATTCAGTGCCAGTTGGCTGACGGACGGCTTCCTGCTGCATTTCCTTTTCAACTCTTCCGGTCTTTGGTTTTTCGATTGGGGCGTGAAATGTAATCACAAGGTGGACAAAGCCCAATCACTAGACACCCTTTTACCTGCTGCGGAGCAACCTGAAAACTGCGAGGACACACGAAAGGTGTCCGATTCATTCGGACTCGTAACTGGTAACTGGTAAACAACCCAATCCTCAATCAGAGCGGCACCCTCTCTCCTTTCTCCAATTCCCAATACCCAATCTCCAGTCCCCGATCCATATTCATTTCTATAACCATACCCATACCAATACCCATACACCCCCTGCAATTTGCTTGCTCAATTCATTTTTCAAGTGTCGTCCGCCTGTTTTTGCAATTGGCCTTTGTTTGCTTTCGGCCAGGCGGCGATGATAAGGCAAGACAATTGCGCCAACGACGACGATTTCAATTTGTTTGCACTTCCCATTTGTCGGTCAATATTAATATTAACATTAATTTAAATATTAAGCGATTCGAGGGGCGACAAATAGCAGATCAACGCAGTGCTCCAATTCTCAGAATTATCAATTCAAGGTAATAATACCACTGAAAATCGGAAATAAATATATGAATTATCAGACAAAAACCCCTTAGGAAGTGTTTCCATTTCAAGTAAGGTAATCATAATATTTACTTTGATATTTCTAGCTTCTATATCAATGGCTGTGTTACTTAATCCATAAGTAATACCTAAAGCTATAGCTAAAGTAGTAGTTAAATCCAAAGTTATAGTTCTAGAATGCAATGTGACTGGGCAGCCGATAAAATGCTTTAAGATATAGCGCAAATATCAACACGAGGGAAATATGTTAAATATTTTTGTGTAACGCTTGGCGAGTTCTTGTTCTTGTTCTTGTTGGCCCCATTTCCGGTTCTTGAGGCAAACTAAAAAACACAAAAATCAAGGGGGGTGGTGGTACTTGGTACTTGGGCGGTGGTAACTCGTTTGCTTTGCTCTAACAAATTCGATTGCCTGCCGTCGTCGCACTTGTTATTTTGCCGCACTTCCACGTTCCAAAGTTTCTGTCATTTCATTAGAAACTTACTTACTCTTCTGTTATCGCGAAACGAGAAGAACAAGAGAGTCCGCAGCCCGAAGACAGTGAATAATAATAAGCAACGACCTTGGCATTCTTTTTTTCTGTTTTTTTTTTTTTTGAGTAAAAACAAATCTGGAGTAGGGCAAAAAAAATGTACATGCAATGATAGCGCTGTATTTGCTTAATCGGCGATGCAAACAAAAACATTGATTTTAAACATTGGGTGTGAGATTATCACCAGACCTGTTAACATTTCAGGGAGTGCCCCGCCCCGAGTAAACGTCGTCTCTTAAAAGCCAAACAAAAACAAAGTGAATATAAAACTTATTAGAACTTTCGCCCAGCCTCTCTTTGCTTGTGATCTCATCCGGACAATATTAGTACACACATTATGCTGGGGGGGTGGTGGTTATGTCATCTAGCTAGCTAGTTTTCCCGCCGCTTTCTCGTCATGCAACAACGAGCACGGCAACGGCAACGGCAACAACAATAACAAGTGCTTAATTCTAGTATTTAAATTGTATAACGTTGTAATTTTCACGCGACTTGCAACAAAGCCCAACAAAGCAACAAAAAGAACAACGACAACGACAAGCTGTTGACAAATGTTTGAGCTTAATTAACCGACGAACCAACAACAAAAACAACTGACTAATAGATTGCAAAAAATAAAAATAAAAAAAAGGGGAAATAACAAGTAAATAAATAAAAACAAAGTCTATGGCTCATGGGGTGTTGCAAAATGCAAAATGGCATTTGAATAAAAATGCATAACACGAAGGAAACTTAATGATCCGCTAATATGCGCCACCCCCAACGAGGAAAACTTGATTTTCCACCTAATTAAATGGATTTTTTTTTTTGCAAAGTCTAAGTCACACTTTAAGGGCAATAACAAACTAAAAATTCTGTAACTGCAATTATAAATCACTTTTATAAGATATAAATTTTAAAAGGGAATATTTAACCCTACAAAACTTGTAAAACAAGGTATTTTACTGTTTTTTTTTTTTTTGTTTTTATAAAGTGTAAACCCCAATTTAAAGTACTTTAGCTCATTGGGTAATAAATACAAGTTTGCCCAATTAAATACGAGACCTTTTCGATGCCCACTGTACTGGTGGCGAAGTGAGGCCCATTCAGCTGTAACCACATCTCTTCCCTTGAACTCTGTTCTCTTCGGTTTAACCCCCGAGATCCTATCTAGCCCCCGACATCCATTCTCTTTATATATATCGTTTTTGTAGTATTTTTTATTTGAGTTTTGCAGTGCATTTAATTTCCCATCCCGAACGTGGCCGCCTTGAAAACACGACCAAAACAAAAACAATAAGCACACGAAAAAGAGTCAACGAAAATATTGTAATAAAAAAGAAGGTTAATCAAGCGGCCTGCCTGCCTGGCTCGGACTTGAGTTCGTTTGCCCCACGTTGGGTTAAGGCGGCTCGTGCTCGGGCCGCTTCCATCAGGCTTAAAGTTGAGGCAGATGGTGAGGACAGCGGTTCCCAGGCCCCCAACCCCGTTGCTGCACTGCAAGAAATAATTAGCTTTGATTTGTATATCATGCTAAACAGTCTAAAGATGAATGATTGAAGATACCCATAGAAATCTTTCAAAGGGTTAAAGATTCTTTTTTCAGACCCAATATATATATATATGTGATTATAAGAATGATGTGATATGAGAAAATGTACTCTTTAATCGGAAGATAATTGGACACTAAATTTTTGTGTTAATACCTAAGATTTCCAGACGAAACAGCTTGGAAAAATCATTATAGACCGATTTCCCAGACTTCCAGATCTTCATGGCTTTCCTACCACATAAATCACTGAATAATAATGAACGCTCTTTAAAAATTCAAAAATTTCTTTAATGTGTTCTTCAAAAACAGCTGATTTAGCTGACTTTGAAGCAAACTTAACTATAACATTTCTTGCCGTGTAACTTCAAGGTTTTATGTAATTTCAGTTTGTTGCTGTTTTTATTTCTTTTCCCCTCTCGGTTTTCTTGTGTTACTTTTGCTTCTTGCGTGTTGACCAAGACACAAAAAACAAAATACAAAAAAGAAGAAAAAAAAAAACATTAACCCATGGAGTGGTAATAACAGTAACAGTAACCAAAGTCCGGCGAATAAAGTTGAGTTTTCTTACGATTCGTGATTCGGTTCGAATTCGAAATGCCCGTTATTATTGGCCAGTATGGAGAGTGGGGGGGGGAAACACGTAATGGACTTAACTATTGTTGCAATAATTGCCAATTGGGCAACGTAATTCTTTGCTCATTATACGTAATTATCTATTGACTTTTACCATTTGCTGCAAATGTGCGTGTGTTTCGTTTGTTTATCTTTTTATTTGTTTAACGGTTTATTTGCCCATTGTCCTCAAGTTCAGGGCAATGTCAACGGTATTCAAATGCAAAGAGCCAAGGGTAAAAACGCTGGGCGAAAGTGTCCGATCATTTCGCTGCGAAAATTGTAAAATTGCTGCGTATTTGAGCTGGAAAATTGCAGCCTATTGAGTATTGAAGGCAAATTACAGGCTTTTCACCAAAAATTATCTATGGGTGGTCTTTGCTTGCCAATAACTTTATAACCTATCAAGTTGCTTTTCCGTTGGGCAATTATTTAAATCCTAATGATAGTTATTTATACGTTTTAGTAATTGGAAAATAAAACTTTTTTTTAAAGGGTTTTAATATATATTATTACATTTATATTCTTTGTATTTGATAAAAGCAAAAGTAATTCTTAAGTTGTAGATCTAATAACCCTTTTTTTTACATGATCATAAGATATCTGCGAAATCTTGCCGATTCCGAAGAATTCTCAAAGCAAAATATAAGGAAAAGAGAAGAAGAAGCCTCATAAAAGAGAAAAGGGAGCCCGGAAAAAAAAACTAAAAAGCCGGAAGACAACTTTCGCTGCTTGCGTATAACGGGAAATGGGAGAATTAGGGAACAAAAGGAAGATAGAGAAGTTTTAATTTTTAGATTTACACAACATTTTTCAAATTAATTTTGAAATTAACAAAAAGTGTTTGCTACTTACCAAGAAAAAAGAAAGACTATTTTTCTTGCGTTGTTTCCTGCCTTTTTAACCAAGTATTTTGTTGTTTCTTGATTTCCTTGTCTTCTTCTTTTAGTATATTTAAGTTATCGTTGATTTTTTTTTTGCAAACTAGAGAGAAACACAAACAAAATTGTAGAGCTGATAAGGCGATTTATTGTTTGTTTATTTTAGGACATTCCGCAATCCTTTTCCTATTTTTCCCATAGATTATCTTCCCTCTTTCTCCCTCGAATTCTTCTTCTTCTTATCAATGAAACGTGAGTCAGTGGCAGGCAACAAAAACAAAACATACAGCTGCGGTCAAACTAATAGCACTGCTAAAAACCTTGATGTTTATCTACAATTGGAATTTGATAAATCTAGTTGAGGGTCAAAACAAAATACACTTTTCTCTAATAACATGGAAAAATGTTATGTTTTATTTTTTAAGATGTTCAAATCATTTCTTTTATAGATCAGTTTTGAAATTGCAAATTCAAGTTCTTTGAAATAATTTACTTGTCACTTTTCGGATAGACACATGCATTATATGCTAATATGGTGACCTCTACTGTGTTTTTTTATGTTTTCTTTGTGGATTATTTTTTGGGTTCATTTTTTTGTTTTGCTTTATTTTTTTGGGTTCTACACGCTGCCGACGTAGCAGCCAGCGTCGCTGCTGGCAATTTCCTCATGTGGCGCGCTCACACACACTCTCAGGCACGCACATACCACACACGCACACACACACCTACACAGCTTCTTTTCTTTTTCATTTCATTTCTTTCCTTTCGTAATTGCTCTGCTTCTTCTTTAAGGTTGCAGCGTTCGAGAAAGAGAGAGGGAGAAGAAAACAACAACGCGACAATTTTTAAATGTGGCCTGTGCAAAAAAAATAAAACAAAAAAAATTGACTGAGTAAAAAATCTCAGTTTCTTGCACGTTGCATTTTGTATTGCTTTTTGTTGTTGTTTCCGCTGCTGCTGCTGCTTATTATTCTTCTTCTTCCGACTGTTGCTCTCTTTGTTGTTGTTGTTTTTGGCGTCTTCGTCGGCGGCGGCAAACAAATAGAGTAAATTATTTTATTTAGTAAAATATAAAATGTTTGCCGATTATTATTTGCATTTTCTTTTGTTGCCTTCCTTCGTTTCATAAATACTTTTTTTTATGTTTGGTTGCCTGTTCCTTTATCGCTTGCTTTTCACTTTTTTTTACAACACTTTTCGCCTTTTCCTTTTCACAAGAAAAAAATTCACGCCACACGTTTGTTGTTGTTGTCGCCTGCACTTACGCTGCGTTAATTTTATTTCATCGTCAAGCGACCGCGCGCGCGCTCCTCTAATTGTGCTTAATTTCGCTCGATTAATAACTATTCATTAGCGTTTAGTTTAGGTAATTTTCACTGCACTGCTATGTATCACCGCGGCTAAAAGGCTAAAAGTTTTTCCCAAACCCAACCTGTGGTAGAGAGAGAGCAGAGCGAAATCGCGGTGTTACCGGATAGCGAATGAGCCCTCACGGCACTTTGTGAATGTCTTAAAAAATCCACGGACACATTGAATATGGTAACACTAAGTTGAAGTTTCAAAACTGGTCCACAGGGTGACTCGTGCAGCAGTCTAAACCTAGTAAGTAACTAGTCCGTTAACATGTGTGCATTTTGGCTATTAACAGTGTATAAAGACTAGAGTAGAAGTAACAGAGTGCAGGGCTGGGCAGGCGACTTGTGAT
Source organism: Drosophila eugracilis (assembly GCF_018153835.1). Taxonomy (NCBI): domain Eukaryota; kingdom Metazoa; phylum Arthropoda; class Insecta; order Diptera; family Drosophilidae; genus Drosophila; species Drosophila eugracilis. The sequence goes on from NW_024573535.1 coordinate 1,526,083, forward strand.
GTGAAAAAGAAAAGCCGATATTTTTAATAGAAAATACTGTTAATATCGTGGTATTTTATAACAAATAAATCGCTTGGGATCAACATGAATATTTAATCCGCTAAAACCGATAGCCGTTCATAGCCGTTATACAAACACAAGGCGAAAAATTTTATTTTTGATCTAAAATCACTTAGAAATTAACAATTTTGAAAAGCATGCTGAAATATTTTTTCAGAATATTATAAAGGCTTAAAAAAGGGTTTTTAAATTGACTGGATTTAAGGCGAAATAATATATTTTTGATCTAAAATCACTTAGAAATTAACAAGTTTGAAAAGCAAGCTGAAATATTTTTTCAGATTATTATAAAGGCTTAAAAAAAGGTTTTTAAATTGACTAGACTTAAAAGTAATATATTATGTTTAATCTACAAATCCATATTTTTATATTCCACTTCTCTATTAAAGTTATTATATAGATAAGTCGAATATGCAAGGTATCTAAATAATCGAAAAATATTAAATACCAACATTATTTTCGTATTTTACATCACTGTTTCTGCTTAACCTGAGCGGAGTCAAAACCCCCTATTAGGATTGATAAATTATTTGTCTCTTTTTTATCGATAACAAGCTAACAACAAAGAAGACGTTCGGAGAACAGTGCGGCAGCCCTGGTTGTTGAATTGCAAAAATATTTAAAACTTTCATTTGATTGGGGCAGTAGAATAATAGCTGATAGTCGGTTAAAAATATATCTGGAAAATTTCGTAGCCTGTGCTGTTTACAAATTGTAAATTAGTAAATCAAAAGTTTAGGTAATACCTGTATTGGTTGGCTGGTTATCACGATGGTCTTATAACCTTTCAAAAATATACATATATCACAAATAGTGTTCACCCCAGTAATTTTAGCGGCATATGTAGCAACCAAACCATATGTGGCAACCAAAATGTAAATTAAAACAATTCACTTAACATTTAAAATTTTCTGCAATAATAAATTTAAATTTTCGCGGCCACTAATCTATAGCTAGATGCTCACATCAAGTGATTGTAGCTATTTTGGCAACACTAACGTCAAGAGAAGAAACGTCAAAGACGAAAAGCACAAACGAAACAAAAAAAAAGAAGCAGAGAGGCAGCAACAATCAGAGAAAACGCACACGAAAACATTATCTCGATTTTTGCTTGGAAGTTATTTTACTTCCTACTGTTTTGTGAAAATTTGTACTAAAAAGCTTGGGACATTGGTGAATAACGGTTTGTGGACAGCTGGCCGCGAGTGTAAACACAAAGTGCTGTCCTCTCGCTTGCACTCGCTCGCGCACTCGCTTGCTCATCCAACGCAATAAATTCTTATCAGACGGATTCCCCAACCTTGGGTTAATACTATACATATAGGTTAATAGCCCCTGCTAATCTGAAATCTATACAATAAGTACAACCACAAGCCACGGACATGGCAGCGACGCCAGTGCCAGCAGCCACGCCGGCAGCGACGTCGACAGCGACAGCTGGTAAAACTCCTTCGAATCCGTTGTCCAGCGTGGAGGAGACCCTCCTCCGGGGACTCAACAAGCTGCGCAACGAGGACAAGCTCACGGATGTCACTCTGATAGTTGAGGAGCACAAGTTTAAGGTAAGACACCTCTCAGCCAGTGGGACATGTCTAATAGATCTTGCCGAGAGATAGTTTGGAGTGCTTAAGATCTTCTCTAGAAACCGTATACCAAGTTTAATGATCATTATATCCTTAAACATGTAATTATATGTTAGTTTTATTTAAAGATATACCAAGAATCATAGAGCATATCTTGGGAAACCACTGAATTACCATAACTAATCATGTCATGGTTTGGTTTTAGCACTATGAAAAAGATCAAAGAGGCCACATACCAAGTTTTATTCAGTTATTTGGCACAGCAACTGGGTTACGATTAGGCTAGGTTAGTTATGGCAATAGTTTCTGTGGCTGATGGTGGTTATAGGATAAATAGAAATCGAACTAAACCGGATGGATGGTCGTTCGATCGACTCGGAAGTTTGGCAATATGGCAAGTTCGTGTTAATGGCACATTCAGAGTTCGAGGCATCGGCGTAAGGTGACTAGTTATAGGGTTAAAGTGGTAGGCGAATCGATAATCGTAGCCAGCAGAAAGCTCATCTTTACTTTCTCTTGCTAAATAATACGAAACGAAAACACATCCATGACAAGAAATTAATGTCTTTCTGGCGATGACGCATTTTCTTTGCTTTTGCTATATATAAATTAAGGGATTCCCGGAATCAGTTTTATATATGCCCAAAATATTGAAATGAAATGAAACGTTTCAGAACTGAATTAGTCATAAATTAAATTCCGGAAAACTGGTTCATATTGCCTAATAGGGAATGGCTTAGTGATATAATTCATGTATTTAAATGTATGCAAATGTCTTGTTAAACATCAACTTGAATATTAGATAATCGTTATTGAATTTTAAAGGATAAAGCTCGTTGTATCTGAATATTTAATGTACAGATTCCATAACTTAATCGAATTTTGAGTTGCAAGACTTTAAGGTACAAATAGTTTAAGCTTGAATCATAGATCATCTATGCTTTTGAAATCTATATACTAAAACCATTTCCTTTCACAGGCTCACCGCGTTGTTCTGGCTGCCAGCAGCGACTACTTCTGCGCCATGTTCGCCGACTGTGCCATGATCGAGTCGCGAAAGGATGAGATAAATCTGTACGGGATCACTGCCAGGGCCATGGGCTCGATCATCGACTATATATACACCTCGATGCTGGAACTTAACTACGACAATATTGAGGAGATCCTGGCGGCAGCCACACATGTCCAAGTGCGCGAGGTGATCGAGCGTTGCACCCTTTTCCTTGGCACCAAAATCGAAATGGAGAACTGCCTGGCCATTGCCGGGATGGCCGATATATACGGAATTATTGACTTATCCGAGCGGGCACACCGCTATATATGTGCGCACTTTGAGGAGTTTGCGACCACGTCGGACTTCAAGGAAATGAAAGTGGACCAGCTGCGCTTTATCCTGTCCAGCAACTATCCCATCGATGTGGCCGAAAAGGACCTAGTGCGTCTGGTGTGCAGCTATGCTATGGAACAGCAGCTGAAGGAGAGCGCCCTGGCTGATCTGCTGGGACTGATCAACTGGCCGCACATTAGCTATACGTCCCTGGACAAAATGAGACGCATGAACTGCTCGCTGGACGAGGGAAAACAACTGCAACTGCCCGCAACTTACTATAATCAAATAAAACAGGAATATATGGGGCGACTTCTCAACGGAGTGGTGCCCCTAGAGGATCAATCACTGCCGCAAGGACCAAAAAATATGAGGGGCATGGAGATGTGCCTGCTGAAGATCGGTGGCTTCGAGTGGAAGGGACTGACCAATGTGATAATGTGCTTCTCGCCATCCAAAATGAGTTGGTACGAGTTGACCGCCATACCGCACATCGATCAGTGTAAGTTCCTTGAGGTTATATCAAATATCCATGTGAGTGGATTAAGGAAAGGTTCTTTTCTTATAAGAACCCCTAACATTTATATAAACATAAGATTATGACTAATGCCAACACCAACCCTTACGCAGCTATTTTATCCTCATGCATTTTAGGCAACTTCGGCACCGCCGTCCTCAATAACAAGCTCTTCATCGTGGGCGGTGCCTACGATGTCTGCCTGAAGGAGTACATCCATCCCTTTGGCTTCTGCTATTGCCCGCTGAGGAATACCTGGATGACCATAGCACCCATTCAGCTGGATCGCTGCCGTTTTTCTTTGAATGCTGTGGGCAATAAGCATCTGTATGCCGTTGGTGGCATTCTGGACGACGACAACATTGAAGATGCCCTGCGGATGATCTCGAATGTGGAGCGCTACGACATCGCCCAGAATGTGTGGACGTATATGCCCAGTCTGCAGGAGAATCGCAGTCAGCATGCTGGCGTCGTGGTGGACGACAAGCTGTATATCTCTGGTGGGTTTTTAATCGCAAAGTTGGTTTTAAACGATGCAGCAAGGCTCACGTTTCCTCCCAACACCTTAAGAATGTGATTTTTTATGATTTTTCTCTTTCTGTTAAGGTGGCATCCACTTGGCCAATATCCTGGCGAGCATGTGGGTGTTCGACACGAAGACTGAACTCTGGAAGGAGCTGGCACCGATGCCAACCCCCTGCTGTGACCACGTTTTGGTGGCCGTGGACAATAAGATCTATGCTTGTGGCGGATGGCATGAGAGCCTGACGGAATCGCGAGTTCTGGTGCAGCACATCTATGCCTACGATATCGAAAGTAATTCGTGGAGCGTGGAAACGCAGATACCCGCGCCAAAGTTCTACTCGGGCGTGACTGCTATGGGCAGAACCATATTCTTTGTGGGCGGACTGGACTCCACGGAATCAATTGACCGCGCCAGCGCGGAGACAATGGCCTACGATCTGGATAGCAAGGAATGGTGGCGCGAAAAGGACTCTTGGGACTCGCCCAACGATGTCTGGGAATCGACGTGCGTGGCAATCTATGTGCCCATGTGCGATTACTAATTGCTGATGAAAATCCCTCCACGTCTCCTCTATCTCTACTCCCCATCGAATTTAGCGATTCTCATGATATTTTTATATATATATATAGATATATATACATAGCTAGTGTAGACCTACATGCGAGATTTTGTGATGACTGCACAGTGACGACAATGTGCCAAGCACGGCAACGAAAAATGTTTAGACCGTAAATGCCTTCGTATCGATTTTGAAACTTTTTATAGTTAATGTTAAATTATTAATAATATATGTGATTACTTTGTATAGACCGCATATGCCTTCGATTCGCTGTTGAATGATAGTGTTAAAGTAGATCTAGTAGGACCGCTTGTACTTAATTTGTATAAACTAAACTAAGAAAGTTAGCTCAAAGCCCTAGAATGTCCTTCTGCGTTGAAACGACTTAACTTAATCACGCATCTTTATTTTTTTTTTTCAACTATTATATCTTCATCTTCATTAATTCCTTTGGATTTACATCAAGGATACTGCTTAATTTATTGTTTCGAAATGTCCTTTGTTAAATCGGTGAGACACAGAAGGACCTCTCAGGCTTAAGAGTGTGTAAAGGATGGATTCTCTTGAATTTAAGGTCATTGGCAATAAATAAGAACATCAAAATGATACGTTTTTACCCTTTTTATGGGCTCATGTTGATTCGAAAAGGTAAATGAAATCGATTTCTTGATTTATTTAAGTTTAACAGGGTCATTTTAATATTTATCTCCAGTTTTCTAGGCATTAAATTCACTTTTAATCAGTAGACTAGTGAGTTTTGTCGTTGATTTCGATGGTTTTTATATTTTTTTGGTCTACTCCTTGTCAGCTTCATCGGACAGATATATATGTTGTATGCTAAGTATATAAGCTTTACAGTACGATTAAAACCTAAATTAAGTTTCGGAGAATGCTTATGGGCGAAAATAGTTTTGTTTTGCTAAGTTAAAAGAAACACGGACTAAAAACGCTTAGATTTAAATTAAAAAAAAAAAGAACGCTTAAAACGAACAAACGCGTCCGAAGTAGAAATAAACACTGTGTTATGGCTAACATACAGATTATGGATTACAGTTTACAGATTACGGATTATGGATTATAGATTACAGATTACAGTTTATGGTTAACAGATTTAAGGTTACAGCACTAGCCTAAGAAACATAGAGAGTCGGTCCGGCGGAAGGGGAGACTACGCATTGGGATGCGGCGGGATGACCACCCAGCCTTCTTCCCCGGAATCTGAGCCTCCGGTCACCGATCCAGGCAGCATTCCACCGCCCTCCTCCTGCTGGCCATGCAGATGCGGATGTGGATGTGGATGCGGATGAGGATGTGGGTGCGGATGATGGCCGGCAGAAAGTTGGCGGGAAGCGAACTGCTGCTGTAGATTGTTATAAAGACTCTGTAGGCCCTCCTAAAAATAAATTCAAAATCAGGTTAAGAAATTTTTTTGGTTTTTTTGTGGAGAGAGAAAACGGTTTCCCACCTTGTCCTTAATTTTGCGCAGCAGCTGCAGTTTCTGTTCGCGCTCGGAGCGATCCATCTGGACGATGAGCTTCTCCTTGAAGTCCTCCGCGTAGTAGATGTTCGTGTCGATGCTGAGGTACTCCTTGGCCATATGCCGGTGCTCCCGGTAGATGAGCTGTGACTCGGCATCGTTGGGAATCGGTGGCTCTGGCTGCAGCTCAGGATCAAGGATCTCGGCCAGCGATTGTTCGGTGCCGTCGTTTTCATCCTCTTCGGGTTGCATATCCCCGTCCAGGGAGTTGATCAACTCTGGGTCCTGCTCTTGCAGCTCCACATCCGCCGCCTGCCGACCCAGACCGTTGGAGTGGGCGTGGCTGCCGCTGTTGTTGTTGGTCAGATCTGTGGTCATGATCACCGGCCTGGTGTCCGTCACCGTGAGTCGCTCGCGACCATCGCTTCTGGCTGCAAAATTTGATTAAAGTTAGTTTAGAAATTTATCAAGGAATTAGCAGAGAAATTGACTTAAAAATTATTAAATAATTCATAAATTAGTTTGTAGGTAATTTTTAATAAAATAATATTACGGACATAAAATAAATTTTAGATCTTTAACTTATTTTACTGCTAAATTGAGAAATAACTTCTTATTCCAAGAAGTAAAAGCTAACCATTAAAGACCATAATTTGACTGAATAAAATATAACAATTTTGGAATTCCACAAAATTTGAATTTTAAATGGAAGCCAAGAAAACCAAAAATTAAAAACAAATTGTTTATAAAATAAAAATAAGAGGAAAAGCTATAGTCGAGTGCCGCGACTATAGGATACCCGTTACTGTTTTACACGATTTTAAATTTTGCTAGTGGAAATTAACCAAGCGCCACCTATTGTCGGAGAAAGCATGTTGAGTAACTGATAGTGACGTCACGAGCCATGTGAGGCCTTATAACTTAAATTCCTTCTTAAACAGCGAAATAATGTTCCGATTTGAAAAATCTTTGGCAAATCGATAGATATTAACAGAAATAAGTTATACTGGGTCAAACGAAGGCATTCATAATATTATTATAGACGCCACAGTTTTCCGCGGTTTGTGGGCGTTAGAGTGGGCGTGGATAGATGGAAAAATCAATTCGCATTTAGGGCATCATAAAAACCTACATGCTTAATCCGAACATTCTATCACTTTTAGTTACCTAGATATCAGGTTTTCTTGAAAATGCGAAAACTGTCTTTTGAGCTTGGTATATGGCGTATAAGTGGGTGTGGCCGGATAATAATACCACTAAAAGATGCGCTGGCATCTAAAGATTATACATTCTGAGTTTCAACTTTCTAGCTCTAATTTGTGGGCGTTATAGTGGGCGTGGCAGGATGCTAAAATAAACTTGCGCTGTCCCGGGACCTCAAGATTCTTCATGCTTAATCTGCTATAGTTTCTGAGATCTCAGCGTTTATACGGACGGACGGACAGACGGACATGGCTCAATTGACTTCGCTATTGATCCTGATCAGGAATATATATTCTTTATAGGGTCGAAAACGCTTCCTTCTATCTGTTACATACTTTTCAACGAATCTAGTATACCCTTTTAGTCTACGAGTAAAGGGTATAATAAAAATGCTTAATATGGATAGAATTCAACTCAGTTTTCTAATGTAAAATAATCGAAAACAAAAATCTTTGATGACTAACTAAAAAGTCAAAAGTGCGAGTTAAAAATAAATTTATTGATAAAAACCAAAAAACAATTTTAATTTTTTTAAATAAATCAATGAAAGGACATGTTTCCAAAAACGTTTTAAGTACAAGTTTTTGAGTGACTTAGAAAAAGGAATTTGACTTAGAATTAAGGATTCCGAGGTTCCCAGCACACTTGAAAAGTATTTAAGTTTTATGCTCTTATTTATTTAATCGGCTAACCATAAACATTTGCAGATTCTTAAATAAATATTTATGGCTTTTGAATTGCCCAGCTAAGCGAAAGTGAAAGGAATGTCTTCTGCATACACTCGAAAAAAGAGGGTAGAATCTGCAGATATAGGTATACAGATATTGGAGACTACCTACTATATATGATCCAGCAACTGTGCAGATCGCTGGTCTGTTTCGTGCTGATCAAAGCCCGCGTGTCGCACATTTTGAGATTCCAGGATCGAACTATATATATCTATATATAGGAGTTTAGTCTTTGGGTCCAGGCTGTGTCCTAACCCACTGGCTATATCATTTTCGCTTTGGAAAATGCTGTACACTAATATACGGATGAAAATCCTTCACATTGCCCGCACCAATCCCACCAACAATCTGGCACTTTTCTTTTTTCCGCCTCTGTTTTTCTTGCGATGACGTGTTTTCCGCGCATACAGTTCAGTTCTGCTTGTTGATTTTCCACCGAACGATCACTTTTCCGTTTTGTTTTTTGTTTTTCCTTCTTTGGGGAGAAAACAAACCGCAAACAAATTGTGAAAATTGTTGTGGAAATTTCACTAGAAAATGGGTGGGCTCGATGCTATCTCAAGGGGTATTTCCTGGCCAACGCCGGGAGGTTCGTTTCGACAAAGATTCGCGAGGCGCTGCTGCAAACGATCCCGATCCCGACAATTCCGGAACATCTCGCGTAGCACTCAATATCGCACGGCTCTCGGACGCAGACTGAGGCCAAAGCCGAGACGTCCACGTCCACGACCACGACCACGTCCACCGTAAAGCAAACAAACGCGCCAATTCTCGCGCCGGGGATTGCCTTCTAAACACTCCGCAGACGTGGCAAGATCGGTCGGATATATACGGGGCTCTATACATATACGAAGGCCCGATGATGACGATGACGCGGCCAGAACCAAAATCTGTGGCATCATACTCGAGTGGAAACTCGGCGGGGTGGAAAACGCCCAAAAGATGTGTGTGGGTTAAGTGGTTTTCTTTGTCTGGTCGACGCAGTTAACCGGAGGTTAAAGGCTATCAGTTTGGCACGACGATGACTCACTCAGACAGGGAAATCGGAATCAATTCGAATGAGATTACTAAACAATTTTAGTGATTTCTAAATAAAGATTACTATAAAATGCTGAGAAATGTCACCAGTGAATATGATGAAACATTACAACAATGTAGTTTCATGAGTTTACAGAAATAGTTTTTCAGCTCAGGAAGCAAATTGTGTGGAAAGTTAAGTTCAGTTTAGTTTATCACTTGGGAAAATCCTAAAAATCTGACTAACTAAACTCGCAAATGTCATAATTTATGGTAGACCTTTCGTGGAAACATTTTTCAAGATTTACTGAACACATTTCCAGGAAAAATCTAAAAAAAATATATATTTTAAAAATTAGCCAAAACATCTCGATCGTAAATCAGGCAGCGAGTCGCTAGTCACCCTGTAGTGGGTCATGCCAAGATAAGTCTCCCCATCGAGATCCCCTGATCCGTAGATAGACAACCAACCACCCACCAAATTCCATGACGAACCAAAACCCAATGAAGATTCATTCAAATTCGATGCGAATCCGAATGCGAGGCGTTGATCGAGATCGATGATTAATGCATTTGGCATCTGCAGTTGGGAAATCTCAGGGGGGAAAGGCATTGCGGGAAAGCTGAATAATTTTCCTACACGCAAAGAAAATATCTCTTAAGTTGTTTTTGTTTTGAAATTCACCTTAGTTTCTGAAGCTTTATGATTGCAATAAGTTGGGATTAATCTTCTCTTCAGATTATAATTTAAAAGTTATATTCCCATACACTTTTTCTTGCTGTGTAAAAAATCTGACGCAGCCGGTGAACTCCCAGAACTTTGAGAGCCAAAAAGTATCTCGACTTGGCCGTTGATGCATTTACTATTTACACATTGCTACCCCGCTACATGGGCTCTCTATACCAAATATACATTCTATATAATCGGTGGGCATATGGTCGGTCGGGGGATATATGAGGGATATGTAAGTCCGAGATCTCGTCCGTCTGTGTCAACCGAGAGCCAAGTGAGATTTGGCCACTCGATTCGACGGCTCCCACCGTTTATACAAATCGCCCGTCGCACATATATTCGCTATATGCCCCGATCTATATATAAGTTGTACCCAGTGTGTATATGTGTATGTGTGTGTGTGTGTGCCATATAGACGAAATCGAAATAATAGTGAGATTATTGCCGGGTGAGTCATGTTTCGCTGGGGCCGATGCTCAAAAGTCCGTGGCGATCGCATCGTCATGTGTGCGTTCCCATACTCCTCCTATATCTGCCCCGATCTTAGCCCCCAACAGGCCCCCACCCCCGTTCAACGGGGTGTTGTTGTTTATGCTCGCCGGCCAGCAGCGACGGAGCATGCCTTCGGCTATAAATCTGTCCCAAAATTACCAGGCTAACAAATTACAAATTATTTAATTGTGCAGCGAAATTTTGTGCAACTATTTGGGAGCGATACCCTGGGTGGGGCAAGGGGTATATAGGTTTCAAGTCAAGTTGTAAAAATGTACATAAATATTGCTTATATTAACCTGAAAAAGCTATTTTGATAAAGCTACTATAGAAAGATACTATTTTAGATTTTTATTTTACAGGTATTTTTTTAAAGCTTTCTTTTATGAAAAGTTATTATTAAAAATTAGTTAATATTAAACAAAATTTGTTGAATTTGATAAAATATTAAATATTAAATTTAATTTTCTAAGATACAATTTTAAAATATTTATAAAAAAATCGATTTTTCTTGATTATATTTCGCTTTCCCTTTTTGGCTTAAAAATGGATGTAAGAAAACCAAATAAATTCCCAGTTTAAGCACCAAAAATTCGCAACTATATATGCCCTGATCGTTATGAGATCGCCGATCCGAATGAGCGCACTAAATATTTATAATTTATGCAGCCGCCCGGCCAGAGACATTGACAATTGAATAATGTTGAAGAGATTCCTCGTGCATTAAACACAAACACCGCGGCGGCTAATTAACAAAAACTGCGGACTGCGGGCTGCGGGACAGAGATGGCTAGTGCATTGTTTACACACGGCCAAAATGCGTCACCTGCGGCTAAAAGCCAACATCGAATGGCCAAATAGTCAAATAGCCAAGTGGCCAACGGGCCAAAATCCAACAGCTGTCGTGCCACAAGAGTCGACACAATGCGTCAAGCTGCGAGGATCAAGTAAGAGTGACCTGCGGAGATCTAATGAAATGATGTAGTCGACTTGGGGATACCCTAATGCGAGGTTTTGAAAATAAATTAAGATGATAAGTTCCTTATTTTTCTACATATAATATTCGTTATGTAAAATTAATATTAGTTATTGGAAATAGCATTGAAAAAAAATGTATCTAAAATTAATATTTTCTACTTTTCTAAACAACTATCTTTATTTTATTTTAAATGTGAATAAAATCAACTGTGATACTAAGATACCTCAGTCCCAACGTGTTTAAAATGCATATTAAAATATTTATTTAATTATTAATTAATTAATTAATAAAAAAATTAGTTAGTAACATTAAAGTTTTTTTCTTAAAGTATTACTATTTGGTATTCATACTATTTTATGGCAAAGCGGAACAAGGAAGGCCATTTAAAGTTTTCAAAAATAGTGGAATAAATATAAATAAAAACCAAATTGTATGCCCCATATAAAAAGTATATGTTTAAAAAAAATAAATTTGAAAAATCACTTAAATTTGTTTGATAATTAAACTGCGAAGATATCTCCCTAAGGAATTAAAAAAGATAAACAGAAAATTAGCGGCCAGAGGCATTCTGATTTTATTAAATGGAATTATATAAAATCGAGACCACGCCATTGTGTCTCTCAACTTGACGCCCCAATGTGCGTGTGATTCACGGCAGACGACGGAAAATCGGAAAATCGTAAAATCGTCGGAAAACAAACGGACGCAGGTGGGTTTATAGAATCAAATGCTTTTATGTATAGTTTTTCTCTAAGTGAACTCACCGTGCGTACTGCCGCTGCTGCTCTCGTTGCGACTCAGATCAAAGCCATTCTGGAGGAAAAACGAAATTAAAGAAAATTTATAAGCTTTGGCAAATATAAGGTTCAGTTCAGGAATCTTATTATGTTTATAAAAAACAAATCTAAAGCACAAAAACTATACGTTATCAATATGAAATTTATAGCTATCAATAGACTCACAGCCTCCACGTCGAGGTGGAGTTGTTCCATGGGCTGGCAGGCCATCTGGATCATCCCGTTTCGGATCGTCTCCAAGCGCTGAGTGGCCTCAGCCGACGAGGTGAGGTTGAAGCTATCGTTCCGGCTCTCGTTGCTATCCTCTTCGGGAATCGCGTCCCAGCGATTGCTGACCACATGGAATAGCCGATTATTGTCAAGTTGGCCCGAATTCGTCGGCGTGATGTCCGATGATGTTGATGAGGTATTTTCGGTCATTGAGCTAGTCGTTGTTTCTGTTATTGCTATCGCGTTCACATTGGCGTTGGACGCCGTTGTCGGTGTTAACTGTGTGGACGAGGGGCTCAGTTCATCCTCCTCCTGCGAACTGAGGGTATCCGATTGAGCGGCCACCGAGCCGTCGCTCTCTTTGGTGACAACCTAAAAAGGATTTAAGGATCAAAAGTTAGACTTATATAAACTATATAGATTAAATAGTCAACTTAAATAGATTTTCAGATGAAAAGAGATGGATATGTTTTAAACTGAGGAACATCGCTTAAGGCTTTCTGAGGCTACAGAATTGCAGCTTGGTAACATTTGAACTACTTTAGGAACTAGGTATTTTAAGTGAATTCTTTTCAAAGCTATTAATAACTTTAATAATAATAATTGACATTATAAATGTTTTGAACTTGAAACTTCCTATACAACTAAGCTATGTTCATAAGCATAGTTTTTAAATTATTTTAAATCGAGTCCAAGTAAAGGAAGCTAACTTCACCTGTTGATTAACAAACGTATATTCTATGGCCTTGTCCGCTCCCGTATAGTCTTTGACGATCTCGTTCATAACGTCCACTATGTAATTCATCGAAGGGCGATCCTCGGGCACCGTTTTCCAGCATGCGGTCATTAGGTCCTCTATGCGCCTGGGGCAGGTCGTGAGCAGCGGTGGACGTTCACCTGAAAACCAAGACAATACTCATTGAAAACAAAAGCTCAGGTCAGCCTTATTGGATGACGTACCCTTGAAGATCTTCCATTGAATGCTGTAGGCATTGTCGATTTCCTTGAAAGGCTGCTTCCTAGACAACACCTCCCACAGCACTATGGCCCAGCTGAAAATGTCACATTTCTCCGTATACTTGGAGCCTTCAAAGACCTCGGGGGCCATCCAAGCGGCACTGCCACGATTATTGGTCATCATAGTTGACTTGTCGGCCACCGTGCCGAAGTCGCAGATCTTTAGATTGCGTCCCTTGTTGGTCAGCAGCAGGTTCAGCGGCTTAACATCGCGATGGATCAGGGGTTTCGGTGTCATGCCATGTAAGTGTCTAAGGCCCTGAGAAGGAACAAACATAAGGTTTGAGCAATGAGCATTGTTTTAAGTATAAATCTATGCAACTATATCCCAAAATACATTCAATTTCAGTAATTTTATAAGGAAAATTTAGTTGAGTCTTCAGCTGTTTTATATCCAAATAAACATATTTTAAATAAATGAAAGATAAAAAGTTTCCAAGCAACCCATGGATACTATGAACTCTGGGTTAGGCCCTATGATAACCGCTCGTGTATGGCGACCTACCTCTGCGCATTGACGCGCCCAACTTATGGCGTGGGCTAGAGAGTATGCCGGTTTCACCTTTCCGTGGAGAAAGTTGTGCAGGGATCCACCTTCGGCGTATTCCATGATGAGGTAGGTGGCGTGCTGGTACTTGGATGTACCGTACAGAGCGATGATGTTCACGTGCTTCACGCGCGACAGCTGCTTCACCTCCTTCACGATGTCCTTCTCCTCGGTGTGGAGGAACTGCTTGACGGCCACCAGCTTATCGCGCCAGACCGCCTTGCAGACAACCCCGTAGGACCCATGGCCGACTTTCTAAGGGGAGAAATAGGCAGAAGTATTAGATTTCAATGTTTAGGGCTTCTATGTCTTATCAGTTATCAAATGAACTATTAAAATTATAGAGTAATAAAGGAATAGATCTGAAAATGAAGTAACATTTGTAATTTGAATGTCTTATCAGAAGCACACAAATAGTGGTTCCTTTCAAACTAATTATGATTCCTTATCAATTCATTTTAAATAATCAAATATTTATATAGCAACATCCGCTTTGGGAAACAGCAGGGAGTAGTTAATGATAGGGCTTAGTTGGTGATTAAGTTATTTAAGTGAAAATGTAAACGGACTAAAAACTTTTTAAAAACAAACATAAATTCCTAATTTGCTTTGGCGGAATTTCTATCAACAGACTGGCTAATCGTACGACTAATCAAGCATGTGCCATGTTTCTGCCTAAAACAGAGTTTATCTTAAAAGTAGCATGACAAATTATGTTTTTTTTGTATCCAAGTCAAGTTTTTTCACAGAAATTCCGGTCCCTGCAGTTTATAACTTATGATAGTGTTAAGAACTATAGAACTTTGACTTGACTCGCACCTCTCGGAATGTTAGCTCGCTGAAGTCCACATTGGCTGCCTGCGGTGCGTCCAGAGATGCGGTGGCCATCTCCCTGGGATCCTTAGGATCCTGATGATCCTGCTTGGGTGGTCAGATACAATTTTTTGTTTCTCAGCTTTCTGGGTTGAAGATTTGTCTTCAGGGGTTCTCTGTTTATGGTTTTACCTTCAGGTTGCTTAAGTATTGCGATCGTTCCCTTTCTCCCAAACGTCCTTAAATTTCTTTTAAAGAAATTAAATTATTCTCGAAGATGAACTGGTCCTTCGATTTTTTTCCTATATTGCTTAGTTTCAGGTCACTGACCAAGAATCCGTGGCACGGCTTTTGGTTCCCCTTGTTAGATCCTGAGGTTTTTGATTTCTTAATCCTGCTACTTTCCAAGATTCCTTAGGATTTAGGGTTCCTTGCCAATACTCCTGGAATCCTGGATTCTAGTCAATATTACTTCGTTCCAGGTTCCTGCCAAGATGTTAGATACCTTCCCTGGTGAACCGAGTTTCTGGTACATCAAATTCCCGACATCTTGCCTCGGCTGCTAGGTGATTGGCGGGTTTCCTGGTGTCTCCACTAGTGCTTCTCGGGAAGCGTTCAACTATAGCCGATTTTCCAGGTGGAGGAGTGCTGCTTTGGAGAGTTGGGACTCTGTGGAGGAGGATGAGCGGGCGGTGGACAGCGGGAGAGCGGAGAATAGACGGGGGCACGAGTTTATATCGACCAGCGGAGACAGGCCAGTACGCACATCACATTCTCGCCGGGATTCCTCCGGATTCCGGACTCAATCCTCGGCGGATCGGTTCTGCATCGGTCGTTCACTTGGCGGGTGGTTGCGTTCTTCGCCGTGGATATACGCCGTACTTTTCAAGTACAAACTTGTCTTGTTTTTTTTAACCCTATTCTTAGAGGTGGTAGATTCGGTATATTTTTATTACTTTTCTCCCGATATCATCAATTGATAACAGCTGTTTTTACTAATAGCCGATATTTGCACAAGCCTATCGATAGGTGTTACCAGATGGTTAAGCAGCTTTCCCACTACAAATATTCTTTAAATATATTCTATTATTCTCTTCATAGTTCATAAAATAAAAACACAAGTATGTAGATCCGAAAAGAAAAAAAATTTGTATAACTATTCTAATGTAATTTTTTTGTCTGAATTGCGGCCAATCGATTTTAGGAGAAAAGAATTTCAGGAAGCTTATCGATTGTTGGTTAAATAAGTTATTTCTAGTGATGTGCAACGGGACATATGAAAATACTGGTGGAGGATGCTTAAATGTATTGCTTAAGTTGCTTATAGCCCATTTTTACAGGGGGCGCTTTTGCTACACTGGAAAAATCTCCTTTAAGAAGAAATCTGCTGGAGACTGATGGTAGACTGGTTGCACCATGTAGTGCGTTTAAGAATCTTATATATTAATGTAAAAAAACCGTTTTTTAAGGAGGTTACATATAAGAACCACTTAGAAAAACAATGTCAAGTCCCATAATTACGGCCAAAAAATTAATTCATTTAACTTAGCTTATTTATCTCTCGTATATTTTTGAAAATTTAAGTAAGGCTTATAAAATAGTCATAACATTTCACTTGAATAAAAAGACCGCCCTCTAGCGTATTTTAAATAGACTTCCGGTAGCCAGATGGCGGTAGTATTTCCTGTTATAGTTGATTAATTAGGCAACATTTTAACTTACTTTTATACGCGTAAAGGTGTATAATGTATGTTGAAAATTCCTTACCAGGATTAAAAACAACTGAAGAACAATCGTCGGACAGGGTGCCTGACAAACATCGAGTTATTAATGGCTTATAATGATTTCAAGACCAATGACCATATTCCTGCCATTTCTAAGACTTCTTAGGAACGGCCGAATATTAGCTGGAACAGAAACTAAATAAAGATAATTACAACTTCGTAATGCCAATTTAAAGAGATCCGACATCGATGGTTACAAATATACATAGCAACATTCGCAACGAATATTATAGATATTTTTGAGTTAAGTATGGCAATAACTTACGCCACCGACTTGGAGTCACTACTTATAATATGGACGAAAAGTATTCATTGCTAAGTAAAGTCATTCTAAGTCAAACCTACTTCGTAGTTCTGAGAAATACAAAAATCATACTAAAGAGAGAAGAAAATTCTAAGGCTGTATAAAAAGAAATTCTCTTTTTTAAAATAATTAATCGAAATAACGTTATATGCAGAAAAAAGATAGATTTTCGATATATTTTTATAGGCCATCAACAGCAAGAGAAAGTGGTCTTAAATCAAAAATGCCAACCTTCATGGCGTATTTTAAGAACGTATTCAGTGGTTAAGGTTTTAGGGCTTAAATTTCTATCTATTCTTGTCAATATAAAAATTATAATTTCCCAAAGCTTAGCAAGGAATTAGATTTCTGTATGAAATCTGCAGGACTTCTTTAGTTCTCTTTGACCTACACCATGCAGTAAGTAGTCGCTTCTGGTCGTCTTTTCAAAGTTTAAAGTTTTCTTTAATTTCGAATATTGTATATTTCCATTAATACCTTTCGACTTACAAACAATTTTCTTAATCGGATATATCGGAAATAATTTAAAATGCAAACCAAAATAAACTCAAAAAGCCTTGCAAGGACACTGACTTCCCCGTCGGTTTATAAATATACATTAGGGCTGTGTTTTCCGTTTTGGTTTTTCCTTTATCAAAATTACAGATAACGTTTCCTGCTACTAGCATATTTATTTTAAAATTATTTTGACAGAATGACGGGTAAATGAAAGTAGTGGCACGCAACTCCCAACTTCAGTTTTTACTTTCTAATTTATTGTTTTAAAATTCAGAACTATATGGATATTTTTTAATTTTTAAAAACTTTCCGAGGCATATAGCTTTATACCTTAAGAAATATATCCAACATATATCTTTCTGTTTTTTGGGCAATTAAAGTAAAAGCTTGATGGAAAAGTGGAATCCTTCGAGGTGCGAGTGTATGGGTGAGGCTTTAAGGTAGTTTTTATTTAATTACACACAGACACAGAGGGCAACGCAGAAAAGGACATTTGAAGCGTTGTACATAAATGAAAATGAAATAAATTAAAATAAGTGTCGAAGCAAAAGGCAAAGGCAAATGCAAAAAGGACCAAAGGACGTTGGCTTTTCGAGTGTGTGGGTAGTAATCTTATGCGTCGCATGTGAATGCTTTCCCTGCTTTCCCTGCTTTCCCTGATTTCCCTGCTCTCTCCTCACACATGTAAATCTCTCTAATGTGCATGCATTTGTAAAGTTCGAGTATCCTTTTTATTTTATTTCCTTTCTTGTTTTTTTTTTTTTTCATTTCCTCATATGTATGGCTGAACATTTATTTATCTTTTTTCTGGCCTCGCCAAGGCAACTCGAAGCAGGACGAGGGAAAAGGTCGAGAAGTCCAGTCGAGCAAAGACAAATTCATGTTGCATTCGTAGCTTAAGGATATTATTGTATCCTTTGCATCCTTTGTGCCCTTAGCTCTGTTTTGTTTCGCTTTTTGCTCTTTGCATACTTTATTTTTATTTTTTGCCCCTTTGTTTTAAAGTCCAAAGTGAGTCCTGGCCAAAGGAAATCAAACAAGGGACAAAGAACGCAACTTAACATGAAATTCAACAAGAAATGCGAAGTTAAGCTCAAATGTGAGTGCCAGAAACGATTCTTTCGAATGCTCTTTTGGATATCCTTCTATGAATTCTATTACTGATTAATTTTTCATTTTATATTTCCGAATATTTTTCAACTTTCCCACAGCTAAAGTTGGACTTGCATATGATTTGCTCTTCAATTTTCTTTCTTTGTACGTTTTTTAAGGGAAAGAAAGTGTATGAAGAGGACCATTTCCCCACAGAAGGATAGATTTCTCGCACATATGTATTTATGTATTTCCGTGTACATAAGTACGTATGCATAATGCATGTGGGCTGATGTAAATGCAAAAATAAAACTGCGAATGGCCAACTGCGGCCGACCCGTATCCTTTGTGTCCTTGTGTGTGAGCTTAAGTGTAAGCATCCATCAGAAATGTGCGAGTTTTAGATTTATTTGTAGTTCCTCAAAAAAAAGAAAAGGGAAAAAGAAAAGGGGGAAAAGAGAAAGTAGCAGAGTAACCGAAAAGCAAGGGACTGGACGCCACTGAAAGGGATATATCCCCAGGAAAACTTTATTTTAATTTTAATGTGGGCGCTTGTAATGCAAAGTAGATGCCCAACAAAAGTTTCCCTTGTTAGGGGGCTATCTGGGATATATATATATATATATCTATGAGGGTGGCTATGGAGATGGAGCAGGTGTCCTGGCCGCCGTTCGATTGCCAGGACCCGACTGGCAGGACCTCATCTTAATGGGCTTGCCGCACTTTTACAAATTGGCTCAATTGCAAGTTTATGCGTTGTCCACGATTGGATGCCCCTCGTCCCCGAATCCGGATACTGGATCCTGGATCCCAAACTAATGCTACCATATGTGCCCAGGACTCGTTAACCTTTTCTGATTCGATTTCTCAGTCTGCAACTGACTTTGGGGATGTTCCAGAACGCAGATTCTCGGCGAAAGATGAATTTAACCTTTTTTAATATATTTGAAGATGTTTTTTGAAATAAAATATATACATTAAAGTATTGAAATATCTTAAAAAGTCAACACTTATTGATCAAATTAGGACATATCACAGCTTGAGAAATTCGCCAAAGCTCAAATTTGTTGATTTTAGTTTGCCAAAACTCCTGGTAGAGTGAAAGGAAGAACAGATTTAAGATATATGTATGGTTTAATTTTGATAAGAATTTTTAAAATATAAAAATATCATACAAAGTATACAACAATTGAATACACTAAGATCTATCTTATCTCGATAATTTGGAGATTTCAATTCGCCAAATGTCCAAAAAAGAATGAAACCAAGAACGGCCTCTTCTGTCTCTGTTTCTGTTTCAGCCATTGTTATGGGGTATCATGGCAAAAAATTGTATTACACCTCAATAACAACACCAGGACATGACGGAGGGGGATTTTTTCTCATTTTCTCAACGGGTGCGGGGGGCATTTCCGTCCCCTTTCTCCCGCCCACGCCCATGTCTGCTAAGTATGTGTGACAAGTGATGCGTGTTTTGTTGCGGCCACTGTCCGAGTTTCTCCTTAAGTGATGTCCTTTTTTTATGGACTAGACGGGCCACGTCCTCCCCGGCCACGCCTTCCACCCCCCACCCACTCCTCCAATTTTTTTTCAACAACTTTTTTTCATGCTTAATTGAATGGGTCAGTCATGGGCCGTTGTCCGGTTGCCCACACGGTTGCCATAAGCGTTGTCCACCCGGAAATGTTCAATTCAATTTTTTATTGAGTCCCATCGACATGGCCGCTTCAGTGCTCGCACTTTGGCTGTGTTCTAGCTTTCGGATTGTTTTGCTTTTTCTTACAGTCTTAACGTTGCTTAATGGTTACGATGTATGAAATATTATATAATTAAAATATAATTAAAAATGTTTTACTAATACAAGGCTTTCGAATTCCAAAAATATTTATTGGTCATACCTCTTAATATTTGCTTAATTTTTCAAGACTTTTTTGGAGAATTTATGAAGCCAATTTTAAAGCGTTTTAAGCAGCAAAGTTTTATTTCGCAAGCTAATATGTGATCTAAAATAGAAATATTAAATTAAAATATTTTTTAATAGCTGTTTTAAGTTCTGGATCATAAAATCATATAATTTTTAGTAAGAGGCAATTTTAACCATATCAATAGCTATTTTAGAGTATTTTTAGCTATTATTATCCCACCACTGGTCCCTTGTCTTTCTCATCCATGTGGTTATTGAATATCGAGCACGTATCCTCCTTTGGCCTCCACCTTCGCCATTCCACTTTGGACTTGCTCCTTTGTTATTCCTTGACGCTTCTGGTCATTATTAAGGTTATCTGTCGCTTATTATTATCCCGATGGTTATTGTCATCCGGCCGTATTCCTCCTGACCATTCGATTCCCACACCCACTCCGACTCCGATTCCTATACCTATTCCGATTCGGATTCAGGGCCATATCCATGTCTGTGGCCATTAAAACAAATATGGATCTGGACTTTAACTATGCTTAGCACGCACCAACAGCTTGGCACTTTTTGTGAGTCGCTTTTTTATGGATTCCATACGATGGCAGAGTGAAATAAAAGTCTCCTTGGATGTGTGTGCCAAAAGCGAATGGTAAGTGGTGAGAATTTGCTTCTGATATTGGGAGTGGACGAGATAAAAAGGTAAGGAAAGCTGATTTTAAGACTTCCTTTCAAATAAACAGAGCAATTTTAAATAAGAAATTCGTACTAGATTAAGTAGAACTTTGTAGTAAATACAAGCTAGTTAGTATCAAATTGATTCCCCTTATTGATATAAACCCATTAAGCCAGAACTTTTGTCACAACAAGTAATAAAAAGCATGACTTATGGGTATGGGAAACTAAGGAACTGCCCGAATATCACCCCCAGCAATCAACCACCAAAGCACTCATAAACCATATCGCATCATAAAAAATATAAATACCAAAACTGCAATTTGCACAAATTTCGCAATTTTTTCTGCTGATCTATTTTGGCGACGGGGCATAAAGAGTCTTGTCCATAAAAAAAAAGGCAAGGAAATCATAAAACGCGGTTTACAGCTCCCATGTGTGTAATCGGCGACGTTTAACTCGAGGGTGGAACGATTGAGACATAGCGTGACCTTTCACCCCCTCGAAGTATCCTTGCACATGTTCCAGACTGCCCTGGGAATTTCGAACAAAAATTTTGACTGTAAAGGAAAATGTAAAACAATTTCAAATCTTATTTTGATTTTTTCATATGGCCAAATAATGGAAAAAGGTTTGAAAAGGTTTAGGAAAAATATCAAGTTGTAAAAAGATTGAAGGGTTTATGGTAAGCTTTAACATTTTAAATGATTTTTAATGGGTCTTAAAAAGTTTTTAATAAATTAGGATGTTGATTAATTTATTTTCTTATTAAGAATTTCTTTAGGAATAACCCAAAAATGTTGGGGAAAAAGGGAAGGAAAGGGATGGTATAAACTAACAGATACTCCTTCAAATAGTTAAAAGATGTTTTGTAAAGCTTAAAGGATTTACTGGAGATATATTAATAACCTTTTCTAAGATTTTACAACTTAAAATTGGCTAAAAACAAGAAGAAGCTTTGATAATTAACGTGTAGAGAAGGAAAAGGAATGAGTCGCCTCGCATAATTAATAATAATTAACTTGTGAGCTTCATTTAATATAATATTAATATTAAATATTAATATATTACTATATTTCCTGCTGTTTTTTTATAAGTTTTCCCCCTGATATGTATCAACAATTTCCGTATCAGCTGCGAAAATGCCAACTTTCGCACACTCTAAAGCTCTCTCCACTTCACACCTTTGCACCTGTCCGGTATTTATCTTTGTCTTTATGATGGATCCAAAAAGGGGACAGAAGGGGTTAAAAGGGGTGGCCTGGGTCTCATAAGGGATATGTGGGGTTAAGCGAGCTGGTGTGTGTGTGTGTGTGTGTGTTTGTTGGACAAAAGTGTTATTGCACTTGAAACGCGCTGACAAGGGTATTTGACACAAATTCGCGTAGTTTTTCAGTTTTGACACATGTCACTCAAAACCAACACACATACATATATATACACACACACACACGAATGCACAGGTGTCGGTGTTGTTACACTGAGAAAAAAGTCTCTGATGGAAGTATCTTTATTTTTAAGTGTTATAAATCTTTTATCTCGTAAATTATTTATTTTATAAATTCAAAATAAAATATTACTTAAATAAATATAAATATTTACCTTTTTAATGAATAAATTCCAAACATTTTCCATGTATCAAGATGCTTTCTTAGTCTTCTTTTGTAATAATTTATGTTCTAGTAGAAGCTTAAGTTTTGTCTTCTTTCCTTGCAGCATTTTTACATATATTTTCTCGCAGTGTACCCATTGTCATAGTTGTTTTTGTTGCTGGCTGGTTGACAAATTACTTCACTGGGGGTTTCCCCTCGTGTGTCCCCGACTTTAGTCCCCTGGTGTTTATTATTATCCCAGCGGATGGCCTCACATGTCCTCCAGGCCCCCCCCTCACACCCCCCCCTTTCGGACTGAGGCTAATAAATAATAAACAAACCTTGTCCCATACCGACTTCCTTCCCGCCTTCCCCCCACCCTCCCCTCTTTTTTTTTTTTTCTGTTGAGGTTGACAAATGTGTCAGAATGCAAATCCGCAACAATTAAAAGAAAAATCAACACAAAAGAGGCTAAAGGGGGTTGAGGGAGGTGGTCTAAGGGGTTAGAAAATAAGACAAGAATTTTGATTTTTACTTTTTAGGTACCCTTTTGAAGGCGAAAACATATATTATGAACTGAAGTTAAGTTAAAAATGTGTTTTAAGAAATGAAAATACATACAAAATCTCTTAGTTTTCACAACAAATTAGTTCTCCATTTTTAATATATTTGTTTTATTTTAATAAATTTAAGTTAAACAAACAATTAACTCAATTAATATTAATTTTATCATTAAACCAACATCTTTTAAAGGAAGTTTATCCTGCATCAACGTTCTGACTAACTAAATAATACCCTTTCCTAACCTAAGGGTAAGTGAAAAGTGTCGTGCACCACCCACACATCCACACATCCACACCCATTGCCCACTCACCCACTCACCCACTTCAGTGGCACTTGCCACCGCTTTGCCAGCCATTGTCGTTCCACTTTAGAATTATTTGCACAAAATCTTTCAGCGGCAGCAAGGATTTCTCGCTCCTGTGCTCCTTGAGCTTCCGTCGACCAAGTTGCTTCATAATTGTCCTTCCTCTTTCGAGGGGGCCGTGGCTGTGGGTGGTTGGGTAGCCAAGTGGGCGGCCGTGGTGCTGGTGTCGTTGCTTAGCGGTCTTGCAACTTGAACGCCTTTCGTTGCCTCTAACTACGGAGGAAAATAAAAATATATGGTACATAGTACACAGGAAATTTAAAAACATTTTTTAATAGTTAACTTTTTTGTTCCTTAAAAACTTAAAAAACTTGTTTGGAATTTTAGTGTTAATTTAAGTTAAAATTTAATATAAAGTATAGAAAATAGACAAATCTTTAACTGATTGATATTAAAAAGGAAAAATAATTGCATTTAAAAATTCTTTTTAATTATTTAAATTTCTTTTCTTTACCTTTAAATACCATTTACCACTTTTTTCTCTCTGTGTAGAAAGCAAGAAAGCCAAGGAAAATGGAAGTGGAAAGTAAAAATCGTTATTTTCCTGCAGTTTTTTGCTTTCTTTTTTGCTTTATTTCCCTCTCAGTTCTCATTATTATTTACCCTCTTTGGTGACGCCGCTGGGCATTTTTGGTTTATCGTTTTAATTGGCTTGGTTTCTTTGGCAGGGGAGGCCTTTGCAGGAGGGGTTTTCGAGGGAGCATTGGGAGAGGGGGCGTGGGCAGGGAGGCTTGTAGTGCGAAAGGGTGTCATCGATAAGCTCCACGAGTGTGTCAGAGTGTTCGGCTAATGATAAGCACACAGAACTTATTCAAACTGGCAACAATGCCGCACATGCGGAAATCTACTAATTGGGGGCAAATTAGTTACAAAAAGAAAGAGGGTTGCGCTATGAGAGCCATGGGCTGCAAGGTATTTACATTTGTGAAGTATCGAATTTCGGTTCTGTAAATGAACCACAAAATAAAGAGTCTATATTTGTCCATAGAACAATATTTTGTGATCAAAAACAAAAGATTAAAAATATAAGGAAATACATACTGTACATCCCTAAGACTGTAAGACTGTACTTTCTAGTATAGCTAATATCTTTTGGGTTATCATATAGATGAGAGTTACTTTTGGATAAAGCTCTCATGTACTAGCATAATGCTAGAACAACATATTTGTTTTGAAAAGCCTATAAAATAGTTTAATAAAAGGTTCTTTTCAACATTCATTTTATTTCCCTTTTTTATAATTGAACCTTTGTTATTATTTAGAACATCTTAACTTATTTGAATGCCTAACATTTTGTTATTAAAAATATCTCATTATATATTCGTCTAAGCAGTTGTGTTTTAATTGATTTAGATTATCATAAATCGCATACCTATTGATATTGTACTCGTATAATATTATATATATTTTAGATATTGGTTGTCAAAAAAGTCTTGCGGTATTTTCGCTAGTTGGCGCTGAAAGCGCGTAGTTCTTGTTTTATTCGTCGCATCAGGTCATAAATGATACCTTTTAGGAAAGCTCATTTGACGCGTTAACACGAGTTTGATTGATTGTCTTTTCTTTTAAGTCGTTCGTGAGTTATAGAGTCGCAATCATGGAGCAAAATAAAGAGAAAATACGGCATATTTTGCAGTACTACTACGATAAAGGCAAAAATGCCTCTCAAGCCGCCAATAAAATTAGTGCAGTTTATGGACCCGATACAGTTTCCATTTCCACCGCACAACGATGGTATCAACGTTTTCGTTCCGGTGTAGAGGTGGTCGAAGATGCGCCACGCTCCGAGTTTCTTGCCAATAGGGAAGCGAGCTTCTATGAGAGGGGCATTATGAAGTTGGTATGGAACAAAACGGCGCAGATTTGACTTGAATCGCATTATTATAACCAATTTTAAACCGCAAGACTTTTTTGACATAACAGAGCAAAATATCAAAAGATATTTTGAAGATATTTTGAGTATAAGCCATATGTTTTATTATTTTATACATTTTATTAAACAGAAACTACACCTTACCTACCTTAAGTATTAAGGCAATAGTATCCAAAGGCTTAAGCTTCATATATATATTAACATCCATATATTTATTTCTTTATTGTTTTTAATTAACTACAGCTGTTTCTGAGCGCTTTCGCTTGACAAAATAATGAGTTCGATTGCCTTTTTCCAATATTAAAAACTGAGTAATGGGAGTGGAAATGTGTTTTATTATTTAAGTAGTAATTTTGGAATATCAATATTAGTTCAGCACTTAAATTAAAATTAAAATAAATTTGATAAAAATGTATTGAAAAACACTTATAAGCCACTATTATGTTAAGTTTTTTAGACGTTGATTAAAGCTAATACAAAATTTTAAACATTTTATATTAGTTAAGAATATCTTTTGAAGGAGCTTCTGATATAGCTTTATATATTAGGAACATAGAGATATATAAAAAACTAAATGAAATATTTTAAGATAAATAAAAACAAATTTAAAAAAGTCTTCCAGTCTTCTACTCTTACTGACATTAGCTATGTCCTGAGTGCTTGCAATTAATAAATGCCTTGAGTGTCTCCTTAATATCCTTTAGCGGTGACTTCTTCTTTAGTTTTCCACCATTTTCCTTGTGGCCCCAACGGAATTTTCCAGCCGAATCGAATCCGCTGGCTGGCGAATTTGCGAGCGGCTTGGCAATCGAAATCCGCTCATTGGCTGCATCGACTCAAGCGGAACGCGTAGTTTTGGTTGGCTATCTAAGTGTGTGTGTGTGTGAGTGCGATTGCAATAGTGGTTGTGGTTACGCCTCTGTATGCGTGTGTGTGTATGTGTAAGCCGCCCTGTCCAATACAGATGCCTGATTAGAGGAGTTTTGATATAGTAATCGACCGCAGCGTGTAATAATTCCTGCGGTTTCATAATGCCCAACCACACACACACACACACACACACACATACACAGACAATCCTTGGTGGTGCGCAACCGCTGACACCAACACATGTACACCCATGCACCACCCCTTAACCCATGAACCGCACACACTTAACCCCCTTTTTTCGAAGAAACCGCAAAGCGAAGGAGGGTTGCAAAGGCCTACGAAATAATGTGAAAAACCAAAAAAACCAAAAATACCAAAAAAAAAAAGAAACGAAAAACCCAAGGAAGTATTTAGCACCGCCCTATAGGGACATTTTCGGTTTTTTTTTTTTTTTTTGCATTTGCGATGGGCGGGCGGCTGTGCCCCTGTGGTTGCGATTTTTCACTCATTCTTCGGCTTTTCTTGGCCGCAAATGGCAGCCGCAAGATATCGGCCCTCTTTTTCCCGCACACTGTAGCCATCTCTTTCGCGCTGGCTTACCAATTCCTGGTTTGCCACAAAGCCGCGTCTCCAACGCTTTGCTTTTGCTTTTCTTTTTTTTTTGTTTTGTGTGTTCAGCTGAGATGAGAGACTTTTTTTTGAGTTCTTTCCAAGACGAAATTCTTTCGGGGGTTGAAGCAAGAAAAATACAAAGCAAAAAAAAAGCGAAAAAGCGAAATGCAAAGAAAAGCCTGGGAAAAACTCAAGAAGTTCACCCGTCTCTTTCGGGCCCTCTACTTACCTCTCACTCTGGCCTTCGGCTTTTTTTTTTCCAGAGTGCGCCAAAAAATTGAGCGCAATTTTTCTAAGATCCGTGGTGGGTTGCCCTTTTCTCTTGGGAGGGGGGTGGTTGGTTGGTAAGTGGTGAGGTGGGCGATGCGGTAGGTGGTTCTACTCTACTCTGTCCAACTTGAAGACGTCGTTGCGGCCTTTCTGCTTGTGGTGTAGTTGACGTTTTCTGGTTTCGGTTTTCGGTTTTCGGTTTACTCTGCCCTTTGCCCCCCCATCTCTGCTGGCGTCGCTGCCAGCGTCGGCGTCAACGTCAACAGCGCTGCCAAGCGACAACCGCTGCTACTGGTTCTCGCGGTAAATGTTAAGCCAAAAAGAAGGAGAGGCGGCATCCAAGCATCTAGAACAACAACAACAGCCAAGAGAAGAGGGAAAAAAATCAAAGAAAGGACAACAGTCTAACCTCGTTAGGTTGAACATTGAGCTAGAGCAATGAGTAACTGGGTTGGACAGGTTGAATTTCAGCATTTAAGAGTCTTAAATAAACATAAATTGGATATTTTAAAATTATTCTTTCTTAAACTTTAACCGTGCGACCCTTCGTTATATTAGGTAAGTGTAATCTGTCTCAAAGGAGTAACATTCCCTATATATTGGTCATAAAAACCATCACAAAATGCATAAAGCCTATTAGCACCGCTCAGATCTCAGCATAGTCGTTCACTCTGTGGAGTCTCGACTGTATATACCCCCAACAGTTGAGTAAGAAGTCGACATAGACGTTCCCCTGGGGGCGGGGTGATGTTGCAGGGGGTGGCCGGGTGTCTGGAGTGCTTGGGAGGTGAGGTGGTCCTGTTTCTTTTCGCCTGTGATTATGATGAGGCGTCGCCAGCGCTCCTTCGTCCTTCGTCCTCAGTCCTTCGCTTCCTACTCTGGCGACTTCGTGAACGCGCTGCGTGAGACTTCGTTACTGTTGGATGCTGTGGACTCGTTCTATTCCAAAATGTCGAAGGGGGGAGCCCTCAGTTGGCTTCGCTGTCGCGGTTGACGTCGCTGCCGACGTCGGTGGTCGACGTTGCCAACCGCTCGTAGTGGTCGCGTTCATGGTTACCGCAAAAAAATAGTTTAATATCTCCGTGTCGTTTGATTCGATCGCCAGTCTCAGCCCCCGTCTATGTGCCCATGTGCCTGTGCCTCTGCATCTGCATCTGAGTCTGAGTCCCTGCATCTGTGTCTGTGCCAGTGCCAGTGCCGTGACAGTGCTTCTGTGTGCGTTTTCGTGTGTGCTTGTGTGTGTGTGCCGGTGGCTTAACCAAAATTACCACAATTAGAAAGCCCGAAATCGAAAAAGTCTGGCCCGAAATTTAATCATTTTTTTGAAGTGCTTGTGGTGTAATCATAACAAAGAAAGTCAGATTCAAATCCTCAAAGATCCAACTCGATTTGGTGTGCTGGGAGTTACTATAAACAAACTTACATAACTGGAGTAAAAGTAAGTGTTTTGTGAACACGATCGTGCTTAAAATGTGCTTTAGGTGATCAAAAATATATACAACTTCAGGTGCTAGGGGATATTAATAGGTCTTCTTAACTAAAGCATTAGGTGATCAGGAAACTAAAACCAATAAACTGGTTCTTAAACAAACTTAAACTCTTAACAAGATGATCGTTCATAAAAGTTAAAATATAAAAAATGTTTTTAATGATATATTCATTAAATGTGTTCCATCATTAAGCATTATAAGATTTCAATATTGTTTTTCACTTCATTTGCAAGTTGTAAAATATTTTTAATATCTTCCATTAACAGTGTTTTTAAAGGGTTTTTTTATACCACAAGATACTCTTATTATTTAGCTAAATACATATTTTAAATTTGATTTCCCAATGGAACATCTTTCAAATTTAATCACATTTTCAAACTGCATTTTAACCCATTCATTAATCATAAATTCCAAGTCAATTGTTTTGATTTTCTAAGCCGCACAATGCCGCATAAGTGCGCCTTTTTCCCACGGGTTAATTTACATTTGTTGGTCTAATTGTGTGGCTAGCCCCACGACCGACTTGTTTGTTAACCGATTATATAGACCGACTTCGGCGGTAGCCCCTGCCCCGCCCCCTTGTCCTCATCTGTGGCCACACATATGTCGCCACATAGTCGCTTGGCCAGCCCATTTGGTCGGACATCTGCCTTCGGCAGCGGGCAAAAAAATTGCATATAAAATATATATATATATATACTCATATCTATATACATACATATATGTAAATTCACACGTACGCATATGTATTCATTTCAGAGCGGAAGTTGTAAAAAACGCGTATACGCAGCGTATGCATATGTGTATAGATATATATCTTTAGGTCTGATTGTGTTTGTGCAACACTTGCTGCAACATCAAAAAACAAGAAGGAATTGCCAGGGGTTCTAATGAGCCAAACTCTTGAATACTCTTTATGCTGTTTTTTTTACTTTTTAAATGTTTAAAAATATTTGGAATTTATCGGTATTTTTAGCGTGAAATTTTAGAAATCTTTTGTCTTGGTAAATAATGAAATTTCTCTACCTTATCTTTGAAACCAATATGCACCTTTCTTTTATAAATATTTATAAAAATAAAGGTTATGTAATGTTATTTTTTTAGCAATATCAAAATTAAACTAGTTTTTAATTTTGTTTGTTATCCAAAATTGAGAATTCGTTAACTGCTATAACTTTTAGAGTCAGAAAAACGTTCTGTTGAAAGCATCCTGAAAATAGTTCGCGAGGGGAAAAAAAGGAATGAAACGGCAAAGTGAAAACAAAACGCGGCTGTGTCCGGCAACTGGTTTTTATTTAAACAAAAGCGACTGGCTGGGCATTGTTGATTTTTTGGTGGCCAAACACAAGCCGGCAACATCTGGCGCTTTCGATAATTTTTTCCCCGCTTTTCCGCACTTTATTTCGCCATTTGATGGGCATGAAATGGATTTTTTTTTTTGCCCGCCCACACACTGATGCAGTCGTTCATCTTAGTTTGGGCCCAGCCAACGGCTCGAAATTCCTCATTATTGGTTATGATTTTTTAATATTTAATTGGGCTGCACTCGCCGACGTCGGCTTAAATGCAAATTGTGCGCAAAGGTGTGCGGTTCACTGCGATTTCATTCGATTCCCATTCGATTCGATTCGATTCGCTTGGCTTCTGTTTGGTTTCCAGATAGCGATACTATACAGCAACAGTTTCTGTTTCTGTTTCTCATTCTGATTCTGAATCCGAATCTGGATCTGCTTTGTGTCCCCGACCACCCCCGCGGGGGTCAAAGTGCAATAATAATTGAGGTGTTGTCGCTGACGGCAATAAACAAAAAGTGCAGCATACTTATGCGGGCTGCAAACGGAAAAACAAAGAAGGACTACAACAAAAGCCTCGAAATCTGCTGCAAAAATTATCAGTGAATCAGTGTTCCAAAAAACCTTTTCGAAATAAAATATTTGAAATTAAAATATAACCAAGTGAGGCTTTGGAATGTGATTAATATTAGATGTTAGTGAAGGTTTATGATGGTTAAAATTGTAGAAATAAATATAAAATATATAAAAAATAAAATATTCATATTAAATCTTTGGTTTTCCCTTTTTTAAACATAAGTTTGTTTATCGAACTAACTTTCTTAAACGACTGTTAGTCTAGCTAATAATATGATTTGATTTTGTGTTTTTAATTTAAGAATAAAATATATTTCGAAAGAAAAAAGCTAAAATTAGTTAAACATATAGGAAACGCTTTTTTATTTAAATAAAAACATATTTATTTTTAAGAGAATTTATAACAAATTTATAGAGAGTTTCCTTTAAAGAACACCTTGGCCTGGCAGCATCAAAAAAAAAAAAAAGCCTTTGGCCATCCGAATTTCACTCGCAGTCCACATTAATTTTCCAGATTGACCAAATGAGCTGACAATGATCGGATTGAAAGCGTCGACTCTTTGAGGCAGGCATTGAAATCAAACCGAAAACCCACGAAACCCGCCGGCAACTGAATCCACTGAATACTGGCAGCCAAAGAGAGGCCCTGAAATACCTTCTGCCCAGCTAGCAGCTGCAATAATGCACATTTCTGCTGAGGTCAGTTCGACCACCTCAAATCAAATACAGCAACAGCAGCAGCACCAGCAGCAGCAACACCAACAGCAGCAACAGCAACACCAGCAGCAGCAACATCAGTCGTTGCAGCAACACCAACACCAGCAGCAGCAGCAACAACAACAGACAGCTACAACGACCACAACGAAGCGGCGAAATGCTGAGTCTTCCTCCAACAACAACAACAATACAAGCACCACCAATAACAACAATAGCAGCAGCAACAACAATAACAACAACAACAACACCAGCACCACCAACAATAATAACAATAATAATAATGTTAAAACAAAGCCCGTGGACACGAGTCCTTACTTGACCCCCGAGAATCTCATCGAGCGCACCGTCGACGTCCTGCTCGCCGAACATCCTGGCGAGCTGGTCAAGACGGGGTCACCGCATGTGGTGAGTAAAACTATCAAGGTTTTAAGCTACAAAAACTGAATAATCAGATATAGAGTGAGATTTTGTTGTTTTGGAAGTATTGATAGGCGGCAAACTTTTATTTTATTTTCGTCAAAAAGGGGTAAGAATAGCTTTCGAAGTACAAAATCCATAGCTATTTAGAGTCTTACTTCCGAAGATCTAAACAATCGGTTAAAAACCATATAACTTTGGCTTTTTCAGTTAAATAGGGATTATATTTGAATTTAGTAAAATAGGTAAGAAAGGGTTATGAAATCTAGTGACTTCCTATATCTTAAGAAAGAACTATTTTATTTTTTCATTTAATAAGAAAAATCCTGATTTTAATTTGGCTAAGAAGGAGCAAGAACTAAGTCTAAGGCATTCTTTTTATGGTTATATAAAAAGATATGATGTATGATGATGTACACTGATGGAAAAAATAATAGAAACGAATTTTGAATTTGGGTTTAAACACGTATTTTTAATAAGGAACGTGGTGATGAGTGGATATTTTAATTTTTTTTTGATTTATATACATCTATCTTAGATACTAAAAAACAAAAATGCATTTAACTTTATTCATTTAGCTAAAAAAATATATTTAAGTCAAATTTTATGTTTTTGACTTGGAAATAAAAATAGAAACGAAGTGACTTATCATCAACCAAATTGACTAGCTTAGCAAAATTAACCATGAAATGTTTTCAGGTTAAATATATTGTTGCATTACCATGATTTTTCAAAAATTCCGGGACACCTACGAGGCATAGACTCCACAGGATTGGAGCATATTGCTGGCTTAATGGAGTACCACTCCTCCGGGACTTTCTCCCACAAATGTTTCTTATTTTTTGGCCTAAAATCACTTAAACGTTTTTTAAGAATTCTCCTCAAATGCTCAATAGGGTTTAAGTCGGATGACTAAGCTGACCAATCCATAACGCCAACTTTATTGTCCAGGATCCCCTTTTTAGCAAGCTACGATGTGTCTTTGGGATCGTTATCCTTAATAATATCCCACTTCAAAGGCATTTCATCTTCGGCATATGTTAACATAACGTCCATCATGATGTTTAAATTGTCTGTAGCTCAGATATTGTCCTGCATCCAATATAGTGGACCAACACCTGAAGCAGAGGAACATCCCCATAGCATTCTATTGCTATGTTGATCTAACATGAAACCCATTTCACAGTTAAATGATGTTGATTTTTGATTTTTATTTATTTAAGGTTAACAATTGGGTAAAACTAAAAGCTTACACAGGGCTAGGAACAATAGCAGTTTAGGCATAATGCTAGCGGCTAAATTTAGTTTATAGCTTGGTTAATACTAACGAAAAACGATTTTCTTATAGATTATTTATTAATATATAGATTTCTTTTAATTATTATATACAGTGGATCCAAGCTTATATCGTGCAAGAAAAAATCGAATTTTTAATTTGATAGTGCTACTAAACGCAGTAATGTTAAGAATGTCGCATATTATTAAAATAATAACAAAAGTTTTCACTAATTTAAAAAACAAAAGAATTTTTCATACAAAAACTAAAAAACAGGGCAACTCCGACGCACAAGCTTATTTCGTGCAAGCACTTTAACGGTTAATAACTCTAAACTAGGACTTTTATATCCATTTTTTTTCTTAATACTAGTAAAAATATTTTAACAAAAGCATATTTATAAGTTTTCGAGGCTGGGGGTACCCAAAAATTACGGATTAACGAGGATTTTCAAACTATAGCGCCACGAACAACTATTGAGCAAAGCGAATTAGTCCTTAAACATTTTAAGTATGGGAAAACCCAGGAAATGGTTGTCTCAAGCCCTAGTACAGACATATTTTCCGTGAAGACAGCCAGAACAAAATGTATTAAAATATTAAATATTATATTATATAAGGAAGGAAACATTTTTTTTTAAATAAATTGATATGTGGTGATCAAATACTGTGATTTTAGGAATACTTGAAAAATCCTTAACAAAAAATCTTTTAGAAATTCTTTACATAGAGAAAGGAATATATTTATTAATAATGCTTAAAAACATAAATTGAAATAACAATCTATATAAAAATGAATCTAACCATGCATGTCCGCTATAGACGCCTTGTCCGATTTTTATTAAATTTGTTTTACGTTTTTAAGGGGGCTCCGGGCTTGTTTAGAAATCATAAACGAGGAAAATTCGCAAAAATTTAAAATTAGTAAAAAGTTGGCAGCTTTGATCAGTTATAGTTGGCAGCTCTGCCTCTTAACAGCTGATAGAGTATGTGGCAACTCTCTAGAAATTAAGCTGGCAGCCCTTTCTTAAACAGTTAGATTTGAGATTTTGTTTACTTTTTTGTTGAGATTATTTTTAATGTGATTTACTTAAGAATTTATCTAAATTGTGAAATTTATGTCATTTTTATATACAGATATAGATACTGCGGGTGCTCCTTCTCATTGAAAGGCAAGGTGCGATAGTATTTTCTAAATACTAAATAGGATCAGCTTATTATAATTTTATTTTGTTACTTTTTAATATAATACCAATAAGTTTGGTTACTAAAGTGTAGAAAACTCTTTTCTTTAAGCTGCCAAGAAAAATGTTTTATACTTACTGCAAGACTACATTAATTACTCTGTGAAATAGCTAAATCTCAAACCTATTAATAAGCTATAGGAAACTATTAAT
Source organism: Drosophila eugracilis (assembly GCF_018153835.1). NCBI lineage: Eukaryota > Metazoa > Arthropoda > Insecta > Diptera > Drosophilidae > Drosophila > Drosophila eugracilis. The sequence continues at coordinate 1,560,242 of NW_024573535.1, forward strand.
AAATCTAAAAAATCTTCACAGGTCTGCACCACATTGCCCACACACTGGCGCTCGAATAAAACCCTACCGATCGCCTTCAAGGTCCTGGCCTTGGGCGAGGTCATGGATGGCACCATAGTCACCATCAGAGCCGGAAACGATGAGAACTTCTGCGGGGAACTGAGGAACTGTACGGCCGTGATGAAGAATCAGGTGGCCAAGTTCAACGATCTGCGGTTTGTGGGCCGGAGCGGAAGGGGTGAGTACTCAAGGAGTATCTAAAATCTGTAAAGCCTTACAGGGAAAGATGGAAAATATTCCTGTTTTACGATAATCTCACTGCTATTATTCCGCCCTTAGCTGTTTAGAAGACTGTAAATAATATTAAAAACAGATTGAAAGAAGCCTTGTTGGGATCATTTATCTTTTTTTTTCACTTTTGGTCATTACCATTTGGCGTATCATTCGCGTTGATTGCTTGCTTCCTGTTCCCTGCATATATTGTCACACCCAAAAGAAGGACACCCCATGTGCCCAGAAGGAGAACCAGAAAAACACCAAAAAATACACACACAATCACTTGCCCATATAAGGGACACATCAAAAGCCGCTGACAAACTTTTGTAGCCAGCTTCCGGGCGCTTGGTTCTTGGTCTTTGGTCCTTGGTCCTTGGGCCTTGGTCCTTTTGGCGTGGCATCAACAAATAAGATAAGTAGTCTGTAGTTAATTTTTATATGTCTATTGGGGACATCCAGGGGCGTCGCATGAGAGGGGGCGGTGGTTGCCAGACGGCAGACAGTCTTGACAGTTGTCAATTTTGCTTGAGATTTTTTCTCGCCGCCGTTATTGCTGTTCATTTCGTCAATTTATCACGAACGCAATTTAAAAATCAAATCGAGGGTGACAGACAACATACTGTGATAGAATTTCCCTTCGCCGTCATTTTTCCTATTTTCTCTTCGTTTACCATTTCTTTTTTTTTTTTTTTTTTGTATTTTTTGTTGGCAAATTAAATCAGCGTAACTGTTTATTCAAAGCCCCGGCAACTTTTACTTTCGCCCAAGTTATCTTTCTTGGGGATTTTTCAGGGCATGTCTAAGTGCGCGCTTTGCCGCGGCATTTGACAATTTGCTCATTAAGTTTGTCTGACCCCTCGAAAAAAGCAGCGCGATTGGCGGCGGGCGGTGGAGGGCTAAGGTCTTCGGGGCACCCTCATCAGCTAACGTCTTTCAGCCAACCATCCAACCATCCATCCATCCATTCAGCCGTTCATCCATTTCGGCCAGCCTCTTGTTTGACATTTTTAAACGTTTCAAGTGGCAAATAATTCCTTGGGATTTACTTTGGCAAATCTTTTTTAAACATTTGATTATTCCAAGGCCCTTTTCCCTACTAATTATCGCCAGGAAAAAGTAGAAAATGTCCATGGAAAAAACTGCAAATCAGAAAAAAAAAAAGGGCGTGACAATTGCCAAAGGGCAGCATCAAATGTTTTACAAATGGATTTAAATTATTTAACCCGAAACGGGAACCCTTTTGCTGTTTTTTTTTTTTTTTTTTTTTCGTATATTTTTCTTTTTTGGATTCCCGAACCCTTCTCGTTTTAATGCGCTACAAAGGGATTACGTGGGTGGAAGTCTCGCTTCGTATTATTTGCTTAATTTCAATTAGCAAACAAATGCAAATCCCTTGTACTAGGGAAAAGTAATGCAAAGCCTGCAATTGTAATTGTTGTCCGTTGTATTTGCTACAACTAATGCCACTTGCAGTTGTCAAGGCTGCAGACGCTCCAGCGCCCTTCGGTATGCAGCGAATTTATGAGGGCCGCTAAGGGCAGCCGTGGGTGGGGCGTGGGCATGGGGTGTGCGTTGGGTTTTCAAATGGGGGTGGCATGTCGCTCTATTGATAGTCCTGTAAAAGAGCCTTTCATTATCGCAATTGCAAGGGATCACCGGCCATCGTGGCCGTGTTGGGGAAGCTTAAAGGGATTTTGAAACGAAGAAGGTAGGTAAGGCTATGAAGTTTATTAAAAAGGAACCCTTGGGTTTAACCTAATGTGAGAGAAAGTAGATTTTCTCTCATTCTTTACCATGGGTTTTAACCATCTTCCGACTTAGTATATCATTTTGTCATAGAAACTATTTCCCACCTTAGTAATACAGTTTAATACATTGATTTATCTAGAAATACCACTGTATTTTAGTGGTAATCCTCGCCGGTTCTTAGCTAAAAACCAATTCATTTTTTCGCCTGCCTGAAGCACTCGTAATTTTAATGATATGGACCACGCGGCGTATGCGTAATGCCGCTAGTGGTGATGGAAGGGGGGGGGGCGGGGTTGGAAGAGGTAGTGGAAAGGGGAGTGGCAACGCAATTAGATAAAATGGCGGCATCAGCAGCTGCAATCGCAATTGCAGCCGTGGAAATGTGTGGAAATGGGAAATGTAGAAAGGGGAAATGGGAAATGGGGAAATGGAACTGCAGTTGCAGCCAAGCGGAAACTGCATAATCCACACCCACACAGATGCACCCGCTCCCACACATATGCACAAATGCATTGGGCCTGCTGTTGTTGTCGACTAATGAATTACAATCACTTGGATGCCGTTTCGTCGAAAGAGATTTCTCTGGGCCTGGGCAGCAGGAGGGTTAAGGGTCAGGGGTCAGGGGTCTGGGGTCCAGCACATGTAATTATTGTTGCCATATGCATGTAAATGAGAGCTGCACACGGATGTGCAAGCACTTTGAAGTGCATTACCAAAGTGCAATGCAACATCTAAGCTGCAGATAATATGTTAATTAACTGCAAGTGATTATGGCCTCCTTATTCCACAGTTCCAAGGCCTCCCCCCCGGAAAGGGCCTTCAACGTGGCCTCGGTATTTTCGGGAGAGCTGTTAGCTGATTGTCAGCCAAATTTGTCAACTGCATTAGCTGATTGTCTGCCTGATCTATTGATTATGGTTTAAAATATCTAGAAATCAGATTTCCTTTTCAGTTTTTTCAATAATATTACTGTTTATTAAGCTGACAGTAAGCCTCTTTTTCTGGTTAACTTATCATAGTTTCATCCTCATTCTACCTGCTTTTAAGTCTTAAACTAAGTCAGACTTCAGTAAGTCAGTCAGTGAAACCAACTTAAAGTTATGAAAAACATATAAAAAATTCACAGGAAAATGGTACTCTGTTTAAGGTGCATATGCCAGTGGTCCATTGTTGCCTCTTGGTTTCCCTTTTGAGTTCCTCAGTTTCGCAGTTCCTGAGTTCCCGAGTTCCGCTCCTCAGTTGCAGCTTCTTTAAAGCTTCCGGCATCCATTAAACTTCATTAAAAATTAAATATGCGCTACAGCGTTGCCACCAGTAGCTGGCAGATGGAAAAAAACTCGAAAACTCAAAAGCAGACTTGGGCGCTTTGTGGGATTAGGGGCGTGGCACTGCCTCTTGACTGAGTAGAGGGCTAAAAAACCCTTTTCCAACTGACACGCATCAATTTACTACAGCAGCGCTGAGCTGTGCTCGAAAAATGCTCAAGACTTTTAATGAGATGAAGGTGAAATTTCATTATGAAGTTTGCCGCACTAAGATGAAGTAACCACCTTCCCCTCGCTTTGCCTTTGCCACTCCTTTTTTTAGCAAGGGGGTGTGGTTGCGAGCGGTAACCTCGTTAAGCTTAATTAATAGCAGCGATGTGATAAACACCCAGGCCAACAGCCAAAATGGTCGCACTAAGGCCGCCATTTTGAAACAAGGCCTCCTCTGGGAAATACACTTGGAGAAAATACTTTAATTTGTTTAAAAATTATGATAAAAGATATATCATTAGGGGTTTGTTCTTGGAAAATACTTGTAATACCTTGAAATCGAAGCTTACATATTTTAGTCCTGCAAAAATATGAAAAATTAGAAAGAATTTACCATAAAAATCTATAAAACAATAAAAACTTTCATTAAAAATATTATTTACAATAACAATTAATATTAAAAACTCACAAAAAATCTTCTTAATTCCTTAAATAAATAGTTAATAATAAAGAAATAAGTTTTTCCTAAACCCAAACCCTTTGTTAGATTAAAAACCTTTTCGGTTTCACAAAATTCATTAAAAGCTATCATTAAATTTTCCACTGTGCAGCAACCAACACTCGGAAAACTTTTGCCCAGGTGTCAGCAACAGTCCCAAAAGGCAACAACACAAACAACATCGACCGGGACAAGTTCGTTTTTTAATGAGCCAACGTCAACGTTGCCAACTCGCTGCTGCTGGCGTTGACATTTGACAGATTTCCTAGGAGCTGCCGCTTAGATACTTTCTGTACTTTCCGGACAGGGGGGATGGGGGCGGGGCAGTGGCAGCTTCTACTTATTTGGGCATTAGTCGTAGACTACCAAACCCCCCATCACCCACACTACCCTGAAAGCCACCCCAAGATGTCCTGCTCCACCCACCCAATGACCTAGCCAGCTGGGTATTTATATAGACTCTTGGGCAAAGATTCTTTCGGGCGACAGGCGACATCGTTAGGGGCATTATAGTCGAATGAATTTCAGCCTTGGCTACCTCTATTAACCTGACATCTTAAATTCAAGTTAGCGCCTCCTCAAACGGCCCCAAAATTCAATTCCAAACTGTGGATTTATTTTACGGGGTCTTTAAGAATGTAGAAAGCAGCTTTAATAGTTTGACTTGACTTTGGAGGTATAAATTTTAGGCGTTTTTCTTACTTAATAATGATTTAGGACAATTTGTAAGTTAGCTTGAATTGAAAATAATTTTCTTTTTATTTTATTTATAATTTATGGTCAAATAATCTTAGCCAGGCTTTCAGAGCTCAAAGGATACGAAAAGAGACTAGCCAATGTTTAGTTTTCTAAAAAATATTAAAAAAGTTTATTAAAGTAAATTAGAAATTAAAATGTTTAAAAAAGTATATTAAAGTATTTGAAATAGTTTAAGCTTCTTAATAAATAAGTTCATGGAACTTAAAAATTCATAAAAATATTTTTCTCAGAAATTCTTAGCTAAGTTCGTCATCGATTTAAGAAATAAATTTATAAAGATGGAGACGATGGCCATTATAGCTGGCATTCTTCTTTAGAATTATGCAATTACAACGTTAAAAAATAATATAATTTATATATTAAAAAAATAAAACAACTAATGCTTAATGATAATATAAGCTTTCTTGAAAACATTCCCCAAGAACTGATAGAAGCAGAACTGATAGAAGGAACTTAAAGCTTGAGACTAATCTAAGATTTTCCATTAGTCTGTTATTTGTATCATCATTTAGGTTTCTATTTATTGATTTAAATATTTAAAATCATAAATTTAAGCCGAATATTGAAGCCAAAGAGCCTTGCAAAGTATTTTTATTGAAGTCCCAAGAATAGAGAATACGACAAAGCTGGCTCCCTTGGCCAAGTTAACAATAGTTTCACGAAGGCAGATTTCACACATCTCTTAGTACTCGTACATCTTTTAAAATGAAAAATTCCAGTAGCCATTGATTGCTTCTAGTATGATTATCCATATGACTTTCCCTCTTTCCATTTTTCCCAAGGCTTAACTTAATGCTTCTTCGCAGGACTTTCTTTTTTTGTGCCCCCGTTTTTTTGGTGGGCGAATAAACAAGTTGAATTTTCTTTGCCGTTTGTTTGTTTGCCTGTTGGCTCATAATGTTTGTTTGAGCACTGCCAGGAGAGTGTATTTGTGTTTACTTATATGTGTGTGTGTGTTGGCCTTAAATTCCTTGTCGCTAAAGCATTTTGGCCAGTTTCGCTGGCGGATGAGACGGAGTCCCAGTCAAAGGCGGTGGCGAGCGAGCGTTGCAAATATTTGCCGAGGGACAAGTATGCGCAATTAAAATTTGATTTAATACAAATGCACACACAAATACATATGTATGTATAGAGAGAGAGAGTGAGAGATACCCGCACACAGACACGCACTGACACAGGCACAGAGACAGACAGAGACTTGTGTTTGTTTGCATTCGTATTTGCCTGTTTGCTGGTGGCACACAGTATCCAATTTCGGAAATTACTTGCGCATCATCGGTTGGAAATTCCTTGAGTATCGAATGGAATTTAATTGAAGTCACGAATTCTCACAAAATTCAAGCAATCCACACACATATAGGCACACACCAATACACACATACAGTTTACATAAATAAATCAGATGGCACATTAACACTTCTTCGGCCGTGGGGGTTGCTGTTGCCTTACATTTTCCTTGCTTTTGATGTTGAATTTTTAATTTTCATTAAGCAGCCGCCAGCCCTTATGACAGGTTCGCTTTTCGCTTTTTTCTGCCTTGGGGTTGCTAACTTCCGGTTGGTGTTCTTGCCCCACACACCCATACACACACACACACACACATTTGGGGTATTTGCCGTGTGCTTAATTGATATTTGTATAATGAAATGTGTCACAGGATTTTCCTGCCCGCATCATTGTGCCCTGAGAAGCGGCAGAAGGAGTTGCCGAAAACCCCAACTGGCCCTCAAGATTTGTTGACACTTTCCTGGGTTCTTAATTGTGAAATTCGGCTTAGTTCGAGGGGGCCGAAACAGGCTGGAAAATATTTCATTTCCCAAAAGATATGTTGCAGATTTCATAGATTAAAAATGCAAACAAATTGGGTTTGATTTTGTTTACTAATTCATTTGTTAAGAAACTTAATTTTCTCTTTACTGGAAATATTTACTCTTAGTAAGTTTCAGTCTTAAATGCCCTGTTTCTTACCTACTTCTTTGACTTAGTTTAAGTTGATTATCATTTAGTAATATTATATTAGATATTTTCTCCAATCAAAGCCTTATTAGTGCAGGCCTTGCCTTTAATCCAAAGGTTTTCCATTACTTCTTGCCTAGAACAACCTCCAAGCAAACGAAAGTTGAAGTTTCCTGGACAATTTCTTTCTACTTTCCTATCACCAAGCCCTCTCCCATTGCCGCCTTATCACCAGACATCCCTACAAATTGTGACCCCAAAAGAGTAAGTCATGCTCCTCCTTGGCCCAGCGACCGCAATCAATAAATTCGTTTTTTCTACATATTATTTTTAGCATTTTGCGTCTTTATTGTTTTCTGTTCTGATGCTTAAAATGCGATAAATTAAATGAAATAGCTTAGTCCCTTTGTTTGGCTACTTACAGATTATGTGACATTTATTGTTCACGCTTAAATCTTGAGAATTGCAATTTAGCGGCCGTCCTTTGTGTGGGCGGTGGCTGGTTGGCTGTATGGGTCGGTGGGGGTGGCTTATCAGCTAGCCCCAAGGACAGAATTATGTCCTTGTCGCCATCGTCTTTGTCGCGTTTATTTTCTTTCCGCCTCCGCCTCCGCCTACGCCTCTACCTCTGTCTCTGCCTTTTTTTTCTTCTCTTCTGATTTTTTTTTTTTGCCGGATTTTCCTCAGATTTTGTGCTGATGTCGACGGTGCCGCCGCACAGTTGTCTCGAGTTTCCGTTTTAATAAACGTCGATTCCGGCTTCCTGTTTGGCAGCATTGCGTATATCTCAAGACCCCGGCCTTTCGTCAACCAACCCCGGCCAATGGAAACCCGTAATTGCAGGCAGCGGCAGCGGCAGCGGCGTCTGGGGCTCAGTCTCATTTTCATCCGCGCGGCTCCGGCTGTGTCTTCATTTATTGCCAATATAATTTCTGACTTGGCTGGAAATTTAATTTCCTTTTTCGGCATGTAAGAAACTTTTTCCATCGCCATCTCGCCCGGCGGCCATGTAACATAAATCCAAAAATCCAGCAATCCAAAAATCCAGCAATCCACCATCGACTTTCGAAACGGATGTCAACACAGCAGAGCCAAGTCAAGAAGTTGCCCCCGAAAAGGGTTACAATTTATGATTATTAAACCGAAACCGAACGAATGAAACTGAAACGCCTCCCACTCTCATTATTTTTTTAAAACCCACCCCGCCGAAGGAAAAGCGCCTCGGGGGAAAATGGATGAAGCCAAAAAGACAACAGTCGGTAAATAAATATAATGAAGATGCAGGCGAAAAGAAAGGAATAAAGTGTCCTTGTCAGAAATTGTTTAAAATAGGTTTGGCAAACAAAAAGAAACGAAAGTTTCCTATATTTATGAGTTCTTAAATATATTAAGTTACTAGGAAAATGCTTACGCAATTAAAACAAGAAGTTATGCGGACAAAACACTTTAACTTAGGCGTTAAATCTAACTTGGCAGCTTTCAAATAGCTTCTTTGTGGCTGCCTTTCTGAAGGAAGAACTAAAATTAGGCCATAAAGGAAACATTTTAGTGTCCAGAATTAAGTTATAGGAAGTTCAAACTATAATAAAGGTATTTCCCTTGGAAATGGGTATAAATTTGGGGTTTTATTAGGTTGTCAAACAAGTCTTGCGGTATAAAATTGGTTACAACAATGCGATTCAAGTCAAATATGCGCCGTTTTGTTCGATGACGCGTTCCCAACGAGATGCCAACTTCATAATGCCCCTCTCATAGAAGCTTGCTTCCCTATTGGCAAGAAACTCGGAGCGTGGCGCATCTTCGACCACCTCTACACCAGAACGAAAACGTTGACACCATCGTTGTGCGGTGGAAATGGAAACTGTATCGGGTCCATAGCTGCACTGGCGGCTTGAGAGGCATTTTTGCCTTTATCGTAGTAGTACTGTAAAATATGCCGTATTTTCTCTTTATTTTGCTCCATGATTGCGACGCTATAACTAACGAACGACTTAAAAGAAAAGACAATCAATCAAAGCGCGTGAAATGAGCTTTCCAAAAGGGTACAGTATGACCTGATGCGACGAATAAAACAAGAACTACGCGCTTTCAGCGCCAACTAGCGAAAATACCGCAAGACTTTTTTGACAAACTATTATTATATTTATTATAATTAACTGAATTAACTAAAACGTCGTCACGTCGTAAGTGTTTCTCATTGGCTCGTCTTTTTGCCGTCACTTCTTAAATTAAACTCTGAGTCTTATTAGCTCCTCTCCGAGCACGTCTTTACGTAGTCGCGTCTTCTCACCAGCTCCGGGATCCTCAAGTCGCTTTCTCGTCGTTAGCATTGTTCATTGCGTCGTCGTCTTCTTAGGCTGTGTCTTTGATCTTCTCCTTTGCCAGATGGCACAATCGGTACTTGGTTTCTGCTTCGTTGTCCAGCGTCTTCATCTGTTCTTCTAAGCCATTTCCTCACTACACATACTAAGGGTCTATCTGTTGTCTTAAGAACTGCCTCTTTTAGTCACCTTTTGAACAGCCTAAGGAAACATCGATAAAGTTTAGCTTATAAATTAAGTTCAAGTTATTAAGGAACTAACTAAAAACGTATTACTTTTAGTATAGAATTGTCTTCTTCCTTAACCTTTACCTTACCGTAAGCCATGGGAAAATTGTAATGCTGATTTATAGAACATTGGGAAAAGCTGACTTCGATTCGATCTCAATCATTAGGAATATTTTACTTGCAATTTTAGTTTCTGCACTTTCTGTTAACCTTTCTTATGGCTTAGCAACTTGCCAGATAGTAACAGAGAATATCTACTCCATTCGAATGCTAAAAAGTATCTTAAAGTGACATTTTGAACATCGACAATCAACAAACCGTCTGGAAACAGTCTCAACTTGGCCAAGTCAAAGGAAAAGGCAAGCCCAACCCCTACTCAGGCACACAGACTGTGTCTTTTTTCTGCAATAAAATAAACATATGAATATTTATGGCTGCCTTTTGGGGAGTAAAAAGTGGAGTTTATGCAAATAAACTGGCAAGGAAAGCGAAGTCTTTCCACTGGACCGGAGTTTCTGTAACGAAATGTGATGCCAAGATATTTTTCTGAGGCTTAGGGAAAGTTTTAAGCATGTGAAAGGGGTGAGAGGAAACTTCTGCCCGATATTTGATCCCCTTGGAAATCCTCGATGAAGGCCGGCCATTAAGCAAATTCACTGGCATTAGGCAAAGTGTTGAAATTATGATCTGTTAAGTGTCTAAATACGAGATGGGGCGTGTCCTTGGGGTTGCTGCCTTGTCTCGCATCCTGCTGTATTTAAAATGTCATTTTGTTGTCAACCTCAGACTTCTTGTCTTATGTCAAATTATAATTATGGCGCCATGCTACTAACGACATTAACACGGCACAAGGCAGAAGGCACACAGGGCCAAAAGGCAGGCAGTAGCAGCAGCCATTAAATTGCCTAAGCAAACGAACCCTTGTCGGTGTCCTTGCCTTGCCTGGCTCTGCCCACACACCCACTCGAGAACCACTCCCCCATTTTCGGCTGGGGAGTCCTGCCTTCATTATCAGCATCGAAAGTTAAAATGCAGGCAAAGCCTTTGGCTTCTGCCCTGCTCTGTCCCTGCCGGCAAATGAAACATTTTTGTTCGGTAAGGTTAAACGTTTCAAAAACTTTGTTTTAAAATCACTTAGCGCCCGGCACACACAGTCGCGTCCACGTAAATGAGTTACAGTGGAGTGTGTACTTTTGATTTTTGAGAGGGAATTGGGAAAGTCTTTAGGGAGGATATTAAGAAGTGTTCAAGCCAAAAAGTATCTTCTAGAAACTGTTTGACAGTTTTCTACCTTGCTTATTTTGATAGTTAATAGTACTAAAGACATATAGACATATTTGATAATAAGTTAGTATAATAATAAGTCATAGATTTTCAATACTTAATGTAAAACTGATAACTATATCCTGTCCCTTGTGAAGTTCTTTGTTGCAGCTCGAAAAGTAAAACCCAAATATTAGTTTTTGGCTCTCAATTTGCAGTTCTTGTTGGGTCCACTGTGGCCTCACACTCACACATATGTCACACAGTTGGGTCCTGTTAAAAGGGTGCAGACTTTGTCCACATTGCCATCGAGCCGAGTCCTGGCCCAGCACTCCATTTTCCCAGCCCTTTTTCCGCATTTTGCAACTCCTTTTCCGCCGTCGTCGTTGTCGTCGCCTTTTGCAAAGTGGTGATAATTTCTGCTTTGTTGCGAAAATGACAACATTTTAACCCGGCGCTCACACACACTGCCACCCACTTGGCTTTTCCACAGCCGCCCGCCCTCGGAATTTTCCACACCAGCCCCCTTAACATTCCCCCCACCCAAACATTTTCCACTTGCAATGGACGCGACTTGTGTCGACTTTTAATGGTTTTTCATCTTATTAGCAGGCGAAAAGTTCTTTGTCGCCGTTGTTGTGGATGCCACGCCTCCTGACAAACGTTAGAAATTGGAGGGCGGGGGGGCGGTGGGTGGTGGCCTGGTGGAAAATGGCTAACAGCTACAGATTTATTTGCAATTTTTGCTCATTTGGCAAAACACAAAAGCGAGTAGAGTAGAGCCAAAAAAAAAAAAGAAAAAGAAAAAAGATAAATAGAAAACAAAAATAGACGACGCCAAAGTCTTTTGTCTTTAGCCACTTTGCGAGCCTTCTCTGGTTACTCCTTCTTGTTGACTTGAAAATCCCAGAACCCCCCCTGCCCCTCCGGATTTTCTCTTTTCCCACCCGCTTTTCCAGCTTGTTGCTTTGCTCTGCTGTTGCTGAGGGCGCATAATTAAAAAAGTTTCATTTCATTTTGTTGGGTTTCTTGGTTCGTTTCGCCTGTGTTTATGTTCATTTGTTTTCTTGCGTGGGTTTCTGGGGTTTTCCCCACCCACCCCCTCCTCGCTTTTCCATTGCAGCCGCTACAGACGTCGTCAGTTTGTTTGCCGCCCTTTGTCTTAATGATTACCGCCTTCTTGCGTTTTTTGCATGCTTCGTTTAATTTAATATTAATCTAAGAAGTTTGTTTGTTTTTTATGTCTCCTTATTGTCGGCCTAGACCAGAAAGCTGCGAATGACTCGGAATTATATGGTGGGTGGTGGTGGGCACTAAATGGATTATGAGGGCACATGACCGAGCCAAATTTGCATACCCAAATTTTGGATAGTTTTCGTTGATCTTTGGATGATAGGGATGGGTGATGGAATAGTAAGTTGGATCTTTAATAATGACATACAAATTATAGCTTAGTTCTTCTACAAAACAAGAATAATAATTCTTAAAAAATCTCAAATCTTACTTTTAAGAGGGAAAGCATACAGCATGGCCTACTTTGCCAGATAAACTCATAACCATATTAAGGGAAACAAGCTTGGTCTTGTGCTTAATAGTGCTATGTTTTCATATCCTTGATAACTTTTCTTTTCAATAGTTTTCCCTCAAAAATAACCGTCTTAAAGATCTCTCAGCCCAACCTCCTTACATCCTATAACTCCCCCTTTTGCGCTTTCACCTTTCCTTGATTAACTCAAGCATTTTGGCATTCAAAATGTTTGGCAAATGAATTTTATATTCGCGCGTCTGGGAGTTTCGCTTTATGGATATTTCAAATATGCAGCTCGCCGTTTTTAGGGGGTGCGTTTACGCCGTCGGACTGTAGAGGGTTAAGGGGATGTAGTATGCGAGATTTGGGATTTGGGTTATGGGTTATGGGCTATGGAATCCAGACCAGACACCGCCACAATAGTTGGCATGTCAAAGTCGCCACAGGCTACTTAATATTGCATTGACTGCAAAGGAAGTGCATACGAGTAGTAGTTGGAATCCCGATCTCCCCCGCTATCCAGCCCGATTCATCCCTATAGCCCCCCCCCTGATCCGCAGCATCCTCCGCCCGTCCGTTCATTCATTCATTTATGCGCCTCTGCAAATCTGCATGTCTGCATTGGTGTGTGTGTTTTTATGAAGCTTTCACAACTCCGTCGGGGGTTAATTTTCGCGGAAAGCGTTACCGTTGCCCCTTTTTCCATTCCCAATCCCATTCGGAAATTCCGCACTTTAATTTCCATGTGCAGTTCTGAGGGGCGGCCAATCTCGCACTAGAACCCATTCCATACTGGCCATGGCAACCCATAGGGCCATAGAAAATCTATAAATTCGCAGCATAATTTGCAGCTGCCGTGGGAGTGCCAAAAAGTGTGGGTGTTGGCTATTGGGTGGTGGCTTCTGTGGATCTCTGCCCATTGGAATGGTCGCTGGAAATCAGCATTAAATATTTTGCTGGGCTTGGGAACTTTGTATGATTTAAAATATGTTTTTAGAAACTTAAAACATGGAACTAGGACTAGAACTATATTTAGAGAAGGTTATTAAAGGCTTTTTGAATTACTTTTAAAATGAAAAAAGCTAAATTTTTGGAATTTATTAAAGAAAATGAAGTCCTTAACTAAAGTCTTATCTTCTAAAAAGAATTTCCCTTCTAACTTTAAGTTTAGTTTAAAGTATTGTTAATCCAACCATTTAATATTCATTTAATGACATTTTTTTCTAGGCAAAAGCTTCACTTTGACAATTGTCATCTCGACGAATCCCATCCAAATAGCCACATACACGAAGGCCATTAAGGTGACCGTGGATGGGCCAAGGGAGCCCAGATCCAAGGTGCGACACCAGGGATTCCATCCGTTCGCCTTTGGGCCACAACGTTTTGGACCGGATCCACTTATGGCCGGATTGCCCTTCAAGTTGCCAGGTAAGCGGAACAGGTAGACGACGACGATTTTGGGGGGGAATCGGATTCGGAAGGCTTAAGCGATAACATCACAGCCACACTGAGGGAAATGGGTTCGATTATAGGCTAGGCAAGGTCTCTCTTTGATTTCGTTCTTTGTTTGTTAAGAAAATATAAAAGGAATGTTAGAAATACAGGGAATAGAGTATAGGAAAAATGAGATTTGGAAAGAGAACTTCTGTTGGGTTAATGATAAGATGTTATGGGAAAGATACTTCTTAGAAATCGGCTGAGGATATGGATATATATTTCATAAACACAGATTGACATATAAAGGAGATCACTTTCTGACTTCTCTCTCTCTCTCTTTCTCTTACCAATAATAACTAAATGTTAACTGGATTTCCAAACAACGTTTAACTTACCTTCAACCAATCCCCTATATAAATCCACGTCTTTCCTCTCAGTGCTGTGAGTTGAGCGGAGCTAAACTGGGAACTAAGCGGCTTTTGGGAAATGGCCTCAAGGGCTTGTCGCTCGTTAGACACCGAACCACACGTATCAATGTCAGTCGGGCAGTCGGGGGTTAATGTGTAAGTGCGCGAAGGGGGCGAGCAGCGAGGGCGGGGAGGCGGGGAGGGTTAAGGCCAGGTGAGCTTATTGCCTGTCTATTTTGGCCGCGGGCCACACGCGAAATTAGTTGTAAATAAATATACCTTTTATCCAGGGGTTAAACGAACCAAAGCCAAAATCCCGATGCCCGATGCCCGATGCCCGCGGCTTTGGGCCAACAAAAAGCTGGAAAATCAGGCGGAGATTGGCTAATGGGTTAATTAGGGATCTTTGCCTATAACCCGATAGGTCGGCGATATAGCCGTCATTATGATAAGAACCCCGTTCCCGGGGTTTCCATTTCGTTTGCCGCGAGCTTCTTTTTTTTTAGACTCATCGCAAATTGAGTTGGGCTTAGTCCTTAATGAGATGACTTGCGCTTTTGTAGCCTGTTTTGGGTTAAGGGTTATGGCTAAGGGCTATAAGCGGCTAAGGCAGGCAGCTTAGATTAAGAGCTTTTTTGTGTTTCGGTTTTGAGTTTAAGACTGATAAGGCTTTGTGTTTATTTCAATAGCCAATAAATAATAATATCTTCAAAGTCTTCTTTATAATTGATATTACTTAAGGCTAAGATTAAGATAATGAACCTGTTTTCCACTTTCCACAAAGACAATCAAATGCTAAACTACCTTAAGAAGACCTCAAGAATCCATTCTTATATCAACATTTGGTTAGGAGTTCCTTTGACTTTTGAGCCACCTTTTCCCATCAGTTTGATAGCAAAAAGTTGGCCCAAGAACCCCGTCGAAGCCGCTTCATTAACACCTCAAGCCATTAGCATAAAGATGATGACAAATGAGGCAGGCAAAGGACGAAGGACGATGGGTTCCTGTCAGAGCCACCCTGCTTCCGTTTCAATGTGTGCCCTATTTATGAAAACAGAGCGAGACACAATGGAGGCGACAATTATACAACAAAACAACAGCTTGAAAAATCCATTAAAATGATTTTAATCCTTTAACGAGTCACGAAAAGCGACTTGGAAATGCGCAACGCGGGGGTTAGATTCGAGACCCAGAAGCCCGAAAACCCGAAGCCGAGGCCAAAAACCCAACCCTTAAGCCTTGAATTATTTTAAAGAGCCCCGCGCGACTGTTGCAACAATAAACACGCGATATAACCAGGCTGCGAACAAGGATAACGATGGCAAGGACGATTGTCCTTAGGGGGGTTGGGCATTCCGTGCCCAGGAAATACAAAAACAAAAAAAAAAAAAAACAAAGCAGATATAAAAAAACAAGAAACAGTCGTCGCCTGGTGAACAAATCGCTTTTGATACGCTTTGATTTTATTAAAATTTAACAATTTCGCTATGAAATTTATGAGGCCTTCGGGTGGTTCGCTTTCCCTTCGATTCCCCTTCGATTCCCCTTCCATTCAATTCGATTCGCTACGGCCAAAAGGCTTACGAACCACTTGTTTCTGGCACTGTCTCATTTATGAGTTTCCCAATCGGGCGAAGATTTTGTGACTTTAATGGCTAGACTTTCCCTGAGATGCTCATCAGAAGTGATTCTTAGATTTAGTCAAGTTTTAAAAGGTTTTTATTGATTTTAAAATCAAATTAATGGCTGCTATTCTGCAAGTTTTTATAAGTTAGTTCTTGTGTTTTCTTGCTAAAATCATGCAATGATGATAAATTCGAAAGATGACGCTGCCTTTCGCTTACCACAACCAACTAGCTGATAGTTCATGTACTATCTCGTGTACTTCATGTACTATGATCCAGAATATCCGTTGCTATGCATCCATGGAAACATGCAGAAAGATATCTTGAATCCCTTAAGGATCTTTCATTTAAAGACCCTTAAAGTATCGATGGCTATTTGGCTGGCTAGCCATCAACAGTTGATAATAAAACTTAGAGGAATTCTTAAGTTAGCTAGCTGATTAATCATATGCTTATTTAATCAGTACTTTAAGCTTCAAATAAGATAATATTTAAATTTGAAATACAAGTTAACAACAAGCTTTTATTTTCCATTAACATAAAACTCGTATTACTTCGCTTTAAATCCTTAAAAGTTGAAAGATCTCCTTAAGCTTAAAACCAAGTTCGCATGTTGCTTGGCCAAAAACCTTTGGCTAAACTGTAACCCATGTCCTGGCGAATCACTTAAAGAAATAACTTGTGACCCCGAGGGGAATTCGGTGGGGAATTCCAGGGGGTTCACTGTACGCCCCGCCATACTCTCGGCGTGTGCAAAGTGACACAGCAGCTGAAAAAGTCTCAAAATTACATTAAAAACTAAAAGGACTTTGTGCTGGCATATGGGAGTGTATGTGTGTGCGTGTGTGTGTGTGTGTGCTTGTGTTGGTGAGTAGTTTTTTGGCATACGGAAAACGTAGTTGACTCCTTTAACGGGATCTCGGGCTGCGTGTCAGGGAAAGTTTGCCAAATGATTAAAAGGACTCGGCAAATATGTGCGAGAGTAGTTGAGTAGTATGGTATAAAATATATAGTGGAGAGTCCTTTCCGCCCGGAGACGATGTAACGAAATAAATATAAAATGGCGTTGTAAGCAGAAGCACATTAGTGACAACTTTCAGCAGGGTCTCTACAGTGCACTGAGAGAAAATGTTACCTAAAATGGTTGGGAATTTGCCAGAATAGCAATTTTTGGTTTTTAAAAGTTAATATTAGTATTGGCCATTATGATTAATTTTCTTTTCTTTCTCTACCAAACAATCTCCGTAAAAAGGAGAGCTAAGTAACAGTTTTCTACAGTTTTCACGTTCATTCCCACTTCTTTTCTCTGTATTTTTTCCGAAATTTCCCTACTTTCCTGCATTTCCACACATCCTTTAGAAGGTGCCACCTCACCCCTTCACTCCGTGTGCGTGCGTGTGTAAGAGAGTGTGTGTGTGTGTGTGGAAAGTGGAAAATTTGTAGCTTCCGCAGCGGATATCCTGTTTCACACACGCCTAGCTCCTCTCCCTCGCCACCCGAAAACACCACTCTCCCGCCCCCCGTCCCCCGCCCAGCTACTTTGATGAGCAAGGCGTGTAACTAAAAAAGTTTCGCGTTGCGTTTTTAGTGAAAATTATATTAAAATTTTGCGCTTGATGTAATTTATGTCATAAAAACCCAGCAAGAAAAGGCAGCAAAAACAAAAACAAAAAAAAGGAAAAGGAAAAGCGGCGGCGGCGGCGACGCGCTAATGTTGTAAATGAATTTTCTGCTCGAATTAATTTCCACGGAACATCGCAAGACAATGCCCGACATGCGAGCATATGATTTTTCCCTATTTAAGATTATTTATTTAAAACCCCTTTTTTGGCCTGCCCTGGCCTGGCCTGGCGTGGCCGCCGTCAAAGGCGAAAGGCAAAGATCAAAGTGAGCTGACTACACCCTTAAATGCAAATATATATATATATATATATACACATATGGTTATTCTGGTTATCCTGGATGAGGGTTTACGCTTTTTGTGTTGAGGTTTCGGTCCAGAAAGTGAATGCCAATCGGAAGAAGATCAAATCAATGAGTTGGGTGGCTTTGAAGTCTCATTACTTTAAGAAACTTAAATAGTCTTTACATTAATTACTAGAAAGTGTTTAGTTTTGAGGAGTTGCAGGTCTCCTAGTCATGGGAAGTGCCATTTATTGATGTTCCTTTTGCAATACCCAATGACTTGCCTCGCTCTTAACCCTTCACTTGCTCCAACATGAACTTAGACTTCAATAACCCCCCCCAGCTTTGTAACATATTCTTTCATGTTCTTGCCCTGCCAACACGCCCAGGCCCAGGCTCATTCCTTCCGCTCCGGGGGTGACTTTCGCCGTGCCCTTAAAGGGTTAAATACTGCGTTGCCTTTAAACAAGTTAATAAACTCAGCATCGCCATCGCCATCGCCCTCGCCAAAAAATAAATAAAAAATGGCAAGGAAAAAAAAGAATGAGATGATTTAGTACATATAATCAAACATGCAGACAGACGCACAAAATTTGCACAGTCACAGTGGCAGTGGGGGGGGGGGGGGCTAAGGCAAGGCCTACAGCTCAATTTGCCAGACGAGAGCTAAACACATATATATATATATACCGAGGGAGATATTTTAAAGTCATTGTCCTTGCGGGAGTCCAAAGGACTAGTCCCATTCCCCCTTCGGCTTGAGCAGCTCCCCCCAAGGACATATTACAGCATTGATTCAATTTCATGTCAATTTACGTGTCAATGCGACACTAATACGCCAAGGGTCGTGGCCTGGGCAAAGCGGGAAAAAATGAGGGGATGCTGCAAAATGGCAACGTTTCGAGGGGGGTTCAACAAGGTGTGCGTTTAAAATTATTTATAACATTTGCGAAAATATGTTTGCCGAAATGCCGGGGCAAAGCACATTTTTTTTCCTTTGGCTCCCTGAGAAGTATGCTACCATTTTTTTGGCAATAACTTGCGGCCTGTTTTGCGCCTTGGCCTTGAGTTGTGAGCATGTGTGTGTGTGTGTAGGTGCACTGAGAGAAAATATTAGAAATTGTTGTAATTGGCATCTAAAAAAGACTAAATCAAATATTTTTATAATTTTAAAAACATAAATTAAGCAATATTTGTTTATATACTTTATATGCCTTAAAACAATTTATAAAATTTAACCTTATATGCTGTTTAGATGGTAAAAAACCAAAAGAATAAATTTTAGATAAATAAACTACCTTACTTTCTCTCTCTGTGTAAGTGTGGTGGTGTTGGTCTGGCCTTGTGTGTGTGAGGTTGGCATGCCAAGGCAGCACACCCACACCACTTAACCCATGTCTCACTTATTGAACGCATGTGTTGACAACACTTGTGTAACGGTGAATTTGTGCGTTTTGTGCGTGTGTGTGTGTGTGCTGTAGGTGGGGGGAGGCGGGGAGGTGGTGGATTCCGTTACCAGGGATCCCTGTCAGAGGCTTACAAAATAGCAACAAATTTGCCAAAACAATTTGCAAATCTACAACAAATACATGTAAATACTGATATGACAGACACTTTGGGTGAAAAGCAGGAGAAACAGGGGGGGTTGGAAAAGCGGGCGACCTTTCACCTGTGGCGAATGCCGCCGATAAGTGATTGGCAACAGCTGCCTGGCTGGGAGGTCTTTATTAACTTGCTACCGCTTTTTTTTTTACTATCCTGCCGGCCGAGGCGAAGAAAATTGTACGATTTTTTATTTGTCTGCCAGGGTTGCCAGGTGGCCGAGTAGGGAAATATGTATGGAAAGGGGGTTAAGGATATATGGCCAAATTCTCATAATATTAAGTCCAGAAATTCTTCTTTATTTTTAGTTTTATCTTAATATTTGGGATTGCTTTTGATCTTTTTTGGTATAGGTTAGTTAGGAGATTTTCAAATAGTTATCAATTAATTTTAGTTATCTCTATCTTAGTTAGTTATTAGTTCAACAATTAGGTAATCTTTATAGCAAATTAACCTACGCTAAAGATGTCTTAGAACGTATATTCTCTACAAGCAAGATGTCTCACTTATTAAGAATAATGTAATGATGGACTAACAAGGTGTGGAAATGTACTAATTAATCATTTTAGTTTGGTAACTTTTACCTTTACTTGTTAAATGATATTAAAATGGAAATGAAATTCCTATTTTTAATATAGTTTTTTGATTAACCAACTGAACAACTTTGAATGTAACTAAAAGTGCATCTAAATAAAGTTAATAATATTCACAGAAAATAAATGAAGTTTAGCTTCACATTAATTCCCATTTAGTTTGCCTGCTAAGGAATAACGAAAGAAAGGTTTTTGCTCAGATTAGTTATTTGGTTTCTTCTCAATTATTTAATCGTTTTTCTAAACTACACCACTGGTTAGAAAGATCAGTACCCATTCCTAGATCACCCCCACAAATACCTTTTATTAGTTATAATTATTTAGTTAATCTTTTGTAGGCTATTACTTAGAACGGAGTACCCCAACTTAATGTATTTATTAACTGGCAATATTTTCTATTTTCTACATTAAGAGTAATATATTTTAACTATTATTTAACAAATAAAAATAATAACAACATTGAGCACCAAAAAGTAACGAAAGCCAGCGGCAAAAGCACAGCAGCCGCTGCGATGTTCGCGCTGAACGGAAAACAGCAACAGAATTTCCTTTCTTTCCGACTTATTTTCCGACTGCTGCCGGCGTCGCTTTTCCCAATGCCTTCACATTTGCATTTGTGTTTGTGTTTGTGTTTATGATGCTGCTGCGCAGACGTCGAGTTTTCTGCTCTCGGCAATTCGAGTGAAACTCAAGCGGACTCGAGTGAAAATTCGGGCCATGTACTTGGACGATTTCCCCTGATTCGTCGGCCTGGCTCAAAGTGGGAAACTCGTTGGAATGACGGTATGTGGTGGTGCTCAAAACAGTAGCGCCACCTTCCCTGTTCACCCCCAAAGAGCCACCCGACACCCCCTTATTTTGTGGTGAGTTAGGAAACCGGCTGGCTTTTCTTTTTTCGTTGTTGTTGTTGTTGTTGTTGTTGTTTTTTGCCCATTCCGGTTTTTCCAAGGCAACGTCTTGTGGTGAGAAATTGTTGCGCGCCGCTGAGTTTTTTCCTTTGCTGCTTTTGCTTTTCCTTTTTTATTTTTCCAGCAGCGGCAGCATTTTCTTTGCCGCTCTTCGGGCACGCTGTCGCCTTTCGTTTTCATTGTGGGCGGTTAGGCGGCTTTTCCGGGAGTGGGCGGATTTTCCTGCCTTGCCGGCGGAATCGCAAATGCCGTCGGTGGCATAGAAATTTCAGCGCATTTGCCGACGGCAACTTAATGGGAGAAGAAAATCTCTTACGGGAAATAGTTAAGATAAATGAATTTATTTAAGGGATTAAATAATTTAAAAATTTCGATTTTGTGGTTACTTAGTTTGTAAATTATAATTATATATATTATAAAATTAATTTTTTAAATTTTATTTTAATAATTTTACACAAGCAAGAGTACTTAATGAGCTGGGAATTTTTAAGCAATTAATTTTGTATTGACATAGAGTTGGTTTCAAGTTTTATTCCGATTTATGCTTTTGATTAGTCCAAAATAATTATAATTTTAACAATAATATTTTCTAGAATATTTATATATTAACATTTTATTATGTTTAAGAAAGGATTAAGTTAATTAGGAGTATTAAATGAGTTTTCTTTTACTATAAAAATCAAATTTTAAAATCGAAATATTCTTTACCAAAAACGTTTCTTGAATTTTTACAAAACTTATCATTAGGTCTGCCACAAATCACCTGATAAAAGATATAGTATTATATATAATATATGTAATTATTAATATTTAAAAAATAAATAACCAAAAATGTTCCGTTCTAGTGGCTTTCTTGACCGACAATCGAGTGTATTTTTGTTCCAAGTTTCCATGGCGGCATCAAGCATACGCCCTGTTAGCCCCTCGCATTCTTGCCCTGCCCAGCCTGCCTGTACCCCGCCCCCGTCTCCCGTCTCCCGTCTCTTAGCCCATGACAACCAACCAGAATCTCCCCACATTGCGGTACCCAAAAATGGCAAAAAAACAAAAAATAAACACAGCAGGAAGAAAGTCTAGAAGAAAAGAAAGCGGAGGAGCGGAGGAAAAAGAAAGCCGAAGCGTAGGACGCCGGACTCATGAAAGCTTTTTGCGGCGCACCAATGGCACCGCGTTATGCTCTTACACACACTACGAAGAAGACACACACAAACACACAGATAGACCCACTCATGTATAGGGGGAGGGTCCTGGGAGAGTCCTTGGAAAGAGAGAGGAGAGTGGCGAGTGGGAGGCGACTTTGAGAGTGTCCCAAATGGGAATACACTCACACAGGCCAGCCATCGACGAATACCGTTACGTGAGGCTACAAGCCAGAAGAAGCAGAAAAAAAATGAAATGCATAGAAACCATAGGACGAAAGGAAAAGCGGGACAGCTGGGGAAAGCGGTGGAAAAGCCGAGGAATGGCAAACCCAAAACTGACACCAAAAGCGGCTAACCCTTTATCGCACATAGGGTTTCCTTACAGGACCGCATATTTAGGTTGCAGTTATGGGGTCTCTCTCACTCTCTCGCACTCTCTAGCCCTGTCTCTTTTGCCCACTATCCATCTCTCTCGTTCCTCCATTTAGAGATGTGTATGTGTGTGTGTGTGTGTGTGCTTTGGACACAGACAGTGGCATACATATGTACATAGTTTTGGGTTACCCAAAATCGACGTGATGTTATATTATATGGAAAACACAATTTGCTCAACGGTCTGCCATCGTCTCTGCCTCGGCCGCAGTTGCCGTCGCAGTCGCTGCCTCTGTCGCAGTCGACGTCGACGCTAACTTTAAGTAGCACTCGAAATCGTGGGCGGTAACGATTTCTATATGTGTGTGCAAGGACCTAGAGGAAATGGCTGAAAAATGAAGGAGTTAGGAGAAAAAAAAGGGGGCAGAAAAACAAAAAAAAAACGGCAGAGGGGTGTTTGGGTAGTAGGGAATGAGGAGCCACTGTGGGGTTAAGCCTGGGGCATGCCCCGACAACGATCCTCGTACTTCTGCGGACTGTTACTAGTGCCATTTTGCGTGATACAACCATAAAATGGTGTCCCAGCTGGAAGAGGCATCAGGACATGAATTATATAAAAATCTACAAGCCAAAAAGGAGCTCAAAACGGGATGATAATCAGGAAAAGTAGAACCGCTCTTTAAATAATTCGTTTTAATTTTATTAAATATTTGATTGCATATTTTATATTGATATTTTATATAGTTATTAGATCGATTTCTTAATATTTTATATAAATTATAATTAGTGAAAGGAATAAGTGGTTTAACTTAGTTTATGTTTGGGAAGTGAAGAAGGGTTGCTTTTTCTTAAGAAATCTACACTTATGAGCTTGATTAGTTATTAAACAATTTAAGATTTAAGACTTATGAAAACAAAGCAAAGGAAAGCTAAAGGAATAAATGAAAAATTCTTTAAAGATCTAAGACAGTGAACAAAGGAGTATCCTTTAAAAAATTCGAATGCTTAAGTTTAATGTTTAAAACTTTTCGAATGTTTTTAAGAAATTTCTGATTCACTTATAGTTTTAATGATTTAAGAATTCAGCAAAGATCAAAGTCAGTTGGATAGGTGACCAATCTTCCTATCAAGAAATGATCTGCCGATTCATAATTCATCTCCCTTTAAATTAAATTGTAAAACCAAGGATAATCAATAAGAGTAGAGAGGCATAAAAATATCATAAAGCATAGGTAATTAAAATTTAAACTTGATTATTTAAGCTCTCTTGAAATTATTGTAGAGAGCACTTTCTTTTATTACTAAGAACGCACATCCTGCAAGAGAAAGACTTTTAATAATGAAACCGTCTTGTAAGTCCTTTTCAGTGCGAAAGTTTGAAAGGCTCTTTGGCCGACAATGGGCCCTCAAACGAAAGTTGCCATCTCAGTGACATCCGTTCCTACTATATAGTGCAATATGTATAAATATATATATCTATATAGCTATATAGAAGTGCACATCCAGCGATTGTTTTTTGCCCGCCTTTGTTTTGACTGAGCAGCAAAAGTTTCCATCAAAAAAGACGCCAGACATGGCGAAATGTCGAGATGATGACAACTTCTTCTTGTCTTAGTTTGACCCAGTTTTCCCGCATTGTACCGATATCAATGACTATATATACACATATAGAGGTCTATAGATATAGATATAGGTATAGGTATAGATATGGATGTGTGTCCGGGTGGGAAAATGGAAATGTCATGCAGCCATGCCAATCAAGTAATGCAGCTGCCTCAAGACGCAAGACGGAAGACGCCTTCTTCCGAGACGTTGCCTGTTGGGGGGATGAGCGGGACGGGGAAATCGGGTGGAAATGTGGGCGAGAAGGTGGTGCTGCAGTGGTTCGTTTGGTTGGTTCGTTGGTGTCACATTTTCGGTGAAATTTTGGTTTGCAAACTTTGGCAAAACTTGGCCAAGTATTTGGCCTCAAGTGTGTTAAAACGGGACGGAGACAAACCAGTCAGTCCGCCGGCGAAAGAGACGGCTAGCTGGGTGCGCGAAAGAGAGAGGGCGAGTGTCGGGCATGTGAGTGTATTGTGGTCGGTCTGCCGCCGGAGAATTCTCCGCTCTTCTCTACTCTTCTCTACTTAGCAATCTCTCTCACTCACTCACTCACTCTATCTCTCACTCAGCCAGCTACGTCTTGGCGTTTTCTTAAGCTTCGGCTCCTTGCAATCATCTACAGTGAGAGAAAATCTGCTATACTGGGACAAAATTCATTTTGAATTCACTTGAAAGCAAGCAGTTGAAAGAAACTTCTATTAATATTAAAAGAAATAAATGATGAAGACCCTTAAAGGACTTTTCAGAAATTGCAATTTTAAAAATCCTAAAAAGTGAACAACCAATTTCCAATTTCCTATCCTTTCCTACATCTTCTTTATAAAAAACAAAGAAATCTATTAGAATTCTGATAGATTTTGTTAAAAGAGAAATGAAAAGAATCTTTTTGCCACACCTGGCGTATACGTGATGTTTTCTTCGAGTGCCATTTCTTGGTCCTTTTTTGGTCGCCGACGGCATTGCCTTCAGCCATCTTATACAGACTCTCGAGCTGCTCCTGCTGCATCTTCCATAGAGTTTCCTGGAGAGGAAGGAGGTATCCTGCTGGATGCCCACAACTGTGGGCTGCCACTTGATGGCGGCCACATGGACATGGCCAAGGAGCCGAGCCGAGAGCAGAAGAGATAGAACGATTGCGAGAGCGAGACGCCACTGGCTGGAGGATAATTTTAATGAATTTA
Source organism: Drosophila eugracilis (assembly GCF_018153835.1). Classification (NCBI taxonomy): domain Eukaryota; kingdom Metazoa; phylum Arthropoda; class Insecta; order Diptera; family Drosophilidae; genus Drosophila; species Drosophila eugracilis. The sequence continues at coordinate 1,585,072 of NW_024573535.1, forward strand.
TCTAGGAGTTTGTCTTGGGGCAGGTGGCTTCTCTATACATACATAAGCAGCAATGGCCGCCACTGCAGAAAGGAGAGGGGGGCGTATAGAGCTTTCCCCCTTTGAGGGGAGTCCTTTGCCAATGTTGTTTTGCAGCAACCGAAATGTGCGGCAGCATTTTTGGTCTTGCACAGTGGGCTATATGTGGTCGAGACGAGGCTTTTGGTTCTTCTACTCCCCAGCCTGTCCTTCGGTTTTTCCTGCTCTTGGCTCATTTTTTCGGGCTACGAGATTTCGGTTATTGGTCTTGGCATTGCACTTGGCGCCCACCAAGGATTTGGCCGGAATGAGCTGCTGTTTGGGGTCTTATGAACTGTCTGGAAATTGTAGTTTAAATACATTTATTTAATTACTTTTCATTGGATATTCATATACAGATTTAGTGGTTAGAGGTACTCAAACAGCAAAACTGGTTAATTCGATTTTTCCAAGTCCTTTTATCAACATGAACGCTAAGATCTGGAGGAACAAAGTTGGGATTAGACATGAAGATTAATCAAAAAAGATTTATTGTCTAAAATTATTTTTTGAAGAATTTTACATAAATATATTAAGTTATTTTCGAAATATGGCTCCGAGCTATGGGGAAACGCATGCGTTAGGAACCTAGAAGTGATGGAGCGAGCTCAATCAAAGATACTGAGAACTTTAACTGGTGCACCGTGGTACAGACGGAATGAAAACATTTACAGAGATTTAAATGTGAGATCTGTTAAAGATGAAATCGAAAATGTCAAAGCAAGGCTCATCCAAATAGGCTTGCGAGGTCTCTAACATGGAACACTAGCCACTCACGACTCCGGCGAAGAGATCTCCCCACCCAGCAACAGCAGCTAGGGCCGTTCTCCTAAAAAACTGAATTTTAAATTTATGTATTAGGCTAAGATATTAATAATTGTGGTCAGTCTCGAAGAGAAAAGATTTGATAAATAAATACCATAATTAAAGAAAAATATTAATATTTAAATAATATTTAATAAAAGTACCCAAAAAAATCTTGAAAATATTCCCATAAAAATACATAAAAAAAGATCATACAAATATCAATCTTAACATGACTCTCATTTGTTTGTCTTTGCAGGATTTGCCCATCATCTCGTAGGAATGCACAGCCACCTGCATGCGCCCGATTGGCGTGCTCATATGGCCTTGGGCGGTCGCCCGGCCGCCTTTCCCGCCGCCCCCTTTTTCACCCACCATGCGGCGGCCTTTCCCAACGCCAGTGGCCTGCGTGGTCTGAGTGGTTAGTCGTGAAATCTATATAGTATATTAATATATAAATAAGGTATATAATATACTCGTACATTATTCCAGGGGACAACCAGCAGCACCAGCAACAGCAATTGGCCACCGTGGGTGCGGCTCATAGCACCACCAGTCCGGAGGGATCCCCGACCACCACCACCACCAGTGGTACTCAGTTGAGCGCCTTTGTCCAGCCGCCGATGACGTCATCGCCTCCGCCGGTGACCAGTCTGCAGCACGACAATAACAATAACAACAACAACAACAGTAGCAGTCACATTGATGCGGGTTTCGAGAGCGATAGCATTTCCGTGACGGGATCACCGAGGAAAAGTCTGGGATCTCCATTGACCCACGACGAGGAGGAGGCGGAAGCGGAGGCAGAAGCAGAGGAGACGGAAGTGGTCGGATTGAATCTAAACAATGGCGGAGTTCCCGGCTCCCTGCACAGCGAAAGTTCCCCCGGTTCGGGTGGCGCCTTCACCGCTCTCATCCAGCGTAGTGGCAAGAATCCCACGGAACTATTTGGCGGCTTTGCCGGGGCAGGTGGCAATCACTTTGCCCCCGGCGGACATAGCTTTAATCCAGCTCTGGCCGCCCAGCTGTTCCTGCAAAGTCCACTCCTACCGCAATCGAGTCAGTGGCTGTATACCCAGCTATATGGCAGCTACAGTGATCTTCCCTGGCTGAGAAACGCAGCAGCTGCAGCGGCTGCCAACATCAATCCGAATCAAGAGAATCCCGGAGTGCCGCCTCTGAGTAGCAATCCCGATCACGATGGCGTTAATTTGATCAAGCGATGTGTCACTTTGATAACCCACAATCCGCCGGATGCCGAGAATGCCAATCCGAATGCCTCGCCACCGGTCAGCTCAACCAGGCGATCCCCGTCGCCGGTGGAAACCATAGATCTGGATGATGTCAGTACCACCTCGAGGTCGGCCAGTGGGTCAAGTGGTCTTGGTGGTGGTGCTGGAGGACCGATCAGGACGCGAACTCCCAAACCGTCGGCTGATGTCTGGCGTCCTTACTAGCGGCTGGCGGCCGCCTTGCTCGGCACTTGTCTGGCGGCCCAAGGTCAGGGGGGCGGTGGCGGTGGCGTTGGCGGTAGCGTTCCCAAAAAGGAAGAGGAGGAAGGGGACACTTAGCTGGTCCACAAAATCCAACAACAAGATACAATGGGGCAGCAGCGAGAGCTTGTGGTGTTGTGAATAGTCGCCATATCGCAGCTGGCGGGGATTGCTGCTTGAATTTGTTAGCCAAAGGATGAACTTAACTAAATTATAATTTTTTTTAGAATTTTCTTAGCAAGTTTGTTTGATAAACCAATTATTACTTTATTTTATTTTATTTTTATCTTTGAATTTTCTGATTTTCTGATCTGTAAACTCAATGGTTTTGCAAAGAAAGAACTTGGTAGCCTCAGAAAATCTTTGAAAATAACAATGCTAGATTTAAAGATCTTATTTAAGATTATGAGATCTAACATAATCCAAAAGCAAGCTTATTAATGTTAAATATCACTGCTACAAGCTGATTTACTTACTTAAGATATCAAATATTAAATGCAAAGATCATTGACTAAATGTTTGAGATTTCATAAAAATGAATTAAATCTTCCTTTAAGTCATTTGCCTTTAACCTTTCGACTAGTATTTCACAAATAACTAAATATAATTTAAAACCTTAAAAAAAAACTCACTATTAAACAACAAATTCAAGTAGCAAACCCCGCATTAAGTAATTTTTTGTGTTTTTTTTAACGATCAACCCTAATGTAAGTGGCTCACATATCGAATTTAAATCAATTAGCATGGCCCTAAGAATCAAATATATATAATTAGTTGAAGGCAGGGGCTCACATACATAATATATACGACTATATACGAGATCTGTGTACATTGAACATATATATATATATATATATCTTATATATATTGCTCTGTATTTCCCCCTCCTAAATATTGCAAAGAATTAAACTTAGAACTTAAGGAAATACATTTTTTTTTTGCAAAACCCAAAAACCTAAGAATATGAAAAACGGATTGAAATTAAAGTAATACATATTTTAAAATTTATTAAAAATAAATTTAAGTAACCACACAGAGACACTGAATTGCAGACACACACACAGAAACACAGAAACACACCGATTTGTATATAAGGTACTTGAGTAGTGTGCCAAAGATTCGTTAATAAAAATTTCAACTAAAAGAAATCATTTGTTAAATGTTTCGAGAAGTAGGAGGGAGACTTGTAAGTCGTTTAAATATTTTTATGATTTTAGAATCTATGTAAAAGGTAATTTTACACGAATTTAAGACGGAAATTCGTTTTTTGTAGCATACTTCTAGGCAATATAGGTCAGGCATTTCTTAAGCTAAAATCTTTTTATCAAATTAGATATTCGAATGATTAGAGAACTACTTTTTAAGGCCTTGCAAATATTTAAAAAATAATTAACAATAAGAGAGTATAAACTTGGATACATTCACCCTAATACCGCCCTTGGAAGTCCCATTTAAGGGTATGAAAAAATCGAGAAGCCGCAGAAAAAGGCAAGAGGCGTGTGAGTGAGAGGTAAAGCGGGGATTTGGATAATCAGCGCCGCCAAGAAAAGCTTTTAAGAAAATTAATTCACCCCCTGCCCGAGTCCCAGTCCCTTGAAGGGGTTAACACAGATATATATATATATATATATAAAGAGGAAAAGGAAAATTGAATTTATTGCCGGAGAGTCTTTGGCGGAGTTTTTGGCGCAAATAGAAATCTGGCTAAATAAAAAGTTTAAATAAATGGTCAAACTTGAAAGCGAAAAAAAGCCAAACAGAAAAATCCTAGAAAAGGGTCTCGTCTGAAGGATAAATTGCGGGGAGTGGGGCCTTGCAACTTGTGACGTGTACAGGGTAAAATTTGGCCCAAGCAGCTTATTTAAGTCGTGCGAATAATGAATGAGTTTTCCAGTTTTCCAGCTCATATTAAATGAGCTTGGCGGCGATCCAAGAATGTAGCTCTGCGCTTTTCTTTCACTTTTCCTCTCGCCATTTCCCGTTTTCCCGCCTCTCTTTCCCTGCCTAATGAAGCATAGAAACAATTAGCGAATGGCTTCTAAGACAAAAAAAAAGAAGATGAGCAAAATAAGGGGATTATCCCCCGGCGAACCTTTGGGGCTTAATGTAATCGCTTGTGTTTATGTAAGATTATTCATCTTATTCTTATTGTTAACTCTTTTTAAGACCACTTAGTAGTATTAAACAGGCTGGATAATCATTGAGATCTGTAAGTAAATTTAAGGTTTTTCTACCATCAAGAAAGTAGAAAGTTAACCCCTAATTCGCACCTTCATCTCCTTAGAGTTTAATTTTTTGTTGAGGACTAGAAAACCCATCATCTGTCAAGTGCTCCACAAATCCCGGCCATATGTGATGTCTGGCAAGTTTATGCCTCGGAAACCCCATTATGGAGATATCATGTGTAAGCAAGGAAAAGGTTTATCTAGCGTGCTCGAATCAGAAACAAATGGCAGAAAATTAACTCGGCCTTATGAGTTGGAACTGACAAATCGCCGGGCACATCCTGGCCCCTGACCCGATCCCTGTCGTTAAAATCCGAAAATTAACATACTCAAATGTGAACGCTTTTCGTCCCAAAAAAAAGCCGACTGAAGAAATTAAAAATGAATAACCTGAAACGAAGGCAATGATGTCCTGTCCTTCGGGGGTTGCTTTCAGCTTTCCACTTTCGACTTTCCACTTTCGACTTTCCACTTCATCGTTATCAACGCAACCTTGTCTCGTGTCACCTTTTCTGACACATCCTCATCCTCGTCCTTGTCCTCATCCGCATCCTTATTTTTATCCTGCTCATGGTCAATGGTCCTGACAGTCTCAGCTGCATTTTTGGATTCTTTTGTAATGGTTACTTGGCGGGCTATAAGGGTAGATTTCCTTACAGAGGATATTCATTACAGCGATCATATTAGGAAACAACTCATGGTTACTCTTTTAAGTTTGTTAATAATTATTTAGTTTTATAATCAAAGTAATAATAAACCTTAGACTAATTTAGAATAAACTATATATACTGCTATGAGGATAGGTATCTTGCATTCGATAAAGTAGACTATAATTGCCTCTGCTGCTGATTTTTTTTGTGAGGCAAAGTAAAACCGAATCGGAGTCGGGAACTCCGGGTGGCTGCCTTCCAATTTGGCCTGTCATAAGAAGGAGCTGGGTTCGAGGACCAGCCGCCTGTCTGAAGACGTTGTCCTGGCTACCCATTTCTGTCTCAGATGATGACTGGCATTTGATGGCGACAAATGTCGGTGGGTGTATGTATAAGTGGGGTGGATGGGTGTTTGGCAATCTTAAGAAATGGCAACGGCAACGACAACGACACAACCTAATAAACTGTTGCCCAGGACGACCAGCATTTGACATTGGCCGGCTTTTAACCTACACCGCCCTGTGCATTTCCACCAGATTGTTGGCAACAAAAGACCAAACTTTCATATCGTGTTTGAGGTTGAACAGGTTCGAAATTAAAGCATCTGCTCCTCTTTTCCTTTGCCTGAAATTCTCCACTCCCACCCATTTTCGACTGTCGCTCAAGCGTTAAATAGAAAATTTTATGGCCACTCGTTGTGAGTGTTAGTGTCCTGGTAACACACGCACACAATTGTCCACTCGGAAATACATACAAAAGTATATATATAATATATATACAGAGGAAAATGGAAACCACTAAGAAAGTATTCTATTAATGATTAATTTGAAAGGTTTTAAGGAAAAGAGAAGAGAGACTCCTTAAAATGATGTTTCCCTTTAACATCCTCAAAGTAGTTTTTCCAAAAACGTTGCCCCTTGTTTCCCCTAGTGTAATGGCCCACACTTGGATCGCATTTTCATTTCAATAAGTGGGCTTTCAATTAACGTTTTCCAGCCCCCGGAAAAGCTGCAGCCCCCATTTAAATGGCAAGTAATTTGACTTCATGCCATTATCAAGCGCCAAAAACTTGTGCAAATCAGAGGGATGGCAACCGACTTGAGGCCTGACAGAATTTACCGTTTGCTGCTAATTATGCCATCATTAGAGACACCCCCTATACACACACACACACACACGTACACACGTACACAAGCACACATGCAATAAACTTGACACCACCCCCTTGCGGGTGGCATCATGTGACGTCAGTTTATTGCAAATCGTCGGGGTATTTTCCGGTTATTATGACACATTCAAGCACTTGAGTGCACGAGAAGAAAATGTGGGCTCACTGCAGTTTACTTTGTACTTTGTTTTCTTGGTTTTTCCTTGATGGTAACTTAACTTAATGGGTTTTTATACATACGAGGTGTGTTCAAAAAGTAAGGTGACTCTTCAAATTTCGCGAATTTCAAATTTTTCGATTATCGAAACCTTTTAGAAGTTATACGAGTTGTGTTCAAAAAGTAAGGTGACTTTTCAAATTTCAAATTTTTCAAATTTTTCGATTATCTTCAGTTTTGGGAACAAGAAAAAGTCACATGGGGCCAAATCCGGTGAATATGGTGGCTGAGGCATTATTGTGGTGTTGTTTTTGGCCAAAAAATCCAAATCCTTTGATCCACATTTTTCGATAGCAAAAAATCGCCGAGCTCGCAAAATAACTTGTAACTTTACGCCTCTCACAACCAAACAAAAGAGGATGTTCCATTGAAACTTGGTACAGATGTTAGGGAAGAGTGTACCAATATAACAAAACAAAAAAATCGATAATCGAAAAATTTGAAATTCGCGAAATTTGAAGAGTCACCTTACTTTTTGAACACACCTCGTATTTATAGACTAGCATTAACTAGAAGTGATTCTTTTTTCACTTTAAAAACCTGCTTAACATTAATATATATTAATCTTCCTAATGTTAAGAATGTATATAAAGATTAAAAAATATACATATCATAGTTAACTTATCATCAAGGCACTTACACATCACTAGTTTCTCCCAGTGTAGCCGCACATTTGTAGGCATGTTTGGCAGCAGCAGCTCCCCTTGGCAATTGCTATCAAATCACTTGCAGTGCTAATTGCTGTGCTTATAATTAATAAATTGCTTGATTGTTGCAGTTGTCGCATTCCACAGATTGAGAAATCAAATGGGAAATTTTCCCGGTATGGATTGGTGGAGTCAGAGCTTTCCAAATGGAATGCCACGAATGCGAAATGGAAATAAAATGAGTTGTCCTCAGCGAAACGGAAAATATGGAAAATATTTCAATGGTTGTTAATATTTAAGTTGTTGTATTTTTCATATTAATTAAGAAATTTAAGTTTTAACTTTACCATTTAGTCATTACGTATTATTTAAAGGTCAGCTTAGCAGATTTCCACCAAAGACAAGTGAAAGTTGACACCCAGTGAACCAGTTTCTTGTCGCTTAAAGTGCAATTTTGGGCACTTGCTAGGCAGTTTTCTCGATTTCCCTTAAATGGCCAAAACACGGGCGCACAGGGAATGAGTTTTCTGGAAGCCAAAATAAACAACAACCAGCAGCCGGCGGCGTCACAAACTTGGTAACGGTTAGGAGCGGAAAACGGGAGCGGGAAATTTGGGGGAAAACCTGATGAGGGTGGGGGTTAGCGGAGAAAATCGCGGAGCGGGAACGGGAACGGGTACGGGAACGGGAACCACAAAACATTTTGTTGGACAGCGAACGGCCGGCAAAGGACATCGAAGCGACAGCATCGCCTGTAACATGACAGGTGGCCTGGCCACCCAACCACCCATTTGCCACCCACATTTGTCCACCCCCTTGGGCCACCCACTTTGGCGCCCGCTTTTCCAGCTTTGTCACAGGAACTGTTAATAATGTGCAGCGTGAGCAGGAACGGAACAGAAAATCAGCGTCATTGGCGCACCTACAACATGCGATGTTGCGGTTAGCGACACAACTTCGTGCCCGGAAAATGGAAAAGCTCCCCTTAGCCTCAACCCTCGATCCCCTGCTCTCCTGGACTTGCGGAAAATAAAAAGGGAAACGGGGCGAAAGGCAGGTCATGAGTGACGGCGCCGCTGCGTCAGCGGCATGTAATTTTCACGGTTTTTCGCAAATACGAAAAACGAAATACGCTGGACGAAAATTCCCTCGCTCCAAAAATTTGCAGATCCCTTCCCTTCCCATTTTTCCCTCTAAAACTAAACAGAAATGAGGGGACACTTTTCCCTAAACTAAGAGTCGCTCATAGGAATACTCTAATGGGAGAATAATATTGTAATATTACTACTATAATGGGGTTATATTTTAGTGTCGAGTCTAAATGTTGTTTTATTCTTATTCCCTAAATTAAGTTAATTTACTCAGCTTTCCATTTGTTATTATTTAGTTGGTTAACTAAAAATGGTAAAAAGTTGAATTAAATATTAAATTTATAAATTTTACTTGACATATTTTATGTTTCACGAAGCCTTTTCATAGTTTATCACGCCTAAGCTGTTATAATTCCCAACTGGTTTTAGCCGCGGCGTTTTGCTTTTCGTAATATTTTAGCCTTGTTCTGCCATTTTAAGCATTAACTTCTTCTAGATGTTATAGCTTCTTACAAATACATTCAATGCCAGACATTATTTCTTAGTATTAACATGACTTTTCCCATTTTCCAACATAATTCCGATGCAATTTGCCATCTTATTTTGCATACACTTTCCCGTTGCCGCGAAAAACAACGCGAACTTATGGACAGAGTGGGCGTGGCTGTTTTGGGGGGCTACATAGAACAAAGGCCACCCGCTGGCTCATTCCACTTTTCCCTGGCTTTTCCTTTTTTCCAAAGTTGTGTGTGTGTGTGTGTGTGTATGACAACGGAAAAGCAGAGGGAAATGCTGTTCAGCGGAAGAAGGGGTGGTAAAATGCGGGGTTCGCTGGCTTTTTAGCGCCTCCAATGCAAAACTAAAATTATGCAATGCCACGCCCCTCTCGCTCTCTGTGCATGTGTGTGGGTGTGTGTGTGTGTGTGTGCTTGGGTATTCGCGTGTCTATGTGTGTGTGTGCATTATAGCATGCAATTTCTGTGCTTCCTTTCCTGTGAGTGTCATTTAATGAGCGCTGCGGGTCAGGGGTTAAGGGTCAGGGTTCAAAACTGGGTGGCGATGCAGCTGCAGTCGGACAATGCAACAACGCTTTACAATTTTCATAGGCATTCCATGCATTTTGGTCAGTTTGATGTGGGTTTTCCTTTCTCGGTGTCCTCGCATACCCCTCGCCACGCCTACACTGCGCGAAATCATCCAAACACGAACAAAACAAAAAAAAATGAACGTGGGAAGTGAAGTGAAGTCCCTCCCCAACGCCGCTATCAAAGTCAACAAATACTCGGATTCCCTTTTTCCCCGAGCCCCAGGAACGGCCAGCTCATTCAAGTATTTTTCGGCAAATGCAAACACCCAAAAACAGAACTGGCCAGGGGGCGCGGCAAAGAGGGGTTCTAGGCCCCCTGCCCCCCAACTGGAAAAACCCCTCGGGCAGCCCATTGTCGTCGCTAACAATAATGAGTTCGTAATTTGATGTCGCTGCAGAAAACTCATGGCACATGGCACTGAGAAGAAACCGTTTTTAAATTTTTAAAAATATATATCTTTAAATAATATTTATAAATAGTTTCGTTAGGAAGATCAATATATATATGTCACTATATATACCATTTAAAAATATTTATAAGTAAAGTTAGAAAGTATAATTTCTCAAAATAAACTCACTTTAGACATCCCTTTTTGCCTGTGTAATATAGATACTGTTGACTTGATTGGCAAATGTTTTGTTTGCAGTGTCGGTGCTTTAGCCCCTTCCCAGCGCCATCAAACATTACAAAAAAAAATGGAGCTGAAAAGAAATATCAGCAGTGGAACGTATAGGAAACCAACTCGAACCCGAAACTCCCGTCCATATGTGATTTATCAATGTCCGCTCGTCAGCAGCCATCTATCCAACTAGCCTCAGAGCTTCGGCTCCTTTCACTCCTCATTTCCTCATTTTCCCGCATTTCCACATTTCCATCCCCATTGTGTCAGCCGCACATGTTTCCAGCTTGAAAATGAGACAAGTTCGGGGCGGGGATAAACTATTACAAGTGTCAATTGAATCGTTCAAATAATTAAAGATCAGCTCGTTGTGATAGATGACTCTGCAGCTCTGCTTCTGATTTTGGTTTTGGAGGCATTATCATCTTGATTTGGGATCGATTGAGACTCGTGATAAGCTATTGCCAATTTACGAGAACGCAAGAAGGACTTACCAGATTCCTTAGATCATTTCATTACCCGATAAAGGGTATGTATATATACTCCTGATCAGCAACATTAGCCATGTGAACTCTAAAACTAACGGTTTACATATAATAATCTATTTATTTGAAATCAAAAATAACTCTGGCTACATTGCAGTTGTTCAACACTACTTATCAGTGTTAAAGTTGGCAGTGCTTTAAAGTTTTGATTTGAGAAAAGCGATGCTATTGAGAATTAACGAGCGGCAAAACGCAAGTGTAAGGATAAATAATTTTAGTTTATATCCTTTTTATACACAAATTTGTATGTGAATAAAGATTTCAGCTATCTGTATGCTTGAACCGAGAGCTGCAAGGAAGGGGAAACTGATATCACGGAACTATGAGTGCTAGAAAGTTGGGATTAAGCATGTACATTGCACAGATACCTACGAATCGCTCATAATAATGGTCAAAGTTAGTTTTGGTTTTAAATATTACTGTCTTAAGACCTGTCGATCTATCCAAATGAAGCACATTCATAGACACTAACTAACTTGATTAATAATTGAATTAATAAATATTTTAAATGGGTTTGCAGTACCGGAAAGATTTAACAGCTCAATTGATAAGTCCTCAGCCTACCATAATATCATAATAATAACCATTTTCATCAAACCTCCCTTTAAGGTTGATACACTGACTATCGTTACCACTGGTTATCGTTATTTCCATCGTTTTCCCTGACTGTAAATTCTCTTAATGAATCAGCATTTTAATTCTGTTGTTGCTGTTGACGGTCCCTTTTTATCAGGGTTGTCAATGAAAATGATTCCTTTTTATCTATTTGTTCCTAATAATAAAAGTTACTTTGCTTAAAATTATATATTTCATAAGCCTTATGAGCCTGAGTATTAATACTTAAATTGACTAAATCTCCTTGCCAGTGGCGTTGCTGTTTTCATTCCCATTTCGTTCGCAACACTTCTTATGGGCAACACCACCAAATAGGACAGACAAAAGGAATAACAAGAAGACATTTGGTCGAGTGCAGCTAAGTTATATTATTAACATGGCAACAAAAATAGGTGGATTTAATCGTTACAATACATGTTGCACACGACAAGCATGTGGCCGGTTAGGCACACCTGGCAAAATAAGTGGCCACACAGGCCGACCACTGGGTCTTCAGGATACTCCTGGCAAATGGCGCAGGAAACTTTGTGACTCATATCATGCCTCTCTGTCAAGTTTATGAGCTCTTAAGGCTTTTTTCCGTCAGTCAAACGGCGTTTCCTTTCCACCTTTATGAGCTCCATGCAACGCAAACGTGGCCAGAACCACGAAATTTAAAAATTGCTTTTTTAGGCGAAAATATTATCCTTCTGAATATGAAGACTTCTGGCATTGGATTGAAAAACTAGGGCCTGCTTAATACCAGGGACTAATTAATACCAAAAACGCATTCTTTTAGGGTTGCAAATTATGAATTATGAAATTAATAGAAACCCTTCGTGGAGACCGCAAGAGTCGATATATTCATATATCATATATATTCCTTAAAATGTATAAAAGATCAGCTTAACCTAAAAATATGAGAGGCAGCCGTACGGTGATAGCCAAGACAGATAGCTGACTAGGCTACTTTCCGCAGGCCGATTACGTCAAAAGCTTCGCTGATGAATGTCCTTCATCGCTACAAGCCCCTACCAGCAGTACTTTTCCACTTCTGACCAGAAGCAGTTGGGGGCTCATGTAGACATTGAGGAGATGTTTCAAAAGCTATTGATACAATCACGGGCCCATTTGTAAAGTGCACTAATAATATATTTCTGATATAATAAAACATTAAAAATAAACACGGAGAAAACTGTTCTCTTTTCTCTGGCATACAGGACATTTCGCAACGACTTGCATAGAGCTCGTTAGGCATGCCTCACAGAATACATGGCCGCATATGGTGGCCACAGGTTTTTCAGGAAACTCCATGCAAATGGGGCAGGTGACTGGGCGACTTCTGTCCTGCCCTTCTGTCAAGTCGATGATCTCTTGAGGCTCAATTCCGTCGGCTAAACGGCGTTTTCCTTCCATCTTTGTTGGCTTCACGCGACAAAAACGTGGCCAGAACCAAGACATTTTAAAATTTCTTTTTTAGTCGAACAAATTTCTTTCCGTATATGAAGGTAGGCTCCTACATCTGACTGAAAAACTAGGGCCTGCTTACTACCAGGAACTACTTCATACCAAAAACGGCTCTCTTTATGAAATAAATTGAAACCCTTCCTTGGGACTCTCCAAAGTCAATACTTCCACATAATCCATTTCGTTGTTATTTATGGTTTGATTTTTGTATACTATAAGATGTATAACAGATCAACTTAGCCTGAAATACTCCTCTAATCCTACGTAGAGCCGTTTCTCCTCCCTCTTTCTCAGATACCGCTACTAAGGCGCCAAACTTCACTTAGCTTTGGCCTAATAAGCATGACCAGGTACATATAACTCAAAATCAACTAATCCATTCCGCGACACACCCACGACCGTGAAGAAGCCGCGTTCAACACATCCAATGGGGTCTTGGCTCGATAGTCAGTCCACACCGCCGCTTGTGGAGGGTCTCCATCTACTCACATGAACTCCAGTCTCCATGGGAATGGCCGGGTCGCAGAAGAACACCAGATTTCCTCGAATGAGGGGCTCGACCACTTTCCCATGCGTATAAGCGATGATATTCTTGTACCCATCCCTTCCAGAATTAGTGCCTCATGATACGCTACTCCATCATCTCCAGGAAGATCAGGAAGAATGTCAGGCACTCCTTTCAGCAGGATGTTGGGGGTTTTGCCATGACCAGTGCAAACTCTCAGTTTTGATCTTCTTCATCAACTGCCAGTGGAACTCCATCGTAACTTGCTAGAGATCTTGGCTAGCTCGCTTTTGATCCCCCAGGAATGGAGGGGACCGCTCAGCTATTGCTCAGTCTTGGCCTCGTCGCGCTGTTCCTGTAGTCTTCGTCTGACGGTATCCATCCCATTGGGGCACTCTATTATTTCTACCACCCGTTCACCGACAAACGGTTTGTACCTCCGGTAGTTTTTGCACTGTCTCAGAATCTGCCACAGTACGCAGCAGCTGATCACCAAACTGGGCTCTGGTTTTACGGTGTTCATGAGCTGCTTGGAGTTCCAGTCGTGAGATCGTTCTCATCGGAGCACAACTTGTATTGCGTCCGCCAACAGGCCTGTGCTACCAACGCCGATTGGCTGGAGTCTCCAAGGTAACGCAGTTTGGCCGACGGAATTGAGCCTCAAGAGATCATCGACTTGACAGAAGGGCAGTATGATCTAAAAAACCAATCGGATCAAAAAATCTCCGGACTCCCTCTTGGTTGGGACGCGTTCCCCGGACATCACACTACTGGGAACAAAGGATATTTAACGTTGAACTTGATGTCTTCTGTAACCACCTGTCATTGGTTCGTGGTTTTCACATTATTCGCTCATCTCCATGCCTCCACAGAAATCTCTAGTAGCGTCTGCCCTTATACCTGATGCTCCTTGATGTCTACATAAGCCCAGACTGCTCCATATCAGAAGTGGAAGTGCTGGTGATGGCTTGTAGCGATGAAGGACATTCATCAGCGAAGCTTTTCGTGTAATCCGTCTTTTGAGTCTCTTCAGTGCCATATTGTAGCTTTCTGGCAGTGTTTCCTCGTCGTTCTTCCATAGTACCCAAGTCTGGTATCGTTAGTCCACTCAAAATCAACTGCTTTAGCAAATTCGGTTCCCCCTGTACGGCTCCTGATCCCTCTTGTGTGGTGGTCGTCTGTGATATCTAGCTCTCTTGTGCAGAAGACAGTGATGCCTCTTCCGTAGACTTCACATTTACTGCCCTTCTTAAATGAACGAGCGATTCGTGCCATTGTAGGAGTGCGATTAAATTCCTTGCAGTCCTTGATCATGTGATCCCCCGCACAATGGGTGCAGCAATGCAGGGGGTCTGAATACCGATCTTCCATATGTCTCGTGCTTGCCTGCCACACCCTTCGCTTCGGATCATCTCTAATCCCAACATCCGTAACAGAGTGTAGTAACTTTCGGAGTTCGTGTAGTCACTCACATACATACAGTGGATCCAAGCTTATTTCGTGCAAGAAAAAATCGAATTTTTAATTTGATACTGCTACTAAACCAGCAGAGATATCAAAAAAATTTAAACGCAGTAATGTTAAGAATGTCGCATATTATCAAAATAATAACAAAAGTTTTTACTAATTTAAAAAACAAAAGAATTTTTCATACAAAAACTAAAAAATAGGGCAACTCCGACGCTCAAGCTTATTTCGTGCAAGCACTTTAACGGTTAATAACTCTAAACTAGGACTTTTAAATCCATTTTTTTTTCTTAAAACTAGTAAAAATATATTAACAAAAGCATATTTATAAGTTTTCGAGGCTGGGGGCACCCAAAAATTACGGATTAACGAGGATTTTCAAACTATGGCGCCACGAATAATAGTCAACAGTTATTGAGCAAAGCGAATTAGTCCTTAAACATTTTAAGGATGGGAAAACCCAGGAAATGGTTGCCTCAAGCCCTAGTACAAACCCATACATAACCCAAACGCTTTTTTGCGAAAATCGGGTGGCAGATAAGGGCCGTGAAGCTCCGAACACAATTTTTAATGACCACGAGGAGAGACGTATTGTCCGAAAAGTGAAGGAAGGTGTATAAAGCCAAGCCGACTCTGCAGTCGTTGAAGATGGCAAAAGACAGGAAGAAGATTATCAAGTCCCGGGCTCGAGAGTCTGCGGCTCTTATGTGAAATTTTATGTGATTTGAAATTGATTTTGTAGTCGTCCAGCAATAATAAATTATTTACATTTTTTAATGATTAAGAATAACAAATGGGTATGATGTATATATTACTGGTCAGGATCAGTAGCCGAGTCGATTGACATGTCCGTCTGCCCGTATGCACGCTGCGAGACATAAATTACGATTGGGAATGTGGCACAATTTATTAATTAATATAATATAATATGAAGAATTTTGAATAAAATGAATATAAAGTGGAGAAGGAATAGGAAGTATTCCCATCCCATAAGGAAGGTTCGTGTATTCCTCATTACGCCCAACAACCGAGTTGATCTGTCCACTGATCAGGTGAGATATTCCCTTCAAATTCTTATATTAATAAACTTCATTCCAGCGTTTGTTTACTTCGTCATTGCCCCCAGCCTGACGTTTCAATCTTCTAGGAGTGGATATCGAATCGGGTCAGATCACTCAACTAGGTTGTAACGGAACTTTTCAAGTGGCCAAATCCCAAACTGATTAACAAGTCGGCGACTAATCTTCCATTAGAGTCATAAACTTTCTAGCGAGCTCTAAAGCTTCTTCTTTCTCACTTGCTTTCATGCGAATCATCCAATCCAGTGCCATGGAAAATTTCCTATGATCTTCTGGAGATGCGGCCATCAGTTCTTCGACAAACTTAATTTCCTTCTTAAGGAACTCGTACATCTTAATCCGTTCTTGACCCTTTTTGTAAGTGCGATCAACCTCATACATTTTCGAAAACATCTTTGAGAGCTCGCTCTTCCCTTGTCCTGAAGTTGGTGCTGGTTGTTCTTCAGCTATGTACAGTATGTCCTCCGCGTTCTCTTCCTCTTTGAATAACTCTGGAAGCACGAACTTTCCATTTCGCTTTCCTATTTTCTTTTGATTAAGGCCCTCTACGAGCGACTGGCATACAAACTTCGACGCCTTATGCCTAACTCCAACTGCCATCTTACCCTGCGTTAACATACATTTATGAATTTTAGAAAAAAGAGCCACTTCGGAGTGAATCCTTACCTCGAAGTGGGCCACCAACTTGCTCAACAGGACTGGTCCTCCGATTTCAGACATGACCTTGCAAACATCGGCCACAGGGAAATGGAGAGTAAGGTAAGTGTCCGAAGAATCGTCAACACTTGTCTCCGGGACATCATTGGAAAAGGGAACACCTTGCGACCTGTGACAAAAGTCCACATTTAATCACTTGTAACTCCGATCTGTTTCTTAACCACGAATGCCTATATTGTTCTCACTTACTCCATTTTTAAATATAATTTTTGCTTCTTATTGAAATGAAAAGTTTAAATAAAATATTCCTGTATTCGTTCCAAATTTACTTGTTGTAGAAAGGGATTGCTATACCTTTCAGTTTGACTTGAGTTTGTTTTCTAAGGTGACTTTATATTTAAATGTCTACCAAACAAATTTGTAAGTCAAAACTTGTAACTAATGCTAAGCTGGACACGAATATAAGCAGAGCCCATTCTTTACATTCACAAATTGCGAACAAGTTCTCGAACTCATCGGCCGTCTGTTCGCAATAGAAGATAACTGATAGACGTTGTACTTAATTATGGCGCTTGTTTTTAATTCACTTTTGCATTACCGCCCCTTTCTGCCACCCGATTTTCACAAAAAAGCGTTTGGGTTATGTATGGGTTTGTACTAGAGCTTGAGGTAACCATTTCCTGGGTTTTCCCTTCCTTAATTCGCTTTGCTCAACAAACTATTGACTATTATTCGTGGCGCCATAGTTTGAAAATCGTCGTTAATCCGTAATTTTTGAGTACCCCCAGCCTCGAAAACTTATAAATATGCTTTTGTTAATATATTTTTACTAGTATTAAGAAAAAAAAAATGGATTTAAAAGTCCTAGTTTAGAGTTATTAACCGTTAAAGTGCTTGCACGAAATAAGCTTGTGCGTCGGAGTTGCCCTATTTTTTAGTTTTTGTATGAAAAATTCTTTTGTTTTTTGAATTAGTAAAAACTTTTGTTATTATTTTGATAATATGCGACATTCTTAACATTACTGCGTTTAAATTTTTTTGATATCTCTGCTGGTTTAGTAGCAGTATCAAATATAAAATTCGATTTTTTCTTGCACGAAATAAGCTTGGATCCACTGTATGTATGTAGATGCACCTTGATCGGATATGGATTCCCAAGACCAAGCTCTTGCTTGGCCAATGTGGCCATCACCTCCTCCATCAGGTTCGCATTTGCTAAGTGCTGGCTGTGTGGCTCCCGTAGTGCTTGAACATAACTCGTAATACTGGTAGCAATAATTGACTGTGAATAGACACAAAGGGTCACCTTTCTGGTCAAGCTCTTAGGTAATGTATATAGCCTCATAAAATCTTCTCCTATAAGGTAGATTATTGATTAAAATATTTAAAATCGAAGGGCTAAAAATGCAATTTACCAGTTTTATACGTTTACGTATTTAATAATTTTGTGTACATAATTTATATAACACTACTGCTTACTAACTGTTTAAAGTTCAACTAAATTGAATGAGGAATACCTTTACTAGTTTATCGATAACATTCGGTCAGATGTGCTAATAGAAAATTGGTGAATGGCATAACACAAAAGTAAGCGGTTCTCTGATTATGCTTTAACTGTAAATTTTGGTTTGTTTAAACGTTTGTTTATTAGGCTTAATTTTATAAGAATCTCCCATAGAAATATAATAAATAAATAAATAAATGAAAATAGAGAGGAAAGTCGCCTTCAAGAATATTCACACATATTTAAAAGACATCTGAGAAATGATGCGTTAATTAGCACATTTTCCTTTACTTTGCTTCTTTTTAACATCCAAATTGCTTTCCTTTGTTATTTCGACGGATTTTTTTTATAAAAAACACTGCTGAAGCAGAATTAATGATGTCTGTCATTTGATTTGATTAAAAATTTATCCAGCCAAAGGAAAATGTCATGACTAGATGGCAGCTCACAGGACAGACGACGATTTTTTGGTAATTTTTCTTAATTTACGTGGGGGTCAGGGGGTAACTTCGATTGTCGAGACAGTTAGCCCTCGCAATAAATTACAACGGCAATCGTTGGTGAAGAGTCAAAGAGGGGGAGACAGGGGGCAGGGTCACCCGAATCAAACTCAACTTAGCTAAACACGCCTTAAACGGGCATTATCTGCCGGCCAGCACATTTAATTTCAATAAGCTCTCTTCGGTCAACTTCCCGGGCCCACCTGTGACCAATTTCGATTATGAGACTTGGCAACTTCTTTTCGCTCTGGGTTTTCCCTAGCTTTTCCTTGGATATTCCCCGGTTTTTTAACCATTTTTTTTTTGTTCGTGTTAACTTTGTCCCCATCTTGGGCTTTTGAAGACACAACCCCAGAGGCGTTGTAAATTTTCGTGCCTCATAAAATTCTCGACCATCCCTTGGATTTTCTTTGGAGTTCATTTTTTCTTGGGTCTTTCCGGTGGGCCAGTGGACGTGGTGGCCGTTGAGCGGTGAAGTGGGTGTGGCCGGCGGGTGGGTGGCTAATCAGCTTCCGCATTTTTATAGCCCGGACGGACGTGTAACGGAAATCGCAAGTAGCTTAGCCTAATATGCTTTGTGTTCGGCTCTTTATTTATTTATGCCACTTTCACTTGGCCCCGGGCTTTTACTCTATGGCTTTTCCTCCTCTTTTTTTCGGGTCAGCATTTGTTGTTGTTGTTATTGTTGTTGTTGGTCCGGATCATTTGTTTTACTTGGCCTCAAATAAATCCAAATAAATAATTCATTTGCCGCTGAGTTTGCTCTCAAGATTTTCCCCTATTGATTGGAGCCGCTTCTTGGGAAAGAAGGAGGCAACTTTTTCCACGGCTTGTTGACTAATCAAATGCGTGAAAGCCGAAGCAGGATTATGCTAAATGTTGAAAACATTTTCTGTACTGGAATTAGGTCTCTAGAACAAGGGAACATGTAAGGGAAAAAGTCTTAGTCTAAGCTATTTGATATAAACAAAAGTTTTTGGCAGAATACTAACTAAATACAAAGATATATATATATATATCATTTCTAATCTATTCATATGTCAGATATGTCCTTTTTATGTTCTTTTTTTCAAGCATTTACTTGACTTTAAAAAGACAAGAAAATCCTTTAGAGATATCAGCTAATATCCAGTACTTTGTTCCCTTTGGACAACATCAGTCTTTCAAGTTTCCGTTCACCCCGTGTCGCTAGAAAAATGGCAAAATAAATACATAATTCATGGTGTTTGGCGCGTTTGCACTCAAGATTAGCAAAATAGTCGGGGGCCTGTGCAAGGATAACCTCTGATGGGGGGTTGATTGGTGTAAGGGGTGTGGGAGTTAAGGGGTGGACCTGCCGTTGACTTGTTGACCAATTGTGTGAATTATGTGCCAAGGCGCTGTCTGGCATATCAAGCAAATCGTCCAGCCATCCAGGCCGAAACCCCTCAATAAACCGATTGGCAATCGAAGTCCCTATGCGGGTCCCAAATCGCAGGCGCCAATCGCGGACGGCAATTGAAGAAAATTAATCAAAGCGGCGAAGGCTGCCCAAGGATAAAATGATTTATGGGCGAGCAAATAATTTGGACACAAAGGTAACAAATACTTTGATAATCATAAATCACAACAACACGCTCATCCCCTCTTTTACACACACACACACACACACACACACACGCATACATCCACAAACCGCATTTTGGGGCGTAAGAAAGATAAATGATATTAAATATAGTAGCCGGAGACTCCGACTTCGAAGGACTGCCATCCTGGCCAAGTAGTTGACCGGCCTAATGTGTGAAACATTTCATTTCAACGCTGCCAGGCGGGCC
Organism: Drosophila eugracilis; assembly: GCF_018153835.1. Lineage (NCBI taxonomy): Eukaryota > Metazoa > Arthropoda > Insecta > Diptera > Drosophilidae > Drosophila > Drosophila eugracilis. The sequence continues at coordinate 1,605,263 of NW_024573535.1, forward strand.
AAACAAATTGCCTATTGAATGATTAAAGGCCAGGGAAAAAGAGATCTAGAGATGATGGTAAAACTCTTGAAAATTTCGTGACACTTAACTATGAGCGCTTAAAAGTATGCAACAATAGGAAAATAAGCCTACTTCTGGACAACCTTGGGGCTTTCTAGTAATAAGATGAAATACGGCATAGGTATTGGATGGATTTCTGTTTATATTATATTTTAATACTATTTTTTAGCTTACTAAAATCCTTTTAAGTCCTGTTAGACGTTAAGGGGTTTACGTTTTCCTACTATGAAAGTATCAGAAAAATCAAAAATATATATTAGTTTTCTTATCCATCGAAACCACATCTATCGTGACACGAACACATCACTGGAGCATCCTCGATTGTGGACAGGACTTTCATTTCGGGATTCGCGTGCCTGGATCATAAATCATCTGGATTGGGAAACAGGCTCAGGAACATATGAATTAGAAATTGTTACACAGTCTTCTCTCCGGTTTTTTGGGTTCCGGATTTCCTGTCCTTGGAGGCAAGGGGACTTGCGCCTGTCAACGGCAGTGTCCTGGCTGCCAGGACGTGTTGACGTGCATGAAATTCTTACGGTAAAGGATTCCATTTCATTTCATTCCATTTCATTTCATTCGTCTTTCGTTCTGTTTGGCCTGCCGCACGAGTGAATCAGGCCAAAAAAAAGGGAAAGGATTCTCCGACATTGCCTCACGTCCTTATACATACATATATATTTTGTCTATAATTTTCACAGCAATTTTCGGCCAAGGACTCAAGGACCTCCTCTCCCCCTCCGCCCCTTTCAGGATTTTTAATTTTTACCCCATGCCCCTGGAATCCTGTTTATTAGTCTGCGTTCGGCGGCTGCTCCTTGGCCATAAATCCTGCAACGTGTCTTGCATTCAATTTCCCGCCTCCAGCCGCTCTGGTTGCCAACCCCTCGCCACGCTTTTCCGCACTTTTCCACATTGTTTCGCTTGTTTTTATGTCAAAGATTAAGCGAGCTTTAAGTGCTCAAGGTTTCGCCTTGTCTGGCCTGGCAAAAAAAAAAGAAGCTTCCTCAAGGCGGGGGAAATACGAAACAGTAGGGCAGCGAAATAATATTTCGCAGGTCCTTTTGTCTTTTTAATTTTCATCTGCAATTTTTTATACATTTTCTGGCATGTGTTTTATGTCGGCACTGAGAAAAAGTTTGCTAAAATGGCAGGGAATTATCCTTAAAAAAAACTATAAATTTTAATATTTTCCCTAACAAATCTTAGCTTTTAAATAAATTTATTTCTCATTAATTAATTAACGTAAGCAAAAGTCATTGGACCAAAAACGAAACTGTTGTCGATTTTAATGGCAAGAGGACTTTCCATTCCCATTTAGCTACCCAAAAAGGACGAAGGACGTTAGACAACAAGTCGAAACCGACAAAAGGAAATGAGTTTGCAAAAGAAAATATGAAAAGGACAACCGCGACGACAGTTAAAACGTGACGAGTCGACAATGGGTAAAAAGATCCCGCTTTTCCTGCCACCCATTTTCCATTTTCCCAGCCATATCCTGTTCGACTCTGCAGACTGTGCAAATATTTGGCATCTCCTATATTCTTGGCCAAAAGACCGGAGGCGTTTGGCTTCAGCTTCAGCTTTGAGCTCCAGCTCCATCTCCAGCTCCTGGAAATTTGGATTATTTTTTTCCTTGTTTTTCGTTGTTTTCTTTTTGTTATTTTGCTCCAGCCGGCATTTTGTTGTGCTCGAGTTTTTACCGCCAACACAAGATTTAATTAAACCAAAGACTTGATTTATGAACGAAAGGATTCGATGTCCGGGCCGCCGGGATTTGGGTGGGGTTGAAAAATGTCGAGTAAAAAGGAGCTGTTTTTGCAATAATGATTTGGGGATGGCGGCAGGAAAGCAAAGCAAAAGCAGCAGCAGTAGCAGTAGCAGTAGCAGTGGCAGTAGCAGCAGCAGCAGCAGCTGAGCGGGCCGTTAAAGGCGGCATTATACCATGCAACATATAAAGAATGGTTTTTCCCGAACTTCTCCGACGCCGGCAACAATTTCTATTGTTTTAACCCTTTTTTCCCCGTTGTGTTGTGTTGTGTCCTTTATTATTTTTTTTTTATTTTTTATTTGTGCCGCCGCTGCTCGTGCGGAAGTGGAAGTGGATGTGGATGTGGAAGTGGGATTGCGGCCTTTGCCTGAGGCATCGATTTAAGAGAACAGGCCAAATACGATATTCGATCGAATTTACGTTTTCCATTGAGAAAAATCTTACTTAAAGATGAGAAGGAGATGGATTTAAGCAAGTTTAAGACTAAGTTAAATACTTAAAATGTCTTAAGGTTTAAAAATAAATTTTTACTTGCTTAGAAAGTAATTACATAGACCATACCAAGACCATTTACTGACATATTTAATTTATATTAATCATATTCGTAACTCTTTTCTGTTAACAAGTTTTAAAAGGTTATAAATAAGTTGTATAAATTAAATATAATATATTAATAAGTTAGATATGTCAAAGAAACTTTCCTAACAGATAGCGAAATGACTGTACATATTTAGAAAATATTTAATTTAATTTTAAGGAATCATTTTAAGCAAAAGAATTCAAATGACAAATGTCAGATTTTTCTGCTGTTTCTTTCATAATTCTTTGCCTTGTTATTTAAATATTTAAATTACATTCTTAAATACATAATACACAATTTATTGATTGAATTGATCAACTAAATATGAATTATTAGCTTATGAATTATTAGTAAGAGTAAATAAAGTCACTTAATCCCAAGATAATAATCTTAAAATATCAATTTAAAACTGACAGTCTGAAAACTATCTACAAAATAATACAAAGCAAGTGCTGGTTAAACAAAAAAAACGTTTTCATAATAACTCAGAAAAATAATTCCAGTTAGAGAAGCCGCTAACTAGTGCCTAGAAGCCGCCGTAACACCTGGCTGACCAACTGCACTTCGACCTCATCTATGGATGCTGTGAAGCGAATTATTTTAATAAATCTCTGGCAATCGATGTGGATTCGATTGTTAATGTCTAAGTCCTGGCCACAGGGAGCCGAAGGAACCGAAGGAGCAGCCACCATGTTGCCATGGCAATCCGGTTAGTTGAGTTTATTAATTTGATTTTCTTCGGAAAGCTTGAACATTTTTCTTTTGGCCAGAGCCACAAATTGGAATACGCACTAATTGGGCGGGAAGAATTCTGGGTGGGTCAGTTCAGTCGGTATGGTTGGCATATTTCCTCGATTGCAACATTGCTGGCAAAGTTTTCCATTCTGCCAACCGCCATGCTGGCAAAAAGTTTAGAAGAATTTCCACCCCCTCGGGCTGCTGCTCATTGTTGGCCACAACCTCAGTTTTTGCTAATTTCGAGTATTGCCATCGTAAATCTTTTCATTAAGAAAACTTTGCATAAGTTTTCCCCGCATTTTCAGCTTTTCCCCTTTTTTTCCCTCTCCCTTTTGGCCCTTAAACCAGCCCCACCTCTCCCCTATCCAGCTGGCCGTTTCCCATTTCCCATTTGCTATTTTCCATTGCCTAGACGCCTTTTCGTCGGCTCGGCGTGTTTTCGTTATTAGTCTGATTAATTTGGCTCTTTTCATAAATTGCCAACAGCTCCCAGCCGCAGCTTCCAAGCCTCTTAGCCAGTCCATCCCATCCCAACTCCCGCCGAAGCCCAACTCAACAGATCCCCGCAAAGCAAGGGACTTGAGCAGCCGCCTTGGGAGCAGCACCAACTTATGAATACCCTGAATGGGGAATAACCCAGGAGATCTTGGGAGTGCCCTTAAGATCCCATCATGACGTATGCTCGAATAATTTTTAAAATTATCAATTCTGCTTCCATTATTGCCCTTAAAAAGGTTGAAACTCCTTAAAGTTTATAGATTGTAAATAATTTTGTAAAATATTTTCATAAATTATTGCTGTATCTTGATTGGATAATCAACAAGTTGAAGATAAATCTTTATACTTTCTTTTACTTTTTAAAGCTTGATTAAATTTTTGAAATCCAAAAACCAACCAACTAACCAACAAGTTAACCTACCCCAATGTTCTGCCTCTCTGAAAAAGGGCAAAAGTCTAGCAAAAACTCGCCGTGAACCTTTTTCCGACTTTCGGACTTGCCCACTCCCCCCGCGCCACTCCTCTCGACCCCTTAGATCACAAGATATCCTTTTGAGGAGTGAGCGGCATGAGGTAGTTAAGCAAACTCTTCAGGAACCACATCATACATTATCCTAATAAAGGATAATTCATTAGTATTTGAACTTTTTGGCATTTTTTAAAGTCTTTTGGCTGACGGACCAAGCGCCATTTTAATTGCTGACGGTTTTCTCGGGCTTTTCCCGGCCATTTCCCTAGCCCCCCTCCCTTCGATCCCAAATATCTTCTTGGGCATTTAATTACGTTGATTTGCGGGGATTTCTCTCTGCTCTCGAATGAAATGCTTCAGTTTCGGTTTCCGCTTCAGCTTCAGCTTTAGCTTCAGTCTTTTCTATTAAAAAATTCCGCTTCATTTTCAATTTATTCGTTGGCAGAGGGGGTGGGAAAAATCTCCGCTCTGGGGAATCTGCCGCGAATGTTTATTAATAAAAAATTTCATAAAATCAATACGAAAAAATAGAGAAGATATTGAGGGGCCAGACAAGCTCTCAGTTCGGTCGCTGGCTTAAAGGGAGCTTTAAACTGCAAAGATTTTTAAGGGGGAGTTTGTTTAAAAATTTGATTAAAAAATATATTTAAAATGAATACATGGGCTGGATTCTGACCCAGTTATCTTACCTTACTTCTGCTCACATAATTAAATTAGTTTTCCACTTTCTTTAGGGTACCATAAGGTATTGGTACTTCTTTTCCAGGTATCTTTAAGTCTGATAATGCTTTCTAATTTATTTTTTGCTCCTGCAACCCCTTAGCCGTATCCTTTTGCTTTTGCCGGGTAGTTTTCATTAGTGCAGTTCAGCCGCAGGACGAAGCTCTCAGCTCTCAGTTAAGTTGAGTTGAGCTGGCTTTGAAAAATCGACAAGGTAAAGTGGAAAAAGCGGAAAAGTGGAAAGTGGAAAAGCGAAGGAGATGCAAAGACAGCGCACAAAGTGTGTGCGGTATCTTATTGGAAGTCCTGTGAGCCACCCACTAGCCCATCAAGCGAACCACCAAGCCATCCAAACACACCCCACCCATCCACCCACACAACCACCTCGTCACTCATTATGCGCTGTGGCAGTCGCTGCCTTATCCTGACATATATTAGTATGGATTTTTAATGGATTCTGGCGTTAAACTAATGTCACAGCTCAGCTGCCGTTGTTGGTGTCTCCTCTGATGTGGTTCTCGGTGGTACGGTGGTTCGGTGGCTCAGTGGCCCAGTGGTTGGGTAGTTTCGGGTGGTGCAGACACCAGACAAGCCAGATCGTCCCGAAGTCTGTCGTTGGTCCAACATATTGTCGGTGGTTAGCGACTTGAAAGGCGATTCGTTTAAGCCCGGCAAACTATTAATTCTGCACTCAGACCGAAGGGAGGTGGAAAAACTCTAATGTGGAAAATGCGCAGCATGAGAGGTAGGTGGAAATAATGGGATGGAAACCTGAAGCTAACTTAATGAGATGAAATACACACATACACTCTCATATGTAGTTTTCCTCAAAATGGAAAATTTATCCACGGCAAGCTGCTTAATTGATGATGCCACGAAAGGGAGGTCCTAGGGGATTAGATGGAGGTTTCTTAGAAGTTAAAGTTTACAAATTTAACATTAAATATTTGCTTAAAATATAATGTATGAATATGTAATAATTAATTAAGAGCAAACTTAAAGATTAACAAAAACTATTTAGGTTAAGATATGTTTTTATTAATTTTTAAAAATATTTTATTATAATTATTTAAAATAAACAAAAAACATATTAAAACACATAATACTAAATGCTGATCGAAGAAAGTTATCTTAAAAGAACAAAAAAGTGCCTCGTCTCTCGTATTTTTTGTTAACTTTCTCCCCTTTTCTTTCTGTTGACCGCAAACATCATAATCCCCCGTTATTTTTAACCCTCGAAAAGCGGTTAAATCTCCCCAAAAGAATCGGGCGGAATTCTTGACATTTCACCACCTTCCCGTCAGCTGGCAGTTGTCAGACCTTGAGACCCAGGCCCACGAATCCTTGAGTCCTCGAATCCACCACCCCCTAGGGAAGGTCCTTCATCCAATGCCAGTACTTCAGCCCTCTCTCTCTCTCTACCTCTCGCTCTGCCTGCCGCGGGCCATACGGCACAGCCATTTCACTCGCACTCGCAGCTGGGCATGTGCCGAACATTTTCTTGAATAAATGTTGCGGTTAACCGCAACTTATAATTGGTCGAAATGCCTTACGCTTGCCTGCTCTCTCAGTGTGCTAGTGTGTGTGAGTGTGTGTCTGTGCTGAGTGGCAGGACCTTCCCTTAACGGGACTTTGCGACTGCGTAAGTGTTGGTGGCTCCGTTTATTGATGGCAGCTATCAATAAAAAATTATCCATCATTTACTGCCAACTTCGAAAGGTGTAAATCGCGAAAAAGGAAGAAAAAGAAAGCAGAAATAAGAAAATCGCAAGGACGTGGCAGAGCTTTTGCCCTGGCGCCATCTAGCGCATCAACGTCGAAACAGCGGACGGGAAAAAAATCCAGCAACCGTTACCCAAAGGAGCTGGAAAAAATTCCATCCTCAATAATAACAAGTGCTCACGTTGGGCGCCAAAAAGTTGCTGCGCGTCTTGAAAGACGCCCGCCAAAAGACGGGGGTTAATGTCTAAGTTAGCTTCCTTCTGCGCAGGCTCACACCACACACACACACGCTCACACAGGTCCTTGAGGTCCTAAGGACCAACCCGAAGTTTCTTCAGTTGGCAATTTTCTTGGCTCGCCGGCATTTTTCTTAAGAAAACTTTCGCAAGCTTTGCGTGCTTATTAAGATTTTTTTCGTAAACAGGATGCGATTTTTTTAATGCTTTTGTAAGTTCCTGGTCGCTAGGTGGAGCCAGCAGTCGTTATCTGAGAGATACGTTTTATACTTTTAATTAGAGTAATAATTAAAAAAAATATATTGTTTGTATTTAATTATTGTTATTAGTCTTTCGAGTCTTAAGAAACTTTCTTTCTTTATTTTTAACCTTAACCCTTAACCCTTAATGCCCCAAATCTATATCATAGAGCCCACAGTAGTAGTCTCTAGTTTTGAATTCACTATTAAAAGGCTGAGTTAGATACCATTTTATGTGATTTTAAAGCCCTTGTGATTCCTGCGACCAAGTCCAGTATTGCATTTTTGATATCATAATTTTTTCGGATTGCCTTCTGAAAACTTAACAATCACCATTAAAGTGTAGCCCGCATTCGGCTTGATTTGTTTTAAGGTTGCCCTCCTGCTGTTTTTGTTGCTAATAAATAAACATGCGTAATGAAAACTAATGAATAATGTAATCATTTTCCATTTTCTAATTTTGATATTTTAATTAAAATGATTTGCAACTCGTAAAAACCACAAAACGATTTCAAATCATTTCGCTGGAGGTGAAAGGGGAACCAAGGGCTGGGCCCCCAGCGGGTAGCTAAAAATTTTATTCAAATCATATCATACATTAAAATGTTGTTGTTGTTGTTATTGTTGTTGTTGTTGCTGCAGCGCTGTTGCGGACGCCATTTTGTTTTAAAATGATCGCATTTATATTGCAATTGCCGAAAAATCAAAATCAAAATCATTTCTCGCCCAGGACATTGTCGACATTGTGTGTTTGTGTGTGCCCCAAAACATGGCCAAAACAATATTTGTTTTGGTCAGCATATATCTTTCTATATATATATGTATATGTGTGTATATAGAAGTGTGCGTGTGTAGCTATAAACTTTTACAGTGGTCGTTAATGAAAAGCATGAAAGTATTTTAGAAAAACTAGAATGTGTTCTGTTTCCCATTTTATTCATTTTGAATAAAATTTGTTGCTATTTTTATATCTTTGAAAAAAAGGTAATACGTCGTTAATCCTACCTATAATTACACACTTTTTGTCCTAAATATACTACAACTTCCTGCTTATATCTCTTACTTATACACTTTCCATCATCACAACTTGATATTTTCAATATGAAAACTAATTCATAACATTTTTCCCCACTTAAAATCCTTGATTTTGTAGGCAAAATGATTATTTTGCTGGCCATTGAGTAATAAAATTAGTTTGTTTTAATTTGGCAGCGACCACTGTCAGCATAAATATATTTATATACGCACTCGTGTTTGTGCGTTGGCCTTTTGTGTGGTAAACGCGCTTCGCTCTTTGTGTTGCACCATCCCCCCCTCCCCACCACCTCTCAAAAAACAGGTTTAGGGTTAGGTCAAGGGGTCAGAGTGGCTAAGGGGGGCTCTTTTGAATAGCTGAATGTTTGAGTTTCGTCGCTGTTTGCTGTTGTTGCCGCCGCTTTTGGCCAGCAAATAATACAAATATGTTGGCATATAATGAATATAATAATGCATGCGAATGCATTTTATTAAATATGAAATATGATTTTATTTTCGCCAATTGAGAATACACAAAAAAATAAATCTAATATCAAATGAAAGAGGGCAAGCGAGTTAGATTTCCACGACGAATGGGGAATACTTTACCTTATTCGTTGATTAAATATTCAGAATATACAAAAGTTCGAAGACAAAGTCCATGCATTCCAAAAGAAAGCAAATTCATAAGAGCTTAGGTTAGCCTTCTTCAGAATCAGTATCATTCTTAATCAGTATTATCAAAAGTATTGTGAATGTGATACATCTAGCTTCAAGTGATAACTCTAGGGAGTTCTTTTAGTTCTCATTTCTAGTTCTCAAAACTATAACGAATGACTGAGAAAATCGCTGGCCGCTTGGATCATTTTCGGAGACCACAAAACAAAATGTTATCTGAACTCAACCGATGCCTACGAATTTTGGTGTATTATTTATTTATAATTTTTAAAAGGAAATTCAATCATGCACACACACGCAGACTACTGCTATCTCTCTCTCTCTTTCCGTCTCTGTCACACATATGGGTGGATCAGAGCGGGACAGAGCTGTGCAAATGCAATCAATTTAGTAGCAAATTGCATAATTCGACTTCAATATAAATTTTCCAGCTTTTGCGCCTAAAATGTTGCCAAAGTGTCGCCTCCTGTTTGTCTCGCTCGTTCTCTCTCTCTCTATGTCCCGTCTCCCTCTCGGATGCTCCATGCCTATGTGTGTGTTCTTATGTGTGTGTGTGTGTGTGTAGTCGTGCATTAAAATTAATTAGATTCGAGGGAGTAATTCCAGCGACAACCGCACGAATTAATTGATTCAAATCAATATTCGGCATTTCGGGCCATGCTCTCTATGGCTCGACACACAAAAACCCAACCAAAAACCAAACTCGAAACGTACTCCTGCCACGCCCACGCTCTAGCCCACCCCACCACCTCATCACCAACAACGCCTCCCTCCTGATTTTTTGGGAGGCTTTAGCGTTACCCATAACAAACCATATTGAATACGTGCTCGAATCGTTAAGAGTTCAGTTTCAGTTTGATTTGCCTGACAGTTTTAAACCGCCGTCCAACATTGTCCACTCAGGAACACTGAGAAAAATATAGGGGTATTGTATATTTGGTATTCTTTGTTCTTAAAGAAAGTTCAGACCTGTTCTACCAAAAATGTAGTAATCATGTAATGTAAATTTAAGCTTGTTGGTAACTCAAATCGATTCTTGGTTTCTGCCAGTGTTTTCCACCCCCAACCATTTGATATACCCCACTCCCCAAAAATACCAACATGGGACACAAATGCTGCTGATTTCGGGACTCCTCGTAGTGCGGAATTTGCTGGAGGTGACACGCGGGCTTTAGGACCCAGATGATTGCGGCCAGCGGTGCAAGCCATATAGTTATATGCCATACGCCATATGCCATTTACGCTGTGCCACCTGGTCGCATATTCTATGTATATATACTAGGATTTGGCTTTGGATTGGAGTATATATATATATGCATATTCCTATGTAAATCGGTTGGCAATCTGCGATTGTGGAAAAGAGATTCCCGGCCACATAATTTGCTTGGATGCATCAATCCGATTTGCCAGTAAGTTTGGGTTAATAAGGAACTCAATTGACTCTGAAAGAAACTTTTCTTGCTAACAAAATGACGAAAGCAAGTTACTTCCCTAACTAAGAAAGATATATTCCCATGGATTCATATCTATAGTTACTTTTCGAAGAGCAACACCTTATTCCTTTTTTGTGGCCCACCCACAATATTAATATAATCGCTAAAACAAATGCTAAGAGCATCATCTTCACCATCTTAGTAACAGTTTAGTAAGTGTAAAGAAAAGTACCACTAAAGTAAGCCTCGTTAAGCATCACTTAAGTACCCTGGCGAGAAAGCACTTAAATGTTTCCGCTGAGTAAAAACGACCACCTGTCCCATCCTGACCTTTTGACCCCCTGCCGCCGTAATTCGCCGAACTGCATTCCTCGCTTTTTAGCCTTTTTAACTGACCAGAAACCCAATGCACCAGCCAATGGGGCGGGAAAAATGTGAAAATGAAAGGAATTGGATTCAGTCAGTCCCGGCCAAACAAATATAATGCCGAAAATGGCCAGGGGGGAAGGAAGGAGGGGATCGTAGCGTTTTTGCCTGTCAAAGCGCGAATGCCAAAAATGTGCAACGCCAGCGGAAAAGCGGAAAATGCGGAAACAAACAAACAAAACAAAAGGAAGGGCATAGCAGAGCAGAGCAAAGCCAAGCTGAGCAGAGCAGAGCAGAGCAGAGAAGTGGAAAAAAATGGAAAACAACAATGGGAAAACCGCAACGAAGAATGTTTTCATACGCCCCGTGTGTCCGTGTGCCAAAAGGTGCAAAAATGTAGCAGCCGTTAAATATTTGCACGAGTAACAGCAACAGATTTTCAAAAGCGTTTTAGGTCCGAATGGTCTTTCAGATGGCCGATGGGTTTTTGGCCAAGGCGGATCTGCATAATTCTCTGCTGACCTCAGAAATCACTGCATTATTTGAATGGTCAGTGGCAAAGTGGCAAGTGGTAAAGGCAGGTGGCTGGTGGCAGTGGCAGGTGGAGAGCGAAATTAAGAAGGGGATGCTTTTCCAACTTCTGTCGGTTATGGAAGGTATTACGAATTTCATAATTAGAAAGTTTCTTTTCCCTGCTAATTAAGGCAGCTTCCTTCCGGTTGGAAGGTACAAGAAAAAAGGTATCCCCCTCCCTCAGTCATATCTCTCATATACTCTAATTGGCATCGTAATCAAATATACACCCGTGTGGAAAACACACACTCATACATAATTGAGGCAAGGGAAAAGGGTTGGAGAAAGTCGGCTTGGGAAAAGTCTCGACATGCCGAGCAAATGAAGCGAGTGCGAAAGATGATTTCCATTATGAGACAGCCAATAAAAGAAGCCGAGCAGGTAAGACCCCAAAAATTATGCGAGGGCGGATTTTAGAATTGGGCTTTGGAGGAAGGTAACTAGAGACTTCACGTCTAGAGCTGATTACTTCACTAATCCGATTCAGATTCCAAAGAAAAGTGTCTCTAAAAGATGTACTATTCTTAAGTCCTGACTAATTTATGGAATGACTTGCCGAAAGGTGACCCAGAACCTTTTTTCGTAACCTCATAACTTCGAGAAGAAAATATAATACTTTACCTTCTTATTAATCTTAAACAATCTTAAAAGAGATTATCATTTAAACCTTCGAAGATAAGTTTAAAATTCTCTAATATAATCCTCTTGTTTTTCCTTCCTTTAAATCCAGATTTCATAGCTAACTAGCCAAGAACTTCTAGATCTCCCCCATTGAGAACTCTTTTCAACTTCCATGATGACTGCCTTAACAAAACTCATCCCAACTCATCCCGCGACCCATTGTGAGCCGTCTAATTCGGTTTGCTTGTTTATCACCTTAATTAAGACCCGGCTAAAAGCGCTAACAAATGGCTAATAAGAAAAATGAATTTTATTTATAAGGCGCGCGGGAGCATGCAACAAATGGGGGCAAGTGCGAGGACTCCACTCAACTTCCACTCTACTTTCCACTCAACGCATCTTCGCTCATCTCGAGTCGGCTCTTAACCTCTCGATGGCCCCCCGCCCATGTCCTTAGCCCCTTAACTCCTTAACCCGTTTGGTGATGGTCGCCAAGGGATTTGCTCATATGAAACGTGTTAATATGCGAGGCGGCACACGGTCGAAGTGGAAGGAGAGGTGGGTGGCTTGGCTGGTTGGGTGGTACGGGCTTTGGATGGAGTAAAAGAATGCCCGTTGAGAGGCTAAATCAGCGTCTCAAGTGGTTTTCCTCTAGCTCTTTATGGCGCTTATTTGCACTGCAAAAAAAGAGTTTACAAAACTGATATTTGATTTCATTTTTTAGTTTTAAGTATATAAAATAGTTAGTTGTAGTAAAAAATTAAATTACTTTTATCTATAATTTTTCCAAGTGCAGATATATTTTTCTCTCCGTGCCCTTCTGATGGCCTCATGTGAGTCGTCTGAGCGTCTGTGTGTCTTGCCGTTTGTTTGAAATTTTAGCAAGCCTCGCAAGTAATGGGTAGAATTTTTAATTATTTACACTCACACACCCGCCCCGAATACTTCACGGCGAGCTAATTTGTTATGCGAAACATCTTCGGCATGGAAATAATTAAAAAGTTTTTTTTGCAGCCCTTGCCTTCACTTTGCACCCCCACCAACCCCATGTCTCTATATCTTTATATCCCTTTATCGATCTCTTATTTATCCGGAGCTTAAACCGTGTCCCTTAACCCCCGTCTGGCTACCTTTTTGCGGTCTGCCCGCCTCCACTCCGCTTTTGTTACGCCTCGCGTCACGGAGTCTTGCAGCTCTCGACTGTATTTTTATGGCCACATACGTGCGGGCAGGTGAGATCCGGATGGACTCCTCTGAATCTGCCCGGTTCCGGCTGGTGGACTGCTCGGTGGCTCGGTTTGCAGCTTAATTGGATGCCACAATGTGAAATAAATTGAGCAGAAAATTACGTTGCCCGCCAAATCCAAACCACACGGAGATGGCATTAGAAAGAGACGGCGAGGAGCGAAAGGGACAGGCCAGGGAACCGACCAGGTCATAAGTTTTCGATCCGGCCAATTGGCCCCTGAGGTATCGTTAAAAAGACTGGCGAGGAAATAGGAGGAAAAACGAGAATAAGATTGTCTGCTTATATTGTTTGGAAAATTAAACAGAAATCTGTAAAAAATATTTAAAAAATTAAAATATAGATATAAATATTTTTTTTTTATAATATATAATAATATATATAAATATATAATATAAGTATAGAAAAGATTTTTATGTAATTTAGTTAATTATCAAATTTACCTTCTTTCAGATTCTTTATATGAAAACCTTTAACTGCTTTGCAAATAAATCAAAATAATAGTATTTTTAACATCTTTCAAACAAAGTTAAGCAACTATAGATAAGGATAATGTCCTAATATATTTAGCACTTATTTACAACTGTCGTATTGAGAAACAATATTTTAATAATGGTGATAGTCCAATTATTCCGTTTAAAAAGCAACCAAATGTTAGGATATGTAAGCAGGTTGCTGTTGGTATTTTTACTTAGTCTGATTTAGTCTGTCTTCCAAAAAATGACCTCCGTTTATGCACTGAGAAAAGAACCAACTCCCTCCCTCAAATAACAAGACCATACTCATAATTTGTTATTAATTTTCATAATTTTATTTAATATAATTGTTGAATTTAAGTTTTATTTAGATCTGTTTTTGGTTTTTGCTTCGGCTTAGTGTTCCTGATCCTCAAATAAAATGTTTAATTACATTTATTTATTTTATTACAAAGAACTCTCATTGGTTGTTTTTGTTTTTAATATTGCACAAAATGTTGGTTTAATTTCTATATATTTGAAATATGCGGGGATCTTGGCTAAATTATACACATAGTTTCGGTAATTCTTTGTGTTTTTTTTTTTTATTTCCTGTGGTATACATCAATTACATTTTACTTCGATCCTGTTAGTTAGCATGTGTATATTATATATATACTATATATAATATATATAAATATATATATTAAAGAATGTGCTATCTTGGACATGTCTAAACGATTCCTTAACTCTAGTTACCGTTCGCGTAGTATAGTGTTTAATTTGCTGCTGCCTTTTACCACTTACGAGCTAACAAAAAAAAGAATTACAATATAAGTTTCAAGTGTCATAGATTGCGGTTGCGGGTGTGCGGTCTACCATTTAGTATACAGATATCTCGTTATATATGCATATATATATATTTATATATTAGTGTTTTTTTTATGGTTAGCTTAGATTGCACATGTTTATACACATTCAAAGGACACGCAGATCGAAGCACATGAAATGAACAGTAAACAAATTCACGAACATGGATTACGGCTTAGGAACTCAGACATACATCGGCTCTACGACCCGCCCAATTAAAATATATCCCGCCCCCGGAATTACAATACCCCCTTTTCCATCCACTTACCATTCCCAACACTCATATCCTACACAAAAAACAGGAAAAATCACTAAAAATCAACTTGACTTTGGCTTCACAATGTTTACGACTAGTTTAAAGTTTCTATGTATTTCCATGAATTTTTGGTATTTTTGGTATTTCGGTAATTACTTATCGCTAATATGACTAGTTTTATGGCTCGGGCTTACCACGGGCCTGGAAAAAATACAAAAAAAAAAAGAGTAACTTGATACAATGCTGTTTAAAATTTACGTTTATTTCTTGTGTTCTTCTTTTTTTATATCTTAAAAACTCACAGAAACGTGTTCAAAGGGGCTGGCCTTTCTGCCCTCAAATTTGCTAAGTATTTCTGCCTTAATCCCTAGATTATATTCTTGGCTCTGTATTTAACTATATGCTATATGGAGGGCCTTGAAGCTCTCCAACAAATTCTACTAAAAGTTGATCGTTTTGGTTTCGTTTATATGCTCATAGGGTTATGAAAAAAAAACACACACACACATGCACTCGCAAAATTCTAGAGATTTAAAAACAATGCTTTAGATGCCTATTAGTGAGTTATGCAATATCTTATCTCCCCCAAAACTATGTACAAGATTAATATTCTCATCGAATTGCAGATTTCTAATATTTCACTTCTGGACATCCAAGCTGGTTTATTTAAACTCGAAAGGTTTCTGGTTTGCCCCAGGTATATACAATATCTTGACAAACTTCCTATCTTCTCATCTTCCAGTTGTCGATAACCGATTGATATTTTCTAAATTAAAAATTAACTTGAAGGAATCTTCTGCATTATTATTCCTGAAAAACTTTGTAGAAACAACACTTCATGTTTTAGTAAGCCCTCTCTCCCATTGCACTTGAAATCTTCTATCGATAACTTGTTTATAAGATGCCTTCATTAGTTTGATAACTTCGATAACATATTATAAACTTGAAACTTCTGAAGGGAATTTTTATACACAATAATTATAAATTTTCGAAGTCAAGGTCACAAGATTTTTCTAATCCTTTATCGCTTGAAATATCAATGGTATGGAATCACCCTCAGTTAATCGATTATCTCCAACTGAAACTAGCTCTTACACCCCCTTCTATGTACAGATTAGAAGCCCCCAAAGCAATTCATGCCCCCACCCATGCCCATGCCCAGACCCATTCCCGCACCCATTCCCACGCCCACCCCCGCCTCGTGCTGCGGCCCGCCCCCCTCGCACTATAGAACCGCCGAGCCGCACCACAGAACCTGACCTCAATAGGGCCTCCAAACGCTGCCCCCATTGTCGGTGGGATTGTGGTGGCCGCGATGGGCAGCTAAGGCGGCCACCTGCCGATTGCTATTCCCGTCCTCGATATTTCTCACAGAGGCGCCACAGTTGCCGATCAGGGTCAGATCACCCGGATGGGTTACGCCCCCGCCGGCCATTATGTTGTGCTGCTGCCGTACGCCCACATTGCTGATATGATCCATGACACTCTGGAGTTCCCCGTGAACGGAGGAGTTCGGCGAAGCGTGGGCGGGCAAAGTGTGCGAATGGAATCCATGGGCGGACTGATTGGCAGCGGTATAGAGTTGGGAGTACAACAGACTGGCGGGCAGTACGGGATACAGCGAGCCATTGCATCCGGCGGCAGCGGCGGCGGCACTGCCATGACCTCCTCCTACCACTCCGGAACCACCACCATAGGCCGAGGCAGCCGAATGCTGCGCCTGGTTGACAATGCCCGGGAAATTCTGATTGGCACCCAGCATCGAGGGATTACCCACCGCCGAAGAGGCACCGGCTCCTCCGGCACCACTGCCCGCCGCTCCACTTCCCGCATTTGCGCCCGCACCATTGGCCGCTCCACCGCCCGCCGTGCTGCCAAGGTTTGGTGTATTGGTGGTCAGCAGATCCTCCTGCACCGGCGATTCCGCTTGGGAACTATCCGATAAGCTTCGCGGTCCATTCTGACTTGAGTGCACATTGTACTCGTTGCTGGCATTCGTGTGATAACGCGGCACCAGGATGGAGTTCCCGCCGGCACCACCGCCTGCACCACCACCGCTGCCCGCACCACCGCCGGCGGCTCCGGCTCCGGCACTTCCGCCTCCGCTCGCCCCGTTCACGGTGGAAGAGATCGAGGTCTGGCCGCCGGCGCCCAGCAGGCTGTGGTGCGTCATCTGGCCACTGGTCGAACCCACCAGGCTGCTTAGGTGCTGATCGAGATCGCTAGCCGTCGAGTCGGGCAGCACTGCAAGAAAAAAGTGCGTTGAAGGATTGTTATTTAATAAAATCAAAATAAAATGCATTTTAGCTTTCTTATTACATATATATGTATGTATTTGTGTACTTAACTTTACTTTGTTTACTTATGGTTTTGAGATGAGTGGCAACGACAGACTCTACGATTGTTATGAATACGATGGAAAGTAATCGATAGGAAGCTAGGCAGTCAACCAGGGAGGGAGATCATGTGTTGCCAACTGCATTCAATTTTCAATAAAGCTTTAAATTAAGCAAACTTTAAGAATAAAATTCAAACTTCTTCGTTTTCCATTATACTGGATTAATCGATTATAACACGGTATAGACATGTTTAAGTATAAATATTATCTTTTAGACTTTAGTAAGATCGCATGATTCCTTAGGATTAAGCCATAAAAATAGTTTAAACTACCTGCAACTCTATTATTAACTCTGGTTTGTATATATTCATATATAAATTTTTAAACTAATCTTTAACACTTGACAAAACATTTACCTAAATTTGTTATCATATTAAAACTCATTCTTAGTCCTTAAGTTTGTTAAGTAACAAAGACTTACTCGGCACGCAGTCGCGATTGGTGGCTCCTCCGAAGTCCTGGTTGTTGGTCTGATCGTTCGAGGAGCAGGTGAAGCCCAGGGCTGGATTGTTGAACTGGGCGGAAGTGGGCGTGGTGCAAGATGATAGTCCGCTACTAGCCAAGTACGGCGAATACGCTGAGGCCGCTGATCCATAGCCCCAGTGAGTGTTGCTGGCACCTGAAAGTGATGTAAAATATTAAAGAAAATTTATCAGAATATTTTTAAAATTTATAGTAAATAGAGAGTAAGAGAGTAAATCTAAAAATAAACTTTAAAAATCTAGAAACCCTAGAAAAAGATATATCTTAATCGTATTTAAACCCAAAATAAATACTAGATAATTGGGGATTAGCCCCGATAGAAGGTCTTGTCCAGTCGAATTTATGTCCATGTGGGCCGCTAATTGGAGGTCACCTCATCATCCACCGATTTGCCCACATTATGCGGGACCTTTGCCGCCATTTTGCGGAGACAGGATGTGGAACAAAAAATATAAACGACAAACAAATCAATGGAATGGACCGGACCCCTTAGACCCCATTGCCGAAAAACCAGCTCAGTTTGGTCCATTTGGACAGCGGGGCTGTCGGGGGTTAAACAGAAGCCGGGGGAGGAGGGAGGAAAGGAGAGGCAACATTTTGCGGGTCGCCGGGACCCATGCACAGATAATTAGGCTTAATTAATAGCCCATTCGGAAATTATTAATTAGTTTTTATAGGCGACGGGCGCGTTTTCGTAGCCGGATATTGATTTTGTGGTGGCTTTATTAATGCTATTGGCTTAAATGTTTCTACCTCCATTAATTACGTGGCTTTTTGTGTACAATTTTCTCTGTGGGATGTGGGCTACTCTACACGGTGTCTGTCATTATTCGCGCCAGTGTGCGTGTGGCTGTCCTTGTATCTGTGTGGCTGTATCTGTGTGCGAGAGTGGTTAGTCCTGCCTGTTTGTTGTCACACTGATTGACTTTATTTGCGCATATTTTCGGGCCCTGAATTATTAACAAGGCACCGGACGGCCGACCATTTTCGGACCATTTTCCATTTTCCGCTAGGAGATGGAATGGGGATGGGGCAAAATAAATGCAAATATTTTATTAACAAAGCTTTTTACAACAACAACAACAACAACCAAATAACAAGATATACAAGTTTAAACTTAAGTTAAAAATTTCCATTTAATGCCACCCGTTTTACTACAACAATACAAACTAATTTTCACGCTCCTCTTAACCCTAGATAAATCCTTTAAATCCCTTAAAAATTCACATCAAGCCCTTGCCCCTCGTCTTTCCGGTTGGGTTTCATGATTTCATTTTTTGTGTGTGTGTTTTTTTTTTTTTTTTTTTGCGAAATTAATAAAATATATGCCAGTAATTAAGTCAAGCAGCGACTGTCAATAAAATTTGTTAATAAATAATTCAGGATACTTTGCTTTTTGCATATTTACAATTAATTTATGGGTAATCAGTATCAACAGACGCTTTCAGTAATCATTATTTACTTGTATGGCTCGGCTCGGCTCCCCTGTTCCCCTGTTCTCCTGTTCTCCGCATACTCGCACATATTTATGTGTGTTATATAATGTGGATTGCCTTTTCAGAATCCTGTAAATCGTGCAATTTGCATTTTGATTTGTGCACTGGGCTAGACGGTAAAATATTGACACAAAGTGGGCGAGTCGGGCGTAGGAGAAATGCTCGAAATTGGCAGGCAATTTGCGCATTGATTGAGTTGCATTTTATATTTATGGCGGCTTTTTTTATTCGCATACCGGATTTTAAGTTCACCGGAATCACTCTGGTCAGGTGCGGTAATGAAGGATAAGTGGCAAGTGCAACGATTAATGAATTGCTAAAATACTTACATTAAAAGCCAAGCAAGAAGTGATTAGAGTTCTTAGAAGCCAAGCCAAGTGGTTTTCACATCAATGGCACTCTGCTCGGCTTTTTATGTAAATTAAAATTGCATTTTAACAGCAAAGAATCACAGTTTTCAGTTTGACTTAAGCCCATATTAAATTTAAACACACTTCAGGGAGAAAAATTTATTAATTGATTACCAAAAAAAAAAAGAAAAAAAGAAAGGAAAAGCAAATATTTTTAATGCACTCGAGCCGAATTCTTTCATAATTATTTTCCACATCGAATATATACACTGCTTAAATATCGCCCAACTCTTTGTCTTTGCCTTTCTCTACTTTAACATTGTTAATATGTTAATTTCATTATTTTCAGCTTTTTTAATAGCATCAAGCTCTAAAGAGAAAATCACATTTGTAGCCGTTGCCGTTTTTGTGTGTTTTTTAGCCTCGGGCAGCTAGTTTTTCGGGGGGCGAAAGGGGACCATGTCTAGTCCGGCTTTTGTTGCTGATGTTGTTGTAATGCAATTAATTGTCAATTTAAATTGAAACATCAAATTTAATATAAATGCATTTTAAAATGTACAATTAAATTTATTTCACCTACGCGAGCGCATCAGCAAAAACAGCAAGAAAAATTTGTCTCCCGCAATATTAATTATTGATTTTGTTATGAATATTCTATGAATGGAGACTGGAGGGCGGATGGATATATAATAGGGAATAGAATACAAAATAATATGAAATTATAAAATATATAATGTAATATTTTAAGTACAATAACTATATCAACTTGAAAGTCCTCCATCAGTTTTAAATTTAAACTTTCCCTTAAGGGATATCAAAGCCTTCGAATCTTGCCTTAACACCATCTCACCCAGCCTAGTATTTGAGCTGTCAAAATTGGTTTATATTCGCTTCGTTAAATGCATTAAATTTATGTGACTGCGTAGTTTTTCATTTAAATCATAATTCGCATGCCAGCCTCTGATTTAAAAGCACTTTTTTAGGCGTTGACTTTTTTCACCCCTTCTGCCGCTTTTCCTCGGTTGCGTGTGGGTGTGCTTGTGTTTGACCAACGTTTATTTGTTTGTATAGTAAACTTTGGTTAAATAAAGTGGCCAACAGTTTAACAGCAACAATAACAACGAACCCACTTAGCCCAGAAAAAAAGCCTATATGGCAAGGTGACCCGCAATTTTACCACATTCAAATGGTTGTCCAGCGGCAATAATACGAAAAAAAAAAAAGTATGACAGAGCCAGTTTTTAAAGTTATTTTTTATCTCATTAATAGGCGACATATACGTTGCCATTTTTGTCCGTCACTTCGTGTATTTGCTGGCCAATAAAATTGTAAAATAATTAATTAGTGTCTTGGCTGGTTGAGAGGAAAAGGCTGACTTGAAATATTGCAGGAGAGAGAGAGGACTTTCCGAATGAGATTTGAGATTTGAGATTTCTATTGTTACTTAACCGCGTTTCTAAAGCTGCTTAAACAAATTGGAAATGGGATTTCCTTTTAAGAATATTTATTTATCATTTTTCCCCTCTAAAAAGTCTCCTATGTCAGCGACCTTATGGCTGTGGTTAAAGTACAAAAACAAACTAAAATTATTTAATAAATTTGATTAAGGATTAAGGATTAAGGATTACTTACTCTGACAATTGCCAATGGGCGGCATCCGGAAGCCGGAAAGTGGATCCGTGGAGAAGTGGAAGGGTCGTTGGCCAAAAGCGAAGTGGAACTGCTGTTGCTGTCCTAAAAGGGATAACACTAAGTTTTTTTCAGTTATATTTTTCTGTCCTTAACTAAATGGTTTCATTGCACTAGAACAGTGATCGATGGCACATTGCATAGACTTTTTGAGCAGTGTACTAAGTTCTTTTCTATTAAAAGCAATTATGTTTGTATTTTAAGGATAATTTTTAGCATATTTAAACCAAAAAGTCTTCAATTTACGATCGATCACTGTACTATTTAAGTGTCTTTGTGTAAATGACTGTAATCGTGTCTCTCTGTCTTAGTGAAAACTTGAATGGCAAACAGTAGATGAGTGACATTTTGTTGCTTTCGAATCACTTAAGATGTAAAGACGGGCTCTTCCCCCCGCCCAAGTTCCAAGACCACCAACAACGAACTATCGACAATGGATTTTGTGTGTATGTGAAAGTGAAATGACAATGGCCCAAAAAAGTTTCTGCCAACCGGCGACACTTTCAGCTAAATTTTTGGCCCGCACTAAAATCCTGCGGCGGTTGCAGTTATCTGCCAGCTTGTATTCATTATAAAATAATAACCTTTTGTCTGCAGCTTAAAGCTCCCCGTGTGCCGCCCTCTCCACCACCCCTTTCTCTCTTTTGGACCCTGTCTGGCGTTCGGGCATATAAATCATTTCATGGATTTGAATTCGGACCGAAGCCAGATTACACAGACCAGCAAAACTTTACGGCTCCACCTCTCTCGTATTGCCCGCTTGCCTCTGTCTGAATCCTGGAACATATGCAAAGTAAAATGTATTTGCATCCTTATAAATATGTAACTGGCAGGCAGGCGGCAGGCAGGCAGAGTGTGTGATAGAGCTGTCTAATGAATATTCCTTCAAGATATTCGGCATTCTGAAGTGAAGTGAAATGAAGTGAAGTATTAGCAAGGAAGTGTCCTTGCTGCATCTGCAAAATCCCCAGCAAGGACTTCGGCAGAGTGGGATTGTAATATTTCGGAAGTGTTCTTAAGTTTTCTTCTTTCAGTGATGAGCTTTCAGCTTTTTGTTTAAGGAATCTAAGGGTTATAAAATGTTTATAGATCTTTCTTTTTTGATATTTTAACGGTGAAACTTTAACATTTTAGGCAACTCTGTAATACAGTTTGCATTTCAGCTTATGAAACCTGAAAAATGTCCAAAAAAGGTAAACATTTTGGTTTATAAAAGTTTTATAACAAACACTAAAGATTTCTTAGTACTTCTAATGGTAAAAACTAACCGCATTTCAAGCATATTTCTCTCAAAAAATGAAGTTAAATGTCCAAGAACTTAACTTCCATTTCAGCCAACTTCCCCCAGCACTGACATTAATGAAATCCGAATGCCTGGACCCCGAAACTCCTTCCAGTCCTGGCAAAAATCTATCTCGTCTGCATCTCTGAGAGCTGCCTGCTGCTGCTGTAGAGCAATTTATCTATTTGGCAACTAATAAATTGTTATGCATTGTCCTGCAAATGAAATAGCCGAGAACCAAAGGGCTTCTGGTCTTGGAAACTGGGAGGGAAGCAACCCATCCTGCTCTAGATTTAGCATAGAATATAGACTATACTTACTTGTCTTGGAACGGGGTTCGCGTGGCCCATCGACAGTCACTTTGATCGCCTTGTTGTAGGTGGCTATGTGCGGTGGATTCGTTGACACGGTGATGGTTAGCGTGAAGCTTTTCCCTGCAAAGTGGAAAAACAAGGAAAATGAAATAAACAAATTTATGAGATTTTCTCAGCCTAATGTCTGCCAGTCATGCAAATCAATAAACATGTTTTTTTGGGGTTTTCTTTCGTTGTTTTTTGGGGGTATTGTCACATCGTAAATGTGTTGGCCATAAAAATATAATGGTATAGGAAGGGAGGAGGCTGAACTACTTTTGCAAAAGGAAAACATTTTGTTAATCGATTTCTATGGTTTCTATTTTTGTTACGCGATCTTAAAGTTAACTTTTAAGCATTTATTTCAAGTTCTGAATAGTCTTAAGTCTTCCCTGTGACATCCCTTGTTCAGATTCCCATTCACCTTCCGTTTCTCGAAATAAAGAATTAATTACAATTTAAACTGATTTAGTCTGCAGCCTCCCCCCCGAAAGAACCCTTCACATATGCCTCGTTCGCGCCCCAAGATTTATTTCGTTTGCGCCGCAGTTTTCTTTTAATTAACTTGTTTCAGCCAGTCATTGTCAAGTGTTGCCAAGGCCTTTTTGTCCGCAGCTCCTGCCATTTTTTGTCGCCCGGGATTCAATTAAAAGCATTTCAGGCTCCTTGAGCCGCGCCGCCTTCCTGCCTGTGTCTTCCTGCCTGTCTTGTCTATGACAACGCGGCGTATGTGCGACTTTCGTGGGGGGGGGCTGGAGGTTTGCTTTTTAAGTTGACAAACAAAGCGTAAATCATTTCGGCACATACAAATAAACCGCCGACGCCCCCAAACTCCATAACAGATATATATATATATGCGCTATGTATCAAGGCAGACGGAGAGGCTTACACATGTCCTGGGCACACTCCACTGAACCAGGACAATATCTTCCTCTCGACTTGCTTAAAAAATGAAGTCTCAAGTGGCAACCCGAAGATGGGAAAACACTTTTGTGTTCATTTGCCATCAAGTGCAGTTCATTGTTGGGCAATTTTTTGACACTTTTCGTGGTGTTTTCCTGGGCGAGAAGTGGGTTTGCCGGAAAAGTTCTGAGATTGCCAATGGATAATCGATCATTAAAGCGAGTAATTTGGGGGCGAATGGAGAGGGTGTAGTTTTTTTTGACCATGGGAAAAGCCAACTGCGGGATTTTTTAGATGCCTTTCTTTATATTTGTAGTTTAGATTATCTTATTAACTGTACTTTCTTCGCTGATTAAACTCTATTTTCTTAGCAGACTATCTGAAAATCTTCAAGTAACTTCGCATTTCAAGACTTTTAATGTTTACAGAATTTTAGGGGAAAATTCAACCCTTTTTCGAGGGGCAGGCAATTCAATTATAATCAGAGCACGCCGCCTTTGACCCAATTGATTGATAATCCCACAATAATTCCCACCCATCCGACCCAAAAGGCATTCATCTTAATCTCCGCCGAAAGTGCGACAAATGGGAATGTCAACACTTGAGGAGCAAAACATTTCCGTGTGGGTGTGGCGGCATTTAAAATCAAATCCTGTTGACAAATAACCTGAAATCCTAGCTGGCAAATCCCCGGCAATTTACCGTTGCACAGGCGTCATAAATCAATTTGGGGGTAATGAAAGCACACACACACACACACACAAACACAACCACACTCGTTCACTCCGCCCAAGGTACACAGATGCAAACGCACACACAAAGACGTTTGTCAATAGTCGAAGAAAAGGAAATGTATATTATTTAAAAGGATAATGGACAGGGAGACGTTCTCTGACACAAAAATTATATTTTAAAGCAGATTTTATAGATTTGAAAAAACATAAAAAAAGAAGTTTTATAATTTTATACCCCTAAAATTTGTAATATTCAGCTTAGATTGGGAAATAAAAGAATCATAAAAGGTTGAGCCTCTTTGTCTGAGATTTGGTAAGTTTTTCCCGCCCAAGTAGCTTTCCTCTAAGTCTTTCTTCCACTTCACTTCTTGGCCAAAAAATGGCTAAGCCCTTGAAAGCCCCGAAAGCCCGCCAGTAAGTCGCTCCAACACCAAAATAAAAACATTTTGCGGCTTCTTTGGTTTTCATCTTTTTTGTTTGCTTATTTTGATTGCTTGTTGATTTCTTGTTTGTGTTTACCTGAGGGTGGCCCTCTGCTCGAATGATTGATTGCAGGTGTGTGAAGTCTCATATAAGGAAAGGCCATATAAGGAAACAGGGTTATGTCTTATAGGGGAGGGGCGAAAATAAAATATATTTGTATTAGGGAGGATTAAAACCCGAAGAATTATTAAAAAATGTTGTGAAAGAAATATACCAATGGGAACTTATGTAAATTTTACAAATTTCAAGTTCGACTTTTTGTCATTCATTCAGAATGTCTCTAGAAAGGTTTCCATTACGAACATTCTGAGAGGTTTCACTTTTATCATTCGATCTGTTACTTTGCTAACCCATTTCCAACATTGATGACACGTGCACGTGTTTTACTCGCCATGTTAAGCCTTATTACCTTAACTTCTCAATAAAATATTATTGAAAAAGGTTTACTATATAGGTTTACCCCCAAACCAATTACAGTTTTTCCAAATTTTGTGGATAGAAGACTAGGCATCCCCATAGTACTCAAACTTTATACCAACTTTCTGGCTCTTACAGTTTCAGAGACCTAATAGCTCATGCGAACGGATGGGCAGACCTACAGATAAACAGACATGTCTAAACCTACTCAGCTATTGATCCTGATTAAGAACATATAATATATACCTTACAGTACCGAAGTCACTTCCTCCTCCCCGTTACATACTTCCCAACGAAACGGTATACCCCTTTACCCTTCCCCGTAGAGGGCATAATTATTGTTATATTTCGAAATAGTTTTCAGCACTTTGTAAGCGCATCGGAAATGGCCGTATGGGCCAAGTTTAATAGGTTTAATTGCATTTGGGCCCTGGCCTGGCTGCCTTTTTCCCGGTTCTAAGTTGTATTAAATCTGCACCTCACCCATGGGGCGTATGAGTGATTTACATTTCATTCGCCACCGTGGCCGTTGACGCCATTTTGTTTCGCTGCCAGTTTGCCGCTGCTTCTGTCTAATTACAATAACAAATGCATAGGCCATAGGTAGTTCGTCAGACCCCTCCACCATCCCCTCTTTTCAACGCCCCTTGCCCTCACGCCCTCACGCCCTCACGCCCTCACGCCCCTGTCATGCAATTTAATTACCCGGCCATCGATTTATTTGGCCCAACGCTAGGCTACACTTTTAATTAGCAAAGTGCCATGCACATGCACGCATGACGATGATGATGATGATGACGACAACGACGATGATGTTGATTGGAGGGGGTTAACACAGCGGACTTAAGGGGGGGCTTAAAGGGGTTAAAGTCGGTGCCAGTTTCCGCCAGTTACGAGAATAAAACACCCAGCCCCCTTTACCGTTCCGTTGTTCTTGGCCAGGAAAAAAGGCAAACCCTTAATCGAGCGCCATCCCCTTTGAGGTTTTTATTTACACAATTCTCGAGCCATTTAATACGGCCAAAAACAGCCGCAAAATGAACTGAGCCAAGAACTCCAGAAATCCCAAACCTCTTCACCTCCCGCCAAAGCAAAGATAAACATTCCCCAAAATCTTGGGGACAAAAGCGACAACAACCCCTGAAGCAAGGAGAATAAACCAAAAAAAAATATCCCCCTCAAAGATAAATGCCTAGCAGAAGTCGAGGCGTTAAAAAGGCAAAGAAAAAAGGCAACTTTCTGGCAGCAACTGACACCTTGCCCTGTGAAAAGGACACGCCTGTCTGTGGAAAAGGAAAAACAAGGAAATCCTCCGGAGCGGGGGAAGTCATGCCAAATTGTGCACAATTTGCTTTTGGCCTGCCTTCTGTTCTTTTCAATTTTTATCCCCACTTCCTCGATTGGGCTTTGTTTCTCGCCCGAACTTTGGTAATTGTGCGAGCCGAGGACGGAGATTTTCCCAGAGGCCTTGGGAAAGTGTCGGGCCAAGCAACAGGCTGACAATTGTCAACATTTTCAGTTATCATAATTTGAGTGCATGAGGCATGAGGCTTTTGATGGGTTAAATGAAAAATGACGGACACAAAGAGAGGGCTAAGTAGCAAGAACAAGCCTTGACATTTGTTTTCCTAAGTGGATAAGTTTGAAGTGAGAAGATTTCCCTTGCCTGCAGATGGATCTAAACTTAAAGTGCCTTGACAAACTGGTTAAAGAAAATCAGCGCGGAAAACGCATGTACGGCTTTCAATCTGCATTCCGCAGGCGGCCCAAATGAATGGGAAATTCCCAATTAAGGCGGCGCAAGGCAGGAAAACGCAGGGGCGGGAAATGTGCAGCGGGAAATGTTAAAGTGAAAGGCGAAAGGAAAGATGGAGCAGGAAACGACAGGGAATGGTAGACGAGAACGAGGACGCGGACACGCATCCATTTGGCATTGGCCGAATGATGACAATGAATGAATCCTCGGCGAGACACAGACACGCCCCCATACCATCGCCGCCGCCCCCAAAAACCGCTTATGTCCCCCTTTCGCTGGTCGAGGCTTTGGTTTTTGCGGTTCCACCGCAGCGGATGCGTAACGGCCGCACCCCCCACCCCCCTTTTTACAGACCAGGCCAAAATGACCAGCGGAATTGGGCTTAGTCCTTCCACGGCCGCAGAAAAACCTGCACCCAGGGCGAAAATCTTTTTTGGCCAGTCTTTGCTGATTGAATTATGGCTTGTGTGATTGATGGCAGGCCGTTGATTTTTATCGTGGCATGAGGCCAGCACTAAGAGCCTTTCTTTAATGATCATTTAAGGGGATTGCGATTAACAAAAATGTTCTTAAAAGGTTTCAGATTTAGCCATTAAATGTACAAAACTTAACTTAACTTAATAAGTTGAAAATAATTTAGCCCCCCCTTTAAGCACCCTTAAAAAGAACTCCCCATTTATGTCTGACAACCATGTCCGCCAGTTAACTTCACTTCCGTTTCGACAGTTTATTAAACACTTCAAGACAAAAAGCCCACACAAATGCTGACAGCAAAAAACGGCAAAACCTACCGAGTAATCCGCTTCTATTCGGTGAATGGAAGCGATGACGATGATGATGGTTACTGCTGATGAACTGCTGACAATTTGTGCAGCGCTTAACAAGCGGTTGAAAGGATACAAAAGGATTCGACTGGGCACCAAAAAAATGAACCGAAAAAAGGATGACAGCAATGCAAAAAGTTCCCCCCTTCAAAATAATACAAAGGCCAAACGGCCAAAGGGCTAAAGGGCTAAAGGGAACACGAGAAGAGCTGGCAAAACTTTTGGGCGATAATTGAACAAATTGTTTCGAGTGCAGTCGACGGTGTGAAAGTGGGAGGTCGTTGGGGCTTTTCAAGGGCCAATAAGAGGCGCCACTTGCCGGAGAAACTTTTAAGGACTGAGATTAACTGAAGATGGCCAGGGTCTCGCCGGGAATTCGACTTGATCGGGGTAAATATAAGACTACTTTTCCTAATTCAGAGTGTTTTACCTAAGCAACTTACAACTTTCTTTATGTTAACTAATATCTTTATCTTCGGAAAGCTGATTTTTATGCAAGTCAAGTAGTGCCTATCTAGGTCTGAACTCACCTCTGCCGCTCCTTCCAACGAACCGTAGATCATTGAACTTGGCCACCTGGTTCTTCATCACCGCCGTGCAGTTGCGCAGCTCCGCACAGTAGTTCTCATCGTTGCCCGCCCGCACGGTGACCATCGTTCCGTCCATGATGTCGCCCAGCGAGACGACCTTGAAGGCCACCGGCAGCGTCTTGTTGCTACGCCAGTGCGGCGGCAGGACTGTGCAGACGAAGAGCGGACTGCTGGTGCGGATCAGCTCGCCCGGATGTTCGGTGAGGAAGTCGCCCAGCGTTCGCTCAGCCAATATGTCAGAGGTCATCTTTGTGTATGCCTCATTTAAGAGTTGCGCGGGCGTTGGCGGTGTATTTTGCTCTGTGTTGTTGCTGTTGTTGTTGCCGCTGCTGTTGTTGTTGTTGCCGCTTGTGTTGTTGCTGCTGCCATTTGTGTTGCTTGAGTTGTTGTTGTTGTTGTTGCTGCTGGTGTTGTTGTTGTTGTTGTTGGTTGTGTTGTTGTTATTGTTATTGGCATTAGATGCCGTCGAATTGCTCGATGTGGTAGTTAAATGCATTTTGTAATTATTGCTATTGGCGCTGTAGTTGTGATAGTGTTGTTGTTGTTGTTGTTGTTGTTGTTGCTGATGTTGCAACAGTTGATGCTGTTGCTGCTGCTGCTGTTGTTGTTGTTGCAGATGAAGTTGTTGTTGCTCCTGCTGTGGCTGCTGCTCGAACTGCTCCAGTTGCCCTTGAGCGTGAGCCTGCACTTTTTTTAGCCGCACAATTTTGTCGTCCTTTAATCGCACCGCCTTGGAAAACAATCAAAAATCAGTTTGTACCCACAGCAGTACCAAATATCCTGTAAGCACAAATATTTAAAAACAAATTAGATACTTAAATCATTAATATTCGTAATTTTAAAGAACTTAAATTGTTATCTTATCTTATCTTTATATTAAAACAAAAACACCTTTAGAAGGGGTCACATAGGGAAAACCCCCATTAAATAAGAAACATTTTGAGCTTAAAAATTCCACTTAAATTCCAGCAAACTTGAGAAAGTATTCCTTTACGAACTGAATCACCCACTATCAAGTCCAGGCACCCGATTAGGTCATCAATCTGCTCCAGCTGAGGGCGGTAACTTCAATGGCAACCTTGCTCCGGCGACACCATAAAATTTCCCATTTGGCCTGGGCCTGTTAATGTCTTTAAATCACGGCCCCAAAATGGCATATTACATGGGTCCACCGAAATGGGGTGCAGTGAAATGCAGGACTGCAGTATGGCAGTATGGCAGGATGCAGGCATGTCCATGGGCATGGCCACCATAAACACAAATCAATTGTCAACCACTCGACGGGGGAAGGACTTCAGACGACTGGCAGGACTCGTATTGGTAGGGATTGGGGATGGTGATGTGAATGTGAATGTGAATGTGAACTCACATCCCAGCGGAACGCAATTTGCGTTGCACTTTTCAATTTCCGGCAAAGGACTTCATCGCCACCACTCTCGACGGCCATGCAACACTATCCAAATCTAGTCGCTGCTGTGCGGCATGTGCGAGGTATCCAGGACGATGGCTGGAGTATGGAGGACAGAGGACGAAGGACGAAGGACCCTGCACTCGTCACCGTAACCAGTGTCAAAATGATTGTGGACTCACGGGTGAGAATTTGTGGTTTGATACTTGCATATTTTGTCACTTGTCGACATTCGTGCAGCTTCCAAATATCACAAGGATCAGGGCCATATCCAGGATACAGACCCCTTTCAAAATAACCTAGTTCACCTGACTAGTTTTTTTTTTTAACATTTTTGTTCTAAGCAATTATTATTCAACTACTTTGATATTGTTACGGAATATTTAGTAGGGTAACTTGGTTTTTCTTTGACTTTTTCCGCACTTTTCAGCGATAGAATCTTAACAAAATGAGTCACAAAGCATTTGAAATCTAATGGAATGGACTTTCTCATACGTTATCCAGACCTTCTTTATAAAACATCGAATTTAAGTAAATTAAACAAATGTTATTCAAATAAGAGCTCCTTATAACATTTTCTAGGATGCGCTGAAACCCTTCACCAAAATCCGATACATTTTTACATTCTTAGGATAAAATTTGTAAGAAAATTAATACAGCGCCAAGCTGCCTGGGAAGAATGCCATCTGTACAGACTTCCTTTCCTCAGTTACCGTGATTCTTAACCACGATAACCATTCTCATTATCCACTTCCCAAAAATCAAACTTATCTGGATCCCCAGTCACACGGGCATTGCAGGTAACGAAAAAGCTGACTTTGCAGCAAAACACGCTGCCAAATTCCCCTTAACCTACACCCCTAACCTAAGCCCCAGTGATACATCCCGTTTCTTAAAATCTCTCCTACATGCAAAACAAACACAACTGCGTACCTTCGTTTGGTATCAAGAAATACTCAAGTTATCAACGTTTACCCAGCCCCTCAAAAACTCCCTCCTAAACAGAAGAGAACAAACCATCATCACCCGCCTCAGACTAGGACACTCATTCTTAACAAACGCCCACTACCTCGACAGAACAAGGAACAACGTGTGCCCATTATGCAACATCTCCCAGATTGACATCTACCACATTATTTGCTCCTGCCCCTCCCTTTCCACGCAAAGATCCTTATTCCTCAATAATCCCGATCCAATTACCACGATAGCTAACCCCAGAGATACAAACTCTTTAAACATCCTCAAATTCCTAAACAACTCCCAAATCACCTCCCAAATCTAACTAAATCAAAGTTTTTGTAAATAAAATGTAAAAAGTAATCCCTAGTAAGATCTTTTATATACTCATAAGCCAAACATTCACATTCAACATCCATATTCTAACTTAAGCCGAGCTGAAGGCCCTAGCTGCTAGCTGCTATTGCTCCTAGCCTAAGAGTTAGCTCTTAGTTTTAACTAATTGTTAGCCTTAGATAAATAAATAAATAAATAAAATAAATTAATACAAAATTTCCTGAAAAAAATGTTTAAAATTTTCTTAAATGTATGAGTTTGACCCTCCTTAAGAGGGGAATATCTGTGGACTTAACCATCTTGAAAATATGACAATCTGCCATGAAATAATAGGTTAATAGGAAATAATCCAATATCGATGGTTTTTGTGTCAATCAGACTGGTTTCTATTGAAATCAAAACTGACATTTTTTACAGATTTTATAAACA
The DNA here is from genome assembly GCF_018153835.1 of Drosophila eugracilis. Classification (NCBI taxonomy): domain Eukaryota; kingdom Metazoa; phylum Arthropoda; class Insecta; order Diptera; family Drosophilidae; genus Drosophila; species Drosophila eugracilis. The sequence continues at coordinate 1,636,696 of NW_024573535.1, forward strand.
TTTTTAGCTCTACTTTGTTGAAAAAATCTAAAAATTTTCCTACTCAAATTTAATTCAGAGAACTGATCGAAATGTATGAAAAAACTTCCATTAGATGGTTAATATAAACAGAAGAGCAGATCAATATTCTGTAAATTAAATCCATCAACTGGACTTTATTTCCAGTGTGAGACCCCATCGCGTGAGACCCGCATGGTCCTCTTCCCCACAATCCCCCCACATTGCTGACCGATAAAAATTACTTAAAAATGCCACAGCTCATGGGTTGACTTTTGGCCAACGAACAAAAAGGAAAAAAATGAACGCTGAACAGAAGAAAAGGCACGAAAAAATACTGTACACAAAATAACCGTCGACTGTCACACAAAGGGAAATGGTGGAAAATCTAGGGAAGTGGGAAAACGGGAAAATGGGAAAATGGGGCTGGGGGTTAACAAGCAGCAACGGCAACAACAACAAGGAGGCGCGATGCCAAAGAGGAAATCGCGGCAGAAATCCAACGGAAGCCAAACGTGTCGTCACGAGTCCAGACAACACACCAACACACACACACACACACTGGAAAATGGGCGGAGAAAAGCGCGGAAAATGCAAAAGCGGCATGGGTTAATGGTGCTTGTTTCAGTTCCAACGTCATTTGCCTTTCATTTCGTTGGCCTGCCTTTTATTGTAAATTTACTTTATAAAGGTTATTACCGAGCTCGAGATAAAAAACGAGAAGGAGCCAAGAAAAAACGGGAGGAAGTAGGTGAGATAAGCGGCAAAAGGGGGTTAAAACTGGGCCAGACCGGACTCTCAAATTAAGTTGAGGAGCCAGCTGTGGCGGGTTAATCGATGCCCTTTACTTTGCCACTTCGAGAAGCTTGCAGAAAGGCGGTTCCTTTGGTTTAAGTTTATAAAAAAAAGTAAGGAAAAACTTTTTAAACAAAAGAAAATGCAGAAGTGAAAGTCTTATTCAGTTTTGCTTTTATCTTAATGTACTAACATATATGATAATCTTATCATATTTAACCTTTTCTATCAACTTATAGAAAACTTTCAAGATTACAGGGTATTCGACAGCAGTGGCAGCTCAAGTGGAAAATATTGACGGCCAGAGAGGAGTGAAAAAATCAGCGACAAGTGCTCGACAAACGCGCCATAATCCGCGCTCGCCGTCACCGAAAGGTTGGCAGAACTGGCAGGACTCACAGGACTCACAGGACATGGACACGCGCGGTTTGTCACCTCGTTGTTGTTGTTGGAGAGATACACTTTTTTTTTTTTTGTGCTCACTACTATTGCTGCAGACTGAGAGCGGACGACGGAGGGGCTAAATCAAAATTCATGGTTGCTGTTAAAACCGGGTATCAATAGACGGGCGAGGACCCCTGGGTTACACGCAAGTTTAACCCTTTGATGGCTCGCGTTCACCCGTTGGACCCATTAACCACCCTGGGCACCCTGAACACCCTGAACACCCTGAACACCCTGGCCACCCATCACCCAGCCGACACATGTACGACATGTAAATTGTTTCAATTTGCGGCATTTGCCGTAAAGCTGCGCAATTTTCGACATGCCATGGATACCCATGGACCTGTCCATCCAGCAACAAACCCATTTTGTGTGCGTGAGTGGGTGGCTTTGACCATTTTTTGTATTTGCCATCCCACACCTCGCCTCTCCCCAAACGTTCAGTTTTTTCCACCCATAGTTTGCCACGTCCATCTGTTGGACTCCCATGGCGGAATGCCAGCGGAAGGGGCAGCAAAAAATGGCAAACCCAAATACTAAACTTGTTAAATGTTATAGCTATATATGTATGCTCAGATATATATATGTATATATAGATCGGGTGGTGTGCAGATGGGCTACTGGCGCTGCTACTTTGATGTAGTTAAATTTTAATTGGACTTTGGGTTTTTGCTGCCCCGTCTGTGGTATTTTAGCCAGCAGCAACAGCAGCATCAGCAGCAGCAACAATGTCAAGCATGTGTGTGTTAGTTGTTATTATGGCATTCGAATATTTCGCATGCTAAGTCCACAAAAAAGCTTCTGATCCGGCTAATAGGGGTTAAGAAAAGTCAATGGAATCTTTGGGGGACTTTTGCAAATGGGCTTAAAGAAGTGAGTGATTAGCCAAGGGCCTGTAGTTTCATCTTTCAAAAGCAAGATCTATCCAATCTCTGATTTAGCAACCATAATTCAGCTGGAAAGTAAGCCGCAAACACCTGTCTAATAAGAGCCTAGCTTACAAAGAGACCTACAGAGAGAGTGGCCAATAAATCCCCGTTTTAATTTCCCCACCTCACCAATCAATTTATCTTTTCCACTCGGTGCCAGCAGCAGCAGCAGCAGCAGCAGAGGGAACAGCAGAGGAAACAGCAGGGAACATGGCCAGAAATTAACAACATTTGCTAACTGAGAACAAATTAAGTCATACATTGTTTATAAGTGCTCAAAGTGCGGCACCACAGAAGCCCCAGGATTCGGGAATCTCGACTTCGGGTGTCTGTGTGTTCGCTTTAATGCCTAAATCAACTAAATTTGCGGGCAGCAAACTTATTTCCGGCATGCCCAGAACACTTACCCCAAACAAACCAGTCGCACCCAGACCCGGACCCGGACCCGGACCCGGAATCAAGAGTCCAAGAAGGAGTGGACACCAAAATTCAACCATAAATTGATGCAGTAACACGCCCTCCAGACCTCCACAGAACTCCACTCGGAGAACTGCAGTTCCCAGCCAAACAACAACTACAGCAGCAGTCAAACAAAAGAAAAAAAAAAAAGGAAAAAAAAAAGCAAAGGCTGCAGTCTTGCTGCAATCCAATGCAGTGCAATGCAATCCTTTCGTCCTGTTGGATCCTGTCCGTCCCAAGCCCCAAAAAGCGAGCAACCAACAATGCCAAGTTTTCGGTCAACTTTCGGCCAAAACAATGCCCAATCCTGTGTGTTAACCCCTTCCCCCTACCTTAACCCATGTCCGCAAAGGCCCCCCCCCTTCACACCGAAAAAACACACACGGGCCACGCATCTTGTGCTCGTCCTTGGTCCTGGCTCCTCACTTTTTCAGTGCGTGTGCACTGAGAGAAATTGACGGTTAAGGGATTCCAATCGAGAAACGATACAGTAATAGGCGCCCTGTTATTTCTGGCAGTGCAAGTGTGCAGGCTCCGGGTCCTTGCATCCTGCGAGTGCATCCTGCAACTGCAGCTGCAACTGGAGATGGAGAACTGGTGATGGCGATGGCGATGGTAATGGAGATACAGATGCAGGAGGAGATGGATGCAGAAACAGAGACAGAGACAGAGACGGAGCTGGAGCTGGAGAGCCTGGGACTTTCTCTGGTCAATTCGCGGTTTTGCTTGTCACTTAGCCGACGGCCGGCGGCGCAGCGTTGGCCATTTGATAAACGACAAACGACGAGGAGACGACAAGGACATTTCCCAGGGAAAAGCGGAAAAGCGGAGTGGGTGTCCTTTTGAGGCGACAATGTGACGACATTTGAGCCCAAACGCAAGGGGCGCTGCTAACGGAGTGATACTGTACTGCGGCCAGGGCGAACAGTACAGGGGGCACTCGACTGCCCAGCACCGCATTGAATTATCCCACCGAGGTGCGTGGCAGTTTGTCAGCCTGGGGTTAAACTTGCCCCGGGGCCAGGATTAAGTCGTGAATTTGCTTGGTGAGTTAGTAAGTTAGTTAGGACCCAGGAATGTTAGTGGTACTTTAAGGTGATGTTGGGAGCCAAGAAGCACAAATTCTAAAAGTAATAATAATTATATCAAACAGAGTTTATTAGGATTTTGGTATCTTCCTGGGAAAACTGATAACAAACTTATAATTTCATTGATTAGGAAACTAGAACTTAAAGACGGTAACTCAAGGTGTTTAGCTCATCAGGTCTTTAGTTAATACCTTAAGATATTTAGAATGCAATTAAGTTGTTTCCTAGGGTATTGTGAATTCGCCTTGGGATATCCAAGAGCTTCCTATGACTCCTGCTCTCCATTTGCGGACGTCTGCCTGTGTGTTATGCTTAAGCTTTAAGTGGCGTAATAAGTCCAGATTGCAGCCTGTTCTGGCCGTTGTCCTGAGGTCCCCGGGTCCTCAACTCAACATCCTTGGCCTGCCGGTTGTCCTTGTTTGTTTGCCTGTGCCCGCAGAGCTGGCCGTTGGCTTTTGCTTTTAAGCCAGAAAGGACTAGGCCCGAAAATGGGTGGCCAGAAACTGTTGGAGGCGTTTAACATTTTTGAGGCTTGATTGGATTTGGCACTGGCCTGTGCGTAAAGTGAAAAATTGCATTTTGAGCAGCTGCTGATGCTGCTGCTGCTGTAGTTGCACTTGCAACATGCAGCAAGTGTTGCAAGTTGCTGGCGCTTTTGCTTTTGTTTTTATTGTTGATGAAGTCGGCTTTGGTTTTGGTTTCATTTGGTTTTGCTGGTCAGCCCCGGCTGCGGCTGTCTGTTATTTTGAAATACTCGTTGAGTGGCTCGTTTGCGGTGAAATGCATGTGGCCACGCCCCCCCATTACACCCGAGCCCCCACCCTGGCCGCCTATTTTCACTATTTCCAACACCCCCAAAGAGTTAACACAATTGTTTTTGTACTCATCCTTCGATTTTCTTGGGCACTTTAAGCCGCTTTAAGTCGCCGTCAGCGGACCTTCGGTCACGCTTTATTCGGCACCGCCTTAAGTGCAATATTGCATTTCAACGGCAATTAAAATGCATTTTCCGGTTACTTGACACATAACATAATTTGCATTTCCGTAGGCATGCATTTAACCCCTCGTTGCCGCCCGGGGCGTTAGATTGTTTAAATGCAGAACCGATGCCAGGGGCAGATATTGTAATTGCAAAACAGCAGCAGCAGGAGCAGCAGCAGCAGTAACCGCAGACGCAGCCTCATCGACCATCACCCTAGCAACTTGCAACATGCAACATACAACTTGCAAGGCTGCCAGCCGGATGACGTTCCCCATCCACCATCCTCTTGTCCTCCTGTCTGAGTGTCACCTTCAGACAACACTGTCCATCCGGCGATTCTCCAATTCGATTGTCAGCTCTGTCAGAAATTGTCATCGCATTGCCCAGGATTTTTAAGAATTTCATCGTGATCATAAATTATTTTAAAATATTTTTTTATTCCAAAAATATTATCCCGAATGGTTTTTATTATTCTTATTAGCAAACTTGGAAATTTATTTTCCCAAAAATATATCATCTTATTTCTTGAGTTAGGTTTCCAACCGGTCAAGATCAGATCATTCAAATGCTGCTCTTAAAATGTTTGAATTTATTAAATGCTTTAAAACAATATTTAAATAATAAAAAAAAGACTAAAAAGTTTTTATCAGAATGATAGCTCAGCTGGGTTACATCTCTATAAATGATATATCGATATATCGCCGCACTAATACTCAAGTCAACTCACCGAAAGAACTAATGTCAGCTTGAAATCTGTCTGAAAATTGCACTTTCACTATTCATTTGGCATTCATCCTTATAAGTCAGAAGAAAAAATTTTTAGAATGAATAACCAGTCTGAAAATAAGGGTTCGGGGTCTCCAGTGGCCGAGGGTGCCTCCACATTGTCGAATGACTTGATTGTTACCGCTCCCTCTGGTGACCACGTGGCAGGAACTTCCTCACATGGACGCATTAGCCTTGGAGGATCTGGTGATCAGGCTGAAGACCCTAAGCCTCATATCACTGAGTTGTTTGAGACTATTGAATGTGAGTCAACGGTTTTTTTCCATAAAGATGATGTATCTAACGGTGGAGATTCCAAAGATGTTCCACCTAAGTTGCACAACAATGCTAATGTTGAGACCTCCAAAGACGTTGTTCCTAAGAGTACAGTTTTTTTGTTTACAGATGATGATTCTACCGACGATGATGATTTTATAGATGTTCCGAAGACTGCTGATCCTAAGACTAGTAAATCTGAAGGTGTCGATCCCGAAGCAGGGAAATCTACTGGGAATAGGGCTTGCCGCAGAGCACACTCCGAAGATGGACATTACAATCCGTACTCCGTGAAGAGGGCCTGTCAAGTTCTCTCACCTGAAGCTTTTGAACAGCTTTTGAGGTGCCTAGTATATACTCCTGAGAAAGAAGAGGATGCTCAAGAAGAAACCGATGCAAATCGCGGTGCTGAAGTTGACAATAAGGAGAATGCTCCCCCGACTGAAGTCGAGCAACGCGAGGAAGATGAAGTCGGTGAGGACCAGAAGAAGAGTGATTAACGTGAGCCCTAAAAACCCGATTAAGGGGTTCGAAACCAACTATGAACACCTACGAATATTAAATTGAACACAAATTTAATATAATATAGTTGGTTCCGAATAATTCAAAAACATACAAAATAAATATAAAATATTCACATATTATGACCGTGTACCGAGCTAAAGAGGAGAATGATCTAGCCGGTGAATGAGTTCCAATTCATATCCAAAATATGTAAAATAAAAATAAAGAAAAATTTGAACCTAAAATGTTTCAATTTTTATTCATTTAAAATCAATATAAAAGTTCTCTTGCCGGCTGGCTAGTGAAATATGTTAACGCCAATGTATGGCATGTTTCACATTCAACAAACGTAAAAGCTTTATTAAAATATTGTTGGTAAAATATCGATTACAATGTTGATATCAAACTTACAACTCTGCTGAGTTAGTCCTTTAACAGCGATATATCGATATATCACCGGAAAATAATGTCATATCTGCCTGAAAAGTGCAGACTCACTATATATTCGGAATTCATTCTTATAGGACATAAAAACGAATTTCAGGATGAATAATAAGTGTGAAAATAATGATTCGGGATCTCTAGTGCCCGAGGATGCCTCCGAATTAGTAGAAAGTTCCTCACATGGACGCATTAGCCCTGGAGGATCTGGTGGTCAGACGGAAGACCCTAAGCTTCACGACCCTGAGACCAACGACACCAAACTAGGTGAGACCACGGTGTTTGTGCATTAAGATGATGATTATAACTTTGGTGATTTGAAAGATGTACCGAAGAGTGAAGCTTCTAATGGCAGTGACTCTGCAAGGGAAGATGCTTCTAACGTTGGTGACTCCAAAGATGTTGTACCTAAGAGCGATGCTTCTAACGGCGGTGGGTCTACAGTTGTTTTGCCTAAAAATTATGATTCTAACGATTGTGATTTTATAGATGTACCGAAGACTGGTGATCCTAAGACTTGTGGATCTAAAGGTGGCGACCCCGAGGTAGAGAAACCTACTGCTCAGCCAAGGAGCGGGGAAGGGGTTTTGCGTAGCACCCAAAACCAAACTGGAAATTACGATCCGTATCGGGAACCTCCACCAGCAAAGAGGGCCCGTCGTGATCTCCCACCTAGAGCTATCGAACAGATTTTGAAGAACCTAGCCAACGACACTCCTGCTCAAGGGGAAACCGATGTAATTCGTGGTGCTGAAGTTGACAATAAGGAGAATGCTCCGCCGACTGAAGTCGAGCAACGCAATGAAGGAGAAGTCGGTGAGGATCAGAAGAAGAGTGATTAACGCGAACTCTAAAAACCCGATTGAGGGGTTCGAAACCAACTATGAATACCTAAGAATATTAAATTCAATTTAATATAGTTGGTTCCGAATAATTCAGAAAACATACAAAGCAAACATAAACTGTACACATATTATGACCGTGTACCGAGCAATAAAAACTGCTAAGGTGGAGCAGCCGATTCTGCGCTTCAAATCCTTCCATTATTAAACACAATATTTCAAGAAAGTTCTTGCCTGCTGACCAGTGTAATATGTTATCGCCAATGTATGGCATGTGTCGCATTCAGCAAACATCGCACAGCCACCCTGCTACCTTAACCCTTTGGCAAAACAATTGACAAGCCAGCACTCAGGGCGGGTGAGAGGCGGTTGTAGGTGATAAGAAAGAGAGGGCTGTATGTCCCCCCCTTTGCACAGAGTTTGTCCAAATCACCGAGTTTAACAAATTAAATGACTTCTAGTGCGTACATTGTTTTGACACGGATGTGACCCAAGGACCCCCCTTAAGCCCCAGCCCCCTCGATTTTCCGAAAACCCCCTTGAATCCCACATTTGCCCCTTTGGCAAAAGGGGTGTTAAGCCAGCGTCTGGACTTTGCCAAATTGCTGTTGATTGCTCGACACTCTTGGGAGTGCGAAAAACCCACCTGCAATGTGAAGCATTTGACAAGCCTCCGCCCACACCCTCACTCCCGGAATGATGGGGGGAAATTGCACTTTGCATGACATCTTGTCAACTGCAGTCAACAGTCCGGTTAGCTACGGCTTTCGGTTCGTTTTCGGTTTAATTATGGCGCAAACTGGAGCCTCAAATATGTATGTTTCCCTTCCTCTATTTTGAAGCAAAAAAAAAACAGAAGATGATGGAAAATACGAAATAGATGTTTCTTAAATAAAGGAGGGGCCTGTTTTCTGGGTGGTCTCTGTCGCCGCCTTTGATACATTTCATATTTTTAACGATCTCCACGCTTTATGTCTTTATAAATACACAAAATTATGAGCAATGATCTCTGGCCGCTGCGCTTGTTTTGTTTATAAGTTTATGGCAATTAAATTCCCTGCAATAACAAACAACAAATGCACTTGATCGTCGTGGAAAACTGGGGATGTTTCTGGAGGTAGGAAATTGTTTATGCCTTTGTTTTGTTGCCCCAACCAGATCGGCCATAAAAAGTGTGGCACAACAGCCGTGGAGTCGGAGATTACTCATGGGCTCAATGATAAATTGTCGGGGCAGAATGGGATATGTCATAGGGTTGGGTTAGGCAATATTTTAGAGGGTTAAATAGTTGTAAAATTGGAAAACTTAAAAAACAAAGAATGAAGATTTGGATATGTCATGGATTTAAGCAATATTTTAAAGGGTCAAATAGGGATTAAGAATATTATTAAATCAAAGTAAACTGAGCTATTGGAAATGCAATTGGCAACACATTGGTCTCCCTCCCTGGTAGACTGCATAACTACCTATCGATTACTTAATATCGCAAGTCACTAGCAAGTCCCTTCTCAGTCAGTCCTTGCCACACATCTCTATTGTCAAGAATGAAAATATGCTTTTATCTTTGTAAACAATATTCTTAAATAAAACTATTCGCGTTATCCAACCTAAAACTCCAAAAGGTTATGGGCCCTGCTCTCTTCCACTGCTTTCACTCCAAGATAAGGATCTTATATATATATAATTTGTGTCTTAGATTGTAAATTTAAATATTTTTAATATTTATAATGAGGAGGTTTATTAAAGATCATATGTACATACATATGTAAAATACCGTATGTGTGGCTTATTCACTTTTTTCACTTATTTTTTAGAATATTAATATTACAATTTACCTTGGACAGTAAATAATATTTTTTATATTATGATAAAATCATTTCTGTGTTTACTTTGAATTATTTTGCATTTTCTTTTTATACACTTTATTTTTCTCCTCCCAGGAATAATCACTTTGAATAAATCGCAGATGATATTTAAAACACTTTAAAAAAATTTTAAATATATATTTAATCTACTTTGACTTTGATTCTGCCTCTGTCTTTTTTAATAAATATATGTTCAGAGGGAGGAGCCTTTGAAAGGGGGGTTTTGAGGGGCGACCGCAGTGTCTGAGTCGGAATCTTCGACTAATTCCGAGTTGAGTTGAGAAACGCTGAGACATTTCGGTTGCCGTGGCTAAGCAAATCCCATTGGATCCCATTTCAGGCAGAGGAACATCCCAGGGGTGGTGTTGGGGTGAGTGCTCCTTCATTTGCCGCCTTTGATGATGTTAAAAATAAAATAAAACCGAATTAAGTCGCCCCCTTTTTTTGTGCTGTTTTTTTTCTTTGTTGAGTTACTTTGGCGTTGCCACATTTTGCACTCAACTCGACCGGCTGAGTTCCCACTCAGCTTGCCACTTTGTCCTCAGTGTAATGCGCCGTTGCAGGCTCTCAATTAGCAAATTAAGGACTCGCACTCGCACTCGCACACATGGAGCCCACCCACACGAACAGAAACTCAGGGGAACTCACTCAACAACACACACACACACTCGCACGTGCAGGCGACAAGGGTTGAACTCCGTGTGGAGCCTTGTTCTCTCGCAAAAAGTCCTTTCTCCACTCGAAAGTCCTTTCTGCAGCGACCCCGCCCCCCAAATAAAATGCAGGCCATTGCAGTCCAGCATTTCGATGTGTTTGTTCGGGTGGGGGTGTGTGGATGGTGTCTGTGTGTGAGTGTATGGGTGTGGGTGTGTATGAGTGAGTGGTCAGTTGTTGCTATTCCTGGATGGGGGATGGTCTGGCTATTCAGTTCTATTTAGATAATTCCAATCCTTAGCTTGATAACCATAATAGAACAAGGTAGAACTTTTATATTGAAAGTTTATTTATTTAATTTAATTTAAAAATTTTTAATTTATTTATATTATATATTAATTTTGTATTCTATAAATATTTTATTTTATGTACATAGGTATTTTATCTTATCGAAAAATAAGTATTTTTGGTATGAATTCATAACGAAATCGAAATAATAATAAAGGTCTGTATTAACTGTTCTATATACTGTTTTCTTTTTTATCTGTATAAATATTTTTACCATGAGAAACTATAATTTGTTGATGGTAATGATAATAATAATAATCATAATAATAATTAATACTAAGTGCTAATAATTATAACTTTTTCAAAAGCTAAAATATCGATTACAATGTTGGTTACAACTCTGCTAAGTTAATCTTTAAATGATATATCGATATATCGCCGCACTAATACTTAAGTCAATTCACCGAAAGAACTAATGTGAGCTTGTAATCTGCCTGAAAATTTCATTTTCACTATTCATTTGGCATTCATCCTTATAAGTCAGAAGAAAAAATTTTTAGAATGAATAACCAGTCTGAAAATAATGATTCGGGGTCTCCAGTGGCCGAGGGTGCCTCCACATTGTCGAATGACTTGATTATTACCGCTCCCTCTGGTGACCACGTGGCAGGAACTTCCTCACATGGACGCATTAGCCTTGGAGGATCTGGTGATCAGGCTGAAGACCCTAAGCCTCATATCACTGAGTTGTTTGAGACTATTGAATGTGAGTCAACGGTTTTTTTCCATAAAGATGATGTATCTAACGGTGGAGATTCCAAAGATGTTCCACCTAAGTTGCCCAACAATGCTAATGTTGAGACCTCCAAACACATTGTTCCTAAGAGTACAGTTTTTTTGTTTACAGATGATGATTCTACCGACGATGATGATTTCATAGATGTTCCGAAGACTGCTGATCCTAAGACTAGTAAATCTGAAGGTGTCGATCCCGAAGCAGGGAAACCTACTGCCCAGCCAAAGAACAAGAATAGGGCTTGCCGCAGAGCACACTCCGAAGATGGATATTACAATCCGCACTTCCAACCTCCTCCAGCAAGGAGGGCATGTCGAGTTTTCCCACCTGAATCTTTAGAACGGCTTTTGAGGTGCGTTGAAGATACTCCTGAGAAAGAAGAGGCTGCTCAAGGAGAAACCAATGTAAATCGCGGTGCTAAAGTTGACAATAAGGAGAATTGCTCCCCCGACTGAAGTCGAGCAACGCGAGGAAGATGAAGTCGTTGAGGACCAGAAGAAGAGTGATTAACGCGAACCCTAAAAACCCGATTAAGGGGTTCGAAACCAACTATGAATACATAAGAATATTAAATTGAATACAAATTGAATATAATATAGTTGGTTCCGAATAATTCAAACACATTTAAAATAAATATAAAATATTCACATATTATGACCGTGCACCGAGCTAAACAGGAGAATGATCTAGCCGGTGAATGAGTTCCAATTCATATCGAAAATATGTAAAATAAAAATAAAGAAAAATTTTAACCTAAAATGTTTCAATTTTTATTCATAAAAAACAATATAAAAGCCTTGCCTGCTGGCCAATGAAACATGTTAACGCCAATGTATGGCTTGTTTCACATTCAACAAACGTAAAAGCTTTATTAAAATATTGTTGGTAAAATATCGATTAAAATATTGATATCAAACTTACAACTCTGCTGAGTTAATCCTTTAACAGCGATATATCGATATATGACCGGAAAATAATGTCATATCTGCCTGAAAAGTGCAGACTCACTATACATTCGGAAATCATTCTTATAGGACATAAAAACGAATTTCAGGATGAATAATAAATGTGAAAATAATGATTTGGGATCTCCAGTGGCCGAGGATGCCTCCGAATTAGTAGGAAGTTCCTCACATGGACGCATTAGCCCTGGAGGATCTGGTGGTCAGACGGAAGACCCTAAGCCTGATATCACTGAGTCGAATGGCACTAATGAAGGTGAGTTATTGTACCTAAAGATGTTGATTCTAACGGTGGAGATTCCAAAGATGTTCCACCTGTTCCAGATGATGATTCTAACGATGATGATTTTATAGATGTTCCTAAGACTGCTGATCCTAATACTAGTAAATCTGAAGGTGTCGATCCCGAAGCAGGGAAATTTACTGCCCAGCCAAGGAACGAGAATAGAGCTCGCCGCAGAGCACACTCCGAAGATCTAAATTACGATCCGTACCCCATGAGGAGGGCCTGTCAAGATCTCCCACCTGAAGCTTTTGAACAGCTTTTGAGGCATTTAGAAAATTATCTTAAGAAAGAAGAGGCTGCTCAAGAAGAAACCGATGTAAATCGCGGTGCTGAAGTTGACAATAAGGAGAATGCTCCCCCGACTGAAGTCGAGCAACGCGAGGAAGATGAAGTCGATGAGGATCCGAAGACGAGTGATTAACGCGAACCCCAAAAACCCGATTAAGGGGTTCGAAACCAACTATGAATACCTACGAATATTAAATTGAATACAAATTTGATATAAAATAGTTGGTTCCGAATGATAACTTACAAAATATACACATGCCATGACTATGCACCAAGCAATAAAATCGTCCTTTCTATGTTTGGGCGTCTATAAAATTCCCTTTTCACATGAATTTTTATGTAAGAAACAAAATATGTATGCGGAAAAGCAATGCAAAATATCAATTGGGATCTTAATTAATTAGTAACCAATTTGAATTTTCCAAAGTATTTTTCCGGGGCCTGCACACATTTTGCTCCCTTGTTGCACATTTTTGCGGCCCTGATTTTATTAGGCCTGCGTTATATTTTACGCACCTCTGGATGTTGGGAGGCGCAGCCCCGCCCACACACACACAAACATTTTGCGGTGACTGTGTGTGAGGGATATTTGTGTGCAATTTTTAGTTAAATTATTTTTACACCCCGAATGGCAGACCAGAAACCAAAACACAAAAAAAAAAAAAAAAATCAGGAAAACCTGAACGCAAAATTCGATGCCATTTGAAATTTTTAGGGCCCGTGGGAGGCCTTCTGTGTGGCTATATATCCATATATGGGTATATATATATGCGTTGCACTTTGGGGATAGAACTGCACCCACATTTCTGCCGCCCACCCATTTTCCACACACACAAAGTGGCAAGTGCAGATTTGAAGTTATTACGAAAAACTAACCAACATTTTGTGGGTTTGAAGTTGTGTGGAATAATATTGGTAGACCCAAAAAGCCTTTGCTATGATTGTTGTTGTAAATATTTTTATTGCCCAGTCTACGGCAGATATATGTGTGTGCATTCTATATATATATATATATACAAATATCAGATGATGGAGTTGCAGCTGCAATGGCAATTGATGTATTGAGTTTTGTTGCAGGGAAAAACTAACCATTTGACAGGAAATAATTAACTGGCAGACCGGGGCAGGAACTCTATTTGAAAATGACACATGTATAGAGAGGCTTTCTTGGCCGGAACTTTAGCAATTACATTTTTTGTTTTTATATTTTACTAGAACTTCAAACATGTCGAAGGATACATTTATGATATGGGGTTGGGAAAGACTTCTGTTGGGAAAAGATAAGTTTTATTCACATTTCAAGGGTTCAAGTGTTAAAGGGTTTTATAAAGAGTTCATTATTTAATAAATGTATATAATTATTATCAAAAATGCGCACCTCTTTCCTTTTAGTTTTAAGTCGCTTAAAGTTAAGCAACTTAAAGAAGAACCTTTATTATTAGTTCACTTTTCCCTATTTACTGGCCATAATAAAGGTTCTTTAAGTATTTTAACAATCTCCCTTCAAGCTATATGAACTCAACCCTCTGCAATTTATGGCCATTGAAAATCGCAACCAATCAACAGCCAAAAACCGAAAAAAAAGCGTAAAAGGAAACTCGGGCTTAAACAACTCGCTATAATTTGTAGAGCCGAAACGAGAGGGGGGAAAAATGGCGAAAAAGAAGAAGGTGAAAAACCGCCAAACACACACGCAAACAAAAACAAGGTCCAAACAAATGCAACAACAATTGCCGCTGTTGCATTGTGGGTAGGAAAAATTACGAAACCAAAAATCAGCAACCAAATATGTGGTTGCCACCAACAAAAGGCCCAAAACAGAGAAAACATACAGCCCCCAGGGAACAGGGCGGGGCGGGACGGTGGGGCAGGTGAGTTGTTTGGTGGTCAATTTCTCTTTTTCCCCCCCACTGTCTGTCTGTCTGTCTGTCTGTCAAAGAAGCGAATGCAACAATGCAACAATTGTGAGGGGGTTAAGGGGTCCTTTTTTTCGTAACCCCCCTCGCACCACTATCAATTTGTTGCTGCAATAATAAACATGAGAGAACACGCGTGTTCCGTCCGCTTTTCCCTCCTTTTTTTTTCGGGATTTTTCCTGTTTTTTATATTTATTTTTTACACATATATATTTCGCCGTGAAGAGTGACTCTTTTATTATGCCTTTTTGGGCAACAACCCATTGCAACCAGAGGTTGTCTGACAGCTGTACAAACGCAGACCGACAAACAAGGGTTAAGGGGTCGGGCACAGTGCGAGGGGCAAGAGGTGGTCTCTGCTTTTCAGGACGCGTTTGGTCAGTTGGCTGGTTTCCGTTGCACACGCGGCGTATGCGTAATATGCGCACATGCAAAAAAGCAGGCAAAGGAAAATCAATATAAAAAAAATCGAGTAGAGAAGCGGAAAGGCAAACAAACTGCAAGGTCCATCTTGTGGACCTCCCCTGCTACTTCTTCCCACCCTGGTTTTTCCAAGCCATTGCAGTCAAACTTGTTGACAATCACGTGCAAGGCTTTTCCACTCTTGCACTTTGCTCCTTTTTGGGGTTTTGCATTTTGAGGCCAACATTGAGGCCACGAACTGCGGAATGGGTGCCACCTCATCCCCTGGTTTTCCCACTCACACACACACACACGCACTTCATCTCCATCTCCTTGGCTTTCCTTCCTTCGCCCCATGGCCATTGGGCTCTTAATTTTTTTGGGGGGCTTGTTTGTTCGGCTGGCGTGTAAATTTATGACGCTGGTTAAGTAGTTGCATGATAAAGCGATACCCTCGATGCGGTCAGGGATCTGGCTGTTTTCCCATAGATCTTACGGGGTATGATCAAGAATTAACTTTCTTATTAAAAGGAAATATTTTTTGAAAATGCCTCATTTTATAAGAAAAACTGAGAAATAAAGCTCAATTAACAAACTTAAAAATAACAAAACTTACATATTTTGAAGTACAGACATTGAGCTTTCTTTTCATTTGACATAATCATAGTTATTTTGGAAAATAGTTGGGAAAATATCACCTTCTTTTAAAGGTATAAAATATTCTACAAACATAGCAGACTTCCCAAAAGTAACTTAAGAACAAATGCCGAAACCATTCTGTATACCTTACTCATCATAATTAGCAAAATTTTTGTAAACATTTCAGAAACATTTCCGATCAATCCGATTTCCCCATTTCCTATCCATCTGCAGGTCATTCCACAGTCGGTGCTCCTTGCTCGCAGGATCCTCATTTACTTTTGGCCTGCTGTCCGAACTCGTTTGGTTTATCGGCCGTTCGGGAAGGTGGAGAAAGTGGTTGAGAAAGGGGGGAGAGCGGTAAAGCGGTGGCTGAGGTGTGTTGAGGGCCTTTCTCTGGTTACGCATTCTGGCCTGTTTGCCAATTTTTCAACAGCTTGTTAACATTTTGTCGCCCATCAATGCGAAATGTGCAGGACACACATGCACTCATCGAAAAAAAGGAGTGTAACTTATCTTGACAGGGAAATTAAAGGGGTGGGGAAAATGTGAAAATGGTAAATGGGGAGGCGAAGAAAACGCGTTAATGAAGTGTTGCTTGAGAGCTCATTATGCATTTTGCTCACGTTTTTAATTTTTAATTGCATTGCAGGCCGGCCGAACGCGAGTGTGTCCTGGTTTTCGTCCTTTCATTAAACGGCACCGCACGACGGCAAACGATTAAAATGACCGCCGAGCAGCAAATCGAATTAATTTTTGTAACGTGCAAATGGCCGGACAGCAAAAGTTTCCCGCACAAGGGAAAATCGCCGGAAAAGTGAAGGGTACAGCGGGGTAAGCTGGGCAAAATGAACAGGAAGGTGGCTGAAAGGGGGGGTATGCATTAAATCCTTGCTGCCACACGACACATTTAAGTTGCTGATTAAGCTTATGTACTCCGCACATTATGTACTCAAGCACATAAAGATGTAATGAGACGGGACCATGTTGCACCTGGCCCTTGGCCACAGAAACCAGCAGCAACATCGCATCTGCACGGCAGCGAAAATGTTCTGGCTTCGCTTTTAAATGGCTTTAATTGAAAATAATACACACATTACGGGGCACGGCAGTAATGAAATCACTAGGATCCCTTTAAAAACTTATTAAAACTTTCGAAAGAAATATGTAATCTTTAAGCTATAAGTCAGTCTGTAAGAGAAAACTAATTTTAAATACGCAAACTTAACTTTTTTAGAAGCAAGTATTTGTATTCAAAGTGGGCATCACCGGAATATACCTATATTTTGTCATAGCTTCCAAGATCACAACTTGCTTATAAGCAGATCGCCATTAAAAGACAGAACTCAGCTAGTCATGAGTATAGAGGGATGTCCTTATATGCAATGTAGAGTAGCAAGTATTGTTATTAACCTCAAAGAATATATTTGAAATATTTTAATATATTCTGTAAAAAGTTCCTTAAACCTTTTGCAAGTATTAAAAATATATCAAACTAATGTAGAAAGTTGAAATAAAATGAAGATTTTCAGAATGTCTTTGAAAATATAGCCAAATATTTTTTATAATAAGTTTAATATTATAAAACCAGGAATATTTCGAGTTCTTTTTGCAAGTAACTAGTAATGAATATTAATACAGCCAGCTGCAGCACGAAGACTTAACAAGAAAAGCCAGATCAGCAGCAACTTCGGCCAATGCAACGGCAACATCAATAACACGGCAGCAACATCATGAGGTCGGCTCATATTTTTTAATGAATATTGAGGATTAAAGGAATTTCAGCAGGATTTTCATTGAATTATGCATTTATTTTTTTTTTTTTTTTTTTTTTGTCGATTTTTTGGTCCAATCACAACCTCAGCAATGCCCAAACCATCGGCTCTTCCTGGCTGCGGTTGTTGATGCTGGGGAGCGAGCGACCGACCAGGAACATATATCCCATATATTTCTTTGTCGCACGCGATGATTTATTAAGTCATTAGCACTTGTGCGGCTGTTGTTGCTGTTGCTGATGTTGTTGCTGTTGCTGATGTTGTTGCTGTTGCTGATGTTGCTGCTGCCACGCCCCCACATGCAGGATGCAGGATTCAGGATGCAGGATGCGGATAAGCCCGCACAAACAGACGCACGCACACACAAGAGAACATACACACACACACACACACACCATACACTGGGCAGGACAGGACGGGCCAGCCAACCAACCAACCAACCAACCAGCCACCCCCTCATCATCATACAACTTGTAATTCTTATTAATTGTGTGCGCTGTTGCCGCTCATATATAAATATACACATGCCCGCACATACTTATGTATTTTTCAGGAGCCCTCCTGCAATGGCGGCCAGGACATTAATGCATTCGATCCAGGACATAGCATTAACTCTTTCAGTTTGCGCATTTTTAAATAGAACATCACAGATTGCAGGTCGCCCTGAATGTTTAATGCCGCCGATATCGACGGTGGATGTTTTGGATATAGCTACCTATATTATCCACGAACACAAGGGATAAAGTTGTTTTCTAAAATCATGGCATCTTGGCTAATCAAACTAAAAGAAAATCCTTCATCTGAGGAGAAAAACGAAACGAACTTTATAACGCGATTTCAGAACTATTAGACAAACATATTCTGTTCTGTGAATGATTTATAAGCTAGCTATATCACAGCAATATCATCTTTATGTTTGTAAATATTATTTAAAGGTTTCCCATTCACTGAAACACTTTGCCGAGACACCGTGGCGTATACGCAACACCTCGCAGCACTTCATAAAATGCCAACGGAAGTAAATCAAATAAGAAAAGCCGAGTTCTCATCGAAGTGGTCCTTTATTCGATGCGATGCAACACGACCGCAGATCGAACGACTTTAAGCCAATTTGCGTGAGATGCCGAAGAATTGGCCAGAATGGCTGAATGGCAGAATGGCAGAGCGGGAGAGCGGGAGAACGGCAGTCTTCGATGGATTCTTCGCTCTCGAAGGACCAAGGATGGGCCGTCGGGGGATGTCAGAAATGCGTGTGAAAAATAAACGAGATTTTCGCGACGCGCTTTTGATATTTTTGCCTGACAGAAGCCAAATGAGAAAATGCGATTTTCCGCATTGCCCCGGCCAATGACATGGACATGGACATGGACGTGGCCGTGGACATGGCGGTGTGGAAAGGGGTTTTGGGGCTGGGGCCAGGGACAGGGACAGGATGCTGTCCAACAACACGGCCTACCAACTTAATGTGCCGGCGCTTCCTGGCACACAAACACACACACACGCGCACACACACACGCTCACACACAAACAGGCAGGACGATGGGGAAAATGCAGCGAGACAGACAGTCGGAAAATCGGACAGACGCACACAATAATTTTTACAATTTGCAGCAATGCGTTTTTAATTTAAATCGATAAAAGTTGCACTTGCACAAAAACAAAAACAAAAAATAGCCCGGCGTCCAGACGAAGGACAACAACAGCACAATGCACAATATAATTGCAAGCAACCCTCATAAATATATACATATATCTCGCCGATCCTACAGATTCCACACCCTCGCGCTGATTTCACCGTTTTTTAAAATGGTCGGCACTTTTTAATTAAGACACAGCACTGGCTATAGTAAAGGTTAATGTTGAAGGGAAGGAAAAGGAAAGGATATTAGAAGGAGTAATATTTTGATATTCATTTTTCTTAATTTATTTCTGGAATTTTTGTAAGAAGATAAGGCTAAGATTATCATTATTAATAAAATTACTAACAAAAATGGCAAATAAAGTTAGAATGAAAGGGAATTTAGCTTCTTGGCACTTTTATAATTCCGTTTAAATTACAGAAATCAAAGTTTTTAGCATTCTATTTCAACCCAACGACCAACCAAATATTTGAATAAAATTGCAATTTATTTCACTTTTCCCTACTGGAACTTATACTTTTATCATAAATTCCCTTAAGCCTGCTTATTAAATATTTCGCCAACAGCAGGCCAATCGGAATGTTCAATTTAGTCGCTTATTTTGTCAAGCTGTCAATAATTCCGGCAAATTAAAATAAATCATTAACTTTGGCAAAAAATTGGCGACTTTCAAATTGGCCAATCGCCGCGGCGACTGGAAAAAACTAAACATTTTCCAATAAATATAAATTAAATTAAACATTATAAAATGAAACGTTCAACTGTCGCATTGCATTAGCAGAGCCAAGCAAAAAAAAACAAAAAAATAGTTAAACAAAATGCAAACAGGAAAATATGAAAGGTGGGGGGTAGAAATAATTCCATTGCCTACATTTGAGCGCCGGCTGTAGGAATTATTGTTGGCATTGTTGTTTGTTTTGTTTGTGATTTGACTGCCAGGCCGCATATATACATTTACATATCTCCGTATATGTATTCTCGCTTCACATATGCATTTATCTGTCCTATCTGTCTGCGTGTGTTTATTTCATTTTATTATTTTTTCTCTTTTGCGGTCAACGAGTTGGTTGACCACTTTCAAATACCGCCCACCTCCAACCCTTTTAGTACCTCAGTGCCTGCCTGCCCAGCGCCTGACCCTTGACTTGACCGCCTGCCATGCCATGCCACGCCCACCAGACCCATATTCCGGGGCAGTCTGAATCCGAATCTCTGTTGATTATGCACAATATTTGTTGTCTGCTATTTTTATATATTTTTCTATCCCCTCAAAAGGGGTTTGTTTTTGGCTGGGATTTGGCTGCATCTTGGTGGATTGTTGCATATTTCTATATAATTTTTAATAATATTTTATTCGTTATTTTAAGTACTTCTTTAAGCTAAGTAAATTATTCCAAACATAAGGTTTTTAGACAACCTTCTTCTTGTTAAAAGCAGTTTCCTATAGCAATCAGGAATGTGTAACCCTGGACAAGTTGCATAATTTACATATATTTTACCACATTTTTTGTACTATTTGTTATATTAGGAATACATGTATTTGTTTCTAAGATAAAACATTTTGTAAATTAAGTCCAACAACGCTTAAGGTAAGGCTAAAGGTAATTAGAAACTTAAAATTTTACTTTTTCAGTGAAATCAATTTAAAACTAAGGTAAGTGACTGCCAAAAAGGCAGTTCCTTAGTCATGTTTCTAAAAACTCTAACAAAATAATAGCCTTTCTCAGCCATTTTCCTAGTGCATCCAAAGTCCTCAACTTGCCGCCCTGCGATTTCAATTTTTGTTTACATTTCTGCCCAGTCTGTGGGTAGTTTTTTTCACCAGATTCCCACTGTTAAGTTGATTTAAAGCGTTTAACACTCGCTGGAGCACGGCTCGTGCTTTTTTTTACCCCAGTTTGCCTTGTTTTTTGTTTTAACTTTATTTTTTGTTAGTTGTTGGCCCGTTTGGTTAACCGTTGAATTATCAATTTCGCGGTAGAACTTGTGGTACATAAGTGCGGTTCGCCAATGAGTTTTCCAAGGTATCATATTATACGCACTCGCGTATGTGGACACAGCCATGGCTGTCTTTGTTCGCACTTCCACAATGACATTTGTCCAGCTCGGAATTAATACGTTAAATTTTAATTAATTACATTAAGTAAAAATTGCTCACTGCCCGTTTTTGACACGTCAAGTGGGTCATTAAATTCTCTTTGCATGGATTTCTCTTCTTTTTTTATGTTTAACAGGAATTGCTTTTACTTTTTGAAGACTATAAAGATATATCCAAAAGGCTGTGCAAGATCGCTTTATTGCAGATGAAATTCCTTTACTTGATTAAGGAATGATTTTAGATTGCATAAAACCATATTGCTGAGACATTAGTCCTAGATTGAATGTGATATCCTAACACCATGACTTTTTAAGAACATTTCTTAAATGGGAAAGCCAACCATATAACCATATAAGTCAGATGTTAAACCTATCAGTATAAGCTTAAGATAGATTAAAATAGATTCCAAATTCTTAACAATTTCCATTCTTTATTAAACTATCTTTTGATCTCTGGGAAATCAGTAAGAACTAACTTAGTGAAATGCCTGACTTGGGCAACTGTTTCTGGTCAAGCTCTTCCGAATTAAAAGACTTTCAAGAAGCTAAGAAACATTTTAATGTTCTAATTTAGAAAAAGTATACTAAGGAGCTTATTGTCTTTTTAGTTTCCATATATCCCTTTGCTTACTAAGCAGTCTGTTTAGGAATCTCTCATTTTGTAAGGATATTTCAGTCATAAACCAACTCACCTTTCCAATCTGTTGGATGCAGCTCGTGCACTTTGTCGACTGATGATGTCCCAAATGTATTTAGCTTGTGCACTTTCTATATATATATATATCTTAGATCTCTTCACTGTTTGCAAACTTTCGATCTTTTATAGCCCGACTGAGGCACACTCAAAAAAACAAATAACTTGCACGAATGCTGGCGCCAACATTGTACCAACGATCTTTGTGTTTGAGAAACTTGGTTTCGGGATCTCTATTTATAGGCCAGATAGCAGCCAGCGGTTATCTCTAAAGACAGTTTTGAAGATCTTTTTGTTGTTTTACGGTTTTATGATGATTACGGATTAAGCTGACCGAAAGTCAGCCACGATTATTGCCACGATTTTGGCCACGTAACGATTAATACGGTTTAACGGATAAACAGAACGTAACGACGTAACGGATCGAATCGAATCGTATGGGATCACAACGGAACGCAACGGAAGCACAGCCGGCGCGTTAGTGGTCAAAATGCAGAGTGACACATTCGGGGGCACCTGACCAGCTCCAGAGCTGCCTTCTCTGCCTCGCTGCCTGGCTGCGATATTGCTGCCGGGATGCAATTCGGTTTTTGGCCCGAACACGGACGATTATTGGGGCCCGAGAGCCTTTGAGCGCACCCGATTTGCAGTTTGCACTTGCCGAGCACACCGAGGGGTCTTACGAATCGCAATCGGAATGGCAATCGAAGGGTCGACGAGTGCGTTGCGACTCGGATGTTGACGCTGCTGTGCTGCTGTTGTGCTGTTGTGCTGCTGCTGAACCGGTTAACGGCACAATTGCAAATGATAACAACGCACACGAATTTTCGAAATTTTCACACAAAAAACTTTTCAAATTTCAAACGAGTGGGCATACATATGAGCGACGACACCGACACGAGGCGAGACGAAACGCCGCCGCCGCCGCCGTTGCCGTTGCCGTTGCCGTTGCCGTTGCCGCTCTCCAAAAAACACACACATGTGTGTGCGGCCTGGCCTTAAATAACTCAAACGGAAATTGAGTTTCGGCTCAAAAGCGGCGACGCCGCCGCAGCAGCAGCAGCAACAGCAGCAGGAGCAGCAACAATTAAAAGCGAAGAAGAGCTCAGCAGAGTCTGTGGAAATGGGCAAGTGGGCAAGTGGGGAACTGGGAAATTAAACCATCCACCCCATTCCTCTTTGGGGGCGCCACAAGTTTAGTAGAAAATGACCCACCCCCATGGGCCAATACCCCGCCGAATGGTCAGTCTCCGTCCGTACTTTTCACTCGTTTGGAAATCAGGTTTTATTTCTACACAAAATACATAAATTTAGCATCATTATCTGAACGGGTTTTCAACCCTTTTGGGGGTCTCTTTTCCTCCCATATACATATATATATATATATATATATATATATGTGTGAGTGTGTGTATGCATGTCCTACGTACACATGAGCGAAATGCTCATTATCATAAACAACAACAAGTTGGTGGGGGTGGTGTTTTTTGAGCAGGAAAATGCAACATTTTACATAATATACACTAGATTTATACATATGCCGTACATATAATATATGGTTAGAGTTCGCTCACAATTATATGTACGGCTCAACTGGGTGGAGGTGGGGGGGGGTTTACCGTCGAGTGCCAGAGCGAGATGGTTAACAGAATGAGCAAAAGGGATAGCCAAACAGCCAGTTGAGTAGTTTTCACTCGTTTCATATACATATATAATGAATTTTAAACTATTTTCCTTTGACGGGGGCAACTATCGTTAGTTTGTTGCTGACTTCGAATCCGATTCTCTCTGCCGTGCCCAAAGTCGTCTTCCTCTTTTTCTTTCTTCTTCTTCTTCTTCTCCGTTTGGCAAACAAAAGTTTTCCAAAGGGGGGGCACGCATTAGTGTCTAACTGTAAATTAGTGTGGGTTTCCCAGCGGGACTGTACTTGCTATAAACTTCCACTTCGAATTGATTGTTTTTTATACACTTTTTTACACACATTACAAATAAGACAAGGCACAGTGGTAACACAGCTGCGATTGAAAATGTTTTTTAAAATTTAACTTATTTTTATAAGTTAAAATAATTCAAAATTTACCACAAATAAATCATGAATAAAGTTAAACGTACAGTAGAGTAATTATTTTTACAAAACATTGAAATCTTTAAGATGTTTCAATGACTTTCGAAATTGTTTTTTACAAATATCTATTAAAAATGCGTTAGTTAACCAATCTAAGGGTTAAAATAGCAAATTAGGGAAAGTTTGTTAATATTACTCTCATAATAAAAGGCTGTTAACCTTATTTGCTAAGCAGCTTTAAGAACTTTTCAACTATTTTGTATCCTAAATTTAAAAATCTACCTTAAAGTGGTTATACCATAGTTTATCATAACCTAACCTATGACACCTGATAATACCTTTCATATAGAACGATAGAAAGTCACCTAAGAACACTCTTTTTCAAGCTTTTCAAGCTTCTTAGCTTATAACCTTTAACCCCCTTTTGATCAACTCTTGACCCACTGTGCAGCTTGTGAGTGCTCGCATGTGCAGTTTTTGTGTCGCTTTCTCCTCGCCAGGACATCATCGGCATTATCCTTACAACGGCCATCTGAGCGACCTTTTGCAACTTGTCTGCATGGGGCGTGGCATGTGGGCGGCAGGCAGTAGGCGGGGCATTTGACGGACATTTCTAATTTGCAAATGTGTGTGCGTGTGTGTGTGTGTGTGTGTGTGTGTGTGTAATGGCAGGCAAACAAAACAAACTCGATGGCGATGGCAACTGTGTTAATGATTAGAAAAACCTTTGGCCCGGGCTACCCCCATTTTGCAAAGAGACCGCCGGCCCCTGCCCCCCCCTGCTCCCACAGTTTTCTCCTTTCTGCACAACGCCCATCCACCCACAACGTATCTACTTCCTGGCAATTAATGTGTGCAACATACGCGTTTTAATTTAACGCAACGCAACGCAACGCAAACGCGACTTTCCCCCAGCCAGTATTCCTTTCACCCCCACACCCGACTTTCATCCTTCAGTTGGAAAACTTTTGTTGCTTTTTTGCCGTAATTTTAAATGGTTTTCCACGCACACACACACATGCATTACCATTCACACACATGCGAGGCGGAGGAAAAGGAGTGAGAGTGAGTGGGAGTGGGGATGGGGCGAAAGGACGTCCCGTTTTGAAAACTAAACCAACCAGTTTGGCAAGTTCCAAAAGGATTCACTTTGGGCCAGAAGTTGGCAAGGAACAGGGGGCGGGAGTCCTTGTGCGTGCGCGAATATGCGTGGCAAGGATTGCACTGGGATGAGAATGGAATGGCGATGGTGATGAGTTGTCCTCCAGCACATGCACTGCAAGGAAAATTGGAAGTGGTTTCCCTTTAAACTTAGCAAAAAATTCAATGGGAAACGTTTTTAGAAGGAATTCAATGAAGAAGATCCTCCGTGGGCGTCACATATATAGAACTTGTGAGGGATCTGCAAGGAACTTGGTGGTGGAACGTGGTTCTCAGTCTTTCCTTTTTAGACGACCATGCAGAACTTAACTTAGTAATCAGCTTGAGTTGATAAGATTAGAAAATATCTTTAAATTAGTATCTAAAAGTCATGGAAACTAAAAGTAAAAACAATATTTCTTAACATCATTTCGAGCAGTGCCTTCGCACACACATCGCGCGGCGTTCAATAGCGGACTCAACCTGCGATGGTTAATGATGGACCCGGAACCAAGTCCGGGTTACGGGCACCGAGCAACGGGTTACGGGCAAGACCGGGTCCGGATTCCCCGTCCTGGGGCCGCTTATGCAAATGGCAATGCAGCGCGCGGATTTGCATGAACATTTTGCTAAACAAAAGTAAACCAATGCACACGCAATCCGAGCGGAGAGGCGGCCATTTTGCATGGAATAAGCCGGAGGATCGGAACGAGTCCCGGACTCGAGGCAGGTGCGATGTTCAGTGGGTGTGGGCGGGCGTCATCTCAACCCCGTTGCCAAGTGCGTAATAGCGTAGCGGTCAGTGCTAGCCTGATTAGACAACAAGGCAGCAGCATCACTTTTTTTCTCAATAATAAAGAAGCATTAATAAAGAAAAGATAAAGCTAAGATTGTGATAGATAATCATGTTAATTAGTTTAAGATTTCTGGATTCTTGATGTATATTTTCAGAGTACAATATTGAGGGATAAAGTTGATAAGAATTGGTATTATTTTAGCATTCAAAGTGATATTTTCCATACTTATTTTGATATTAATTTTGTAATTTTTGCTTCATTTCTTAATACTATTTGCCAAACTAATTTCCTTTTTAGTTCAAAATTAAACACAAATGAAAGGAAACAAGAAACATGATCAGAATTAACTTTTCCATCAATTGAATATTTGCGGAAGGAAGTCCCTAAATGGGAAGCAAATATCTACTGATTCTGCTCTTCATCTGCTTACCGCAGGACTCTAATCCTAGACACATTTGCATCTCTTAACACCCCTCGGCCTCTGGCGCTCTTTCGGACCCCCATCCAGTTTTATTCCCTTCGTGGACCTCCCACGCGCTTCACTTTTGCGGCTTGTTTACATTTTGTGTGCCACGTGCCACGACAGAAAGCAATAAAAACAAAAGGAAAAGAATCACAGCCTGCCTCCAGTGCCACACTGCTTAACCCCTCAACGCCACAACGTCGCCGCCCCCTCCCTCCTTAACCCCTGAAACTCCAGCACACTGGGGAAACGAGCCTTACCCAATTGCAATTTCAGTGCGAAAAACGAAAGGGAAAAAATTGTGCACTCAATTCGCACTGCCAGCAGGGTTGTCAACTTGGATGAGAATGGCAAGGAAAATAACGAACTTTTCTTGTTAAACTTATCTTATCTTATCAAAAAATATTTAAAAATACTTACTTAAAACATTGTTACCAATAAAGACTTGTAAAATATTTCAAAGTTGTAACAGATAATAAGTAAGGAAAAATTAAGTCTTTAAGTTAATTAAGTTAAAATCTTTTTCATAGTGAAAAATGCGTTAAAAATCAGCTTGCAATTCTGAGGGTGGAATGAAAAATTTCAAAAATTTATATTTAACTAAATTTATTTAACAAATTTATAGAATAATCATATTTATAAATACTTCTTTTTAATTTTTAATGATTTTTATAATCCGAATTTACTCTTAAAGAAACGCTTCTTATTACTTAGTTGGGATGCTTCGATCTGTTTATTTCTTTACATTAATATTCTTTTTCTTTTTGTTTTCCTTATTTTCTTTTATATTTCAAGTCAGCATAAGTTTTATGTTAAGACAATAAGACCATGAGACTATCATATATATAGAAACTAAAAATAAAACAATCTAAAAAAGAAATCTAACTTAAAATATCCTTTTTTAGAAATTTTTATTTAAATTTATTACTATATAAAAACATATATTAATCTCTCCAACTATTAAATAGTAAAAAAATAAATCAATTTTGCAAAGAGTTTATTAATTTAATATCTAAAAAATGTTCAAAAGCTTTTCAGTACCTGGCAACTCTGCCATAGATGATAGAGTCGAGCCAAAAGCCAACTGAGCTCCAAGTTTAGTTCACTCGGTCGCAGTTTTCACTCGAAAGCGGAGGCCAATACCACACCACCGCCCCCCAGTTTTCCCTTTTTGCGCCAACAACACGACCCATACCCCAGCCCCCTCGGTTTTTCGTCACCCCCTTCCGCATTTTCCATGAGCACTCCTCCATGAATTGCATTGGCAGCAGCAGGCGGAGCCGTCGCTTTTCTAGTTTATTTCTGTGCTCGGATTTTCCACTTGTTTTTTTGCTGTTGTTTTCCCTTTTGCGATTTTTCCTCGTTTTTCCCCGGCATGTTTGTGTTTTTTGTTGTGAGACGAGAAAAATGCGCAGCCATCGGATCCGCTGATTGGAAGAGGACCGACGACTCGACTCTACTCGACTCGACTCGATGCTTTAATAGTTTCTAGGGTTGCACTCGCTCACTCCTCTCTGTGCTTTGTTTTTCCTCCTTCTTGTTCTTCTTCTTTTTTTTTTGTTAAAGGAAAAATCGCCCAACTCCTCGACTGCACTCGACCCCCCCCTCATCATGCTGCACTTTGCGGCCGTGCGCCACTGGCTGGTTGCATGGCAGATTGTGGGTGACAATTTCGTTTTATTTTGCCACCTTTTGTCCGGGCAAAACTCAGGTTTTTCGGGTCACTTGAAAGGGTGGTATGGATTATGATATTTAAGAATATTTAGCTAATAGTATATAGTAGTTAATAGTTAATAATAGTTAATAATAATTCTTTAGTTCGAAGGCTGAACAAAGCTACAGAAAAAGTTTCCCAATCACATGACTTGGTATCCAAGCCAAAAATATATGAAAATTCTTTAGGAAATTAAAAATTATTCAGAGAAAACTCTTAAGAACTGGAAACCATTTTACTTAGTTCTTTATTTAAATGTTAATTCTGCAATAATTAATACTTAACCCTTTAAAGAACCAAAAACGAGCTAGTTTGACATATTAACTTATTAACTATTAATATTTTAAGCTAAGTTACCTACGAAAGTGCATTACTAGGTCGCCGCTAGGATATTCCCGATTTTCCTCCGCCATTTTGGTCTATGCCGAATGCTGCTCCACTAACCTTCTCCCCGGAAAATTGCCATTCATCCAATGCATTCGCTTTTTCTAGTTTTTTGCTTCCTTTTTGGATAGGGAACATGCGCACAATTTTTTAGCCCCTTTAAACAAAATTGCAAAGTGCAAAGGGACAACACCCCTCAGTCCCCCAGTCCCCCAGCCCCCCTTTGCCGCATTTAATTTTCCACCCATTTTCCGACCGTTTTTCCTGGCGAAAAATGCTAAACGAATGCCAGACAAGGTGACGCTGAGGGGGAAAAGAAAATAAATGCAATGCAATGAACATTTTCTCCCTGTTCTCTCTGTGTGCGGGTGTATGTGTGTGTGAGTCTGCTTGGGAAAAATAGAAAAACGAAAGTTTTCGTGATTCCCATTTGCTGTTGGCTGCTGTTCTAAGTGGCGCCCCCTGGCGGGTGGTTCGGGTTTCGGGTTGGCGGTGCGGCAGTGGTTCGGTTTCCAGCATGGCTGTGGTTGGCTGTCTCGTGCCTCCCGAGAACCCCCAACCCCCCTCTCATATGGCCCCCCCAAGACATCTCCGAGAGACATGCCGAATAAAAAAAAGAAGGCAGCCAACAAAAACACAGATTATATATGCATATATATATATATATATATATATATAGATGGATTGTACATATTTGAAAGGGGAGATATAGAAAAAGGGGCCTTAGGTGTCGACTGCGGTGGGCGTGGCAGTGGCAGAGTGCCGGGGTACGCCATCACTATTAGTACGGCATTAATTAGTTATGGCAGACGATTTTGAGGTTGCCGCGCTGCTGAAAGCTTTTTACTGTCGGTGGGAAAAATAAAGGAAAGAAGAAAGAAGAAGGAAAATCTGGGCAAAAGAAAAGCACTGGGCGGGCCGGGTACATGTGTGCCCGCCAAAGTAAACAAAGGAAATGGAAAACCAAAAAGAAAATCTATGCGCAGCGAAAGTTTTTAGCATGCAAATTCCAATGAAAAAGACGGCAAGCAGTCGCTTTATTGATCAGCTCATTAAAACTTAACTTTTAAGCTAAAAACTATAATAAATATATTTTATTTAATTTTAAAAATTCAGAGATTTAAGTGATTGAAGTTTTTTAAAGTTTTGTGTAGTTAAGAGAAAGCCTTCTTTAGATTTACTCTTCTTTTTTTTAGAAGACTTCTTAAAGAAGTCTTAGAAAAATCTTAAATAATTTTTATTACAGTCTCAAATTCTGGAGAAAACCTTTTTAAAATATCTTTAAAATTTATGAACTTTATATTAAAATGAAGATTGAAAATAGTTACCGAGGGTAATCCTTTCCATATCCTTTCGATTTTCGCCCCAACTCAACTTGCAAGTCATGGAAAATCTGCTTCGACTGCTTTCTAATTTTTCTGTTTTTGGAAATATTTTAATTAAATATTTATCTACCCCCCCGTTTCGCTGTCCTTCTCACACTTGAGTGACTTTCAATTAGTTGCGCCACAACTAAGCAGGCTAGCACCACCCCACCCCCCACCCCCTCTTAACCCCTTAATTTCTGCACTTTATTTGCTCGTTTATTTATTTAAAAAGCAATAAATTCATGGCAAGTTTTATGCGCAAATATCTGAAAATTAAATGAGCATTTCCGGAGGGTTGGTCGAAAGATCCCCTGTTTTTTCTCCCCTTTCTGGGGGAAGGGGTTAAGACCCCGGTGGTCAGTGGTAAAGGAGTTCTCAAAAATGAAGGTCCTTCGTCCTCTTGGTGGAGGGGGAGGGAGAGGGGGGAGGTTGAAAACTGGGGCGGGACTTTCCACTGACCGTCCTCCGTTCATTATCAACACCAAAAACTAAACAAAATTATTCGCCTTTGCCGGAAGTTGGCAATAAATTAGTTGGGTTCCCTGCCCACCCAGCCCATCGCCCACATATGTACGCACACTCACTTACACACGATTTTCCACACACACATACACACACACACACACTTTCCCCATGAAAATCGCTCTACAACTTGTCCAGACAAGCCGCCATAAAGCATTCATAAATCCCAAAGTAAACTAGAGTGAACCACCCAAAAAACACACACACACATATGCAAAGCGTACAGCGGAGGTTAAGGAAATAGGAACGCATCTCTCTAAAGGCAATTAAAGAAGTTACTTTTATTTTGTTAACTTTTTTTTTAACTTTTTATGTATAAATAAAATAACTTTTTAAATAAATTTGTAAGCAATTTCTAAGCTCTGACGAAACTCACAGAAATTGCGCCACCCTCATCTTCTATTCTAAGAAAAATATTCGAAAATGTTCTTCATTAAAACTTATTTCAGTACTGCCTTATAATCTCACCTTACAGTGCCATCTAGTTATACTAATCTCACCGCAGGTGTACGTGCTGTACTGTGGAAAAGAGGCAGACTCTTGTGTAACATGCGGTGGCCTTTATCCATTCATCCGTTCATTCATTTAACCTCCTCCGGTTGACCATACGCCCCGCTGTCCCCCTTGCTCTGTCTCACTTTTTGTGTGTGAACCACCGCCCACCACTTCCACCCAGAGAACACCCCCCATGACCCCCCACCACTGGGGCCACATAGTTTCACTTTTGTTTTCGTTTCAACTCTTTGGGGGCTGCTTTCCATGTGTCTGGACTTCAGGTCCACAATCAGATTCTTCCCTTTGTTTTTGCAGGGGTTGGGGGTGACAGGGTGGTGGATGGGGAAGGCGAAGGTCCTTGGTCCTGCGTCCTTTGTCCACTTCGTTAGTTGTATTAGAGAGTTTGCGTATTTGCGGGTCATTTCGGAGATCCCTCGATTGGGGGTTAAAATAAAAGAGAAGCCGTCCCCGGAATGCGGAAGCCAGGAGGACAGTGACTTAATGAGTTCGAGGATAAAAGGCTACTAAAAACTGCTTAATCGCAGCCAATTGCCAGTCAACGAAGAAGTCTGATGAGGAAGCACTCTGAATACCAGAATTATATCTGATATAACCAGCATTTTCCTTACTCACTCACTTATCATGTCTATGAAAAATGTTTCTCTTTCAGGAAATATCTTTAGTTATTTTTTCAAATTGCATCAAAGTTAAATCTATCGAAATAATATCGATTTTTAATGTTTACTTAACATTGTCGATCAGTTTGACATGAGTGCCTCCACCTTTTTCTTAAGCTGATCTCACCACCGCTGCCCAGAAGTATGCACTGCATGTAAGTCTGTTAACCTCACATCATGTTAATAAGAAATGTTACCTTGGTGTGATTTTGGATAGAGGGCTCACCTTTTAGAGGCCAGAACAATGGTGAACCAGTCAGTGCTTTTAAAGGCAGCAAGTACAGGTCTACAGCGTAGCGCCTAATTCGAACCTAAACAAAATACGTGTAGCGCAAAGGAAGATTATCAGATCGATTGTAATACCCCATGGTACTTGAGAACCAGAGACATAGAAAGAGATCTACAAATCGCAATGATATTCGATGTTTGTCAAAAGCATGCTGAAAGCTACTTCAGACGCCTTGGCAATCATCGTAACTCCCTGGCGAAGAGGCTAATTTGGAGGCCAAGAAGGAGAAGACTCAAAAGATACCACCCACATGATCTCCCAGTAAGATTTTTTTAACACCTTCGAAGTCTGCTGTAATTTAAACTGTAACTAAATAGAAATATTGTATTGTATTGTATTGTATTGTAACCTTTATACCAACACTTTGTTATCCCCTATACTTAAAACCTGCTCAAGCTGCCACATAGGTAGCAGTATACCTGTTAATTCTGAATAAATATCAACTGTTTTATAAAAAAAATATATAAGAAATGTTTCTTTTTAAACAAATATCAAAAAAATGTATTTAGAAATATCACTTGTTATTTATTTTTTAAATTACAACAATAATTATAGAATTATTTTAAATTTTTACTTAACATCGCCGATCTGTATATTTGACACGATTAAGTGGCTCCCCCTTTTTCTCAAGGCGATCTTACCAGCTCTTACCGTCGCTGCCCAGAAGTATGCACTGCTCTTTGAAGCCGCATCCCAACTTTAAAGTATTCCAAGCAATTCGTTCTGATTGGAACGATCTTAGATGTTCACTTTGGCTAATCAGAATGGATTTTCATATATTTTTGGTTTTTCCTTTAAAATGAATGTTAAGAATGTGCTCTGCTTATATTCGTGTCCAGCTTAGCATTAGTTACAAGTTTTGCCTTAAAATTTTGTTTGGTAGAAATTTAAATATAAAGTCACCTTAGAAAACAAACTCAAGTCAAACTGAAAGGTATAGTCATCCCTTTCTACAGGAATATTTTATTTAAACTTTTCATTTCAATAAGAAGCAAAAATTATATTTAAAAATGGAGTAAGTGAGAACAATATAGGCATTCGTGGTTAAGGAACAGATCGGAGTTACAAGTGATTAAATGTGGACTTTTGTCACAGGTCGCAAGGTGTTCGCTTTTCCAATGATGTCCCGGAGACAAGTGTTGACGATTCTTCGGACACTTACCTTACTCTCCATTTCCCTGTGGCCGATGTTTGCAAGGTCATGTCTGAAATCGGAGGACCAGTCCTGTTGAGCAAGTTGGTGGCCCACTTCGAGGTAAGGATTCACTCCGAAGTGGCTCTTTTTTCTAAAATTCATAAATGTATGTTAACGCAGGGTAAGATGGCAGTTGGAGTTAGGCACAAGGCGTCGAAGTTTGTATGCCAGTCGCTCGTAGAGGGCCTTAATCAAAAGAAAATAGGAAAGCGAAATGGAAAGTTCGTGCTTCCAGAGTTATTCAAAGAGGAAGAGAGCGCGGAGGACATACTGTACATAGCTGAAGAACAACCAGCACCAACTTCAGGACAAGGGAAGAGCGAGCTCTCAAAGATGTTTTCGAAAATGTATGAGGTTGATCGCACTTACAAAAAGGGTCAAGAACGGATTAAGATGTACGAGTTCCTTAAGGAGGAAATTAAGTCTGTCGAAGAACTGATGGCCGCATCTCCAGAAGCTCATAGGAAATTTTCCATGGCACTGGATTGGATGATTCGCATGAAAGCAAGTGAGAAAGAAGAAGCTTTAGAGCTCGCTAGAAAGTTTATGACTCTAATGGAAGATTAGTCGCCGTAAAGGAAGATGACGGCCGACTTGTTAATCAGTTTGGGATTTGGCCACTTGAAAAGTTCCGTTACAACCTAGTTGAGTGATCTGACCCGATTCGATATCCACTCCTAGAAGATTGAAACGTCAGGCTGGGGGCAATGACGAAGTAAACAAACGCTGGAATGAAGTTTATTAATATAAGAATTTGAAGGGAACATCTCACCTGATCAGTGGACAGATCAACTCGGTTGTTGGGCGTAATGAGGAATACACGAACCTTCTTTATGGGATGGGAATACTTCCTATTCCTTCTCCACTTTATATTCATTTTATTCAAAATTCTTCATATTATATTATATTAATTAATAAATTGTGCCACATTCCCAATCGTAATTTATGTCTCGCAGCGTGCATACGGGCAGACGGACATGTCAATCGACTCGGCTACTGATCCTGACCAGTAATATATACATCATAACCATTTGTTATTCTTAATCATTACAAAATTTAACTAATTTATATCTGCTGGACGACAACTAAATCAATTTCAAATCACATAAAATTTCACATAAGAGCCGCAGACTCTCGAGCCCGGGACTTGATAATCTTCTTCCCGTCTTTTGCCATCTTCAAAGACTGCAGAGTCGGCTTGGCTTTATACATCTGGGAAAGCAGCTTGGAATCCTTTCCCTGGCGCTTTTCAGCGGAGAGTATTCTCGACCTTGGAGCTCTTTTTTGAATTTCCAGAGTTGCTTCCACAATGACTAAATCCTTCATTTTAACACCACTCGTGGTGTTTTCGGTTGGAGACACAAATTTAAATAAAATATTTCCTGATTCCAGTTTTTCTCTAAAATTGGGGCGTTACTCGTGTAAAATCTAGGAAATTTATGAGGCTTTTGCTTGTTTCAACATGAAGTCTCGCCTAAGCCTGTTTGCTAACTGTTAGCAGCTGGAAAGTACGGACAGACGGGCTTGGATTAATCGACTTCGCTATTGATCCTGATCAAGAATATATATATATACTTCTAGAATACCCTCTAACTCCACGAGTAACGCTTAAAAATATATCCTTCAGATCATAAAAATAGTCCTAAAAACAGTTCACCCCACCGTCAAATTGAGAAAACTAAAAAGTATCTTTATCCTAGCAGCCTAAAATAATATTTCCAAAGGATAAGCCTCGAGTTGGGGCAACAAACACAGACAGAGAGATCAGGAATTAACACCGGCACGTTCGCCCGTCTTCGTGTGTGGGTGCAGGATATCAGCGCCAGTTGTTGGACCTTGAAATGGGGATCATAAAAGCCGGGGACAAAGGCGTAAGCCGAGGCCAAAGATGCGTTAATTGGCCTCCAAACGCGTGCCATTTCCTGGGTTCCCTCCGCCGCCCCCCCACTCCCTCGATCTGCCCAGCCAGCCATACGATCCTTGTTACTTTCTGGCTGATCGCAATTGGGATCATGATCCCATCGCACGCTCGTCCAGCCGGAACTGTAAACAATAAATACCGCGCCGAGGGCGAACCTCCACTAATCCGGCAGACTCCTTCTTCTTGCTCGTTAATTGATTTATTATACGAATAGGCCTGGGCAGGCCATTGGCAACATCCTTCGAGGATCACGATCACGTGTGCCTTTGGCCTGTGCTCCTTTGAATGGCTTTATTGGTGTTATTAAATTTCATCCGCGATGCCCCTTGCGGGGGTTGTTTGCCCAACATTCCAGTCAGTTGTTACAAAACTATCCTTCTTCTTTGGCTGCCAACTCGCCGGTTCCTGGAACTTCCACAGAACAATAAAAAGAATTGGGTCCCTAAGCAGGATATGCCCAACACATCCCGGCGATTATTTACCAAGTATATATAGAGTGTGTGCAGTGTGGCAAATAAATAGCAAGCTGCAGTGCATGTCCTGGAAAACAACAATTCGAGTTTAGAAACTAAAATTTATCGGCCCTTTATTGGAATCTTCCACGTCCCATAAATTTATGGAAAAAATACGAACTTAATCATAAGATTCCCTCCATTTTAGCAATAACTTTAAATTCTACTTAATAATTATTAACCATTTTAAGTTTAAAATAAAGCAAAGCATAAATTATTTCAACTTAAAAGGGACTCCCCCCCCCACTTTCTTGCCCCTTTCTGTGGCAACATTTTTAATTAATTTCACGTCTGGCCAAACTATTGCATTAATCAGTTGGATAAACTTGCCGGCTTGAGGCGTGCCTTGGTAAAGCCTCGGGAAAGTGCCGCAGGAAAAGCCAAAACCGGGAAAACCCACCAGCTACAACAACAACAACAACAACAGCACGTCAAAGTCGCTGGCAATGACGTTTATAATTTGTCAAAAGTGACAGCGTGCGATGCGTCGTCCTTCTCAACCTGTCACTCAACGCCACACATGACTATCTCACGGCCCCGCCCACTTTTCACCCACCTACACCCTCCACCTCCACCCTTGCCTAAATGCCAGGCCAGCTGTTTATCTTGACTTAAGCCAAAAAACTATGCTTGTCTTTTAATCTCTGCAATTTAAAATAAGTTCTTCCAGCTGAATTTGACCGACATGTGAGGGGGAAATTGGGAAAACGAAAAGGCAAGCGCTTGGAAAAGCGGTTGGGGGGGAAATATAGAAGCGTGTGCTGGCTCATTAATTATGTTTGCCTTAGTGGATGGGTGGCTGTTAGACAAACTTAAGATTTGGGATCCAATTTGTTGGAGCTAGCTGCTAAATCCAATTAATGGAAAACTACACACGACATGGAAAATGCACGGGACTCGCCTCGAAGTATTTGCCTTTTACATGCCAGGGAAAGGGGCAAACAAAGGAGTTGCAAATGGAAAATGAAGAAAGGTGTCAGAAAGGGTTTACGAAACTTAAAAGTGTTTTCGAAATATATTTTTGGTTTTTTTTAGAAGAATAAACTTACCATTAAGCTCATATTAATATTATTTGTTAATTTTAAAGAAAGAAGAAGTATAATTTATATCATTCTAATTGCAATTGTTGTGAGTTTTCTAAATCAAAAACGCATTTAAATTTAACTGCATTAAGTAAATTATAAGCGAACTGCAATGTTTATTAATCTACAGAGTGGCCCACGGAAGTTTTGAGTTCTAAAATCGCTTTATAAATATTCATATTTCCCAATCTTCTTCGATCGTAAACTTAACCGCAAACCTTCTACTAAATATCTGACACATTGACAAAGACATTCGAAATGTCAAAGTCAAAATTATTGATAGTTCAAAAAGCAAACGCTAAATGGGCCACCCTCTCTACATATATATGTGATTTAAAATTTAAGTTACCTTTAATTTTTTCCAAGCCTGGGAAACTCTACTGGCTGCTTAAGCCAACGAGCAAGCTTAGCTTAGCTAACAAAGTGCTGCTGTATAAATCAATTGTGGTGTCCTCGAAGATGTACTCCATCCAACTATGGGGCTTGGCTTAGGACTCTAACGTCATGAAAGTACAAAGGGTTCAAAACTGTGCCTTGGTACGTTAGAAACAAAGCCCTAGAAGATGACCTCCACATTCCCTCTATTAAAGAACAGATAAACAGGCACTCAAGTCGGTACAACGATCGTCTCACAGCTCACACCAACCACTTAGCTTCTTCGCTGGCTAATGCAAATATCAGAAGACGTCAAAAGCGAAGGCATCCAGCCGATCTCTGGACAAGAGGATGGCAAATTTGTCGAGTCCTAAAGCAGTAATCTAGCATTAGTATTAATAGTATTAGTATTTAGCATTGATCTCTAGTTATCTAGTTATAAAAATTTGTTAATTTCCTTCCTGCTATGTATTTATGTTATTGGTTCATTCTTGTTCCCAGTGTATTATAGCCAAAAGTCTTGCGGTATCAAATTGGTTATAATAATGCGATTCAAGTAAAATCTGCGCCGTTTTGTTCGATGACGCGTTCCCAACGAGATGCCAACTTCATGATGCCCCTCTCATAGAAGCTCGCTTCCCTATTGGCAAGAAACTCGGAGCGTGGCACACCAGAACGAAAACGTTGATACCATCGTGGTGCGGTGGAAATGGAAACTGCATCGGGTCCATAAACTGCACAAATTCTATTGGCGGCTTGAGAGGCATTTTTGCCTTTATCGTAGTAGTACTGTAAAATATGCCGTTTTTTCTCTTTATTTTGCTCCATGATTGCGACGCTTTAACTCACGAACGACTTAAAAGAAAAGTCGGGTTAGCGCGTGAAATGAGCTTTCTAAAAAGGTATCATTTATGACCTGATGCGACGAATAAATCAAGAACTACGCGCTTTCAGCGCCAACTAGCGAAAATACCGCAAGACTTTTTTGACAATCTAATATAAGACGCTTTTTTATATAAAAAATATTATATAAAAATGTAATATAACATAAGATTTTCTGAGTGTAAGATTGATAGAAAGAGTTTATCTTAACTTAACTTAAAATGCAAAAATTTATTTAGAAACTTAATCCTAGAAACTTGCGAGAGAGTTACTTTCTTACTAGAGAGGAAATAATATTTAAGAAGCTAATTTTCTAAAACAAAAATAATAAAAAATGTATGTTATATATATATATGTGGGATATGGGTATATTAAGGTATTAAGCAGCCTAATTAATTTCATATGGGGACACACTGTTCGGAATTCCACAACCTCGTAGCTTTTTTCCATCAGCCAAAACGCCATATAGAACTGTCTCTTTTCATCAAAGAATGTATATACCCATCACCCTCTTCCTAATAGAAATTGCGCCTTACTAATTTAAGTTGAAGTCAGCCGATTGCGAATATTGAAGAGAGCAAGTGTCATCCATAGAGTGAGGAAGTCGTGAAGTTTAATACCAAAACCTTTGTTTCTTTAATTTACTTTTATATACATATCCAAAATAAACATTATCAATTTGTACTACCTCACATATATATATATATATTTAATATTTAAGTAAATAAAAGTGTGTTTAAAAGTAAGTTAAAGTAACAATGTGTGAAATATTATAAATAAACACGAACTGCTAGATGAAGTCTTCCTAAACTTGCTATACTTGTTAAACTTGCTAGATGAAGTCTTTTCATTGAAGAGAAAGTTATATATATATAAGAACCTATCTTTCAGAAACAATAAAAACTAAACCAACTAACATCCATAACTAGACAGCATCACAAGTGCTAACTTACAAGGGTATGTGGTATGGTAAGCCAGATCATTAGAGCTCCCAGCCGGAATTCCATCAATCAGCGGAATGTCTTTCGTGCCCCTCCGATCACAACATTTAACGATCCGGGTCAGAAATAACAAATCATTAATTATCTGTGGGACGTGTCGCCGGTGTTTGATATTCTATATCCAGAGTTCCGATGGAGGCTGCGCCATGTCCTTGGTCAAGTGTCCCGGGATGTCCTGGGATGTCCTGGGATCTGCGGGACATTTTGGTCGGTTGACCGCCGCTGCCGTTTGCCTCTCTCTCCGCTCTGTGCCCTTCAAGTGCCGGAAGCTACAAGACATTTGTGTCAGCCCAGGACCAGACTGCTTGGCGGCCTCAAGTGGACTGGCGGCCACTTGAGCTGCAACAACAAACAAGGACCAGTCAAGGTTGCAGATACATTTTAAGCCATAGATACTAGAGAGCGACCACACAGGCGGATATTTCGGAAGTCCCGAAAAGATTCTTTGAAGTCGCAACAAGGAAAAGAGGGAAAACCCTGTCAATTTGCATATGTTTCCGTTGGCGGGATAAAGGATGTAGGAAAAATATATAAATTATGTGTTACTTTCAAAAGATAAACTAAATTTATTGGAAAAATAAAACTCTCTAACCAACCGGAATAAGGAAAGGAAGAAGAACTTGGCTTAAATACCAAGTCAAAGTTTATGAAGGATCTCTATTTATTTGCCCACCATTTTCCCCAGTTTACAGCCTTAAAAAATATAAAAAATACGTAAGAAATATCTGCATAAAAACTACAAATATTAAAACCTAGATATTTAATAAAGTAACGAAAATAAAACACAATTTAATTTTATTTTTAAAACAGAAATAAATGCGATTAAGATGATGCTTGTCCTTAATCTTTCCAGTAAATAAAATATATTAAATAAAAATCTTTGGGTATCTCAGCAACATTAATAAACATTGTTAAGACCTTAAATTTCAATACCTTACCAACTTTGATGACTTGCCCATCCTTAAACTAGATTAAAAAATATGATTTTAAAAGTTTAATTAACAAAGACAAGTCTTAAAAATAAAAGCCATTAAATAATGAGAAAGCTAAAGCTCCTTAAATTTCTTAATAAACATCACTTAGCTGATTTCAGTTCTTAAAAAATAATAAACTAATTAATTAAGTAAAATTAAATTAAAAATTTACATAAATCCTTGCAAGATGAAAATCCCTTCGGATGGAATCGAAAAAGCCAAGCAGCTGGAAAACCCAACCAAGCTCCCCACAAAGTAGCGCCAAGTCGTTGGGGGTAGAACTTTTTAACGCCCCCCGGGCGCAACCCTTTCGCTTTTTAAGCCAAAGCGATGGCGCCAAAGCTTTCGCCATTTTAAATAAAAATGCGCAGCTTCGGCAGCAGGGCGATAGATGGCGCCGCCTGTACTTTTGGCTTACATGATAGGAAAATTCTATTAAATGTTATAAAAAAAGGAAATTTATATAAAATAAAAAGAGAAAATAAAAAACAACAACAACAGCAAGCTATATATTACTATTTATTTAAGTTATTATTTTAATGAGATATTCTAATTAATTTTTATATTATTAAAGTCTCCTCTGACAAAGGCTAAACTGTTTAAGTTAACTTCTTGACTTTTAATAAGTTTTACTGTAAGTAAGACTAAGTAGTAGTCTTTTGAATTAAAGCCCAACGTGGTCATTATCTCTCCCTAATCAAGCTTTAAATCAGAGTGGAAGTCCCGGACAGAAGGCCTCCGAAAAACAAGAAGAACCACACACGGCGGCCACCGCAAAAGTATATGTCGAAATGTGCGTCCGAAAGAGGTTGAGGTACGCACATCCACAAAACGAGCCCCAAACTCCGCTTTTCCACTTTTCCACTTTTCCACAGCCGACACCCACTGAAAAGCCTCCCTCCATTTTGCCATGATTTTGTGCGTGCAATTTTTGATTGCAATGGCCCAGACTTCGACTGAAGTTCCGAGGGGGACTTAAACTACTCCGACGCTTGTCTGTTCGCTTTTCCAGAGAGTGAGTGGGGGGGAGTTGGCCGGGGGATAGGCTCACTGAACCGGAAATTGGAGGTGTGCGGCAAAACACGACGTGACGTGACATTTCCTCTTCGTCAAAATGTCAAAATGCAGCCCAACGGCAGCCGAGCGGCGACATGAATGCAAACAAAGGGCCAACTGCAACAACACGGCCATGCCATACCATATTAATGAGCATTTTAATGGTCAAATCTCTGTGCTGCAAGGCTGTGGGCCAACAGTCAGTTGCCAAGGCCTTAAAGGACACGTTTCGGGGGCTTTAAGTTTATGGGGTGATGCATAGGATGGGCTAGTGTTCGATTTAAGAGTAAGTAATGCATGCAATTATGATACTGAAATTGATGGAAGCTTATGAATGGGAATCTTTGGGGTTATTACTTAAGAAAGTGTTTAAAAGCTAAGACCACATTAAATACTAATGAATTTTCCGAAACTAAGCCTAAAAAACCAAGAGATATAGAACTTTAAATTCGAAATAAGAGGGGCCAAGCTGTGAGGTCTAGGAATGC
Source organism: Drosophila eugracilis (assembly GCF_018153835.1). Lineage (NCBI taxonomy): Eukaryota > Metazoa > Arthropoda > Insecta > Diptera > Drosophilidae > Drosophila > Drosophila eugracilis. The sequence continues at coordinate 1,677,919 of NW_024573535.1, forward strand.
AGTTTCAGGTCGTCTTTCTGCCAGTCTGCTTTAGCTAACAGCTAAGAAAAGCTAATATTAAGGAGAAGATGGGTAAGTTTTCTTGATTAAAAACAGGTTTAAAATTATATAATACATATATTAATAAGGAATACTTAAAGATTGGCCCTTTAGAAGTGCATTTTTGTTTCTCCTTGCCGGAAGTCATTTCATTTTTACAAATCAAACTTATGTCCAAAGTTATTCACCGTTTTGGTGGTCTGTTGACGCCAACCCACACACATTTTGATTCCCATTTGAGAGGTTTAAATATTTCCCCACCTCGTAGGCGATCAACACATTTATGGTCTATCCGAAATGGCACTGCCAAGCCATAACCATAACCATAAGTGAATCTTCCGCTCCCATGGCCACCTTAAACACACCCATTTAGGGGCCTGGTCACACTAAGCAGTTCATTTCGGTTGAACGCGCTTTCGGTTGAATCATCGGCATGGGATTTTGTGCCACCATAATTCGGACCATGGTTGGCTAAACTTCGGGCTCTTAGGGAGCCCAAGATGGCCAAGAAGCCCAGCCAAAGGCGGCGAATTTCGGTTCCATGTGAGTAAGCAGCGGGCTTGGTCAACCGCAACGGAGCAACAACAAATTGATTAGCCCAGTCACGGTTGTTATTGCCGTTCCTGGTGTCTTTTTTTTAGATTTTAGCCGGTTGACGCCTGGCACGGCCAAAAACGGAAAGAAACAACAAGAAACTGAAGTGAAATAAAAAGGAAACAAGGCGAAACCCTTTGACAGCATAATTACATAATTAGCTACCAGCGGAGCCTGTTTGAGGGTGCCACTACACCTACACCTTCTGGCCATTCCCGCTTGGTTTAGTTTGGCACTGCGAGAAATTAACCAACTTGAGACTGAAGAGCTGCTTGAGTTATTAAAGTTAATCAGTAATTGCTAATCAGCCTACAAACTCACATTTAGATCACAGATTATAATAGATGGCCCACATAGCGTTTGCTTTTTGAACTATCAATAATTTTGACTTTGATATTTCGAATGACATTGTCAATGTGTCAGATATTTAGTACAAGATTGGCGGTTTACGAAATAGTTAAGTTTACGCTCGAAGGAAAATAGGAAATATTGATATTTTCAACGCAAATCTTCCATGGGCCACCCTATATTTACACTGAGAGTTTCCATTCAAGAACCCTGTGAATTTCCCACCAATCTTTTCCCCCAGTGCACTGATCCTTGTCAGCTGGGCTCTGGGCCAAGGATCGCGGGATGATTGAACGTCGGTGTTGATGACTCCAAAGACGCCAAGCAAAAAGATCGAGACGACGAGGGAGGATCATCTGTCAAGCGCATTTGGCTAAAATGCATTTAACCAAACAGAAGCAGCAAGACGTCCCGTCCAAAGGACAATGCCCTGAGGAACCCAAGAACAGGAGCCAAATCGGAGCCGAAGGATCAATGGGAGGACACTTGGGCTAAGCGGCTTAACCCACGACATTCCCATCTCGACTCGGAAGTGCCTAATGCATCATCTTGCATATAACGACTAAGGGACTAAAGGCCGAAGACTTGCGACAGGAGAATCGGAAAAAAAAGGACAATGCAGCTAACCGTGCGCAAGCGGATCAGCTGCGATAACGGCGGCAAAAAGGACATGGGAAAATTCATAATCCCAGCAACCTGTGGCAATGTCCCCGACATCAAGTTGCACTCACATCCAGCAAAGCAAACAACTTGCAGGATTGATTACTCAGCCGATTAAGAGCCGATTACGAGTGACATTCGTTCCCATGAATGAAACGTAAGGCAGGGCAGGTCCTTGGAGCGGCGAAAGATCTGAGGAGTGTGGGATCCGCAGATTCCTATGCCTAAGCTGGCCACAAGCGGGAAAACAATGCAGAAACCCTGCAGAAGCCCCTGGGGCGTAGTCGGTGTCTTAAAGGGGTTACTATGCGAGTTTTTATAAATTGGAAGCTTAGAATTTGAATTAGAGGTTGCTTAAGATTATTAATTACTAAATGTGTTTCAAGATAAACAAATAAAATGATAAATTATTAAGTAAATTTTAAGGAGATTAATTCTGATAACATTTCTGCAATCATTGGGTTAGTTTCTAAATCAAATCTCTTAGATTTTTCCAGATCTTAGCACTTCAACGGCAAAGCTGGCAGACTAACAGACATCAAATCGATTTGTCTTTTATTCTAGATCAGGAATATATATACCTTAACTCTGTAACATGAATAAAATATGCCCAACTGGTTAAAAAATACAAAAAGAAATACCTTTTTTAAATGCCAAATTCCTAATAGCAACTCAAGAAGTAACTTAACATTAATCCCCTACATTTTCCAATATAAAATTTTCAAAAATAACCAAGAAATATATATGAAACCCTTTTATCTTCCTGATGAAAAACTGCTGTAATAAATTTTAATTAAATTTAATTAACAATGAACCGCAGCTCTTCTTCAAGTTTTTCGGCTCTAAACTTTCCTTTCCTCGTTCTTTTCATGATAATTTACGACTTTCGTCTTAAGGGGTTAAACCTTTTTCCACGCGTAAATTGTGATGAAAATCGCTGAAACGCCATTTAACCGCGACGACCTGGCCATTTCCCCCAGTTCTTCCACCCCCCCACAACTCCTCAACCATTTCGCCGTTTTATGGCCCTCTGCCGCGCTTGACAAAAGGCCCAGAAGCCAAATTGAAAGAAAAGTTTTAATTATTTTTAATTTTCATGATTAGTACTTTGCGTTTACACCGCGCCCACCCCCCCTCGTTCCACTTCCCTTCCCTGGGAATTTTCACTCGGCTTGCGCTTGTTAATTAAGCCCAACAATAGTGGGCGGCCTTCGGGGTGATAATGATAATTTTCACACTTTCTCCGGGGGTTGCTAAGTGGGCGGGGGGCATGCCGTGGCATGGCATAGCAGGGGCAAAATTGGTGGAGCTGCGGCATCTTCTGCTTTTGACACAAGTTAATGAGTTTCGCGCTTTTGCGCCTGCCAAATGCCACCAGCGGGTGTACTTAAAACTCAAGCCAAGTGCACTGAGGGAAAAGGGTATGAAATGTTAAAGGGATTGTTTATAATTTTAAGTAATAAACATTAAATTTTAAAGATTTAAGCATTTTTTAGATATTTTTTATGTTATAAATAAGATTAACAGGGCTTGAAAAGCATTCCCAGAGGAATCTCTCTCTCAAAGTTTAACTTTCTTTCAAGATATGAAATGTAACCGAAAATGTTCTTAAATTTTTAAGAAGATACTTAAAAACATAAAGTTAAATATAAAATAATTTATTTAAAATACTTACAAAAGTAAAATATAAATTGCAAACTTTAAATATCAAAATAAGTCCCTTAAAAGCTTTCAAAAAATGTATAAAAAAGAGTTTTAAGTCCACAAGAAGACTACTTGCTAGAGCCTTTCTTTCAGTGCCCCATCTCTTTCGCTGCGCATCCATCTATCTCTGTCTTTGTGCGGCTACCCCCAAAAAAGACGTTTTGGCTTTTTGGCAATTTTTTAATTGTTTCTTTATGCAAAGTGACAACCTGGGAGACCGAAGAGCCCAGGGAAAGCAGCTCGAGGGGGGTTGGAAAAGCAGCTGTGGGAGGAGGGCTCATTAATACCACTTGCCGAAGGAGAGATATATATACCTGGTAAGTCGAACAACAGCCTCCCCCTCATAAATCAGCAAATACTTAAAGCCTTTTTCGGATAACCAGATGACTGGCCATTTCTCAATGACAAAAGGTGAATGGGAGGAAGGGATTTTCACTAGGCTGAAGACGAAAATAGCAAGGAAAGCGGGAAAAGTGAGCGATGAAAATGCCAGGGAAAACTAATTGAGATGACAAATTGATTAAAAGGCAATGATTTCTGTCAAAAATCAAACAAAACAAGAAATTTAAGACAACTTTTGAGTTTCTTCAAGGAAAAGCCTAAAAAAAAAACTCTTTAAAAATCAATAAAAAATGGAAAAATCTTGCTGTTTCGCTTGTAGTATAAACATAATGATTTATTTTATACAATAGTTTGACTCTTTTCATTAGGGATTCTTTCCAAAAACCAGCTCCCTTCGTACAAACTCCATTCACATTAGCCTAGTTTAGCGTCCTGTCATCGGCAAATTCCCAATAATTCCCGTAAATCTAACGCCGATTGTCCCGACGACAATTTGTTGGCCCGACACCAGCCAGAAAAATGAGTAAATAAATGAAATGAAAATTGAATCGAGGAAAGTTCTGAGGGCGTTGCCGCCGCCTCCTCACAAAGGCTAAACAAAACCGAAATACCAAGGTACTGAAAGAAAATGAAAATAAATTAGTTAGATGCCTCTCGATCTAACCGAGTGACGGACAAAAAATAGGTGTGATTCCGTTGAAATTGAGGGGCACAATAGCAGAGAGGCAGGAAAATTGTAACAAGTCAATTTCCCAGTGCCGAAACGAGATGAAAAGGCCGAAGAAAACTGACCGGCCAGACAATGCGTCTGCTTTTATTTTTTTTTTTTTTTGCCAGGTCAAAAAGTGGCAGCAGCGGGCGATAATAATGTCCGGCACATAGTGGGACTTGTTTTTGGAAAAATGTTTACAAAACACACTACCGCCTCGGTCCTCCCTCAATTTAAACCAAATCAAAAAGCATTGTCCTCGGCTTGGCCAAAATATTTAAGGTTTGCCTGGTTGGGGCGTGGGAAATGGCTTGCGAAATTCTACGGACTGCCTTTAAGGGAATCAAGGGGAGTTTTCATTTAGATTTTCCTTGGTTAGCTAAGTATTAGATATAGTATATATATATTAAAGTGGAGTTTTATGAAGATATTTCTGCTTTATAAAAGAGGTTTTGTGGAAAGATTGTCTTCTAAGCCTGAAAATATGAAAAAATCATTTTGCAGATTTTCTTAATTTAAATTTACAATAAAATTAAACAATAAAAAATCATTAAAAAATCTATGATTTTTCAACAACTGCTACTCTTAAAATGTATTAAAAAATCTCACTCTCATTAACAGATCAAAGTGAAAATCAAAGCAGGCCATTTTCTTCATAAATTATCATTCATAATATATATTGCGGCTGGCCACAAGCCACAAATCTCGGCAAAAAGCAGGCACTATATCTCAATATTATAAACCAGTTTTTCCACCTATATTTAGCGTATGTATATGCGTAAATAAATGGCAGACAGAATCGCCGAATGCATAAATCTTGAGTAAATAATTTTCACCAACCGCCGGCGGCATCGCCGAAAATGACAAAGTTTATTTGGTGGTTTTTCGTGTGCGGTGGCCGAGGGATTTACTCTATATATACTCGTATATTATATATACTATACTATACTATATATATATGTATATACACTTTTTGTGGTGGTGTATATTTTTCGTGTTTTTGCGGATCCACGCAGATGGGCGGTTTTGGGCGGTCGTGCCAAAAGTTTGCCTATATTTATTTATATTTATATCACTCGGCCATTGTGCTCACAATTTAAACTCGCTGACCAACGGCACATAAATTTGCCAACTTGCCGACTTGGCTGAAGATGTAGAGCGGAATATGGCAGGTGTATTGTTTGGAAATTTACTTGGATTTTACTTAAAAAATATCTAAGTTTAAGTTATTATATAAAATGCAGTAAAGCAGAATATAAACTTACTTGGCTGAAGCTGAGAAAATCACACAATTTTCGAGAAGGGGTCTAACAGAAACTCAGTTTACATCTAGGCCATGATTAAATCAGGGTTAAACCAGCCCAATGTTAATCATCCTTATCTTAAGCCAAAGTTTAACATTTGATGAACAATTTTGTAATAAAAAGTTGCTTAGCTTCTTTCTTTCCAATCCCAGAGCCAGCTACACCCTTAAATTACTTACTTGAATTCCTTAAAAAACTGAACAAAATATTTATACATAGTTTATTATAGCTTAAAGAAACATAGTGATAAAATTGTGATTACTTATGAAATGTGTAAGATTGTCAAAACAGTCTTGCGGTATTTTCGCGAGTTGGCGCTGAAAGCGCGTAGTTCTTGTTTTATTCATCGGATCAGGTCATAAATGATACCTTTTTGGAAAGCTCATTTCACGCGCTAACACGAGTTTGATTGATTGTCTTTTCTTTTAAGTCGTTCGTGAGTTATTGCGTCGCAATCATGGAGCAAAATAAAGAGAAAATACGGCATATTTTACAGTACTACTACGATAAAGACAAAAATGCATCTCAAGCCGCCAATAAAGTTTGTGCAGTTTATGAACCCGATGCAGTTTCCATTTCCACCGCACAACGATGGTATCAACGTTTTCGTTCTGGTCTAGAGGTGGTCGAAGATGCGCCACGCTCCTAGTTTTTTGCCAATAGGGAAGCGAGCTTCTATGAGAGGGGCATCATGAAGTTGGCATCTCGTTGGGAACGCGTCATCGAACAAAACGGCGCAGATTTGACTTGAATCGCATTATTGTAACCAATTTGATACCGCAAGACTTTTTTGAGAACTTAATATTATTATATATGTATATATTAGATTTCGATTTATATAGATATAGATTTTAGCCGCAAGCAAAAGGCCTTAGCTGATATTGCTCCTGGCCCTATGTTACCTCTTAGTTTGAGGTCATTGTTAGCCTTTGACAAAAGTATAAATAAATAAATAATAAATACACAACGAAAGATGAAAACTTACAAAAAGTACTTTAAGCAGGCCTAAAGTCTAAGTGGCTATGACTGCCCCTTTCTGTGGCTTTAGTCCAGACTTTAAGGAGACAATTTCATATAAAAATAGTAAAAATAATAACTAATAATAATATTTAGTGATTATTTAAAGTAAGTCTGTTTTTTTCAGATATTTAAATAACTTTCCCTTTGCCTAAAAACATTCTCCTGCGCGTTAAGTTCCCAGCCTTCTGATCACTTTTCTCGCGGGAACCAAAATGAAAACCATTTTGGCCAAAGAATGCAACCCGCAGATTGCCAGCCCCTTCCCCCTTTTCTGGCCTGTTTTCTCCGCCATTTTGAACGCCCCGCCCCTGTGCTTGTGTATGCCATAATCTCACCCCGAAAAAAAAAAGAAACATTAAATTGAAAACAAGAAAAGTGAGCGCTACGCTTCGGTTGCATTTTCAAGTACTCCCCTCTCTCTGCCCTCCCAACAAATACAAAACCCCCCCACCCCTGCTCATCGTAACAAGCATAAACCACCATTCTCTATGTGTGCGTGTGTGTGTGTGTGTGCGCGTTTTTGGTTGGTGACCCAAAATGCCGCAGATGATGATCATCATCATAGCAATATCACGAGCCCAACATGCAACATGCCATACGCTGGCTCTCCCGGTGGTGAGTGGTGAGTGGTGAGTGGTGAGTCGAGTGCCGCGTGTCACTCACTCCCGAGTCTTCGATTCCCCGGCGATAGTTTCCCGACGATAATAATAGCCAGGAAAACTGAACAGCAGAAGAAGAAAAAATACGAAAATCCAACAGAGAAGTATCCATAAATAATGAGCAGGGAATTGAAAGTTTCGAGGGGAAGCACCGACCTACTAAATACCCTTCAGTCATGCAACGAGATATTTAAAAACTTGTTTAAATATTATATTTTATGTAAATAAAGTTTAAATTAAATAAGTTAATATGGAAATTATTAAAAAAAATATTTAAAAAAATAAAATATTTAGAAAACCATTTAAGCTTTCATTTTAATTGCCAACAAAATAATATTTAAAATTAATCAAAAATAAGATAAAACAATCATAAATATTAAATATTTTTCAAGTTATTTTTTATTTTATATTTTATATTTTATATTTTATATTTTATATTTTATTTTTACTTTCCACTTGAAAATTTCCCTTAAAAATTAGACATTTACCTTAACTTTAAATTTAATTACCATAAAAAAAGAGTATTAACCAAACGACCTCTTTCCTTTCCCTTTCTTTCACCCCCTCCATCACCAGTGTCACCGCCCCCGCCCACTGAGAGAGCCCGCCTTGGGCTGAAGTGCCTGGGCGTGCGTGGCCTTCGCTTTTCCCCCTTCTATTTTCCCATTTCCCCCTCCTCACTTCTTCTTCTGCTTTGGCTTTTTGTCTCACTTCAGCTGCCCAGCCTCCCTCCCTCCCGCCTCACCCACTCCCCAACCCGCTCAGAAAAAGTGAAACCCCGCTGGAAAATTGAATAAAACCGAGAGGTAAAAAGGGCGCGTTTACAAATATTTGTCGTTGCATCCTTTGCAATTACACACACACACGCACACACACTCCATCACACACACACACAGGCATGATTATAAAACGAGGAAAAAAGGACATTAATTTTATTTTATAGAATCTTTTTTGGTGCTGTCGCCGTGTCGAGGACAACATAATTCTTAGTAGCATTTGTGACAAAAGGATAACATTGCATTTGTTTGCCCGGCCAGAAGCTGTCACAGCCAGGGGATCGCATTTTCGGCATACATTTTCCGTTTCATTCAGAGTTTTTCATTGATCCTGCTGGCGAAGGACAAAGGATGCGTTCGCCTGGAAGGGAGGGAAAACGAGAAATTCGTGTGTCCCTTCTATACAATTTTTGTTGTTGCTTTTTTTTTTTTTTTTTTTGTTTTTCGAGTTTTGCTTCCAGCAGACAGTTTTCCAACACGATCAGCCCCCTTTTGTGGGCCCGCTTTTCCCCGACAGACAATGCGGAGACTTTGACAGCGATGTCTTCGTCTCAATGTCCCTTTTTCCAAGCCGATGTCCTTTTGTCGCCACACGGCAAAGTCAATAGATTTTCCACGGTTACAGCTTCTTTATTTGTTTATTTATTTACGACGTCATTGCCTCGAGGCTGACGTTTCAATCTACAGCGCCTTCCAGGGTTGAATATCGGATCGGATTGGATCGGATCGGATCACTCGAATGGGTAGTTACGAAACCTGCCAATATTTTCATTTGGCCAAATTCCTAATTAAGCGGGAGGAATCGACCGATGAAAGGACGGCGTCTAAACATCAATTAGCTCCACTCACTCTACCACTCTGATGAGATTTCGAAGAGTTAATACCTCGCAGTCTTTCAAGCGGCTTAGATCCTTCACCCATTTAGTTTTCTTGGACAGAAATTCGATCGTCTCCGGACTTCCTTTACCCATTCTCAAAGTGCGATCAGCGCTTCTAGTCTTTAACTCTTTCCCATAAAACTTTGACAGATCGCTACCGGGGACTAATCTTGTCGTTCGAGGAAGTTAGCAATCATCTGGAGAACTTGTGCGAGTCCTTGGAGCTATGCTTACGATGTCCGGGTTGGTCATTCTAACTGAAGTCCAATCCATTGTCGTAGAAAGACAACCGAGTTCAGCTCTGTCTCGCCCGTCATGGTTATCATGGAGTTTGGTTGCTCCTCAGCTGTGCAGACATCGGCTACTGGGATCTTGAGAGAATCTCGCTGCAACCTCACGATTAGAGGAGGAGGACGCTGCCTTGCATTTGTCTTTCTGTAAATGGAAATTCATTTCAAACTTCCGCAATTCTGCATATATTCATCGATGACGGACAGGGATAAGCCTGTTCTGTTATCAAGCTATGACTAAAGTCCACATTTTTCATAAATTTATACAACCGACCGAATCTCTTTAGTGACGAAGGCAGTTCTTTTACCACTCCGATCTGTTCCTCAACCACGAATGCCGATATTGATCTCACGTACCCCATTTGGATAATTAATTTGGGGTTCAAAAACAAAGGAATAAAAAACTCTTTCTTGAAATCAAAAATTTAAATAAGACTTCTAACTTTAAAAGATCTCAGTAAGGCGACTAGAAGTATAATGAGAGATATCTGAGAATTGCTATACCTTTCAGTTTGGCTTGAGTTTGATTTCTAAGGTGACATTATATTCAAATTTCTACCGAATCAATTTGTAAATCAAATCTTGTAATCTAATGGAAGATTAGTCACCGTGTGGGAGGATGACGGTCGATTGGGATTTGGCCACTTGAAATGATTGTTATACTAAGTTTCGTTACGACCCAGTTGACCTGATCCGATTCGATATCCACTCCTGGAAGATTAAAACGTCAGGCTGGGGGCAATGACAAAGTAAACAAACAAATACAAAAATGTTTTAGTAATTGTCTAGTAGGCGCCCCTTTTCGGTAGAATGAAGTTTATTAATATAGGAATTTGAAGGGAATACCCTTCACCTGACCAATGACAGATCGACTGGGTTATTGGGCGTGATCAGGAATACACGTACCTACTTTAAAAGGATGGAAATTTCTTTTCCATTTGGTATTAATTTTATCCAAAATTCTACAAATAAGACTTAAACTTAAACTTAAACTTAAAGAAAGAACTTCGAGGGACTTTCCCCCTGATTTTCCACAAAAAGAAGCACTTTGTCCAACAAATTGGCGTTCCGTGGAAAAAGGAAACTCCATTTACAACAATTGCCAGAAATTTGCACTTTCTGCGGATGGAAAACTTTCTCGTTTCTCCCCACCCAACAGCCCTTTTCATCATTTTCCTCGCTGGTTTCCCCTTCTCCTGGAAAAGGGTACAACACTTCCGGTTGTTTGTAGGTCGTAGTTTATTTCTCAGTTTCTGAGATCTCGACTCGTCTATTGATCCTCACCAGTAATATACACCATAACCATATGTTATATCTTTAATCATTAAAAAATATAACTTAGTTAAAATATTCTACGAGAATTTATATCTGGTGGACGACTACTTAATCAATTTTAAATCGCATCAAATTTCACAAGAGAGCCATCCAAGTACTCATTCCTTATTAGCCAGACCCAGTAGTTCCATCAGCTCGTTCTTCGTTGCACTTGCAGAACTTACTTTCAGTTTGGATATCCTTGGGGGACCTCTCCTTCTTTCCAGGTTTCTCAAACACCTTGCCTATAACCGAGATCTTCTTGGCTTTAACCATATTTAAGAGCTGGTTAGACTCCTCTTCTCCGCGAACCTCGACCAGGAGGCCTTTCAACGTAGCTGGCTCTTCAGTTCTGGGAGTAACCGAGGTCTTCTTGGCTTTAACCTTATTTAAGAGATTGGACTCCCTTTCTCGGCGAACCTCGTCAGGGCGGGCTTTCGAAGACGCTGGCACTTTAGTTTTGGAAGTTCTTGGCTTCTGGGAATCGGAGCCTGCAGCCTCTCGAGCACGGGACTTCAAATTCTTCTTCCTTTCTTTTGCCATCTTCACAGACTGCTGAGTCGGCTTGGCTTTAAACACCTTGGCAAGCAGTTGGGAAAACCTTCCTTGACGCTTTTTAACAGGGAGTATTTTTCTCGGAACTTTTTTTTGAGTCCCCGGAGTTGCTTCCGCAAAGACTATATCCTTCACACCACTCTTGGCCGCCTTTTCTGTGGTCTTAAAGGAACTCTTCTCCGGGCTCACCTCAATCATCTTTCCACGAGAAATCATCGTCTTCCCCAAGCGCCTTTTGAGTGTAATGCTCCGCTTACTCCTCTGTGATTGTACTTTAGCTATGCTCCTCTTTCGGGCACGTTTTGGCTCAGCTGCCTCTTCCTCTTTAGGGAACTCTGGGAGCAGGAACTTCCCATGCACCTTTTCTATTTTGTTTCGGAAAAGTCCCTTCATGACCGCAAGGTGTACAGACCTCGAAATGAGATCTCTAACTCTATCTTCCATGTTGTTCTGTGACAACTCGCATTAATGAAGTTGAGAAGGAACTACTTCCGAGTTAATTCTTACCTCGAAGTAGGTGATCAACTCCTTTATGTCTACTGATCCTCCGAAGACTGAGATCACCCGGCAGACCTCGGCCACTGGGATCTTGAGGTAGTCGTCACTACCCATGTATTCAATTACCTGGGCAACTCCGCTCTTATTTTCTTTCTTAGTCTCTGGGGCTCGCATTTTTTGCAGTTGGCCTCTTCTGGGAGAGAGGGTTGACTTAGAACTTTCGTATTTCTACTACATCGGTTGATAGGTGCTGATAGTCAGGGGTAGTTAGCAACCTATGACTAACGTCTCCATTTAATCACTGACTATAAACATACACAACCGACCGCAGCATTTAAGGAGAATCTTCCCCGAGGAAGACCTTCTGTTTCACAACCACTCACTTACCCCATTATGAAATACAATTTTTACAAATACTACTTCGAAATAAAAGTTTTAGTATACAATTTGTGGATTATAAAAGTTTTCGATTGTAGATAAAAATTTAAAAAAAAATATTTTTCCAAATCGAGTTTTTCTTTAAAATTGAGGTGTTACTTCTATAAAAGCCAGAAAAGTTCTGAGATATCATAAGTATGGTTGTCTATGACGTTGAGTTTCGTTTGAGTTTGATTTCTAAGGAGACTATGTTTCATATTAAAGTTATGTACGAACGAAAAAATTTGTAAATCAAAGAAGTAGGCTTAGCTGAATACGAAGGCAGAAATAAGACCTTCCTCACACTCCAAAGCTGAGTTGCTTTTGTTTTAAATATTGTTGTCAATATCTTTGCTCTACTAAATCAGACAATCTATTTACTCAAACTCATCTTACGGCAGAGCTTTTACTAACACAAAATAAAAAAGCGTGCACATACAGTGGATCCAAGCTTATTTCGTGCAAGAAAAAATCGAATTTTTAATTTGATACTGCTACTAAACCAGCAGAGATATCAAAAAAATTTAAATGCAGTAATGTTAAGAATGTCACATATTATTAAAATAATAAAAAAAAATTTTACTAATTTAAAAAACAAAAGAATTTTTCATACAAAAACTAAAAAATAGGGCAACTCCGACGCACAAGCTTATTTCGTGCAAGCACTTTAACGGTTAATAACTCTAAACTAGGACTTTTAAATCCATTTTTTTTCCTAATACTAGTAAAAATATATTAACAAAAGCATATTTATAAGTTTTCGAGGCTGGGGGCACCCAAAAATTACGGATTAACGAGGATTTTCAAACTATTGCGCCACGAATAATAGTCAATAGTTATTGAGCAAAGCGAATTAGTCCTTAAACATTTTAAGGATGGGAAACCCCAGGAAATGGTTGCCTCAAGCCCTAGTACAAGCCGATACATAACCCAAACGCTTTTTTGCGAAAATCGGGTAGCAGATAAGGGCGGTAATGCAAAAGTGAATTAAAAACAAGCGCCATAATCAAGTACTACGTCTATCAGTTATCTTCTATTGCGAACAGACGGCAGATGAGTTCGAGAACTTGTTCGCAATTTGTGAATGCAAAGAATGTGCTCTGCTTATATTCGTGTCCAGCTTAGCATTAGTTACAAGTTTTGACTTACAAATTTGTTTGGTAGACATTTAAATATAAAGTCACCTTAGAAAACAAACTCAAGTCAAACTGAAAGGTATAGTCATCCCTTTCTACAACAAGTAAATTTGGAACGAATACAGGAATATTTTGTTTAAACTTTTCATTTCAATAAGAAGCTAAAATTATATTTAAAAATGGAGTAAGTGAGAACAATATAGGCATTCGTGGTTAAGAAACAGATCGGAGTTACAAGTGATTAAATGTGGACTTTTGTCACAGGTCGCAAGGTGTTCGCTTTTCCAATGATGTCCCGGAGACAAGTGTTGACGATTCTTCGGACACTTACCTTACTCTCCATTTCCCTGTGGCCGATGTTTGCAAGGTCATGTCTGAAATCGGAGGACCAGTCCTGTTGAGCAAGTTGGTGGCCCACTTCGAGGTAAGGATTCACTCCGAAGTGGCTCTTTTTTCTAAAATTCATAAATGTATGTTAACGCAGGGTAAGATGGCAGTTGGAGTTAGGCACAAGGCGTCGAAGTTTGTATGCCAGTCGCTCGTAGAGGGCCTTAATCAAAAGAAAATAGGAAAGCGAAATGGAAAGTTCGTGCTTCCAGAGTTATTCAAAGAGGAAGAGAGCGCGGAGGACATACTGTACATAGCTGAAGAACAACCAGCACCAACTTCAGGACAAGGGAAGAGCGAGCTCTCAAAGATGTTTTCGAAAATGTATGAGGTTGATCGCACTTACAAAAAGGGTCAAGAACGGATTAAGATGTACGAGTTCCTTAAGAAGGAAATTAAGTTTGTCGAAGAACTGATGGCCGCATCTCCAGAAGATCATAGGAAATTTTCCATGGCACTGGATTGGATGATTCGCATGGAAGCAAGTGAGAAAGAAGAAGCTTTAGAGCTCGCTAGAAAGTTTATGACTCTAATGGAAGATTAGTCGCCGTAAAGGAAGATGACGGCCGACTTGTTAATCAGTTTGGGATTTGGCCACTTGAAAAGTTCCGTTACAACCTAGTTGAGTGATCTGACCCGATTCGATATCCACTCCTAGAAGATTGAAACGTCAGGCTGGGGGCAATGACGAAGTAAACAAACGCTGGAATGAAGTTTATTAATATAAGAATTTGAAGGGAATATCTCACCTAATCAGTGGACAGATCAACTCGGTTGTTGGGCGTAATGAGGAATACACGAACCTTCCTTATGGGATGGGAATACTTCCTATTCCTTCTCAACTTTATATTCATTTTATTCAAAATTCTTCATATTGTATTATATTAATTAATAAATTGTGCCACATTCCCAATCGTAATTTATGTCTCGCAGCGTGCATACGGGCAGACGGACATGACAATCGACTCGGCTACTGATCCTGACCAGTAATATTTACATCATAACCATTTGTTATTCTTAATCATTAAAAAATGTAACTAATTTATATTTGCTGGACGACTACTAAATCTATTTCAAATCACATAAAATTTCACATAAGAGCCGCAGACTCTCGAGCCTGGGACTTGATAATCTTCTTCCTGTCTTTTGCCATCTTCAACGACTGCAGAGTCGGCTTGGCTTTTATACACCTTCCTTCACTTTTCGGACAATACGTCTCTCCTCGTGGTCATTAAAAATTGTGTTTGGAGCTTCACGGCCCTTATCTGCTACCCGATTTTCGCAAAAAAGCGTTTGGGTTATGTATCGGCTTGTACTAGGGCTTGAGGCAACCATTTCCTGGGGTTTCCCATCCTTAAAATGTTTAAGGACTAATTCGCTTTGCTCAATAACTATTGACTATTATTCGTGGCGCAATAGTTTGAAAATCCTCGTTAATCCGTAATTTTTGGGTGCCCCCAGCCTCGAAAACTTATAAATATGCTTTTGTTAATATATTTTTACTAGTATTAAGAAAAAAAAATGGATTTAAAAGTCCTAGTTTAGAGTTGTTAACCGTTAAAGTGCTTGCACGAAATAAGCTTGTGCGTCGGAGTTGCCCTATTTTTTAGTTTTTGTATGAAAAATTCTTTTATTTTTTAAATTAATAAAAACTTTCGTTATTATTTTAATAATATGCGACATTCTTAACATTCTTACATTAGCAGTATCAAATTAAAAATTCGATTTTTTCTTGCACGAAATAAGCTTGGATCCACTGTATTTAGTGACGCTTTTGTGTTGGTTTGCAGCTGTGCACTGAGAGAAAGGAAAGAGAGAAAGAATTCATCACTCATTTCAACACTCGCGTCGAAGGTCCCCACTGCGAAGTAAACTCGAAAGTACAAACAGAAGTTACAAGGAATGATTTCCAGTGCAAGTGTCCAAGGATGATCGAGGAAGAAACAAGAACAGTTAGCGACGGAATGAGGCGGAAAGAGGAAAACTAAAAATTGTTGTTGGAATAGCAATGAGTTCGAGGATGATCCAGGAAGGAACAAAAACAAATTGCATTGAAGTTGGCGACGGAATGAGGTAGAAGGAGGAAAACTAAAAATTGTTGGTGGAATAGCAAGGAGTTTGAAGATGATCGAGGACAAAACAAGAACAAGTTACATTGTAGTTGGCGACAGAATGAGGCGGAAAAAGGAAACGAAAAATTGTTGGTGGAATAGCGTAGCGAGCGCTGAAAGATCATGGACAAGCAAGGCGTTCCGCTAACTAAACTAAGCTTTTCTCACTAAAATGAGTTAAAATGTCATTCTTAAAGATAAATAGCCGATGTAAAACCGAAATTATAATAATAAGCTTCCTTTTAAAGCGTATTTTCTTAGACTTTATCAATCTTTCGGATTTGTCATCGATCCCAGGATGTCTATATATAATTCCACCAAAATCCCAAATTGAAATCCCCGCTGCCGAAAAGAAAATCCACCGAAGGGGAGCTTAGTAGCTACTTACAAGTATCCAAATAAACAAGCAGCCTTAGCCGCAACCACCGAATCAATTGTTTCGAGACCCCAAAAGGAAAATGAAAGAAGGCAGGGATATATACATATATCTGGTTCAGGGGAACCCCCTTGCCATTTTGGGCTATAAATCTAAGCGTCAAACAGAAGCGCGACGGAATAATCAGAAATCAATACAATCTGCGTAATATGTTTTATGCGCCCTTTGGCTTTGGCTTGGGCTTGGGCTTGGGCCTGGGCTTCTTTGCCATTTTTCCAAGCAATTGAGTTTGATGATGCCGCAGCTCCACCAAAACCCTCTAAAAGAAAGCCCCCAGCACAGAGCCCCCTCCTCCAAGCTGATTAAGCCACAGCCTGAGGGCCATGACGTGACTTTTGGCTTTTCTTTTTCGATAATCAAAAATCACGCACACAATGGATCCTGTAATAGTTGAATTGAATTGCCCAAAGGAGCGGAGGGTGTTTTCAGTGCCCCCCCACCTCGGCTTTATTGGCCTCATTGAGAGGCCAAGCTACACCCACTTGCTTGGCTCTATGACATGCTTTGACATCGCAGAACTCATCCCTGATCCCACAGAGCACAGAGCACAGAGCACAGAGCCCAGAGCCCGACAAAACCCCCATCCAACCCCTAGGAACATGGCATCATTACACGGCCGCGTCGCACGCAAAATTGTGCGAAATTTGGTGAGCCGCGTGTGGCAAGTCGTGTGGCGGATTCAATTCGCAAACTTTTCAGCCCCCACAAAACGAACACACACGAGATACGCTTCGAAATGAAGCCAACCCCCTTGGTCTGAATAACCTACCGAAACAGCCAGACACCCAACTACCCAACCACCCATTTCCACCCACCTTGTACACTTTGAAGTCCTGAGGAGAAGGACGCTTAAATAGCGATTGCCGAACAGAAGCAGATGGTAAGTGGAAATTTTCAAGGGAAACTGAACTTCACTTCGTTGACAAAATGCATAACTTATAACCATCCAGAATGTATTTCCACAGCTTTAAATTCAAACGAGGCACATTTTCCGGTGCATTAGCCTTCTGTGCCGAATATTTTCAGTTTCAAATTAGAAATAAAATTTTAAAATTAAATTTAAAAAGTTGCTTGCTAACCAAACTCCTTGCAGTGTACTTAGTTTCTGTTTTATACAAAATAAATTAAATTTTAACTTAAAAGACAAATCAAATAGAAAATGCACATTTTCCAACTGGTTTTTCCAACTTTCAGCATTACCCTGAAAGTGCCACCGAAAATCAATTGTGGAAAAGAGGAATTCATTTCAGGTTATCCGCGAATTTCCAAAGCAGGCAGATGGAAATCGAGGGCGACATAAAAATAAATACAAAGGGATGGGAGATGGGGGTAGAGGACAGGAAAACAGAGAAAACATGGGTCTTCGGTGAGAAATTGCTGGAGGAAAATCCACTTAAGCAGCTTTGACAAAACTACGAAAAGAAGCTGCCAGCCGGGAAATCGACTCCGGAGATATAGAATATACAGCTGGCAGCGCCGAGTTGGCCAAGATTTATGGGATCTTTTAGGAAAGAGTTGCGCCAGCGGCCCCAGGAAAAATCTCATCAAATTTGTTTAAATGCCCATAAATCTCGCGGGGCAGCTGAAGGGAGAATGCAGCTTAAGCTTCGTGTAAACAATCATTAAAAATCATTAACCATTGGCGCCACTTTCTCATAATAAACACCCAACTCCGCAACTCCGCAACTCTGCAACTTGGCAACTTGGCAACTTAGCAACTACAGTCGAGAGATACTTTTGTATCTGAACATGCTAGTTTTATATTTTGTTTACGCAATGGCAGCGTGAGAAATTCGCCACGCCCCCGATTGGAAACCATAAAACCGCTTTGGCCATAAACAAAATCAAAAACAAAGAAAAAAAAGCCAGCCAAATCCCGGCAAACAAACAGAAATATTTGGTTTTCTGGTCATGCCCAAATGAGCTGGGCGCCAGCTACGTAGCTGCAAGTATACTCGTACCCAGATACTCCTCGCACTCTTCCGATATACTCGTATATATCCCCCATCTCTAACCCAGAGATCCAAGGCAGAGCAGTCAGTGTTTTTATTGGAAACGTTTTTACGGCTCGCCGTTTTTATGGCGACGTATAAAAAAAAGGAGCAACACGAAAACCATCGCGTAACTAAATAGCAAATCGAAAACATCCAAAATAATTAAACAACAAATTGCGCACAGCACAAATAAACAAAATCGAAACGAAACGGGATGTTCTTCTTTTCAAAATGAGCCAAGATAATCAATCAATTTACAGGGTTCTCGAAGACCATCTAAGGGGCCTACAATTATAGTTAAATTTCCCTTTTCGTTTTCTGGGGACAAATACTATTAATATTATACATAGTACAGGAGTGCTCAACGCCAATGGTCTGAGACCTCATTTGTTTTTGTAAATGCTCGCTGCATATGGGCTTTTAGCGCTCGCTTCGCTATTCCACCAACAATTTTTTGCTTTCCTCTTTCCGCCTTATTCCGTCACCAACTGCATTGTATTTTGTTGTTGTTTTTTCCTGGATCATACTCGAACTCCTTGTTATTCCACCATCCTCTTTCCTACTCATTCCGTCGCTAACTGTTCTTTTTTCTTCCTCGATCATCCTTGGACACTTGCACTGGAAATCATTCCTTGTAACTTCTGTTTGCACTTTGGAGTTTATTTCGCAGTGGGGACCTTCGACGCGTGTGTTAAAATGAGTGATGAATTCTTTCTCTCTTTCCTTTCTCTCAGTGCACAGCTGCAAACTAACACAAAAGCGTCACTAAATATGTGCACGTTTTCTTATATTTGTGTTAGTAAATGCTCTACCGTAAGACGAATATATACTTTACAGCTTTAATTTCCTTTTTTAAAAGTAATAAACTTAATTTATTTTTCTTACAATCTTAAATTAGTATTAATTATTTAATAAAGATCATTTTGTAGGTCTTCACACTGCATCATCTTTAAGATAATTCCTGCTATTTGAACCTTTAAACTACAGTTGACTTTCGCATTCCTGGGAAAACTTCTTAGTGCCTGCAAGCTTTTGGCAATTTAGTTGCCGGCCGAGATTAGTTTGGCCAATTTATCGTTTATTTTGCCATTTTCATGGATGGAGGGCTGAATAAAAAGGAGGCAAGGGATGGAATCCGAGGCGCGAAATTGCGAAATTAAATTTGCAGTTATTGCGCAACCATGGAAAATTGGTTAGCGCCGGCTGTCTATTTTTGTATCTGTATCTGTGGATCTGAAGCCATCTCCTTGGTAATTGCCGCGAAGTGAGACATCCGCAAAAGGATGGGAATAAATCTGTAAGAGGAGGAGCAGCAGATGTATCTGTATCTGAAACTCAATCCTGCACCTCTGACACTTTTATGGCCTCTCTAACTGAATCTGCATGCAAATGGCGGAATTCGGTTAACCCCAAAAAACGAACAAAAGCCATTTGATGAGCTCCAACGTTTAGATAGTAAAGGATTAAGCTAAGTAAACTATTTTATTGGCTTGTGAAAATGTATTTTACTTTTGGAGGTTAGTTTTCCACGGATTCTAAAACCATTTCTTACAAAAATCCCAAATATATTTTCCGCTTTGCTTGCCCATCTTTGCATTTTCATTTTGCCCCAAACTTAAGCAGAAATACGAGTATGTTTATCTGCGATTAAAAAAGATAGTACAGATACTTAAATATTTGTAATCTAATTAGTAATACTTAACCCACTTGGCCGCCCTAATATTATTAATTTTCGGTAACCCTTTCTGAATGTGAAAAGCGTAGCCATTTCCATGTTCTCGACGATGCATTCATTGCATTCCCCCAATTTTCGCCACACACATATTTCAATTTTGCCCGCTCTAAGCTGCCTTTTCGCCGCGTTCCGCATTTTCACCATTCACTCGCAGAAATTTCCACCGGGCAAGGGGGTGAAAGGGTGTGAAAAGCCCCCCACCAACCGATTTCCCCCAACGACGGCGACTGCAGGCCGAAATAATTATGCGTGTGCATTCCGTGGCCACACCGAAATGAGCTGCGATTTATGAATGCCAGGACCGAAAAACCCAGGAGCCGAAAACCAGGAGCCAGCGGAAATGCAGGACCTCAGGTCGGGAAACTGAAAACGGAAAACTGAAACATTCCTGCCCAACCCCCTCCCCCTCCCTGGGGCACCCAAAAAAAGGATCAGGATCCCAACCGTCGAACGACAAGCGCAGACATTATAATTATTAATAAATGCAGCAATGCAGGCGTCGAAAATTTTTGGGGCTGGGGGGAAAATGCAAGGCGTGGGGAAAATCGTGGACAGCGGCAACAACTATTTACGGCATTTCCATGCGAGCACGAAAAGTGCGAAACTGGAATTAATATGTGGCGCCCAAATGATGGAGCTGCCTTGATTTCGCCACCCTCTACCCTCTCGATGAAATCGCTTGTGCGGCATTTTTAAATTTATGATACGAAATTGATTTTATTAAATAAAGTCCTCGGTGCAGCGAGTGCATTAAAAACGCAGCCTTAATTAAGAAGCGTAACGGCACTGGCCAACAAAACTCAGGCTCTGTTCCATACAGATTGAAGTGTCATTTCACAATTTTTCGAGATTCTTACTTAAACTTTTCTTGATTTCTTCTCAAGACTTTCTTGTTATCTACTCTTTTCTTTAGCAAACTTAGTATTGACTTTTCCAGTTGAGAATTTTAATACCTCACAACAACCATCATTCATGTTTATCAACTTACACCCCCGCAAAGTTCGCTTATGATCTTTATTTTATTTATTTATTTATCTAAGGCTAACAATTAGTTAAAACCAAGAGCTAACAAATGGCTAGGAGCAATAGCAGCATGGCCCTTCAGCTCGGCTTAAGTTAGAATATGGCTGGTGAATTTTTGGCTTATGAGTATATACAAGATATTGCTAGGGATTACTTTTTACATTTTATTTACAAAAACTTTGATTTAGTTAGATTTGGGAGGTGATATGGGAGTTGTTTAGGAATTTGAGGATGTTTAAAGAGTTTGTATCTGTGGGGTTAGCTATGGTGCTGATTGGATCTGGATTATTAAGGAATAAGGATCTTTGCGTGGAAAGGGAGGGGCAGGAGCAGATAATGTGGTGGATGTCAATCTGGGAGATGTTTGTTAAGAATGAGTGTCCTAGTCTGAGGCGGGTGATGATGATTTGTTCTCTTCTGTTTAGGAGTTTTTGAGGGGCTGGGTAAACGTTGATAACTTGAGTATTTCTTGATACCAAACGGAGGTACGCAGTTATGTTTGTTTTGCATGTAGGAGATATTTTAAGAAGAGGCTTAGGTTAGGGGTGTAGGTTAAGGGGAATTCGGCAGCGTGTTTTGCTGCAAAGTCAGCTTTTTCGTTACCTGCAATGCCCATGTGACTGGGGATCCAGATTAGTTTGATTTTTGGGAAGTGTTGGGTGATCATATTGCGAGCTAGGGTTGGATAGTGAGAATGGTTATCGTGGTTAAGAATCGCGGTAACTGAGGACAGGGAGTCTGTACAGATGGCATGCTTGCCTGGCAGCTTGACGCAGATGACTAAGGCTTCCTGGATGGCTATAATCTCGCTCGATAGTACTGAGGAGAAATAGTAGTCAAACTGAAAGGTATAGTCATCCCTTTCTACAACAAGTAAATTTGGAACGAATACAGGAATATTTTATTAAAACTTTTCATTTCAATAAGAAGCAAAAATTATATTTAAAAATGGAGTAAGTGAGAACAATATAGGCATTCGTGGTTAAGAAACAGATCGGAGTTACAAGTGATTAAATGTGGACTTTTGTCTCAGGTCGCAAGGTGTTCGCTTTTCCAATGATGTCCCGGAGACAAGTGTTGACGATTCTTCGGACACTTACCTTACTCTCCATTTCCCTGTGGCCGATGTTTGCAAGGTCATGTCTGAAATCGGAGGACCAGTCCTGTTGAGCAAGTTGGTGGCCCACTTCGAGGTAAGGATTCACTCCGAAGTGGCTCTTTTTTCTAAAATTCATAAATGTATGTTAACGCAGGGTAAGATGGCAGTTGGAGTTAGGCATAAGGCGCCGAAGTTTGTATGCCAGTCGCTCGTAGAGCCTTAATCAAAAGAAAATAGGAAAGCGAAATGGAAAGTTCGTGCTTCCAGAGTTATTCAAAGAGGAAGAGAGTGCGGAGGACATACTGTACATAGCTGAAGAACAACCAGCACCAACTTCAGGACAAGGGAAGAGCGAGCTCTCAAAGATGTTTTCGAAAATGTATGAGGTTGATCGCACTTACAAAAAGGGTCAAGAACGGATTAGGATGTACGAGTTCCTTAAGAAGGAAATTAAGTTTGTCGAAGAACTGATGGTCGCATCTCCAGAAGATCATAGGAAATTTTCCATGGCACTGGATTGGATGATTCGCATGAAAGCAAGTGAGAAAGAAGAAGCTTTAGAGCTCGCTAGAAAGTTTATGACTCTAATGGAAGATTAGTCGCCGTAAAGGAAGATGACGGCCGACTTGTTAATCAGTTTGGGATTTGGCCACTTGAAAAGTTCCGTTACAACCTAGTTGAGTGATCTGACCCGATTCGATATCCACTCCTAGAAGATTGAAACGTCAGGCTGGGGGCAATGACGAAGTAAACAAACGCTGGAATGAAGTTTATTAATATAAGAATTTGAAGGGAATATCTCACCTGATCAGTGGACAGATCAACTCGGTTGTTGGGCGTAATGAGGAATACACGAATGGGATGGGAATACTTCCTATTCCTTCTCCACTTTATATTCATTTTATTCAAAATTCTTCATATTATATAAGACTTAAAATTCTTAATTAATACATTTTAACCTGATAAGAAAGACCATCGTTAAATAACTTTCCCCCTGATTTTCCACAAAAAGAAGCACTTTGTCCAACAAATTGGCGCTCCGTGGAAAAAGGAAACTCCATTTACAACAATTGCCAGAAATTTGCACTTGCTGCGGATGGAAAACTTTCACGTTTCTCCCCACCCAACAGCCCTTTTCCTCATTTCCCTCGCTGGCTTCCCTCCTCCTGGAAAAGTGTGCTAAAGTTACAAATGTGCAACATTTCCGGTTGTTTGTATGTCGTCTACTTTTGGGACACCGAAAACTGTTGGCCACATTGATGGCTCACATGAGGGTTACGGGGGCTGATGGGGGTTAAGTCTTGCTTTGATTAAATTTCACGCACGACCGCACGGAAAGGGTTTTTCGCCAACTGTCGTGGAGGGGGCGTGGCTCTGGGTGGGCAATTCGATTTCGAGACTTTCCGGGCCTTACCTTTTCCGAAAATCACGCGCTGCACTTCGATTGCCATTTAGCTTGATGTGGGGAGTACAGTGTGACCTCTGTAAATGTAACTAAGGTTATTGGAAGTATAATTTACGATAAATTTAAGCTGTTCAAGTTTTTGATGAACTCTTTGGTGTATCTTTTCTTTTTTTAATATCATATTGGGCTTAAGGAGAGAATAATTGGTGGCGAGGGTTCACTGTAGCTGCGGCATCGCATGGCGGTGTGTCAATAATCGCCGTTGCTTATGCACACAATGGCTCTGCAAACACCAGCGCACTTGTCTTAACCCACCCACCCCTCTTAACCCACGACACCCCCTCTTGGCCGCCCATCAAAATCAGCTCAGCGCAAATCAAAGCCGTCTCAATCAACAAACAAACAAACAAACAAATAGACAGGCAAACAGACAAACAGACAAACATTTGCGTGCGCATTTCAAGGCGCTGGCTGCAGTGGGCTAAGCGGTGGGCGTGCCAGGTTGCTGGGTGGCTGCGGGAGGGTGGCAACATTTGCTTTTGCTATTAGTTTTCGGCCTGCGACCTTGTTTTCATTCCATTTGCGCTGTTTGCATTGGAGATCTTTTAATTATTGTCACGCATCCACGCCTTCGGAAAAGTAGTTTTCCCTTCCCTGGCTTTCCACTTGTGGGAGTTGCGGCAGGTGGCGGGCTTTTGTCGGGGGTTCATTTTGGCATTTGGTCTTTGGGGAACTTTTCGATTTATCTTGGCGAAGTTTTAACTTGGTTTTTTACCCAAACCTTACTTTTTGTAAGCATTACCTTTACTATTTTTTCGAGATTTTTGCATAATTTTTCCGAATCTCCGCCGAGATTTCCCAGATCTTGGCATGAATGCCTCATTAGCCAAAGCAATTCCACACATCGGTGGGCTACCGTATTTGTATTTGAATCTATACAAGAATCTGCAAGATACACATCCCTCCACCTGCCCACATTCGACTTAAGATGCTGCACTGACCATCAAAATAAGATAGGAGGAGGCGGAGGAGGCGGATGAGGAGCACACACACATGGTCCAGCAATCGTAATCCCAGGGGTTAATCCCCCTTGTTTTTTGATGTTCCACCGCTTTTTATGGGATATGTGGCATGTAGAGAGATCGAGATAAAGTGCGCAAAATAGATGCGTAATTTGACGTTAATGTTGCGCTAATAATAATCTGCACAAGGAAGAAGAGGAGGAGGCAGCTGATCCTTAAGATACCTATTCGGACTCGGATCAAGATACAGATACAGATGCAGATACAGATACAGATACACATGTGAACATCTCCGGCGATCGTGTAATGTGCTTAAGGACCTTTCCTCCTTTTCAGCTCGTTTCTAAGACGCATTGTTGTGTTTGCCATTTTGACGGGTTTCGATTACTCCTCAGGTTAACCCTCCCCAGTTTTCCGTTTTCCACCGAGAAAAGATACAGATACGAAGTATCTTTTTGTATGCCCTTTCATGTGTGTAATCCACTCTGCTCGTTCCTGCTCAAAGTTAAATGATGCACGGCTAAGTTGAGCAAATTTCCCCGGCACTGTTTTGATTTTATTCGAGACAGACGGCTGATGAAAGTGAATTGCACAACAGGAAAATCGGAAAAGGGGCGCACTGAGCACACAACAAAAAAGGAAAGCAAACAAACAAATGAGATACAACGGTTTTGTTCTATTTTTTAGACACTCTCCCAAGTTGAAAATGATTTAATTTGAATAGCAGGGAGGATCTAATGATAATGAGTTGATTGAAAGATCGAAAATGTATTTCAGATATTTCAATATATATAAAAAAAACTATTTAATGTTGTAAAGACTTAGAAAAGTTGCAACTTCGTGTAGGATAACAGATGGGTGGGGTGCCTCAGCCTCGACCTTGAGCCTCTCTCTAGAGTCCAGACCTTGACTGAGGCTCAACCGAAAACCTGGTCGTAAAGTCAAACCCAACAAATGCAAAGTCAAAACGCAGTGGCTGAAAATCATCCTGAGAAGCCCATGAAAAATCCCAAAAAATTAAAAATAACTTAGAGAAAGGATTCGCTTCCGCGAAATGCTAAAAATGTGAATCATAAAAGTAAAAAAAAAAAAAGACAAAAAATTAAGTGAAAACTCGGAACTCGAAATGAACTGCACTAGAAACCTACAAACCTAAATAGATCGGGTCAAGTTCTGGGTAAAGAGCTGACCGCCTATCCTAAAAAACAACCGAAAATCGCAGAAGTGCCACAAAAAACGACCCTAAAACGCGATTCTCGGTAGTTTAGGTAAAACGGTCAGCGAAACTTGCCCGCCTTAACCCCTTTTCGCCAGCGCGAACAATTGTAATTGTATTTCTAGATCAGAAAGGGGTTAAAAAATAAGGG
This sequence comes from Drosophila eugracilis, assembly GCF_018153835.1. Lineage (NCBI taxonomy): Eukaryota > Metazoa > Arthropoda > Insecta > Diptera > Drosophilidae > Drosophila > Drosophila eugracilis. Next base: position 1,703,741 of record NW_024573535.1, read on the forward strand.
GCGCAAAAAGAGACTCAGGCAGAGAACCTCAGTTCGAGTCCAGCCTGTGCGTTTTTTTTTTTTTTTACAACTTTTACCGCTATGGCAATGCCGAGTTAAGGTCATATGACACGGCATCGAAAATGTCTATGGAGAAAATACATATATGAAAATATTGAAAATTTAAGATTACTCTATCTTTGAGTTTCCATTTAGCTTAGTCTTTAATCTAAGTAATGATTTTAAATTATTTTAAGTTTCATTGTCATAACCGCCTATTCCACATTATCCTTCCATTCTCTACTTCTTTGCTGTAGAAATTTGTGCTAGCTTTCCGCTTCTTCCACTGCTTTGCTTCTACCGTTATGGCAAAGCTGAGTTAAAGTCATATGACATGGCATCGAAAATGTGTATTGAGAAAACATATGAAAATTTAAGATTACTTTTATTCTTAAGTTTCCATTTAACTTAGTTTTTATGAACTTCTCAGTTTAAAAATTTAGTAAAATTACTAAATAAAATGAATTTAAATTATTGAAAGTTTCAGTGTCATAGCTGCCTACTTCTTATTCTCCTTCCATTCTCAACTCCTTCGCTGGTGCAATCTGTGCTAGCTTTCAGCTCCTTCCACTGCTTTACTTCTGCCGTTATGGCAGAGCTGAGTTAAAGTCCTATGACACGTCATCGAAAATGTGTATTGCATTTAACTTAATTTCTATGATCTTCTCAGTTAAAAAACTATTTTGCTGCCATATCTAGTAAGATTACTCTAAAAAACGACTTTAAATTATATTAAGTTTCAGTGTCATAGCTGCATACTGCATATTCTCCTTAGCACTTCTTAGTTGTTGAAATCAGTGCCGGCCCGCAGCTTCTTCCACTGCTCTGCTTAACCTTTATCCTGCTGTTTTTTCGCTCTGCTTTTTTAGCTAGATCGTAAAGTAATAAAACCATAAAAAGAGGACAAGCGAGCGAGACATAAATTAGAGATAAAGGAGTGAAATGTGGAACGGGAACAGGACACGGTTTCGTTTTCGTTTTCATTATCATTTTCCGGCAAAAGGGCGAAGGGTTAAAAAATACGTGCACATTTTTTGTGTGAGATTCCTTTTATGACTTGGTCAGCGAATGGGTTAAGCAATGCCCAAATGACAATAAATTTTTCTGGTTAATTTTTTGCCCGGTCCTTAACTAATTTTCTCACCGCGACTACGCGGAACTAGTAAAAATCGAGCGAAAACTACAATGGGGGATTTTGTGTCTTGACTTTCGATAGTTCGTTTTTCTGTTTTTTTTTTTTTCGAGGCAATAGAGATGCCTTTTCCCGCTTAACATAAAGGCATAATTAACATTAACCCCTTTGTGGCCCTCGGGCGCGGGTTTGACTTTCCAAGATGCCGACGCCCAATAAAACTGTCGCATAAGTCAACTCCGCTCCGCTCGAGAACAATACCAAAAATTATAAATATTAATATTTTCCCATTCCGTTAATATCTTAACCTGCTGTCCATCGCTTTGATGATCCACCGTACACGGGAAGAAACTTAACTTAACTTAATATTCTAATATTTGTAATATTATTTTCCATTTCTTAAGATTGATTAGGGTAAGTAGTGAAAGTATTGAAAAAATCTTAAAAATTAAGAGAATTAAAATAACATATTTGTTATGTAAATTCAAGGATCAGGTCAATCTTATTTCTTTCCGTGTACTCATCGTGTGAGTTTAATATTTCAATTAATTTCGGTTCTCAGGCTGTGCGCCATGTGTTTGTCCCTGGAGAATATAAAAAAAGAGAGGCCCGGCATTTTTATGAGCCCTAACAAATTTGTACAAATTACTGCGGTGTCCGCTTCTCGGCCGTCTGTTGGCCAAGTCGAGATACCAAAATTGGGCCACAGTCAACGGCTCTCGGCTGCATGTGAAAATGAAGAGGCCTCCTCGATCTCAATCGGAAAATCACAAATGAATAAAGGGAAATGTGTAAGGGGAAAGGGGAAGGGTGAAGGGTAAGGGGAAAACAGAACTGGAAAATCGGTGAATGGCGCATGGAAAACCGATCGAAGTGGCTATGCTCTAATTGAGTTTATTCGATTCCTCGGCAAGTGGAAAATTGGAAAAGAAACTATGTTGGTTAGGGATCTGAAAAAAAAGTAAATTTTGAACAAGTGTTAACGATTAAGAAAACAAGTTAAATGATTTGCTAATATAGATATAGATATCTATAGTTTTATAGATACTTTACTTCACTATTTAATCTTTAGGAATTATTCTGCTCTTCCATTCGATGCTGGCTAATTTTCTTTGCTGGCTCAACGAACCGTTTGTCTTGGTTTCCTGGTCAAACTTTGGGGCTCCACACAAAAGAGTTTCACACGCTGCTCCTCCGGGAAATCCCCTCCTCGGAACGCCTCAATCAACATGTCGTGGCCATGTTCTAAGCCGAGCCAAGCCATTTTGGCCAACATTTGGCCACAAGTGCAAGCCCACAAAATGCAGTTCATTTCTCCGTCCCTCCAGCTGACTGTGTGCAGTCGAAAAGTGCAACAAAGTGCCCTCGAAATCCACACATTTACCCTCGAAAGCCCCCTTTTCACCTGCCTAATCTGCACTGAGGGAAACGGGAAAGTGAAATCAACTTTTCATAGATTCGAATTCCGATTTAGTTATTTCGAAATTTTAGTTCCTACAAGTTTAAGCTGGCATAAGGTTTTATAATTTAAAGCTTATAATTAATAAATAAATATTTTAATAAATATTAAATACCTTCTTTATTAATAACATTTCTAAATGTTTTTGTGAAAAGGTAATAACAGAGTAAACCATTTCGATTGACCATTTTTGGCCAGTGTAAGCAAACAGTTTGAGGACGCAAATTGCCAACGGAATGCTGAAGAAGCTCCTAGAACAAAAGGTCCTGATGGTTGGTTGTTGGGTGTTAAATCTATCCTCCCACCTGAAATGACCTTGAGGCAGGGCTTTTGCCTGTGCAGCTATCTAAAATTTCCCTCATTCAGCTAAGGCATTCTAAGGACTGAAGTCCAAAACTAAAATTCTTAACCTTTGGCTAAAACAACTTTCTAAGTTTATTTACTTACAAACCAGGAATAGCTGGTAATATTATTATTAAAAATTATAAAAGGAGAATTTAACTAAAGAAAAAAGGGAAAAAAACGAATGCTGCTAATAATAATTCCCTAATTAGAGATCATGAAACGAAATGTCAACCATATCTTAGGCTCTTAATTAATTATTGGATCAATTTCATTTCTAATTTCTTAAGGAATGGCATTGAATTTGTTTATAAGTAACCTTAATTTGTAATGTCTAATAAAGGGAAGTCCCACCTAAAGAATTACCAATTTAAGGACCTTGAATGAGCGCTGCCTAAACTAGAATCTGCATGTTTACTCCCAACTTTCTAGCTGTTAATTCCAAATTATAGCAGGAATGTCAGAAGATGATTGACCGAAACAAAATCATAGAACACAGTCAGCTTACCAAACAAACTTACGCGAAACTTCACGGAATACTCCCCGCTAAAAAGCGCCAGGGAAAACATTCCAAGCTGCTTTCCCAGATGTATAAAGCCAAGCCGACTCTGCAGTCTTTGAAGATGGCAAAAGACGGGAAGAAGATTATCAAGTACCAGGATCGAAAGTCTGCCGCTCTTATGTGAAATTTTATGTGATTTGAAATTGATTTAGTAGTCGTCCAGCAGATATAAATTAGTTACATTTTTTAATGATTAAGAATAACAAATGGTTATGATGTATATATTACTGGTCAGGATCAGTAGCCGAGTCGATTGACATGTCCGTCTGCCCGTATGCACGCTGCGAGACATAAATTACGATTGGGAATGTGGCACAATTTATTAATTAATATAATATAATATGAAGAATTTTGAAAATGAATATAAAGTGGAGAAGGAATAGGAAGTATTCCCATCACATAAAGAAGGTTCGTGTATTCCTCATTACGCCCAACAACCGAGTTGATCTGTCCACTGATCAGGTGAGATATTCCCTTCAAATTCTTATATTAATAAACTTCATTCCAGCGTTTGTTTACTTCGTCATTGCCCCCAGCCTGACGTTTCAATCTTCTAGGAGTGGATATCGAATCGGGTCAGATCACTCAACTAGGTTGTAACGGAACTTTTCAAGTGGCCAAATCCCAAACTGATTAACAAGCCGGCCGTCATCTTCCTTTACGGCGACTAATCTTCCATTAGAGTCATAAACTTTCTAGCGAGATCTAAAACTTCTTCTTTCTCACTTGCTTTCATGCGAATCATCCAATCCAGTGCCATGGAAAATTTCCTATGATCTTCTGGAGATGCGGCCATCAGTTCTTCGACAAACTTAATTTCCTTCTTAAGGAACTCGTACATCCTAATCCGTTCTTGACCCTTTTTGTAAGTGCGATCAACCTCATACATTTTCGAAAACATCTTTGAGAGCTCGCTCTTCCCTTGTCCTGAAGTTGGTGCTGGTTGTTCTTCAGCTATGTACAGTATGTCCTCCGCGCTCTCTTCCTCTTTGAATAACTCTGGAAGCACGAACTTTCCATTTCGCTTTCCTATTTTCTTTTGATTAAGGCCCTCTACGAGCGACTGGCATACAAACTTCGACGCCTTGTGCCTAACTCCAACTGCCATCTTACCCTGCGTTAACATACATTTATGAATTTTAAAAAAAAGAGCCACTTCGGAGTGAATCCTTACCTCGAAGTGGGCCACCAACTTGCTCAACAGGACTGGTCCTCCGATTTCAGACATGACCTTGCAAACATCGGCCACAGGGAAATGGAGAGTAAGGTAAGTGTCCGAAGAATCGTCAACACTTGTCTCCGGGACATCATTGGAAAAGCGAACACCTTGCGACCTGTGACAAAAGTCCACATTTAATCACTTGTAACTCCGATCTGTTTCTTAACCACGAATGCCTATATTGTTCTCACTTACTCCATTTTTAAATATAATTTTTGCTTCTTATTGAAATGAAAAGTTTAAATAAAATATTCCTGTATTCGTTCCAAATTTACTTGTTGTAGAAAGGGATTGCTATACCTTTCAGTTTGACTTGAGTTTGTTTTCTAAGGTGACTTTATATTTAAATTTCTACCAAACAAATTTGTAAGTCAAAACTTGTAACTAATGCTAAGCTGGACACGAATATAAGCAGAGCACATTCTTTACATTCACAAATTGCGAACAAGTTCTCGAACTCATCGGCCGTCTGTTCGCAATAGAAGATAACTGATAGACGTAGTACTTGATTATGGCGCTTGTTTTTAATTCTCTTTTATACTTAAAATATTTACACATTTTCGTCAAGTTTTCTGTAAGCCTTTTCAATTTTGGCGCTCACTTTCTACCAGTGTTGCTTCCCTGGTTGGTTATCGATATTCTCTTTTAGCGAGCAAAAGAAGAGGCGAAAACAGAACAGCTGAACCGAAACAACAAAAAGCGCTTGGAAGAAGAAGCGAAAATCAGCAGCTACGATAAGCAGAGCATTCGAACGTTTATTTATAAATTCTCGCAGGCAAATATAGAAAAACGAAAAGAACACGAAAGCCAAAAAAAGCCTAATACGACTACGAAAACGAGTGACCATTGTCTTTTCCTTGCATCCAGCAACAAAAACAAATTTTCGCTCGCTCCGTTTGTTTTCATCGAAAGATTCGCGGTCGCCGTCACGTGGAGTGCCGGCAGCGGTGCCGGCAGTGGCAGCGACGCCAGCTAGCATTGTGTAGTTGCTATCGCAGTTTCGCTTTAAATCGTCACTTTTATTTGCGGTCTACTTTGTGCTTTGGCATCTTTTTATCCCCTACGGTGGGACAAATCGGAAATGTAGAGTTGGCTATTTAATAGGTCAATAAATGAATAACTACTTATTGGCATTACAAATAAGAAATTTTTGCAACAATAAAATAGTTCTGTTTAATAGTTACGTTGAATTGGAAAATACAAGGTATACAAAGTTTTATCCTAGAATAAATCAAAGAAAAGTTTTCAGTTTATAAAATGCATTTTTTGTCTTATAACAACAAACTAAATAATATACAGCATATATGCATTAATATGTAAAAATTTCATGTGTTTGCGTCCCACTGTTCGAACCAGAACATGTGCCAACATGACTATTCAAATTCTTCGGCAAGCTCTCATTTTGCGCTCTTTCCCTGTATCTCATTCAAAGATCTCTCTCTTTCAGCCCCTCTTTCAGTTGTTTGCGCTGCCTCCCGCAAACTTGCGGTTAATAAAGCAGGAAAAACAACAAGAAACAACAGTGATGGGGGCGTCGTCGCCGCTCTGTCAGCGTCGCTGCCTTCGTGGGGCTTTGCCCGTCGACGACGCGTCAGTTAAAAAGCGTCGCTTGGTGAAGCTAGCTAGCGATTTTATTTATATTTTTTTTTTGGTTAGATTTATTATTTGTAACTCGCAATTTGCAACTTATAGTTCGCGGTTTTTCGCCTTTCTTTCGCGAACCTGCTCTCTTTTTGCTCTCTTCCTTCTTCTCTGGGTGCTTTCTTCATCATGCGGTTCAGCGTGGCTGTTTCTTCTTCCTCTTCGACCATTTGTTGTTGACGTCGCGTTGTGCATTTAATTCTTAATTTTTCTCTATTCTTCGTGTTTTTAGTACACATTTTTTTTGTAGTTGTTCCAAATGTGATATAATTTGTTAAGTATTTATTTATAAAACACGCGGCGACGAGGAAAAGCAATAAAGTTTGATAAAAACGAGGATTGCCGACCAAACAACAACAAAAAAAGACAAAAAACAAAGAGCGAAATAAAAGGAGCTGCAGAAAACAGAGGCAAAGAGAAACAACAAATAACGGCAAAAGCATGGGCAAAAGGAGAGGAGCAGCATAAAAGAAATTACAAATAAAGGGAAAAGCAATAACAACCACCAAAAAAACGGAAAATACGCAAAATATGTATTAAAGCGATTAGATAAAATAGAATTTTTACAATTATACAAAAGCACTAAATAAAATATACATATAGGAAAAAGTAAAAAAAAAAGCTCAATGAAATTTAAAAAAAAAATCTTGATAAAAAAATAAAAGCAAAGTAACCAAAGTCGGACGATCTTTAAAACAAGGAAAGAAGAATAATATATGGAATAAAAAACCGAACTTTCGAGAAATAAAAGCAAAGGACAATCAAAGGATAATGAAGGAAGAACAAGACAAGAACTTAAAGCAGGAAGCAGATGAATTTAAGAAGATCTCTAAGCACTGAAAAAAACAAATCAATTAAATACATCACAGAAAAAAAACACCATTTGATGCGTAAAATAACATAAATTATCGTGTAATCAACTTGAATTTAAAGAATTAAATACAAAATCAATTAAAATTAAAGAGCAACTGAGTTGAGCTAAGAAAATCAACCAATTGCGAGTTAACAACAATTATAAAATAATTATAAATATCCAAAGGCATTGCATTTTCAAATTAATACCAAACACATTACAAAAATCGAAAGATCTTCGTGACAGACTTCAGAGAGTACTTTTCGAGCCTCCTGGAAATCAAAGCTTTAAGATTGGGGATATAAAGGCTATATCTGCATATCCTTATACGATATACCAGCCTGTGGACTTAATTTCGGACCCCGAATTCGAAATGGTTTACTCCACGAACATCCTGCTGGCGATTGTGACGATCCTAACGGGCGTCTTCATCTGGTCCCGTCGCACCTACGTTTATTGGCAGCGCCGCCGGGTGAAGTTCGTCCAGCCAACCCACCTGTTGGGCAATCTGAGCCGTGTTCTCCGACTAGAGGAGTCCTTTGCCCTCCAACTGCGCCGCTTCTACTTCGACGAGCGTTTCCGCAACGAGCCCGTGGTGGGAATCTATCTGTTTCACCAGCCAGCACTCCTCATCCGGGATCTTCAGCTGGTGCGTACCGTCCTGGTCGAGGATTTCGTCAGCTTCTCCAACCGTTTCGCCAAGTGCGATGGGCGCAGCGATAAAATGGGCGCCCTATCACTTTTCCTGGCCAAGCAACCCGAGTGGCGCGAGATCCGCACCCGTTTAGCACCAGCCTTCGCCGGCGCCAAGCTGAAACAGATGTTCTCGCTGATGGAGGAGGTGAGTCACCCAGAAAGTCAGCCGGTTCAAAAAGACCAGGTCCACGTCACATGTTCGAAACACCGACACCCAACTACACAAAGCATATATATTTTGAGCAGAAATTGGTTTCCGGCCTTAAATGCAGTTTTCTGTCCCAAAAAAAAAAATGCTAAAAATGCTAAATGTTAATGTTAATGTTAATGTTAAATATGAATCTATATTTGATGGACAGTTGGCTTTATTAAAATCAAAGGTTGCACTTAAATAAGACATGTGGAAGGCGGCTGATAAATGAAAGTCTTTTCGAACTGCTGCCTGGTTTTCTATTTGGCCTTATCAAATATAACTTGTTTGTGGTTACCGACTTATTACTGTGACAGGCTATCTTATCAAAGGTCAACAACTATCGCATTATTACCAAGAATACTATAAAAAAAATGATAGCTCAAACCTATTGGTTTTCCAGTTTTTGTTGCCTAGTCAAACCGAAAGTTGTATGCAAATTTAAGCCAAGAAATCGCAAACGCAAATCGTTTGCTGAAACAAAACAAAAATGACTAATCATTCTGATAATGCAAATTCTAATGACAAAGCCGAATCGTTTAGTTTACTTAAGTTCTCTATATATATATATTCTGGGAACCTAATCGAGAATCTAATTGCTATTTAAAGATTGACACACTTTTTTGTTGTAGAAAATTATGCACCTGCACTTGAATGCCATTTTAGTTATTGATTTGCGATCTTTTAAAGTTAGTTTCTGTACTCTTATTTCATCGAATATCACTCTCGGCTATATCCCCGTAGATCGGCTGCGATCTGGAGTGGTATCTGAAGCGGCTAACACGAGATTTGCGACGCGGCGATGCCGAACGTGGAGCCATTGTGAGCATCAAGGATGTCTGTGATCTCTACAACACCGACATGATAGCCAGCATCGCTTTCGGGCTGAGATCCTACAGCCTTAGGAACACGCAGTCGCAGATCGGATCACATTGTCAGGACCTGTTTCGACCGAATGTCCGTCGAATATTCGATTTATTTGTGATCTTTTACCTGCCAAGACTGGTGCCGTTGCTGCGGCCCAAACTATTCACGGAGGCGCATGCAGAGTTCCTGCGCCGGGTCATCCAGCTGGTGATCGAGGAGCGGGAACGTGGTGGCGATCTGCGCAACGATCTCATCGAGATGCTGCTGACGCTCAAAAAAGAGGCCGATCTGCAGCAGGACAAGTCGCACTTTACGCACCATCGCGACTTTCTGGCCGCCCAGGCGGCATCCTTTGAGGTGGCCGGCATTGAGACTTGCTCGGCGAGCATGTCCTTTGCCCTCTACGAGCTGGCCAAACAACCTCTGATGCAGTCCCGTTTGCGTCGCGAGATACGCGAGGCATTCGCGGAGAATCCCGATGGCAAGCTCACCTACGAGGCCATTGCCCGGATGAAGTTTCTTGACATGGTCGTGGAGGAAACACTGCGGAAGTATCCAATTGTCCCGCTCTTGGAGCGCGAGTGCACGCCGATCAACAAGAAGCGATTCTACTCGCTGAGGCCACATGCCGAGTGCTACGCCCGCCGTGGGATGCCCGTGTTTATATCGAATCTGGCCATTCACCACGATCCTAAGGTGAGTGGGCGGTGGTTTCGGGGGCATTCTATGAAATGTATAAGTTTATTTTGTTAACTTATTTAACGTTAGTAACGAAGGCAAGGAATTTGTATAATATTCTTAAGGAATATTCTTTTTTTAACTTTGCAGTATTGGCCGGATCCGGAACGCTTCGATCCGGAACGCTTCAGTGCGGCCAACAAGGCTCAGCAGGCGCCCATGTCGTATCTGCCCTTTGGGGCGGGGCCACACAACTGCATCGGAATGCAAATCGGACTGCTGCAGATTAAGCTGGGCCTCGTTTACTTCTTGCACCGCCACCGCGTGGAGATTTGCGACCGCACCGTGGAGCGGATTCGCTTTGACGCCAAGTTCGCGCTGCTGGCCAGTGAACAACGCATTTACCTCAAGGTCGACTGTTTTTAGCCAACGCTCCCATCACGCCCATCCGCCCATTTCACGCCTCGCCAGCCCATATCAGTAACATTACTTTATCAGTCTTATGGGCCGGGAGCAGGAGGGACCCGCCATCGTCATCGCTTTGTAAATACTTCGCCTGCCTCAAATAAACTTTGCTACGATCTTTTTTTTTCTAAATATTAATTCAAAGACTTTGTTTATTGATCTATCTTTGGATTTGGTATATAGGAATGTAAGATATATCATATATATATCAGTTATAAAGTCTTGGTAGCTCTTAGTACAGTCTTAATAATGGCTTTATGCAGTACCATTACCTTTTTATGATAAACATTCCAAAATCTAAGTGGTTTTACCATCAAAACCAATAGTATCCCACATTTCAGGGGTTAATTTCTGAGAGTTCTGGTCTGAGAGTCCAATAAAGCGAGGGTTTATCGTACCGAGCGGGTGCAGTGCCCCCAATCTTCTTGTAGACACTTCTTGGGCTTTATTCTCCACATGCCACCTCAGCGAACTTCAATTTAATATTTATTTTTTTATTGACAGGGGGTCGACCGGGGGGAGGGTCCACTGGGTTGTTTCGTTTGCTGATAAGTTATCAGTCGGCCGGGGCTCGGAGGCCTTTGCCCGGTGGCCTGATCATTTCGATTCGGATTCGGATTCGGTTTCGCATTTCGGTCTCGGATCCGATGGGCCGGCCAGCTGGCTACGTCATCGTCATCGCCATCGCCCACCGGAGAGCTTTGCAAACAAAGTTCAGGTTTCGGGGCGTCTAGAGTTCTCGTGGATTAGGGTGGACCACTAAAGGGTTAGTTATGTTTGGTAATTTGAAAAGACTAAGTGACGAAACTGCCATTTTCTATGATTTTTAAAGCATTTGCTTAGGAAGTTGTTAAGTTTTTGTGGTTAGCTTAATGAATAAATAATAATACCAAATTCTAAGACCAAACAAGGAATCAAAAGATCAAAACGAGGTCCAGCCAGCTGCCCGTAAAGCGCAGCTTAAAGTTCAAGTTCAAACCTCATACGATCTTTCGATATTAGCGCGAAAACCGGTTGCAAGTAGCTAATTTGTGGCCAATTAAAATTAGCATAAGTCCGAGCTACGGAATTGGGTAAGCAGCGTCTGGTCTGGACTCGGCGATAATGAAAATGAAAATGAAATGGAAAACACTTGACAGCTGTCATTCGATTAACAAGAATTCCTCAAATATTAATCTTTGTTTTTACACTAAAGAAAACTTTGATTATAAAAGAAGATTAAAAATAAAAATATAGCAGATATCTGTCTTAAATATTTATTATATATTAAGCAAGGTAAGATCATATTTTACTCTTATAGAATATATTTAATGAACTCTGACTTAGTAATAGGATTTATAATAAAATTCCATCAGTGAATGACTTCAAAATTTGATAAAGAAAGGAGACCTTTTACCACTTTTTACTTCCATTTCAGCTGCCTTAAAAAATTACTTTTAATTATATTAAAAAATATCTAAAATAATATAAGATCCTCTGTCCATTTAGCATTATTTTTTAATTTCTTAAGTATTTATTTTAAACTTCTAGGGTAGAGATTTAATATTTGTATTACTTTTGTATGATTGATACTAACATGGAAAAGGTTTAAGGTGTTATTTTCCTTCGTGTACTCGTACCTAATTCTCCTTTAATGTTCCTTCTTTTCTATATAGTACACCGATACCGACATCGGCGTTGGCGGCGTTATGCAAATGCTCACACCCAAAGGAGGGAAAACAAGCGGAAAACCGAAGGGTTTTCGTGATTTCCTTGGAAAAGTGCGTGCGCAACTCTTTGAGGGGAAAACCCGCTCGTTTTTCTTCTTTCCACTGCGCTGGCCAGTTTTTATTAGACCGCGAAAAATCAACAGTGGCCGGCCAGCTCGTCCGGGTGGTCCGCACTCAGTTTTCCGCTTTTCCGATCGATCAGATCCTTTGCCAACGAGCCGCCTTCCTTTCAATGTTCTTGGTCCTTGCGCGCACGCCGCTAAAAGGGTTTTATTACAGCCTCCTGTAAAATGTAATGTCATAAAGTTTCCAGCGCAAATATTGCAGGGAGCTGCACGGTAAGAAAATGTGTGCAGGTTTTGGGGGAAAATAAGAAATGATTATGTGACTTCAAATAATCCTAAAAGTGGAAATAATGCAAGTTACATTAGTTAAGTTTTTTAGCCAAAACTCTCTCTCTTTAAGTTTGTAAATCAATTAATAAAATATCTTAAAATCAAAAGTAGGAGTTACAAATTTGTCCTTAACTAGTTAATTAGTTGGTATAAAATTCTTTATTTTTCATATTTTTATGTCTCCAGATTTATAGATTTATGTTAATATATCATCCAGCTAAGTTTAATTTACTTTTACTCTTTTTTATTAACATTTTTGCTGTTAAAAAAACAACAAAAAGACACCTTAAACCTTGTTAACTTTTTTGTTCATATTAATAGCTTTTAAATGAATAGTTTTTTCTATATGTAACCCTTTTTTCTCTTAGTGTACTTGCTGGTTTCTTCCATTTGCTTTTCGCGGCGAGTGAATGAAAGGGGAAAGAGTTGCGCTCAGCCTCTGCAGTTGCAGTTGCAGTTGCTGTTGCCTTCTGGGAATCATTTGCGCCCCCGACCTTCCGCTGACCCATCGACCTGGGCTAATTTACATAAACCTACGCAAACATCCCAAAAACAACAAACACTGCATTCCCGAAAGGGTGAACCAATATCCCAGATGTTCTTCTGCACCGAAAGAAATCATTCTCGAGTGGAAACTAAAGAGGGAAAATGTTTGAGGAGAGTTAGAAGGAGTTAGTAATAGGCATTTAATATAGTTTATGTTATTAAAAAATAAATTGCAAATAAAATAAGATATGCCTTAAAAGAAATCCAATTTACAAAATTTTAATTAAAACAAAAATAATATTTAAATTTATGCCCCAAAGAAAAGTTCAAACGCAAAAAGAAGTAAAGTTACTTACGGGGAAGATGTTTCATAAAATTAGATAAATTATAAATATTAAATTGTTAAATTATGAAAAAAAATAGTTTTTAAAATTTTTTAATCTTTTCTTAATGCTATTTTTTGCTTAGTTTTTAACTGAGTAACATAAAAAGTTGTTCAAAGTTGTTTTTTGGTTTTAAAGGCACTTAAAGTCATTCGGAAAATGAACTTTTAACTTTTTCATAACTTTAATTAATTTTTGAATTATTAAACTTTATTTTCTATAAGATTACAAGATTATTCTTAGAAATATAGAATTCTTTTAAATATTTATTATATATTTTAGCCATTTACATATTCTTTAAAATATTTTTAAAAATGAATATTAACAATAAATGAAAATCAAGTTCTGCGCCTTTTATTTTTGTCACGAAAAACTAAAATATTTTTTAATTACCTTTAAATACATTTGGTTACTTAGCATAAAGGTGTAATATATATGTATTTGTAGACCTTATAGCTTAGCAAATTGATTTTTTTTTCGAATGTTTTTCGTAGTTTTTGGACCCAATTAGAGCCCCGACTCCCACGCACGTGTTCTTGTTTTTCCTTGTTTTTTTTTTTGGCCCTGCACTTGTCGGCTGGCCTTCCCTAACTTTTTGTAGGGTTTTTTTTTTTTGAGAGGGTCGGTCGGAGGGATCCCTCTGACAGTTGCTGTTGTTACGGTTCACCATGACCAACGCCAACAATTACCGCCGCAATTCTATTGTCTCTCGATTTCCTGGGCCCCTGCACATGTGGATGGGTGTATATTTTTTATAGCTCATTTCCCACATGTCGCGGGGTCTTGCCCTCCGCGGGAATGACACTTCGGAACCATTTTAATGAGCCCAAATTACTCGCTTTGGATAGAAAGAGGAGGAGAGGAGGAGAGGAAAGGGAGAAAACACTGGATGCACATGTCCAGTCGATCGGCCGGAAGTTGCCATTAGCCGTTAACCATTATCCATTAACCATTAACCATTCAACATTCAAACTTCACCGTTCACCAGTTGGCACCGATCCTCGCGTTCCTCATCGATCTGCGAAGACAAAACCAATTAAGACTGTCAAACAAATTTTAAGCGCCATCGGAATTATGATTATTGATGAGGCTTCACGGTTTATGACTCAATTTTGGGAGAGTTCTGAGGATATGGGAAGAAGCATCATTAAGTTTCTACCTTTGACATCTATTTTAATGGCCAGAAATAGGGAAATGGATCCTCTAACTCTTTGTACGTGCAACAAAGTAGGGGTTACTTCTCTATTTGAATGCAGATCTTTGATGTTCTTTCCTCTTTCTTTTTAGTGTAATTTCCCTTACAAGTGGCCGGAATCCGTTTTACGAGCTCATCTGGCGGATCATTTCGCACATTTCGCACAATCTGTAACTCGATTTGTGTATCTGTGAGGTAAACAAACTCAAACTAAAACTCAAACTCAACGCAATGCAATCCATGAGATGCACAAAAGATGCGACAGATATTTATGAATGAATGCGGCAACTTGTGTGCCTCCCCGATGCTCCGATTTTCCGATTCGCATCTTAATTCGAACGGGGATGGCCATATGGATCACGGATAATGGATAATGGAAAATGGAAAACGGAATGTCGTGTAACCCAAGTAGCAGCCTCACTTCTCTACGCTTCGTTTATCAGTTACATTACCATGCGTATCTCTCGGATACTTCCGCCTTGGCTCTTTTTACCTGGCGCTACTTGGGATTTCCTTGAGGACTCGCCATCCTCATCTTCATCCTTGTCCTCATCATTATTTTCATCGCAGCTCCCAGAGGAAGTTCCAATTTGCTACGTCAATGAACCATGGCCCTGATTTGCTCATCAAGTGCCTGTCCTCTCCTGTTCCCAGTTCCCAGTTCCCTTGGCTCTCATCGTCCTTCGTCCTGGGCTTGTATCCTATTTTTTTTTTATATATTTCCTTCGTACCCCACCACCACCCCAGGACCTTGTTGGCATTTCTTTATTCCATTCGTTCGGTGGGTGCTTTTTTTGGGCCTGCGACTGTGATTTCTGACACGGCGCTGACTGTCGGCTGTCAGCAAAAATCATCTTTGAATACGGACAAGCGAGGGGTGCTCTTGGAGTTTCTATCAGAATTTATTAGAAATTAAAAAAAGTTATTTAATATTGATAATTGGTTACTTTAGAAGGTAAGAAATAATATTAAAATTATAGCATATTAAAAAAGATTTTAAATTTAATTAATCAGAAATTGCAGGGAATCCACTTGTCCGTTAAGGAGAATATTGCCAAAGTTAAAACAAAAAAAAAGATAAAATAATAAATAATTAAGTAAATACCAAAGGAAAGAGTGTTAAAGTTGCCGAATTATTTAATATTTCAAGCTTCTTAAACAATTTAAACAGACTGCTTGTCCGTTTAAGAGATTACCATCGGAAACATCTCAAGCCGCCCTCGTAACCTTATATCCTTGTTACTTGTCTTGGGGGCTCCTTCCTTGAAACTGCTCAAAAAGCTGCGCCAAATTGTCTGTTTACATTAAATGCATAAATTATGCAGCCTTCCATTCACTTATTTATGTTTGCCCTGCGAACAATCGCTTTGATTCCGCCACTTCAGCCAAAATGCCAAATGCATAAAATATGTCAGTCGGCCATGGGAATAAACATATATATACTACACTATATATATATACAGAGACAATTTCATTTTGTATGCATTTCACTGCTGATGATGATTTTTCACGGATATTCATGGTCGTTGCCTGGCTTTTGCCCATTTTGATGCCCTAATGATGATGTCTCTCAGTTTTGGGTCATTTGCCGGCGGCTCGAAAAACCTCCCTCTTCCGCCACTGTTTTCGGGTTTCGATTTAACCACCAGCCCGTTGGCAAATCTCGAAGAGCAACCCCCTGAAACGATAGTAAAAGTTGACAGTTATGTGTTGATGACAATGTCGACAACGCCCAGCCAAAAAAAAAATAGAAAAGAAAAACCCTCCATCCACATTTTATATCGCCTTCATCCCGCTGACTTTCCATCTCATCCCATCCTGGGTGGCGTGTTCTCGATGCTACTTAGTCGTGTAATGACCAACTTAGTAGGCACTGGAGCCCAGAAGGCCTCATCGAACATCATAAATTAAGGAATATGAAGAACTTAAGTAAGGGTTTGATTTTAATGTTCTACTTTTTAGGAACTACTTCAGTAATAGTGAACAAAATCGAAGGGGAACACCAATCATTGCACTTATAAAATGCATCTTGGAAGTAACTTTTTGATAAATTTATGTACCTTCAGGTCTACCTTCTTTGGATTGTCTTAAGCAGGAGTTCTCAAAATCATTTTACTGCAGAGCTTTTACCAACACAAAATCAGAAAGCGTGCACATATTTAGTGACGCTTTTGTGTTGGTTTGCAGCTGTGCACTGAGAGAAAGGAAAGAGAGACAGAATTCATCACTCATTTCAACACTCGCGTCAATGGTCCCCACTGCGAAGTAAACTCCAAAGTGCAAACAGAAGTTACAAGGAATGATTTACAGTGCATGTGTCCGAGGATGATCGAGGAAGAAAAAAGAACAGTTAGCGACGGAATGCGGCGGAAGGAGGAAAACGAAAAATAGTTATGGGAATAGCAAGGAGTTCGAGGATGATTGGGGAAGAAACAAGAACAAATTGTCTCGCAGTTGGAGACGGAATGAGGCGGAAAGAGTATAACGAAAAATTGTTGGTGGAATAGCGCTACGAACGCCACTCAGAGCATAGGCGTTGAGCAGCCTTGGTCTGAAGTATTCCACATTAGAAAATAACTGTTTTTAGTAATATAATATGATATAGACTAACATCTTAATACATATGTGAATATGCTTTGTATTTCCTTCTTTTCGGCAACTAGTAAAGTAAAAAAGGGAAACCCCTAGAACCAAAGAGAATTCTTAAACAAACCACCAAACAACCGTAAGTTTTGGCATCCTTCTTGTTCATTTTCCTTGAAATAAAATATAAAATATTCTTATTTCATAGGTAAAAAAATGTGTAAAAATAACGGTATACTCACCTGTTTTCACTGTCAACTTTTCCGTTTGTCGGCATGATTAGCGATTCTTTTCTGGTGTCGCAAATTTTCCAGCTAACATCTTCGCATTTTCCCGTGTGTGTGTGTTCCGCCGCCTTCAAAGGCTTGCCGACCCAAAATATTTTCATTAGGCGTTAATTATGCTCGAGCCAAAATATTTCCTTCGACTCCCGGGTTTCCGTGTAAGCCAAGCGAAAGGACATGCCAGGATATTTGTTCCTCAACATGATTGGCATTTTCGCACTGACCACGCCACTAATGACTGCATCTCATATGCGTTTTTTGGTTTTTTTGCCAATCATCATCAGGAGACTAAAGGGTGGAACCAAGACTAGAAACCAGAATCCCGAAAGGAAGTCGCCCGCCAAACGTAATTTATAACCAGGCGATGCCGAGGTCCTCTGACAATGCAACAGCAAAGTTGCAAGGCGGACTTTAAACATTATTTTTTCGTTGTTATTTTTGTTTGGTGGAGGGGGAGGAGGGGGAGGAGGGGAAGAGGAACAGAACAGAAGTTGGCACTGGAATTAAAACGAAAAACTGCAATCCACCCTGTCATTAGATGGCATCAATTGTTCTGTCCAGACTCGCACAAGGGACTCTATGCATGGCATAGCCAAAGGACCAAAGACTCTTTTGTCCTCGAATCGAACTGGCGAACGGTGGAAACGGGGAGCGGAGCTCGTTGACAGGGGGATATAAATGTTGTGATTTCTTAATTTTTGTTTGCATTTTTCTCGAATTTAGTAGGCTGTTGAGGTAATTACACTAATTATATGGCCCCGGGCCCAACTTAGGGGTAGTTCCCCATATCCACACCCCTGCGAAGGTCATCGAGAGCTGTGTCAAACGGCACTAGACCCCGGAATCAGTATCGCAGAGCGGGATCACTTGAGTGAGATGTTCCTATTACAGGCGGGTGTCACTTCTTCGACACCATATACACTCGAATATATATACATTATATAGTTCTTGACTAGTTCAGGGGTGGATTTCTCTTCGGAGTTGGTTAGTTTAACTAAGGGTTTCCCTTAAAATGGCTTCTCCATAGACTTGGCCATACTTTTAGGTACTTTTTCTTACATAAATATATATTTTATTTCAACTTAACTTTTGTTTTTGGAATTTCCATAATTCAGTTCACTTTTCCAACTCCCTAAAACTCAATTTTTCCGATCTAGTAATCGTCTGCCTTTAAGTCAGCTTACTTACTGCCTCTCGGCTAGGCGTTTCTCATTGAGTTTTTAGTTGGCCAACGAGTAAGACCTGTAAAAAACACAAAATTACAGTCGGTTAAATATAAACCTCTAAATTTTTGTTTCATTAATTCAAAGCAAAAATGCAGTCCCAAAAGAAATTGTACAACTACTTGGTTAATATGACGCGTTATGCGCAGCAAGGTAAGCGGTCCTTCGGCTTATCGGGAAGATTCCGCGTTCGAAAATAAGTTTTCTTGAAGGATAAGTGATTATCATTATCCTCTAACGAAGCTAATCGCATATTCATCGGTTGTCAAGTTCTTAAGTAAAACAGCTCGGGGAAGCATCTTTTCTTATTTGTTTCTAATACATAGAAAATGCGGATTTTCTACAGATTTATTTACAAATTACAATCCATTTGAAGTGTTTTCCATGGCTGCTAATAATAGTTTCCTAACCGGGTGATTTCCTTCCAGCTGGTTCCTATAGCACTCGTCCTACTGTGATGGCCATGCAGGCACTTCCCAATCGTCAAGTCCAGGAGCTCAACTTCCCCAAGACTGAGGTCAGTCGAAGTGGACTTAAGGCGGGCGACCGCCTTCCCACCGCCGTTAGTCTGCTCAGCCGAAGTATTCCGGCGAACCCCATGATATCCGAGGTCAAGACGGCTCACGTTCAGTATGAAAAGTCTTTGACCGATTTGGCCAAGAGTGCTCGCAGTTTATACAAGAATGCGCGTTTGAGGGACATATCCCCTCAAAAGTCCAAATTCCAAGGAGTTGGTTAGAATCTAATCAAAAATTCTTTTTTTTTCATATTATTAACTATATATTTATAGATACCCATGGCTTGGGAACTTCAGGAGCAAGGAAGCCAAGGGTTTGCCACATAACCGAGCGGCTTACCAAGCTATTTTTCTAAGAGCCATGGGATTTCCCGAAAGATAATGGGTCAACAAAGAAGTGAGCTTACGGAATATAAAAAAACGTGTAGGTTTATAGCTTTTGTAATGTTTTTTTTTTTTAATAAAATGTCAAAACCATAAACTTTTTGAATTATAAGATATTTAACCAACGACAGGTGTTACGAAACTATTACTATCCTTAGTTTTTCCTATTACTATCTTATTATTTCCTTAGTTTCCTTACAACGGGGCTGCTCAATGCTCATGCTCTGAGTGGACATACAGTGGATCCAATCTTATTTCGTGCACGAAAAAATCGAATTTTTAATTTGATACTGCTACTAAACCAGCAGAGATATCAAAAAAATTTAAACGCAGTAATGTTAAGAATGTCGCATATTATCAAAATAATAACAAAAGTTTTTACTAATTTAAAAAACAAAAGAATTTTTCATACAAAAACTAAAAAATAGGGCAACTCCGACGCACAAGCTTATTTCGTGCAAGCACTTTAACGGTTAATAACTCTAAACTAGGACTTTTAAATCCATATTTTTTTTTCTTAATACTAGTAAAAATATATTAACAAAAGCATATTTATAAGTTTTCGAGGCTGGGCGCACCCAAAAATTACGGATTCACGAGGATTTTCAAACTATGGCGCCACGAATAATAGTCAATAGTTATTGAGCAAAGCGAATTAGTCCTTAAACATTTTAAGGATGGGAAAACCCAGGAAATGGTTGCCTCAAGCCCTAGTACAAACCCATACATAACCCAAACTGTTTTTTGCGAAAATCGGGTGGCAGATAAGGGCCGTGAAGCTCCGAACACAATTTTGAATGACCACGAGGAGAGACGTATTGCCCGAAAAGTGAAGGAAGGTGTATAAAGCCAAGCCGACTCTGCAGTCGTTGAAGATGGCAAAAGACAGGAAGAAGATTATCAAGTCCCGGGCTCGAAAGTCTGCCGCTCTTATGTGAAATTTTATGTGATTTGAAATAGATTTAGTAGTCGTCCAGCAGATATAAATTAGTTACATTTTTTAATGATTAAGAATAACATATGGTTATGATGTATATATTACTGGTCAGGATCAGTAGCCGAGTCGATTGACATGTCCGTCTGCCCGTATGCACGCTGCGAGACATAAATTACGATTGGGAATGTGGCACAATTTATTAATTAATATAATATAATATGAAGAATTTTGAATAAAATGAATATAAAGTGGAGAAGGAATAGGAAGTATTCCCATCCCATAAAGAAGGTTCGAGTATTCCTCATTTCGCCCAACAACCGAGTTGATCTGTCCACTGATCAGGTGAGATATTCCCTTCAAATTCTTATATTAATAAACTTCATTCCAGCGTTTGTTTACTTCGTCATTGCCCCCAGCCTGACGTTTCAATCTTCTAGGAGTGGATATCGAATCGGGTCAGATCACTCAACTAGGTTGTAACGGAACTTTTCAAGTGGCCAAATCCCAAACGACATCTTCCTTTACGGCGACTAATCTTCCATTAGAGTCATAAACTTTCTAGCGAGCTCTAAAGCTTCTTCTTTCTCACTTGCTTTCATGCGAATCAGCCAATCCAGTGCCATGGAAAATTTCCTATGATCTTCTGGAGATGCGGCCATCAGTTCTTCGACAAACTTAATTTCCTTCTTAAGGAACTCGTACATCTTAATCCGTTCTTGACCCTTTTTGTAAGTGCGATCAACCTCATACATTTTGGAAAACATCTTTGAGAGCTCGCTCTTCCCTTGTCCTGAAGTTGGTGCTGGTTGTTCTTCAGCTATGTACAGTATGTCCTCCGCGCTCTCTTCCTCTTTGAATAACTCTGGAAGCACGAACTTTCCATTTCGCTTTCCGATTTTCTTTTGATTAAGGCCCTCTACGAGCGACTGGCATACAAACTTCGACGCCTTGTGCCTAACTCCAACTGCCATCTTACCCTGCGTTAACATACATTTATGAATTTTAGAAAAAAGAGCCACTTCGGAGTGAATCCTTACCTCGAAGTGGGCCACCAACTTGCTCAACAGGACTGGTCCTCCGATTTCAGACATGACCTTGCAAACATCGGCCACAGGGAAATGGAGAGTAAGGTAAGTGTCCGAAGAATCGTCAACACTTGTCTCCGGGACATCATTGGAAAAGCGAACACCTTGCGACCTGTGACAAAAGTCCACATTTAATCACTTGTAACTCCGATCTGTTTCTTAACCACGAATGCCTATATTGTTCTCACTTACTCCATTTTTAAATATAATTTTTGCTTCTTATTGAAATGAAAAGTTTAAATAAAATATTCCTGTATTCGTTCCAAATTTACTTGTTGTAGAAAGGGATGACTACACCTTTCAGTTTGACTTGAGTTTGTTTTCTAAGGTGACTTTATATTTAAATTTCTACCAAACAAATTTGTAAGTCAAAACTTGTAACTAATGCTAAGCTGGACACGAATATAAGCAGAGCACATTCTTTACATTCACAAATTGCGAAAAAGTTTTCGAACTCATCGGCCGTCTGTTCGCAATAGAAGATAACTGATAGACGTAGTACTTGATTATGGCGCTTGTTTTTAATTCACTTTTCCATTACCGCCCCTTTCTGCCACCCGATTTTCGCAAAAAAGCGTTTGGGTTATGTATGGGTTTGTACTAGGGCTTGAGGCAACCATTTCCTGGGTTTTCCCATCCTTAAAATGTTTAAGGACTAATTCGCTTTGCCCAATAACTGTTGACTATTATTCGTGGCGCCATAGTTTGAAAATCCTCGTTAATCCGTAATTTTTGGGTGCCCCCAGCCTCGAAAACTTATAAATATGCTTTTGTTAATATATTTTTACTAGTATTAAGAAAAAAAATGGATTTAAAAGTCCTAGTTTAGAGTTATTAACCCTTAAAGTGCTTGCACGAAATAAGCTTGTGCGTCGGAGTTG
The DNA here is from genome assembly GCF_018153835.1 of Drosophila eugracilis. Taxonomy (NCBI): domain Eukaryota; kingdom Metazoa; phylum Arthropoda; class Insecta; order Diptera; family Drosophilidae; genus Drosophila; species Drosophila eugracilis. The sequence continues at coordinate 1,725,946 of NW_024573535.1, forward strand.
CCCTATTTTTTAGTTTTTGTATGAAAAATTCTTTTGTTTTTTAAATTAGTAAAATCTTTTGTTATTATTTTATTAATATGCGACATTCTTAACATTACTGCGTTTAATTTTTTTTGATATCTCTGCTGGTTTAGTAGCAGTATCAAATTAAAAATTCGAATTTTTCTTGCACGAAATAAGCTTGGATCCACTGTATGTATGTTTTTCGCTCGCTGCATACATATACATATGTACTTATGTATGCATGTAGGCTTGCTAAGCTTTGAGTGCTCGCGGCGCTATTCCACCAATACTTTTTGCTCTACTCTTTCCGCCTCATTCCGCCTCCAACTGCGATACAATTTTTTCTTGTTTCTTCCCCAATCATCCTCGAACTCCTTGCTATTCCACTAACTAATTTTCGGTCTCCTCCTTCCGCCTCATTCCGTCGCTAACTGTTCTTTTTTCTTCCTCGATCATCCTCCGACACTTGCACTGGAAATCATTCCTTGTAACTTCTGTTTGCACTTTGGAGTTTACTTTGCAGTGGGGACCATCGACGCGAGTGTTGAAATGAGAGATGAATTCTTTCTCTCTTTCCTTTCTCTCAGTGCACAGCTGCAAACCAACACAAAAGCGTCACTAAATATGTGCACGTTTTCTTGTATTTATGTTAGTATAAGCTCTGCCGTAAGACGAATTTGAGCAGCCCTTCTTCAAAATACATTAATAAATAGGCCAGAAAAGAAAACCTTTTTAAATACTGAAATGAAAGTAGCTGCTTTCTTTTATCCAAATACATTGTTTATAAAACTTGTCAAAAAATAAAATACAATTTTGTTAATCTCGCCAAAATGTAGCACTTAAGCGAGAATCCTGTAAGTAGTACAAGTTGTCGACTCGAAAAGTCCGCGGCCGACCAGGAGCTATATGGAGGTTACTCCAACTCCTGTTGATTAATCGGGCTCATGCGGATATTTTCGAAACGCTTCCTGGAAAGAATAAACTTATATTATATAAGGTAAAGGATCAGTGATCTATAAGACTTACTCTATAATTTTTGCTCCTCTTTTGCGATTAGTAATTTCTAATTTTGAATAGAGAGGAAAGATCACACAATTTCAGGCAGGCTGATTTGTTGCAGTATTTCTTCTGCCACCGGAGATTCTCCATCTTTTTGGCTTCGCTCTTCTGCAGTTCCAGGGTGGACTTGGCCCAGTCGTGGATGCCAGTCTTGGGCTGGTCGCTGCCGTCGGATGCCGAATCTGGTCTAGATGTGCTCTCAGGTTGGGCTTCGTTTTGGATTTTCTATTCAAATTTGATATTAAAAAGGATGATTAGATAAGATTTGAGATATGTTATGATCTCACCTGGACAGCATCGGTGTACATCCAAGCCGGCTGCTTTATGTAACGGTGGTGCTGCATTTTTCCCGTGACCGCCAAAACGGTCGCTGAAGCCCAGGAACCTGGCTTGCTGATCTCCGGATGACGATTAGGTGCATACTCCCTGGGAACGTCCCGTTGGGCCGGAGCGCGAACCATACGATCTTGCTCGTCCTGGATTCGCTCGTCGAGCTTTTGCTGCTCCTCCATGAGGTAGCGCAACCGGTTCTGAATCTTCCGGCGCTCCTCACTTTGCCGCACTTTCTCTATGGCGCTGACGGCTTCGTATGAGTTGAGGGAAACCTCGGAACTGGCTGGTTGATGGCTACGAAGGCTGTGCTGCTCTCGAGAAATAAGGGTTACCTGTAATAAGTTAATACAAATTAGAAGTTAAACAAACCTGCTCGTTGGCACCGCATCTATTTTGTTGCCACTTTTCGTGGATTCGAGTATTCTCAATGTGGAATTCGGAATAGGGCTTGTCATCCTTCTCGAAGACAGGCCTTTCAAGTGGGTACCTCTGGGGTGTTGGCCAGTTGAAGAGATTGCTCTTGGAGGCTATCGGAAGATACCTCACAAATTTCGGCTTTCTCCGGGAATTCCCAGAAAAGCTGCGAATCAGAAAACTGACAGACCTAGCTAAAGGTCGGAATCCTGCAGGAATTTTGAATGATTAGTTAGTTAATTATTAAGTATGATTTAATTTTGAGTGATGACCAAATTGTTTAGGCCACTTAGTTACTCACTTAATTTCTTTAAGCCTCGATGGAACATTTTGGAGGTGAGTAAAAAACAGATTAAGAAATTTAGTTTTTAGAAATAACCGAATGCTGTTGGCCTTGAAAATACTACACGTTACGAATGTAGAAAAGACTGAAAAGAAAGTCTGTGGTAACTTTGTCCATCTGACTCACTGAGACGTTTGATTGCATTTTCCAGGGTTACTAGATTTAGTTAGTGTCGTAATGAGACTGCTTGTATTTTCCACTAATAGCTATCGATAACTTCCCCTCGCTTTTCCAGTCAGCACCTCATTAGCAGCCGCACATTTTATGATATTCGCGATATTCGCCGGGGATCTTACGGTTACATCATCTAGGCCTGGGTCATAAATCCTGATCCCAGGATCAGTCATAAAAAATTTTGCGTTTTTTCTGCCAATTTTTTTCAAAGGAAATCGCAAAAAAAAAAAACTGCGCTACAGAACTAAAAAACTGAACTCAGGACTCACCGTAACCAAGGCAAGTTTCGTTATTTTTTTGTTCGTTCGTGGCGATTTTTTTATTATTTGATTTACAGTCTCGGTTCGCCGATTGCGTTTTGCGTAATGTTGTCGAGAGTTTTTCAATTTTTCACTGGAATTTTCGTGGCCTTTTTATGACGCGTGGATATATCCTTTTTGTGCCTTGCTTTTTTGTCTTCATTTTTTCCTCCAGTTGCGTGCAGTTTTAGTTTTTTAGGCTGACACGCGAGGATCCTCATTCGCAGAAGGATCTTAGCCTGGATTTTTATGGCTTACGCAATCCGAGATGCCGGTCCCAAACATTCTTAACCGTAAATCCAGGCAGAAGGCCAGCCAACAACAGCTGCCCGGAAAAGTGTGCGCAAAAAAACAGAAGACCTACTCGATATGTCGAAACAAATTGGCGAACAAAAATAATATCAAATATCAATTGTGTTTGAAAGTAAATGTTTGTTTATTGAATAACGAGGTTATGTAATGTACTTTTCAAAAGATATTCTTGTTTACTATATACTTACATACATATGTACTTGAAATATAGATTTATGTAAACGTTTTTATAGCTAAAAATAAACTTTCTGAGGTGAATTTAAGTTTATGCCTTCTAAGCCAGGGCTGCTCAAATTCGTCTTACGGCAGAGCTTACACTAACACAAAAGCATGACAACGTGCACATATTTAGGGACTTTTTTGTGTTGGTTTGCAACTGTGCACTGAGAGAAAGAAAAACACATTCTTTTTGCTAACCACTTCATCACTCATTTCAACACTCGCGTCAATGGTCCCCACTGCGAAATAAACTTGAAAGTGCAAACAGAAGTGACAAGAAGTGATTTCCAGTGCATGCGAGGATGATCGAGGAAGAATTAAGAACAGTTAGCGATGGAATGAGAGGAAAGAGGATGGTGGAACAACAAGGAGTTCGAGGATGATCCAGAAAGAAACAACAACAGATTACATTGCAGTCGGTGACGGAATGAGGTGGAAGGAGGAAAACGAAAAAATGTTGGTGGAATAGCGCCGCGAAAGCTGAAAGCTTATAAGGGCCGAGCAAGCCCATATGCAGGGAGTATTTACAAAAACAAATGAGCACTCTGAGAGGATAAACTTCTTGATTAGATTTTTAAATAATCATAAAAAGTCAACGTTAAACTCGGAAATAAAAGAACATCTATATCTGCTAGTTATATACCTACATATATGTAAGCATACATACATATATAGGGCTCCCCGTTGATCTGGCAAAACAATGCGGGGTCCTCGAGTTGGTCTGTGTTTGCCTTGGCTTCCGGGGTGGCTTCCTTGGATTCCGATTCGCAGCCGAGCTCATCCATTGACTTTTGTGTCAAATTGAGTTATTCACATTGCACATGGGCAGATTTCGATAATGCCTCACTGGATCGATATCCTGTTGCGTTGTTTGCACAAAAATATTTACCCAACTCATAATTGAAGTGTCTGCAATTTTTGCGCCATTTGTCCATGCATCTATGTCCTGGTGTTTCTCGTTCTCGTTCTCGTTCTCCTTCTCGTTCAGTTTCTGATGCCTTGGATTTTGGGCATTTGGCATTTGGGCACCCCACGTGGCAGTTGGCTGCCTGATTATGTTGTCGAGTGTCCTGCAGAAGTCCTGGGGAAATCTTGTTTAGTCATCGAGCGAATTCCTGCTGCCCTAATTGTTGTCATTAGGTGAGGTGTATCTTTGGGTCTTTTGTCTTCTGGTGCGTGTGTGGCCAATGGAGAAGAAGACTATAGTATCTGACTTTCATTCTTGGCCAGAACTGGACGAAAGAACTCAAAAGGGGCCACCTGCGTTGGCTTTGTTCTTGCAACTCTGGCCATTAGTTAATGGCCAAGTTGGTCACAAAAGAGTTTGGCCAATTTGGGTGGCATCTGCTGCCGATGAAGATGTCTCTCTTCTCCATGAATGGGCAACCACTTTCCCGTAGAGCGATCCCTTAAAGGTCAACAAACACTCGAAAATGCACTTGAAAAGTCCGGGAAAATGCACAGTAAATCATCGGGGAGCCATAAAACAAAATCTCAATGAAACAAACTTTTACAATTCAACGATTTCAATGGCAGTCTTGATTTATTAAACATTTAACAAAGTGCAGAAAGATTGATTTTTTTTTAGGAATAAACTGCAGATGAGTTTTCCTAAAGAAAAGCAAGACAACCTTAATAACTTCACTCAACTTTAAGTATTTATTAAATATTTAAATAAAATTAAAACTATACTTCACCTAACCAATCAAAATCACATTTATCAGCTACCCAACTTTGTATAATTTCATGAATTTTCCTTTAGTCACGCCCATTTGATATGGCTAATTTAAGGCAATCCTTCTGTCTGATGAAGATATGGTGTCGAGGCAACTCCGACTCGAATCATACATGATATATATATGTCTATATATCCAGCATATATCCCTGACTGCTTCCCATATCAGAGATGTCGCTCCGCTTATCTTGGACGATTTTTCCAGGACTTAGACTTGGCATATCTGAAAATCAAACAGATAAATTGCCGGCATTTTCCGCTCACGTGTGTGTGTGTGTGTATACGCCTTGCATAACTCCTTTTTGCAACCCCTTTCTTTTTTTTTTTGGTTTTTTGTGTTCCGATTTTGGTGGTGCTCCGGTTTTCTGCGCTTTTCTTTCCAGCCATGAAAATAAATTGGCATTATTAGGCGGAGCGGCTCAGCGAAAATTGATTATTGACAAGAGTCGCATTAAGCGGCGTTTTATGAGCGGAAAAAGGAGAAAAGTTCAGAAGCCTGGCATTACGGTTCGTAATGCGGTTCGGCCTGTCCTTGAAAAATCCCACGACATCCCCCCAGAAAAAAAAGTACATGAGACTTTGTCTGGCTTTTCATACCCTAGTCTGGTGATATATCGCGATTTTCTGTGGGAGTCGAAAAAGGGTTAAGGTCTTGGTGATGGGTTATTCTGGTTGATGTTGAGGGATATTCAAACTTGAATTAGCAGGAACTGGAATACGGAATAGGATATAGTTTTTAACTACAAATTTACTTGAAATAAACATTAGAACTTGAAGAAGAAAGTGCCTTACATAAACCTGAAGAATTCCTAACTAAATCCAAGTAACATTAAAGGAAAACCTTCTGAAAATCCATGGAAATATAACATTTTATGAAAATCGTTAAAATTTTGCATCAATTACTTGGATAAAAAGTGGAAATTTAACTCAAAAATAGAAAACTGCTTAGTCTGACTTGCTTTTTCCTTACTTTTTACTGGTTTTAAAGACAAAATCAAACCTAAAAACTCGCCCAAGTCTTTCCCCATTTAAAGAGCAAGAAGGGTATTGCCACTTTCGACTCCCTCAATTAATTTGCTTAACCCCTTTTACTTATCGCCTGCATTAATTATGAGAATCTGTCGCCTGTGCGACGGGAAAAAAAGGGGTGTGAAAAACTTCTTAAAGTTGCCGCTTGCATAATTGAGCAGGTTGTACTTACACTTAAGGGCCCCCGCATAATTAATTTCAATTACGCTTTTGAGCAGAGAGCTCAGTTGAGCTTCTCCAATCGACAAGAGCCTTTTGCACAAGAGAGAGATTTCCGCGAGTTTCCCGCCTGGGACTGACTACCTGCGTCTAATTTCGTTTTAATCCTTTCGCTAGCTGTACGCCACTAATCCGGCCGAGTTTTACGGGTGCCGGCGGCCGAGGGACAATGGCATCATCTATAAAGATGACAATTGCAAACAACAATGACGACAATCGCGGCAAGGACAAACAGTAGTGCCATACTCCTTTCGCTTCCCAAAATTTTCGGGTTAGTTTCCCTTTTCTATATCTGCTTTTCCCTTTTACCATAGTCCGTTTTCCCGGCTCTCACTCCTTTTGCCACTATTCATAATTAGTTGCAGGCAATTAAGGCAGCCCCCGCGGTCGCGAGCAAGGACACTCTCGTCCTCGCCCACCAGAAAATCGAAATCGATGTCTATATATGTACTATCCCACCATATCCCTTCGCAGGACATCTAGGTCAGCATCAACACCTCGGAATCCTGGGCGTTGCCCCTTGCACTTTTGCGAGTATTTTGTTTACGAGTATTTTGAAAACACAGCCGCACCCCTTTCGGCCAGATTGATCCTTCGGATTCAGGATCCGCATTCTTAATCCTTTGACTCCGAGTTTGACTTTCGCTCCCAAGGATCGCCGCTAGTCCGGCTTTCCGGAAAGTGTGGCTTACTTTGGTTCCGCTCGGCTCGGCTCTAGTTCGGCGTGCAAAAACTGCCTTCGAAGACTCCGGCAATTAACGCGGGTCCTTCGTCCGAATCCTAAATCCCGATGCGATTCGGTGGGTGGGTACAAAGCAAAAGGGTTTAGTTTTAATTAGCCGACTTCGGACGCGCCTCATTGCAATGGTCAGCGAGAATTTGGGAAACTATGAGTTACGGGGGCGGGGCCATTAGGGAGGGAAGTTTCAAAACATTCAAATCGCAGAGAAGTCAGTGAAAATGTTGGGGATTTTTCTGTCTTTCTAATGGGAAATACAAATAGTTTAAGGATTGAATAGATGAATAATGAAATATGTATTAAAATCAGGAAAATTATTTATACTTTCTAAGGATAAGTTAATGTAAAGTTTAAGTCTTGATAAATATTATTCAAACTGTCAATATAAACCAGGGATGCCCAAACTCTTTTTACGGCAGAGCATTTACTCACACAAATACAAGACAACGTCACTTTTTTGTGTTGGTTTGCAACTGTGCACTGAGAGAAAGAAAAACACATTCTTTTTGCTAACCAATTCATCACTCATTTTAACATTCGCGTCGATGCTCCCCACTGCGAAGTAAACTTGAAAGTGCAAACAGAAGTGACAAGGAATGATTTCCAGTGCAAGTGTCCGAGGATGATCGAGGAAATAAGAAAGAAGAAATAAGAACAGTTAGCGACGGAATGAGGAGGAAAGAGGATGGTGAAATAACGGGGAGCTCGAGGATGATTTGGGAAGAAACAAGAACAAATTGTATTGCAGTTGGCGACGGAATGAGGAGGAAAGAGAAAAACGAAAAATATTTGGTGGAATATCGCCGCTAACGCTTAAAGCTGATTAGCACTCAGAGCGTAGGCGTTGAGCAGCTCTGATATAAACCTACTTAAGGACGAAAATATCTTATACAATTATAGCTCTTATAAAATGAACTAAATTAATATACAATAACAAGTTATATACATTTAATTGCTTGCCAAAATAGTTTCCTTTAGTTAAATGATTTTCACTATTTTCGCCACATAAAATCCCCAGGAAAAACCTCTGAAAGTACGCCAAAACTGCCGGCGTTGTCATTTAATTTGGTGATTAAGTTTTATTAAATGTTGCAACTGGAAAACCCGGCAAATGCCGCGTAATCCCCCTTCGCCCAAAACAAAACAACAACAACAAAAAAAGTAAATAAAATAAAAAGATGAAACCGAAACGAAACCTCCGGACCGAGTGTCAAATTAATTAAAATGTCAGCGAAATATGTTCAATTGTCGGCTGGTCAGATGGATGGGATCGAAATCGGATTCAGGATTGGGAATCGGGCTTAACTTCGGCTGGCTGTCAAACAGTTTCTGGCAGGGCCGGAAGGAAGGAGGGTGGAGTGTTGGAAAATTGTGAAAGGGACGAGAGCGAGAGCGCCCTAAGCAGCGGGTTTTTCCCAAAAACGGGGATCCTCTGTTGTCATATTTTCAATTTTGCAATCTGCCTGTCACTCATTGTCCGACTTTGTCCGATTTTCCGGGTGTGTGTGCTGGTGTTTGGCAATCTCATGCTCATTGCCATTGCCATTGCCATTGGCATTTTCCCTTCCCCATTCCATTTTCCCATTTCCCTCAACCCCCATCACGGTGCGTGTGTGTTTTTGTGTGCCCGTTAATGTGCATTTGACATTTGGCGAAATGAGAATCTGGGCAAATGATACGGATTTATGGCAAATTTGTCGAGCGATTTGTGTCGATTTACATGAGTGCCAAAGCCAAGTGGCCACTCGAGGCTGCCACATGGGATATTGGCTACCGGAATTAGGGCCCAAGTCGGGCTGTTATGTTAATGATGCCCGGCTGGGCCTTTCTCAGGATCTGCTCCTGATGCTGATGGACAGTTGACAGCGGTCAGGATGGGTTGTCCTTCTGGCCTTAAGGTGATTTTCGGCCACCTTCTTAACGGACTTGTGGATAAGAATGTGGAATCTTTCTTACTTATAAGAAGATACCTTTATTTTTTTTAGACATTTTGATTATTATAACCTTTTCCTCTTTCCCTTTTTTCTTTTAGGAAACTAACAGTTATATACTTTTATTACTCCTTTAACAAAATGTTAAGAAAATACAAAGAAATCTTATCCCTTTTTTCTGGTTTTCATTGAAGCGAAGAAGCTAACATTACATGAACGCAAATTTCCGCGGAATATTCGAGTTAATTTTGCGACTTTCCTTGCAGTTTCTTTGGCATTTTGGCTAGCTTGCCATTTCTCCGAGTCAAGGACACTTTCCCGCTAACTCTTGCCAATCCCTTCTTCCATCTTCCATCCTTGCAATCCCTTCCCTTTATTTTTCCCTTCCTCTTTTCCGGCTAACTCCACTGCCGCTTATATAACGTTGCGTTTTGTTAAACAAACCATAAAAATTTGCAAAAAAAAAAAAGTGAAAAATAAAAAAAGAGTGAGGGGGTGTTCATGCTCGAGCAAATCCTTTTTTTGCCCTTTGTCCTTTTTGCCGGCGTTGCTGCTGCTGCTGTTGTTGTTGTTGTTGTTTGGTTTTGGCGAAAAATGTTCAACTGTCGCGGAGTTGAGAGTTGAGTTCTGAAGTCAACAACAATGGTAGGTACGTGTGTGTGTGCGGCTGTGGGAGTGGGTTGTGCGGCACTGAGAGGAAAGTTTATGCATTTTCCGGTATTAAATCTGAATTTTACATTTTAACTAAGATTTTTTACAGCTCAACTTAGATCGAGACAGATTAACTTTTTTGAAAATATTAACCTTTAGTGTAATATTGATAAAAGTTATAAATTTAGTATTATTTTTAAACTAATTAATTTTAATTTTTATAACTTTTATAACCATCATTAGAAAATTTTGCGAGTTTAAAAGTCACCCAACCTTCTTTTAAGGACTGTAAGTGATTAACAAAAATATTTAAAAAATACTTAAAAATTAGTGCTGCCTAAGAAAGTTAAGAAATTGATTCAAAAATGATTTTATTAGTAAATAAATACAAAGCAACCTTCTTTTCTTGCAGTGGCCGAAGGAGTTGCCTTCGAGTTTGGCAATTGTTTGGTTTACTGAATGCGCCATAAAAACGTCAACGGAATTCGCAATCGCAATCACCTTTTGTGCCGCTTGAGTGTTGCCAAAAGCCCAACCCCTCGGGAAGTGCCACCCCCCCCCAGTTTCCACTGCCTCCCCCTCTTCCCCCTCTTCCTCTCCTTTCCTTTTCGCCACTGCTCCTTGTGAATGCAAAATGGAATGACAGCCGGCAAGGACGTTGCTGACAAACCCGAAACGCGAAAATGTCAGCAAACAGGGCCAAGAAAGGTGAAAGGCGGGTAGTATTGGGAAATGCGAAGGGGCATGGGGAAATGGCAGTTGAGCACTTGCAGCCCCGGAAAGGATTACTTTGCAACGGGAGGCGCGAATAAATAAACAACAACCGAACACGAAACGTTTTGCATACGGAACTCGACTTTGGGGGTAGCCCAATGTAATCATGCTAAGCATACAAACGAGCTGGGGTATTATTTGGGGTAAATCTAAGGACCTCAAGGATACCCTGTATAGATTACATTTTAGGAATTTCAAATATATGTTTTTGAGTTTGCTAAATAAAAGAAGAGGTGGTAAGCAGAAGAAGTTGCTGGTAAAAAGGCTTAGAAACTACTTAATAGAAGTTATCAAAATATTTTTAATTTTATAAATAAATAATTTAAGCAGTTAAAAATATAATTTTTATTTTAAACCTTCCAAGAAACATAGAATAATGTGTAAATTCCTTTTATCCAACTTTCTTATATCGATTCTTAAACTAAATTTCACATTCAAATTGAAGTTCCCCTCATTATACCCTTAAATACCCTACAGCAAACCCCCACAGAAATCGCAGCCCCCGTCACCGGTGACTGGGTGAAGAGGGCCTTATGCAATCGGTGTCCATATATTATGACACCTCCCTTCCCCGAAACCAATCCCAATTCGTATGCCAAACAAATTACATGAACATGAGAATTTTTAGCGATTATGCGCTTTATCGGGGGAGTACTTTGATACCGTTTGGGGTTTTATTTCCAGCGGCCTGTGGGGAGCAGTTTGGGTTTCGGCTTCGGGGAAAGGGTCAATACAAAATGGCCGTAAAACTTCAACTTTACACGCCGATTTTCCCAACATCAAACTGCAATTTGTTTCGGTTAATCAGGCCTTCTGATTTCCCAATTTTATTTATAGATTTTTCAGTGATTTTCTTTGATTGAAAGGAAACTAATCTCTAATTTCTGCAAAATGATTTTAAATCTTGATTAAATACTTTTTAAAGGCTTAAAAATGTTGATTAAAATCCTGGTTGATTTTGCGTTTTGCTCAACTCTTGGCAAAATATTATGTGAATTTTCGCATTTCCCCCACTTGACTACTGTCATAAATCCCTTTGTGCAAACTTTTCACGCCGGCTGGAGGAAGCAGGGCTTTCCCTTTTCCATTTTCCATTTCCCGCTTACTCGCTTACTTGCTTTCCTTCAGCTTTGTTTATTTTTTTATAGCCCAAGTGTTGGCATTTTTGATTGTTTACCCCGCAGCTTTTTTCTTTTTGACAAATAAAATGTCAAATTATTAACACAACAAGAACTCCCCACTTCCTTCGTTGTTTCCTCCTCGGTTTTCCCTTTTTTTTTTCTCCCCTGCAAGCCCCCCTTCCACGGTTGGCATTAACGAGCAGCTCACTGTTTTTTTTTTTGGGGGGGTTAGAATGTAAACACCCACCCCCCCCGTTTTTTAACGTGTAGAACAGGAAAAAAAATCGCGACATGTTGGCAATAAACAGCAGGTGGCGCTGTCAGGGCAGGAGACAAAAAAGAGAGAAGAAAAACAAAGGTATGGCAATTTTCCTCTGGCTGCTCCAGTTTTCTGACCAGTTTTTAGTGTTCTATTTTTTTGGTCGAGCAACGTAAGTTGTTTATATTTTTTTTTGGAAATTTTTATGAGGTCAGTCGAGGGGCGATGAGAGTCGTTTAGGGATCAATCCATCATAAAGAGGCACTCACCACCCGCCTCAATTAGTTCGAATCTTCGGCTCCCTCGAATCTTTTTAGGGCGAAAAAAATTCGGAAAAATCCTCGACGACAGGATTTTTATTGCTCGAAAAACATGCAAAAAAGTAGAACATCGACACAGCAGGATGCCCGAGGGTCCTTTATGGCTGCTCTCGTTTTACACTTCTTAGGTAATTTTTAGGCCAATTTCATGGGCCCATGAATGAAGCAGCGCAAAAAGAGAGTGGAAGGCCCGCGGCTACAAACACAAAAAATTCCCTCTAAGAGGCGCAGAAAAAAATGCAAATTATTACGCAAGTCCGGCGGCTTCCGAGAATTTCGCCATTTGTAGGTCACAGTTTAGCAGATTTATGAGCTCCTTGCTCCTTGGACCTGATCTAGATCTGAATAATTTTTATGATTCTTTTTTAACAAGCCGGCCATAAAGCCGAACGAACACAGAGGTCGAACAGAGTCGAGAGAAAAAAAAAAAAAAAACTGTAGCAAAATTGAGAATTCCTGCTCTGCTTTTCCGCATAATTGCTGCACAGGATCCCGTGGTCCTTAGCTGGAAGAGATCCCTGCCTTTGTTGGCTAATAGAAAAAAACGATGGCCTCACAAAAAACTGCACTAAAAATTGGTCAAAAAACTGGAGCAAGCGTTTTATGGACACGGAACCATTGTCCTTTTGGCTTTGGCTTTTTAGCCACAATTTCGATCGTCCTTTGTCCTCGCTGATCGCCTTTTTTTTCGCCCAGTGTGTTCGCTTCTTTCTCTTTTTGTTTTTTTCTTTTTTTTTTGCGGTTGAGGTGTAAAAAAGTCGAGCAAGGCGCTGAATGGAAATTCAATGGGAAAGTAATTAAAGGTTGATTAGTTTATTGATGTAACAATGTGGAAATCTCACATATATGATCTATCTTTTAAGATTAATCCTTATCTTTATACTTACAAGGAAAACTCCTTCCTTTTCCCACTACTATGTGGGAAAAGGAAGGAGTTTTCCTTAACACATTCTTAAAAGGGGCCCTTTACTTGCCTTTTTGTAAGAAAACTTCTCCTAGAAACCCTGGTCTTTAAGCACTCAAGCTAAATGCTGATTAAAAATTAAGTTCATTATAATCTTAACTTCAAAAATTGTCATTTTTATTATACATATAACCAAGTTTCTTACGAAAGAGACTAAACTACACCCTTGCCATCCCAGTTATCCCTTTCCCTCCCACTTTATTAACCACTCCTCCACATATCCAAATCGATTATAACCATTGCGATTTCCCTTCATAACTTTTCATTTTCGCTTGTTTTTGTTGGCCATGCCAACTGCCATGGTTTGCCGGCTGATTTAATGTGCGTATTTAAATCGAGGCGCGAGTTAATCAAGCATTTTTGGTCAAGTCAATATTTTTTTAGCGGTTTACACCATTGACAAACTTTTCTCCCACTCGCCACCCCCCTCTCTCTCTCTCTCTCTCTTCCTCCTGCTCGTTAGCCCCATCTCTTTCTGTGTTGACCAATAACCAACCACGGTTAACCAGACAAAAGGCCACAAAAATACCACGAAAATCCCAAACTAAAATTGCACACAAACAACGGAACGGCAAACAAATGGCTTAACCCCACATTGCCCAGCAGGCCAAGCCCCAAGAGAGAGAGATGGCAACATGGGGGTGCGAAAGAGATAGTGCCAGCTCTAGCTTCAGCTCCACAGAGAGAGAGAGAGAGAAAGAGAGAGTGAGAGAGAGCGTAAAAAACTGCGCAAAGTTGGGCATAAAAATTCAAGGCAATTATGCATACAAGTTGACAACTTCCAGTGAGAGGGGTTAAGACTGCCATGTGGGGGTGCTGGGGGGTTAACAAAATACACTGCTCGAAATTTGGGAGTTCTTTTGATGGATCTGGAAACAGGTTGGTGGGATTAAGGCGTAGAAAGGGGGTTAAAGGGTTTAATTTATGTAAAAGTTTCACCAATTTTTGGATTTTTCGATATTGGTTGGATTTTTAAAGTAAAAAAAAGTTTAAAAAATATATTTAAAATATTTATTCTATTAATTCAAACATCTCAAAATGTTAAAGGTAAAAACCTTTAATTTTTTTAATTAAAAAAATATCAACTTATCCTTAAAAATTAATTAAAATTAAGAAAAAATGCATTTCATATTTTTCAAAAAAATTCTTTTCGGTGCACCGAAGTGTCAATAATGGCGCTGAGAACTCTTTAATGTCGAGCCTTCGTTCCTTGGCTTTATTTTGAGTCCCCCCGCCCCTGACTGGCTCGCTGGCTCGCTCGCACTTAGTCTGCCCATCTCTTTCCAGCGCGGAGATGCTTGAAAAGTTACGACGACTTTGGCCAGAAATACAAACCAGCAAACCGCGTTTTGATTTGCAACCCTTGGCGGGTTAAGACGGCCGACCAGAGGAAAAACCAGAAAAGTGGGTGGAAAATATGGTTTAACCCCCGCCCCGTTCGCCCACTCGCGCCATCTCGCTCTATTCGCCAAAGGACCCCTTGGCCAAGGACCAAGGACCGACGGACTCTCTCTTTCTGGCAAAGCCAAAGCCAAACTAGTTTTGTGGCCGCAGCTGCCGCAGCCCTTAACCCCCGCGCGCTCCCAAGTGCCGCGCCAAAGGACCACCCCTTTAACCCACTCGGTGTCTGGCTTTTTTCGGGGTGGAAAGGAAAAGGAAATGCCAAAGGATCGAAGGGGGGAAGGAAACAAAAAAAAAAAAAAAAAAAGAAATACAAAATTGAAACATGAAACGGTCGACGGCGGACAGGAGCATTTTCCAAGACGCGCTCTCCGTTTTTCCAGCAAGAAAGAGACGGGCCGAGCCGAAGGGACAGAGAGAGCGATATAAACTTGGTAAAAAAGAGTTGTCATGGAGCCGCGAACGAGGCAGGGGCGTTAGTTAGAAGGGGGTTAAGTTTTACAGAGGTTTTTAAGTGGCTTAAAATTTTAATTTAAAACTAAAATATTGCTAGAAATTGCTGTTAAGTTTTAAGTTTATATAATAAATGTATTTTCTATTTTTCTGAGGGGCTTAAAATCGATTTTAGGAGAATTTTATAAGAAAAGTTGCCAGTTTCCTGCGAAGTAAACCAAATTTAAAGCAAAAATGTAAAACAAAAACTTAAAAATATAATTAAAAATACCACAAAAAGTCTTTAAATTAGAACAAACTATCCAAAAGACAAAAACTAAACACTAAAAACTTTTAAATAAGAAGAAAGAAATCCCCCTTTTCGGCCTGTCCAGCCCCCTTATCAAGCTAAGCCCCTGCAGAAAAGCGAAAAAAGTAGAAGAGTAGCTGGAAAAAGTGGGGAAAATGGCAGAAAAAATGCAAAAAATGTGAAAAAAGAACAAGACAAGCCAGGAGAGCGGAGGCGGCAAGTCTCCGATGAGGCAAGCCAGCCCGATTCCATGCGATACCCTACAACCGAAAATCTGCGGCATATGCCACTTCAAAATGGCCGCCAATTATGCGAAATTCGATACCCAGCCGTAGTGAGTTTTTTACGTAGTTTTTTAACATATCAAAAATGGAAATAGATGTGGAAACTGGTTCCTGGCTTCCTGCCGGCTAGCCAAAAGGGGTCGCAATCGCATTAAGGACGCACTCGTCGGGCGGACTTAACGGATTTCCAGCTCTAATCTGCACATTGTCTGTCCATCAAAAACTCGAGGGCATGTGTGTGTGTGCGGAGCGTGCTATATATACGACAATGCCCTCGATTCCTATAACGTATATAGTATATATTTACAAAGCCAAAAGTTGCAGTTCATAAGTTAGCGCCGGGGAGACATGGGAAAGAGGTCCTTACAAAGGGTTGGGCGTAATGTAAAAAATGGACGATCGCTTGGTGGGAAAATGTTTTTAATAAAGGAGATATAGATATAGAAAAGGGGGTTGCCAGAACAACCATATCCACTGCTTAATTGCAAATGAGGAGAGTAAGGTTTAAGGTTATAAAATAAACTCATAAAACGATTATCTGTCAGTAAGGAAAACAAATCATAATTCCTTTCTATATAGCAAAGTTTCATAAATCAAATTCCCTTTGCTGATAATAGGAAAAATAGGAAAAGGTTTTCCTTTATAAATATAATATAAAAAACTACCATAAAGAGCTGCCGATGATCACGAAAAGTGTCCTTTGATCGAAAGCAGCCCGAAAACATAACCGAAGGTCCTTTGTTGTGCCAACAAATGAAAGCAACTTGCACACTCCTCCGACTTTTCTTTAGTGTTTTTTTCCTATTTTTTCCAAGTTCTTTTTTTTTATTTTGTAAACGATTTGTAGATGACATTTGTAACAATCGCCTCGGATCATTAGGATTTCAACGCCGATCGGCCAGCTGCACTTTCCCCGCCCCCCGTCTGTATATAAGAAGTTTTCCCCTCTTTCATTTTCCTTTGGCTAATTGTCGCGGGCCCGAAAGAAAATGGTTACGGGTCGCTACTGCCAAATATCCATTGTTGTAAAGTAAATAAACAGGGGGGAAATGAGGGAAAATGAGGGAAATATGTGCAAACACAAGGAGCATAAATGATCGGTGAAAATGCCGTGACATGTGTCCCAAGGAGGATTCGAGGATTCGAGGATCCGAGGACACGGCCAAGAAAGAGTACCGCACACGGGCCAAAGAACAGCTGGCAGCCGGAAAAACTGTGTGGAAAACGGTGGAAAGCCAGCCAATGCATGGCCACCTAACCAAAACACAATTTTGTGGGAGTGTCGCAAAGGCAAAGAAAAAAAGGAAAACCAAAAAAAAAAGAAAAGAAAAGAAAAAAACAAAAACAGAAGGAAACCCGAAACACACTCATTCCCCGTTTTCCACCACACGAAGGAAAATAACAAAAAAAAACCAACCCCAAAACGCAGAAAAAAATCACTCAAACAAGAGTTTTCCAATGGAAAGTGGTGAACCGGCTGTGGTGTAATTTTTTCCGAGGGTTGAAGGCCGTTGCCGCGAAGGCGGGGTGTCTGTGAGTGGGGCGGGGAAAACTGCTGCCAACGTCGCTGCCAGCAGCGCTGCCTGCGCCACAACCAAAACAACAAACCACAATTCACTTACACAACGCCGCAGCCGCAGTCGCAGTCGCTACGCTGCCGCCGCGCTGCCCGCTTTTCCGCTTTTTCACGGCTATTTTTTGTAAATATAAAAAAGAATGCAAAATGTAGGCGCAGATTTTTTAATACACTGAAGTTAAGGTATTTTTTAGTATTTTTTTTAAATATTTAAATTAATTTGAATTATTTTTTAATAATATTTTTTAATTTGTTGTTTTCTTCCGTAAATCTGAAATATTTTTACTTAATTTTCTCTTTTTTAAATCATATTTTATAACAAATTTAAGTCTTTATTTTTCTTGCTTTAAACTATAACATAAAATATATTAATTTAATAGATAAAATATAAAAAAAAATGTTTTTAAACTGCTTAAAGTTTGTTAAAAGATTTTAAAACCCACTTAGGCTTTCAGCAATTTTTAACAATATTTAATTTTTAACTTAACTAAAAAAGATAAGTTAACTTTTTACACCTATAAAATCTTAAATTCCTTAAATATTTTTTAATAAATTAAAAAGATTTTTAAAAGTCAAACAAACTGAACTTCTGAGAGTATAAAAATGTTTCTCGTTTGGCAGTTTGGCTTTTGTTTTCTTTTGGCTTTGCCTCTGCGAATTTCCCCTGCGCCACTGGAATTTCCATGGTGCTTGCGTTTTCCTCTCTTTCCTCGCTTCTGTGTTGGTTTTTTTAAGGACTCCCCAAGTTCTGGGATGCCTGTGAATTTAGTATTGCCTAGTTAACGGCTGAGCGCAGAGCTCCATGGCAAGAGGCGGAGCATCGATCGCTATAGCTGTCTCTGTTTCTCTAACTCTCCCGCTCTCTTTCGTTTCTACGGGCACGATCGCTCTATTAATAAATCATCCCCTCTTGGCTGGCTGCTACTTTTCGTACCATCTGCTCGGCAACGGTTGGCTGATCTCTGCGGTTGCCCCCAACCCTCGATCGTTGCTCCCTCTCTGTCGTTCGTTCCCTCCACTGCCGTCTCTTTCGTTCGAGAAGGGAGGGATCTTTAGTATCTGGTTGTGATCTGGGGGTTGGTGGCAATACTCGTTTGTACGCTACTCGAAAATCCAGATCCTCCAGCGATCGTAGTTTCGATAGGAATTTGCATAAGTGAGGTATTAGCTATGGCCTATTGGTTCCACAAGATACTGTATCTTTTATAGAGTGAATTTAAATCTAATAAAGATCGTTGAAGGGAAACTCAAATAGTTGGCTGATCAAGTTAAGGGGTAAGTACGGAATGTATTTCGTTTACTTTTAACTTGGTTCTGGAATTTTGGATTACTTTTATGACTTCTGATAGGAATTCACTCTCATAAGATAGATTCCCAGCCTAGTTATAGATACATCCATTATAAAGATAGATTCCTAGCACCTTAATCCCCATTCGGTTAATCCCACTAAAAAGTGAAATCCACTGAGTTTTTGGCCAACAGGTAGGCCATATCAGATGCTGGTAGTTAATTTTTTTTTTTGGGACCAAATTTTATGGCCCGTGGCGGCGGCTAATCGGCCAAAATATTTGCGGGGCGTGCTGGTTAATCCGGGCGATTGACTTTCATAAGCAAAGGATTAAGATTGCGCGGTTGGACTACCTGTTCCTGGTGAGGTGCCATATAGGCTGATACTTTAGAGGTTCAGGTACAGCGACGAGGCCATAGGTTTTCCATTTTTTTTGGGGGCCGCAAAAAAGCATTCGAAGGCCAATAAAAAAAGGGTTGATCCTTGGCTCCTGTGGGCCTGGCGAGGTACTGGCAGGTACTAACTACCTGATTTTCGTTATCCCGATGAGGAGGCAACGGCCAGTCCGGCGGATCCGGCGATGCGCGTGCTGCGGCAGCTTCTGTCGCAAATTGCCAAGGAATCGCAGCAGGATCCAAGGAGCGACGACAGGAGCGCTGATTTCGCAGGAATCGTCAATAGCGTCCTTGTCGCACGCCCGCCAAACCTGCGCGGCCCGGTCCCGGCAAAAATATATCCCGGGGATATATAGAATCGGTCGGTATAGGGACACGAGGTCCTTCGCAGCGAGCGGCCGCGCACGTACAAAAGGCAGCGCTGCCGATATGCTGGATTTACTGGAAGTGTGCGTCCATAATGTCCAGCTGAGAGCGGCGCGTTCTCGCGACATTTTGGTTGGTCTTGCCTCGTGGTTCCCCTCCCGAGATTTCCATTCCCCCCTCCCCTTGCTCTTTCTCCCCTTTAAGTCTGGAAAAGTCCACCCAACTGCCTCCCGCACTTCTTCACATTCGAGGTCCTGTGTGGCCTCGTTTTTAAGGTTGTTTTGGTGGGCCACAATTTTTTGGCCTGTCAGGCACTTGATTTCTGTTACACTGCGAGAAATGTCCGATTAAATGACTAAAGAAAAGTAATTTAAAATATAAAAATGGTTTTTAAAACTAAAATATTGAAATATTCAAATGCTAAACTTAAAACTAAATCTGTTTTTAAATTTGATTAATTTTTTAAAATCATTTTACGCCAGAGAGGAGCTGGAGAAATCTGATACTTTAGAGGCGTAGAGGAGCTACTAGTATACCCTTCCTAGTATAACACTTCCGGATCAGATTAAATCCGATCAGCTAGCTAAACCTGATCCAATCAAGGCTCGGCGATCGCAGGCAGCGAAGAGGATTGCGCCACACGAACTGAGAGGCGCACAAATATTTACATGACTAATCGCCAGATAATCGCCCCGATCAGCATTAGGATTAAGTCGAGCCTCGCAGAGATCGTTGGCAGTGAATCTTAGATAGTAACCGTTGCAGGCCAGACCTGACTGACAATGGGTGTTAGTTGGCTAGATCGGAGATCGAAGATCGGAGATGGCAGATCGCAGATCTGTGTTGATCAAGTTCCGAGATCGGAGTTCCTTCTTGAATGGAGTAAATTCTTGGGCGGAATCGAGGATAAACATGGGGATCAGTGTTTCGTAATATGATCAGCCAGGGATTTCTGATTACTTTCAATGGGCCACTAATTCCTGAGACATTAACAGACAATGGAATGATACTTTATGGATATGAGTTGGGATATTTCTATATTAGATTAAATTATTACAAAATATATAATCTGGATAGAAATTAAAGCAGATTAGATCTTAAAAATAGAGAAATTAATAGTTAACATGGGAGAGGTGTTAAGCCTGAAAGACTGCAATGAAAATGAGTTAAGCTAAAAGTAAGAGCAAGTGCTTAGATCAGGTTAGGTCAGGTTTCTTATGACTTGTAGACATTTTAAGATTTTTTAACACTCTTTCAAAGGGGAGTATGTTTAAGGCTGTTCAAAGGGGAGGATGTTTAAGGCTGTTCATTATAGGCAGAGATATGTTTTACTGCATTTACTGCAAATTCAATAATCCTGAAAATTACATAATTTCGTGATTAGATTCATAACATAATCATGATCATTCATCACCATTTTAGTAATATTGCCCTAATGAAGTCTTTAAAATCTCATCATACTATCATCATTATTGGTACTAAAAATCGTAGAAGATGCTTTTCTAAGTTCCGCTTGAGATCATTTTGTTTAAAAACAAGAAGTGGTTGAACTTTTCTTTCCTATATTTTAGCATAATGGAATATAATTTTTTTACAAAATTATCACAAAACATCTTCCTGTTTCAAGTTCCCAATACTATATTAATAACTTAAAGAATTCCTTCCCAAGTAACTCCCTCATTTCCCATAATAGAATAAGAAGAACCATAAGAATTTTGAACATGGCTTGTTAATAGATTTCCCGATCCCTTAGACCATGATAATATTTATGATAATTTCGCAACTTGATCCCTCCTCCCATCGGCTAATTGAGTCCTCATGTCCTGTCGGCAGGACGCCCCTGGGCATCCTAGCATTTTGGCAAAGGGAACCCCCCACCCGTTTAGCCGTGGGTGCCTACCTGTGCCGCCCCCGCCCCCTGCTACCGCCCCCCCCCCCTCGAGGACGACCCTCTGCAGGAGGGCCGGCAAAACACGCGCGCCGCTGGAAATGGAAAATGGGAAACTGTTGCACGGCCGTTTTCTTTTGGCGTGCGTGGCGAGAAAAAATCAAATTCAAAACGAAGAAAAGGAAAACGCACACATTTTCCAGACCGCCCGTGGGGAAAAGAGAGAGAGAGAGAGAGGGAGCAAGAGAGTGGCAGAGCCAGAAGCAGAGCGAGAGAGAGAGCGGAAAAGTCTCGGTGTATTTCTTTTTTGAGTTTTTCTTTGGTGCAATTTCCAGGCCATCCCTCTCGCTCTCGCCCGTGTGATTTTCCTTTTTTCCGCTTTTATTATGTGTTTTTTTTTTTTTTCCTTTTTGGCCACAAGTAACAAGCGACTTCTCTCTCACTTACGCCAGCACAGGCTCACTTATACACACACACAAACACACACTTACACAGAGAGACCGCAATGGAAAAATGGGAAATTTTTTGCTGTGGTTGTTGTTGCGGCGGCAATGGTGGTTGCTCGATATACCGATATATACCTGCCCCGGCACCCTTAAAAGCGCGCCTGTGTGCGTAGGTAGCCAACCACACCACCATACCGCCCAGGATAATGCGAGCAAGTGAGATAGCGTTAGCAGCGTGCGAGCGAGACATAACATAAACGCCGGCAGAGACGACAGCAGAGGCGGCGAGCAGCGCATTCCACTTTAAATACTGCCAACGATCGCAGCAGAGAATCAGTTCACTCAGCGACTTTAGCGTGTCGAGAACGCACAGAGAAATAATAATATCGATTCCGATTTCGATTTCGAGATACCTTACATCCAATCCATACCATTTAGATTCGAAACAAAATCGCGAAATTCAGAAAATCATATATTTAATACCCGAAAACCGAACACGAACGAATTTTTTCCAAGTGACCCCGAGAAAGTGAAGTGAAGAATAAATCATAGAAAGCTAAAGCCAAACGAGCACACACACACTCCAAGGATTACGATTACGATTTCGAGTTTCGGATACGAGATGCATCTGCCAGCGGGTCCCACAATGGTGGCCAACAACACACAGGTCCTGGCCGCCGCCGCTGCCGCCGCCGCCGCAGCCGCAGCAGCAGCAGCCGCTGTCCAGGTTCCTGTTCCCCAGCAGCAGGGCAACAACAGTTCCAATGCGAATCCCGGCCAGAGTCTGGCCAACACCAGCACTCATTCGGCCAGCAGCACTGGCAGCTCTACCCCGGATCTAAGCACGAACAACACCAGCTCCAGCAGCAATGCCACCACCAGTCCCCAGAACTCCGCCAAGATGCCCAGCTCGATGACTGATATGTTTGCCAGCCTGCACGAGATGCTCCAGGAATACCATGGCGAACTAGCCCAGACCGGCTCTCCCTCGATCCTCTGCAGTGCCCTGCCCAACCATTGGCGATCGAACAAGTCCCTGCCCGGTGCCTTCAAGGTGATCGCTCTTGATGATGTCCCCGATGGCACATTGGTGTCCATCAAATGCGGCAACGATGAGAACTACTGCGGCGAACTGAGAAACTGCACCACCACCATGAAGAACCAGGTGGCCAAGTTCAATGATCTGCGCTTCGTTGGCCGATCGGGACGCGGCAAATCCTTCACCCTGACCATCACCATCGCCACATACCCAGTGCAGATCGCCAGCTACAGCAAAGCCATCAAGGTGACCGTCGACGGGCCACGGGAGCCAAGAAGTAAGCAAAGTGAGTTTTTTAGTTTCCATTATGTTTTCAGTTCAAACCACTCCCAAACATCCCCCAAAAACTATCCTTTCCTCATCTTGAGATTAAAAACAAAAAGAAATTTAAATTTATTTTGTAAATATTTTATTATTTGATATGATCTTTGAACCTTAAAGATTCTTCAAATGCTTTAAAAAAAAAATATTCAAAAATATTTTACAAAGTTTCGATGCAATTTTCCCAACCACCCCAAAGCCCAATCCTCAACCCGTTTTTTAAAAAGAAAACCCTTTGAAAACCGAATTCGGCTTTACTAATTTCCCGCTCTCTTTCTTATCCTTCCAGGCTATGGCTATCCTCATCCCGGCGCGTTTAACCCCTTCATGCTGAATCCCGCTTGGTTGGATGCCGCGTACATGACCTACGGCTATGCGGACTACTTCCGCCATCAGGCAGCTGCCCAGGCGGCTCAGGTTCATCATCCTGCCCTGGCCAAGTCCTCGGCTTCCTCAGTGTCGCCCAATCCTAATCCATCTTCGGTAGCCACCAGCTCTTCATCGGCCGTTCAGCCTTCTGAATATCCTCATCCAGCGGCAGCTGCGGCGGCGGCGGCGGCGGCGGGACAACCTGCTGCTATGATGCCATCACCACCGGGAGCAGCTCCTGCCACGCCCTATGCCATGCCCCAGTTTCCTTTCAATCATGTGGCAGCAGCAGCCGCCGCCAAGGCAGCCACACCCCATGCCTTCCATCCGTACAACTTTGCGGCGGCAGCTGGCCTGAGGGCCCGCAATGCTGCACTGCATCACCAGAACGAGCCGGTCCATGTCAGCCCTGCCTCTTCGCGGCCATCCAGCTCCTCGCCCACCCAGCAACACGTCCTGCTGAAGCTCAACACCTCCATCGAAACGAGCTCCATCCACGAGCAGTCCGCCAGCGATGGCGACTCCGATGACGAGCAGATCGACGTGGTCAAGTCGGAGTTTGACTTGGACAAGAGCCTGGATGTGGCGCCCCTTCGCATGCGCTGCGACCTGAAGGCACCATCGGCCATGAAGCCGCTCTACCACGAAAGCGGTCCTGGAGCCGTGGCCAATAGCCGCCAGCCATCGCCGGAAACGACCACCAAGATCAAGAGCGCCGCCGTCCAGCAGAAGACCGTGTGGCGGCCGTACTAGGTCCCCGGAAGAAACTGGAGGAGAGGGTAAACGGAAGAGAAACAAAGTGATAAATCAGCGGCGGCGCAGAGCGGCAAGCGGGCAAAAATTATAATTGTGATATAGTGTTATAAGTTACGACGCCTCCGGCCGGCAAACGGAGCAGCCTCATCAGAGTGGGACGAAGAAGGATATTCAGCAGCAGCAGCAGCAGCAAGAAAAACTATGAAAAACCAAAAAAAAACAAGGATGCAAAAAGGATAAAGGAGCCAACTCCTCCTCCTGGACATCAGACTCCGGCGAAGTTTTATGCTCGGATTCATAAAATCGTGCGACGAGTTTGAAACACAGGCCCTCGATTTTCACCAGGATTTCAAACTGAAAAATCCCAGCAGAAAGCAAAAAACTAGAAAACCAGAAAATCAGAAAACAAAAACAAAAAACCAAGAAAATGAAAATGAAAACTCAACCCAAAAAGAAAATACCAAGGAAAAGCAACTTTAGTTCAATTTGATTTGGAAACACAAACACACATTTTGTACATAGCTAACTAGTTGGTAACACTCTTAACCCTTATTTTTTTTTTTTTTTTTTAGAACCTATTTTTTTTTCGATGGATAATATGCGAATTTAGCTATTTTTAATCTTTATGTTTAACTAGTCGTCTAAGCGAGAAATCAATTTTTTTGTCTAGAAATAAGTTTTAGCGCGAAAGGAAATCTAACACAAAAATCGAATTTGAAACAAAACCAAATAAAAAACAAAAATCACACGAAAAGTATTTACAAAAAAAAAACTTACCTTTTTGTATTCATTTCCCTGAGGGTTTTCTCGAGATTTCAGCCAACTTTTCTTTCAGGTAAAGATCATGAAAATGATCTTGAAAAACCACATTTTGAAAAAGAAAACTATTTTCTATGATAGTTGACTTTGTTTGTTAATAATTTCTTTTATAATTTAATAACTTCTCAAATATTTTTTTATTTCCACTTTGGAAATGCCATCTTAATAATCTCCCTAAAAATATTTACAAAAAATCTTACATTTCCCTGAGGGTTTTTTCGATATTTCAGCCAACTTTTCTTTCAGGTTAAGATCATGAAAATGATATTAAAAAACAACATTTTGAAAAAGAAAACTGTTTTATATGATAGTTGACTTTGGTTGTTAATAATTTCTTTAAGAAATTTTTATATTTTATTTCATTTCCACTTTGGAAATTCCATCTTAATAATCTCAAACTTAGATTTCTTACCTTTGTGTTTTCATTTCCCAACATTTCAGCGAACTTTTCTTACAGGTAAAGATCATGAAAAACGACATTCAAAACCAATATTTCGAAAAAGAAAACTATGTTCTATGATAGTTAATAATGTAATACAACTTATTATAAATCTCTTCAATAATTTCTCGTATATTTTTTTTCCATTTCCACTTTGGAAATTCCATCTTAACAATCTCAAAACTTAGATTTCCGCTCTAAAACACGTCGTCATCTTATCATAGATGGCCCGCAGACATCAACACAAAAGTTGAACGATAATAAAATTCTGGCAAGAATTACCCAAAAATTGAGAAATTCCGAAATCGTATTATCAAGGCAAAAAAATCGAATGGGAAAACCAACCGCGAATTAATATTTTCACTTGAACTTATCTCTCAAGGGGTTATCGATAACAACTATTTGTGGTTGTCAGCTGGGGGGGAAAATTCCAAGTGTCTGGCACTTTCATTAGGGAATCTCTGAGCTTATCAATCAACATGATTGAGAGTGAGAACGATAAGAGCTAAAAATGAGTAATAAGTAAGTAAAATGTTTAACATTTTATCATTAATATAAAATGAAAATAAGTTGAACTTAAATTTTAATAAATATTTTATTTGCCCTTTAAAGTTAAACCAAGAATGTGAAACAAGATTGTGATTTGTGAAACCCTGAAATTACTTTAGCACAGTGTGAGCTGTTGGTCCTCGAAAATCGAAGGACATCTGCTGACCGCAGGACATGGACATGGCCGAAGCCCAAATTGATGGCAATTAATGCGGATTATTGGTGATTAGGGAACCTCGTTGGATCCGCAGGAGCTCACTTTTCGACAATTGTCGCACTAATTGGCATAACTAACTCGATTTCGTAGCCAGGACTCGGATGGAGATATTGAGATGAAAATATATGTCCAGGCAGGGACATGCGGGATTTGCTGGATTTGCAGGCTACAGGACATGAAGTTGGCCAACCGCAGTGAAATTTGTCGAGGCCATTAACCGCACAGTCGCGTTGGGTTGTCTCCTTTTGCTGGTCAACACCTTGGTCCCTTTGGTTTTTGGTTTGTGTGGGCCATCAAGGTCGTTCCGGCCTTGGCTGGTCAAGGTTGGTCAAGGTCGCAGGAACTCGATTTGGTGACAGAACGATGGGGTTTCTCACTTGGCGGGTGACCTGTCAGTGGGAAACTATTTTTAAGGCTTTACTTTCAAAAAGAACTCTTTTCTTAATGGAGAAAAATATCCAAAAAAATATTTATAAATTTTATTTTATTTTTAATTTATAGAAAAATAAACTCTCTTTGCTTATTAATTATTTGATTTGTAATTTAAATCTTTGGAAATGAAACACAAATTTCCCTCATCGAAGTGAGTCCGATTGAAGCTGCGATTTTCGGATTTTTGCCCCTGGCATTTGCTCAAATATTTTCCCGAAAAATAGTTGCAGCCGTAATGATTCCTCTCCCAGCCCCATCGCTTTTTCACCACCCACCACTTGCATTTTCGCATTTAATCAATGGAAAATTTACATTTTCACAATGTGTTCTACACTTTTCCCCCATGTTTTTCCAGCCTCCACTTCTCTGCTCTCGTCTGTGTGTGCGTGCCGCCTCTTTTGTTCAAAAAAACAAAAAAACAAAAAAAATAATAATGGCCTTTTGTTGGTTTATTTTCGGCGTTGGTCTGTTTTTTGGGCTGAGTTTGCGTTTGATTTTGTTTGCCATTAATGCTGCATTTTTATTGCTTTTTAAAACGCAACAATTGCTGTTTTTCGTAGCTTAATTGTGTGTTTGTTGAATATTAAACTAAAGGGAAATATTTATACTTGAGAACTCCCCGTTTAACCCTGATCAGTACTTAGCTAAATGGTTTTTCCTGGGCCTAGTTTGGCCTTTCAAATTGTTGCTTTAATTGCTGTCGCTTCTGAGGTTGCTTGTGTGTGTGATTGCCGGCGGTTTGGAGCTTCAGTCGGAGAATGCCTACACACAGAGGCAGAAAACAGATGCAGTTACACATACACAGATACAGATACACATACACATACAGATATTGATGCAGAAAGAGATACGCGCCGGGTAAAGATACAAAGATACACGAAACCGCGCCACGCGAAACGTAACGAATCGCCAGCGAAACAAAACAAAACAAACAAGATGGGGAAAGTAAGTGATGGAAGGGGGGCTGGGGGTGACGGAAAATCGAGGGGGAGGGGCCAGCGAAATGAACCGAAAATATAAAAATGGCCAATGGAAAATGGTTGGCCAGAAATTACAAAGAGGCACAGGGCCACTCTCCACTCTCCATTCTCCGCAGAAAAGGTAAATGAACTGTTGTACTACCCCCAGCCCACCACCTACCACCCACCACTCCCCAATTTTCCCAGCCAATTTCACCCGAACAAATTACAAACGAAATGAGGCGAGTTCGTTGTGTTGTTCTTTATTTTTTGTATTTTGACCAAACGAAATGCAATTGCCTTTGAGGGGAGCACCCTTTATGCGGAGGCTGATCAACATTGCGCTCGAAAAGTGAACAGCAGAGTTCAAGTTTATAGGGAACTTTTTGATATTTTAGTGAAAGGGGAAACCTGCTTAACTATTTTGACATTTAACTTTGATTTTAAGACTGCAAAAATGAGAGAAAAGGCTTCTTAAATGCTTTAATCACCTTCACATTTTTAAGATGCATCTCTTAAGCAGTGAAAGTAAACATAAATAGGATTAAAATTATGCCAATTAGAAAGTTAAAAAACTTGACTTCCCCAGAACAATCACCTGTTAGTAAGATCACTCCTACCATCCTGACCACCGCTGTACTTTCCCTAAATAGTCGCCTCTTTTTTGTGCTTTTCCCTCCTTCTTTTTTTTGGTGATTTTTGCTTAATTTGGTGCTAATGAAATGCGTTGGTCAGCGCTGATTGCATGTGGCCATGGCCGTGGGTTTTAGGGGGGAGGGGGGGCGTTCAGAGCTGCCCACAAAATCCAAAGTGTCACGCGAGCGGAGTCAATTGTCTGGGAAAACTTTAAACGTTTTCCCTTTAAAAAGGCATTACAATTTAAAAGCCAATGTTGCAATTTGTTAGCTGTCACGGAAAGTGTATATACTCTACCAGGGGGGGGGGAGGTGAGATTCCCCGCCCAATGAAAAGGCCTAAAGGCCTTGGCGGTTAACCCGCAACGCAGACTGCTTTTCCTCTGCGTTTTCCTAATGCGCTTAGATTGAGCCGGCAAATGGAAGCCCGGGAAAACAACTCCAATTAGTCGCTGCTTCGACATAATCCCCAATAGCCGAGATTTCCTTAACTAAATCCAAGTCTGTCGAGTCTCTCTGGCCAGGGCTGGAGATTAGGTAACCCCTTCCTAGCCATAACCCCGATGATGATTTCGGACCCAGCCACTTAATTTGCAAAATTAAAATGGTGAGCACAAAATAATTCACGCTAATTAAATGTCCTTCAAAGGGGGCAGATTTAAGCAAAAGAAAGTCGAAGTCCGGATGTGCTTTCCTGTTAAACGAATGCTTTTCCAAGACTTTTCATTTAGAAAGCTTTTTTGTAATATTTTTTTATTAATTTTAACCCTTCTAAGGTGGTGAAGTAAAGGTAGTAAAGGCTTTGCTTGACTTGGTTAAACGCTATTAAACTTAACCACTCACAGATTAACTTAAATCTCTGTTAAGCTCTACATTTCCCTTCTTTCAGTCTGGACAAACTCTTTGAGATACCCAAAAAAAGAAAAGGGAACTTAAATATTTGAGAAGCTGAAGCTGGAGATGGAGCTATCGAATCCTTTCGACAGGATTTTTCCGAGTCTTTTGTTCATTGTCAGGCGCTTGAGTATTTTTGATTGACTGACGGCTGGAAGGGTTCGTGATTGAGGATGGTAGACAGATAGATAGAAGAGTGGGAGGAGATGTCCTTGTTGACGCTTAACCGCATTTAATTTTATTGAATTTATTAAGTGATTAAAAAGTTGTCAATATCAACGAGTCAGTGCGGCCGTTGTTCGCTTTTGTTAGCCACATTGTCACAACAATTGGCGACGCGTCCGCTTTACTGTCCGCTTTAATCCTGGCTGTGGTTGCACGGCAAAAACAAGGACGCCCCGCGGCAATAACAGCGCAAAAAGAATGCAAAAAAAAGGCCACCCACTTTATGGACAATTGTGTAGAGATCGCTTTTTCAATATTTTTCAGCTTTTTGCCAGAGCAAATTTATTAATGCGCCACCGTGTGGCCTTTGTGGTCGCTGTGGATTATGCGGTCGTCTCACTTGTTGCCGAATCACCTGCCTGCCTGCCTTTCAAGCGCTGCTGCAATTATAGTCCGCCGGCTTTTCCCGGGGTTTCCGCCCTCGCACCAGCGCAGCTCCTACGAAATTTGTCAGCTATTTGCCAAGGAAAATTCACTTGGGGAAACCCTAGTTAGCTCTTTCCTTCGCTTTCCCCACTTTCTCACACACACAGCTCGGCCCCCGCTCTGCGGTCAGTCAATGTCAACTGGGAAACTGTTCGTGGAAATTACTTAACTAGAGATGAAGGCAAACACAGAGTGTTAGAGGGTTGCCTGAGGAATTAGGAAATGGAAATTATTGGGGCTGGAAAATGTTGGATTTTTAACCTTTTTATTATAGTAACCTTTATATTATTTGAAAAGGAAAAATATAGTAAATATGAAAGACCTACCATTAGGAGATTTAAAAATTATTTAAAAAGTCCCAAAAGGTCATCTTAAAAACTCAAGCCAAAAGGTAAAGAACTCCACACCTTTATTAATGAGTTTAAAATCAGTTTTATAGTTGATTATAATTTAAATATTAACTTCCCTTCAATGGAACACATTTATCTACTCAAAATATAAAGCCAAGAATTTTGTGGCAGCCCCTTCATCAGCGATATGCTGCCATCTTG
The DNA here is from genome assembly GCF_018153835.1 of Drosophila eugracilis. Classification (NCBI taxonomy): domain Eukaryota; kingdom Metazoa; phylum Arthropoda; class Insecta; order Diptera; family Drosophilidae; genus Drosophila; species Drosophila eugracilis. Next base: position 1,755,861 of record NW_024573535.1, read on the forward strand.
CCCCAGACTTCTTGCCTCACGACTCGTTGCATTTTTGGGCAATTCGTTAAAACCCCCGACGCCATTGTTTAACAAACCAATTAGCAATCAAAATGAACTAACACGTCCCTCTGTCCGTCGTGGCATCTCCGTCTCCGTCCGGATACAGATTCAGCTACATATTCAGATTCAGAGCCGGATTCAGATTCCCCGTCCGTTTGTCGCATCGGTGTGGAAACTGTTTTCGGCAGCCAATCCTTGGGATGGAGGGAGGCACTCTGTTGACATGTCGACGAGGAATTATGGCAGCAGCAATGGCCCCAAGCCCACCCCCCCTCGCCCGGAAAAAAGCGACGAGGCCAACGTTAAGAGTTAAATTTTCAGAATTCCCAATTTGAAAGACAGGAAAACCAAACCAAACCAAACCGAACCAAACTGAATTGGAAAAGGAGTGAAGAAGGCACAACTCCTACGGTAGCCATGTTAACAAGCAGAAATCATGACAACGTTGATGCCACTTGATGGCTGAAGTGCACTGGGAGAAAACTTGGCTTGGAAACTACAAAAATGCGAGGCAGAACTTGACTTGGAAAATCTTTTAATTAATAGTAATTATCACTTTAAGCTATATATATATTATTGTTATTACTAAGCTTACTTATTACTTATTTTCTAGCAGTGTAACAGATTCTCACCACCCCCTTTGGCCCCCCCCCTCAGAGCGAGTTCATTAGGAGACGAGTCCCGAAATAAAACAAAAAACCGAACGAGCTGTGCAAAAACAAAAGGCAAACTGCAGTCGGGAGTTCCGGGTGTACACTGTACAGGTGACTCCAGACAGATGGCCCTCCATCGCACCCTGATTGCACTTATTAGTGATCCCTGATCTGCCCCCCCTCTCCGCCCTCTTGAGCTGCATTAGGGTGTTTAAATTTCAGAGCATTACATTTTTAATTTGATGGATCAACAGAATAAACGAATCGTAAGCGAGGCAGTCGGAGTTTAGCACCGGGTAATTGGGGAATCTGCTTCAGTTTGGCTTTCGGAATTTCCCAGCTTACCCATTTTCCGATTTACCCCACCCCACCTACCAGTTCGATTGCCCATTGATTGGCTGGCAAGGAATGGGCAGGAGCTGGCAGAAGTCGGGAGTCAAGAGTTAAGAGCTCCTGTCTGAGTGTGTCATATTTGCGGAGACGCTTTATGGAGTTCCTGGGATGGCAGATTGAACTAATTGGGAGTCATTTGCATAGCGGAAATGTCTCAAATTTTATGGCTACCAAAGAGCTGCCTGGCACTGGGAAAGCTCTTCAAAATGGTAAACGAGACTGCAAAGAAATTTTGAATGCGTTTTGCAGGCAGAGGAGGCATTTTCAAAGGATTACCATGAACATTTTTATAATTTCAAAGTTTTCTGTGATTGAATAATGTTTAAGTCGATTAAAAAATGAACATAAATAAAGGAGAAACGAATGTGAGGTGGCCTTAAAGTGTCCTTAAAATGGAAAAATGGAATTATTTCCTATTTAAATTTTTTAAATTTATTTCGAAGCTATTTTTGATGCCATTAAGTGGCTGTGAATTTGTTAGAAATATTGTTTAATTTAGCAAGAATAGTTTTTTATAAGTTTTAATTTAAGATAGGAAAAGTTTCTTTGTAGGTGAAGTGAGGCTTGGAGCAGTTTTTAACGCTCAGTTTGACGAACTTTCGCTCCCAGTGCCTGAAAACCTTTTACTTTAACTTTGGTTTTAGTTTTAACTTGACTTCTTTTAATAATGATTTAATTTGTACTGTTTTTTAACATTTATATTTTCATGTTAGACATATAAAATCTATCATTATATAATATATTTTAATTTAGTGAAAAATGAAAGCTGAAAAACTTCTTCAGGGAGACTTTAGAATGCCACTTTTTGACTGATTTGATTAGCTTTTATTACAGATTTCTCCCTTCCTTCGATAATCCCAAGTTAATAGTGATAATATTTCTTTATAGCCCTTAGCTTCGCTTAAAGTTTTTTGTTTCGCTTGGTGGCTAGTGCACCCCCCTCTCTTCCCTTAAAATCGCCCCCTTTTCATGACAGTGGCAGCTGCTTTGATGCAACTTTCGATGACGATGGCAATGATGATGCTGATGGAGCTGCGTTTTAAATCCGCCTTCTGGTCAACATTTGCCGTCGTGTCCATTGTCCTGGTATTCTGAAACACCCCTTCACCCTCTACTCCCTCTACCCCTTACTCCCCCTTACACCCCCTCACCACGCCCTTGCTTCTTGCCGCTATTGGAGCCCATTAATCATGTCATGTAATGCCGCCATAAATCCAACAACAATTTTGCTCCCCAGCATTGTAATAAAGCAGTGGGTGGGGTATTGGGCTGTTCGTATTGCCTCATACGCCGTCACGCCCCTTTTATCAGTATCTCTTGTACGCCCCCTTTTTGTCCACATGGCGGCTGGGCATTGCATTTTATTAAATGACCAAATGAAAAGTCGCGCTTGTTGTCTGCCTTACTGACAGGCGGGGGAAATCGCCGAAGGGGCGGGTAAGGTGGGTTGGTGGAAAATTGGGCGGAAAGTGGGTCTCGGGAGGGGGCGGGGCGGCAGATTGGGTGGCCTTGCATATTTGCGGCGCGCATTAAATTTGGCTGACAACGGCGCATGAAACATGGCCATCAATACGCTCTTGTCAATGTGTGTGTGGTGGGTGGTGGGAAGGGGGAAGGGGAAAGAGGAGATGTTTGTATCTGTGTGAGGACATCGCTGTGTGTGTGTGTTTGGCATGTGGGCGTGTATGCAAACGCAATATGGCGACCGCAATGCTTCGGGTATTTCACAAACGAGCTGCAAAGGGGGAGGGGAGGGGTCGAAGTGCAACTGGCAGGGGCGGCATGGGCGGCAGTGGCGCGAAATTCAACGGGAGGCCTTTTTCATATTTTGCAATGTGCGAAAAACGAAAAACGCAGCCATATTCGGGGGCCAAAAGACAGGAAGCCCACAAATAAATATAAAAAAAAAAGAAAAATAAAAATCAACAACGAAGATATGCCATAATGCAAGGCTGTGCAGCGACCATAACAACAACAGCGAAAACAACAAACAACAAAATCAATTGAGTGCTAAAAACCAGCAACAACAACAACAACAAACAAACAAACCAACAACAATAACAACGGTTAAGAAGGAGTGGCATTGTCGTTAACGCTCAGACGGCCAAAAAATAAAAATCACTCACCGAAAAAGCATCAAAATAAAAATAACATTAAGAAATAAAAGGAAAAGGGGGGAAAACTTTAAAGGAACACCAAAAATGTTTTTGTATATTTAGAAATAATTTAAGATTATGTAGGAAAAAATCTAAATAAATTTACTTAATATTTTAGGGAGCTGAAAAAAGTTTGGCGAAGGCCTCTCTTCAGGAACTTCAGATTTTGAAAAATTAACAAGTTTTCTACTAACTATGATTATTATCATACAGAAAGGCATAATTTTTGTTAAATTATTAACATATTTTATGTTGCATTTTTATGTTTATTTCCCTCTTTGCAGCTGTTTTAAGTTCCTTTACATTTTATTTGTGGAAACATTAAATATATTCCTTAATTAATAATTTGCCTAAATCTCAAATATGTTTCTTTTCTGGCAAATTTTAAACAATTAAATTTAACTTTCTCACATCTTTATTAAATATAAATATTACATATAATTTCCTAATATTTTTTTCAAATAATTTCCCTCCGCTTAGAAAGACCTTTAAAAGTCAAAACCCATAGAAAATCCCAAAACCGCGAATCCTGCGAATTCTCGGCTGAAGTTTTTGTCATTTGTTCGTGTGGCCGAAAACCGCGGCACAACAAAAATGTGTGTGTTTGTGAGTTTGTAGAGAGGGAAGAGGTGAAGCTGGCCAGCTTAACCCCCCTAAGCCCCCATACTTTGTGACAGCCGCATAACACTTGATTCGATGAATGACAGGCAGCGGCTAATGCACTTTTGCAACCGCAGCAACGTCGGCAACTTGAAGCCGTCAAATAAATTGCCAAAAAATTCCAACAGCCGGAGGGGCAGTGCGAGCGGGTTAAAAGGTGAAACAATTGCAATGGCCAGACGAACGAAGGGGGTGTGGCAGGGGGGGAAAGGTTGGGTCGAATGTTGGCCGGAAACTTTTTATGGCTGGTGGAAAAGAAAGCGCTGCGACGGCGAATGAATGTCACTGTGAACATGGAGCGACATGTGCACTTTATGGGTGGAAAATGGTGATGGGCGGCGGGAGGATGGAGGTGGTTCGTTTGGTTGGTAAAAAGGGGGCGTGGCAGTGGTGCATGAGCCATGAAGCGACAAAATCAAATTGCGTTGCAACTGATTGCGCATTGCTGCAGAGCCAGAGATCGAGCAGAGGTTGTTGGTTCGCCTCGCATTTCACGCTTCGCCATCGGGTATTTTCATTTTGACCAGCATCAGGGAAGGCTTTATGATATAGTTATAAGCAAATTAGCAGAAAAAGTTAAGGGAAATTGATGTAAAAGAGAGATGAAAAAGTCAAGTTGTAATGTGAAAAAATGGGAATTATTGTAAGAAAATTTCATTTTCTTTTTGGTATTGGTTTGGTAGCTGAAAAGGCTCTTCTACTACTTTTTGGATCAGTAAAGCTTATTAAAAACATATATATAGCTTTGATTTGTTAAGAATTAAGTCATATATAGAAAGCTACAAAAAGATAAGTCAAGTTATTAGCTTTGAAAGTGACGTTTTGAGTTGCCTCAAAATTAATTTCAAGTTTAGCTTCCTTAAAAGTTAATAAATCATAGCTATTGTGGAAGGGCATTCGAAATCGGAGTGCTAGCAGTCGTTCCACCTTTGGTTTTTTTGTGCCCCTGTTGTTTTTGGCCAGGCTTTTTTTTTTTCCAGGGCGGTTGGCTGACAGTCACGGCGGCAGCTGTCACTTGGACAGTTGTACGAGCAGCGGCAGCAGCAACAGCAACAGCAACAGCAACAGCAACAGCAGCAACATCAACTGCACGGCAGCAACATCAAGCAGAGTGAAGCGGAGCAAACACTAGCAAAACAAAAAGCGACGCGACAGTGACATGAAGGCATTTTATTGGTGGCAGAAGCCAGGGTGGAGAAGCAGGGGCTGATGGGTCAGGGGAGGATGGGATATGGGGTGGATGGGGAAATCATCCTGAAGTTGCATTTTCCAGGCGGACAGCGGCGAGAACTTTCCGCTAGCCGGGACGAAAACTGCAATGGCGGTCAGTCAGCAAATCAAGCCAAATTACAGTCAAACCTTTTCCCTAATTGTTAGCCCAACACGTCGCTCTTTCTGGGAAATGGTTTTGGCCATTGAACCGATGGAGCCGCCAATTTGCGGCTAATTAGGGCCAACTAATGGCCAAATGTTCTCACTTAGCCACGGCCATCTCTGCTTTTGGATTTTGGCTCATCTCAAGCGTAACATGCGGCGTATACGTAATTTGGATGGATTTCATAGTTGTTCTTGGTGGGCGGAAAGGGTTTGAGCAATGTTTGGGTTTGGTAAGCATTTTTGTTGCTATTCTTAAAGAGATTGTTAAAGTTTTTAAGTATCTATATATGATAAGATTAGCAGGTTTGTTTTTAAGTTTATTTTTTTAGAACTTCTTAAAAATAATAGAAAATATTTCAGATTCATGTGAAGTGTCTTCAGGGCAGTGAAGGCTTTCAGTGAGGGCTTAGTTAATCATTAAATTTAGAGCTTAGTTTGTAAGCCAACTTAAGTTAATCATTGCCCTCTTGACATGTAATCAGATTTCGCCCCCTTTTCATGCTGACCTTCTCTTAATAAACCTCGATCGAGGCCATTGATGATTTAATGCACTTGGCGCTGCTCGAAAGGCTCTTTGTGTAAATGAAATCTCCGCAGGCAAATATTAAATAATCTGTCTCCAGTAGCACCCTCTCTTGGCCTTTAACTCTTTTTGTGAATTCTGCACTGGAAAAAAATGTTTCCCAAACTAACTTGTTATTACAAAAATGCATTTTCTTAGCTTAAAAACTTCTCTTAGCCACTTTTGTCTTTCAACTTTACTTTACTTTCCTTTACTTTAGTTTTCCCCGCTTCTTCTTAATTTTGTTTACTTATCCTACCCCTTCTTTCTTCAAGTGTAAAATCACACATATGAAAATGGAATCCTGGCTGCTGGCTAGCCACAGACAACACTTCACTTGCAGTTGCAGTTTGCAGTTAGCTGGGCTCCTGCACCGCCCACCCCAGCTCAGCAGCACCAGCCAACCACCCGGCAACACCCTTAACCCCACCACGGCCCCCATTAACCCCCGCGTGTCAGCTTAGCAGCGTCATTTTGTGTGTGTTTGTTGTGTCTGTCTGTTGGGTCGGTCTGTGTGGATTATTTGCGCGAGTGAATATTAAATTTGAACCGCAACCGAACGAGCCAAGCCGCCAGAAGCAGCAATATCACCCGGTGTGGGGTTTTGGGTACATGGGTGGGTTAAGGTGGTGGTGTTGGCTCAGTGGCGCCCGGCACGCAAGTTAACTTCCGCTCTTGTGGCTAGACAGAGATGGAAATCCAGGCAGATTTTGCGTATTGCTTCTGCATAAAGTCCAATTATTTGGCATTGTTCGGCTGACGGGGAGGGTGGGGTTAAGGGGGGGTGCTCGTCGCTTCCTTTTTTTGTTGTTTTTGTTTTTTTGTTTTAACCCACTGCAGCTGCTAATGTAGTGGCGTTGTTTGGCGGTCACGGTAGGCACTTTTTTTGCCAGCCAGAAATGTGGAATTCTTTTTTGAATGAAAACAAATTTGCAACTTGTTAGTCAAAGGTCAAACATGTAAGCGCGGGTGCTGTTGGGGGTTAAATTCGGGGGATTTCAGGGGCGTTTTAAGGGGTTATGAGGTGATGCTAATGGATTTAATAAATGCTGATGGCTTTAATAAAGTTATATCAATTTGTGTTGCATTTTCGGTTGAGGGGGCTTGGCCATTATTGGTTTAAAGCGGCTTTCGTGAGGCAACCAAGACAATGGATGCATGAGGCTCTTGAGGCTCTATGAAAATATTTGATAAAAATATATATTTTATAATGTGATTAATCTGGAAGTGTTAGTTATTGAATCAGAAAAGGTTTATATATAAACTTTTATTAGGATAATTTCATTAAATGGGAAACTTCTTAGGATTAAATCCTTATTTTTGTTTTTAAAATTAATTTCTTACCTCTTGTCAGGTCATCACAGACTCGAATGGCCACCACAACTTCAATATCCGTCCATTTTGAGTGGCTTGTTGTGGATTTTGGAAACATAGAACCCTTGATCGGTATATAGCTCGGAATATAGCCCCGCCACCATGAACTTGGCCCGCCTCGCGGCTATTTATTCGAGCCAACAGAGTCCGTATTAATATTATGTTTATGATGTTGTTCGGCTGGCATAATGCGGCAAAGGCAGCGAACTTATAAATATTTATTTACATCCGGTCGAAATGCGTTAGACGAGAACAGGCGGATTACAAGCGGGGATATGGGATGTACATTCGAGTATGTATAGCATTTGGGATATAGGAAGAGAGAGAGAGAGAGAGAGAGAGAGAGAGATTCGCGACCGAAGTAAATAAAATGCGGCGACCCTCTCGAAAAAGCAACCCCTCCCCGTTGGCGTTATCTTTTTGGGAAAATCGCTAACAATAAATAATTTATGTGCAGCGGCAAATGATAATGAAAAAGCCACCCCACCGAAGGGCCAATGGCTCGACCTTCTTCCTGCCTTCCTGCCATTATACAAATGTATCTCAGTGCGGATACACAGATACACAGATACACAGATACAGATACATGTATAGAGAGATACATTTGCGGAGAAGGATGCACGGATGCGGGGCAAAGGACTTTTTAAGGCGATTTTCCCAGCGGCCAGTTGAGTGGCATTGAAATCGCAAATTCCAAATCCAAATCGTACAACCAACCACTTCAGCCGGGTGGTTTGGGTGCTTCGGTTTCGTTTGGTTGGGCATTCGGTAGGCCGGGTTCCTGCCGGGTTCCTGCCGGCATTATCGGGCATATGCAGACGCACTTATGACGAATCTACTCCCTTCGCTTATGCTTTTTTATTACTGTTTTTCGACCCCCCGGCGGGTATTAGATAACCAAACAATGGCATCGCTGCCTCTCGACTCGAGAGATTTGGGGTAACTGAAACAATTGCGAGTGGCAACAGTAGTAGCTGTAGTTGGAAAACGAGCGGAGTGTGTATTCCTACCAGCAGCAGCGGCCATTTGCAGAGAATCTGTGTCAAGGCCAGCCAAATAAGTCCTGAAAGTACTAAAAATCTGATTTTAATATGATGATATGGCTATGTAAAGGAGGCTAAAGATAAGGAAAGGTTGATTTTAGGTAACATATATAGAAGATAGTTGAGGAACAGCGCTGAAGTATTACTAAAATTTTATAATCTTAAAGCCATAAAAGTACCAAAATTTGTTAAGCAAAAACACATCTTAAAATCATGAGAAATCAAAGCTCTTACTTAACCTTTCCTTGTCTCCTTTAAACAAATATTTAAACAAATTTCCAGGAAAAAGAGACCCCCCCCAACTGCCTTTCGCAGCCTTTTCATATCACGCATACGCAGCGTGGCGCCTTCTCATTAGGCACACAACACTTTTGCGGCTAATTAAAAAAGAAGGCGGCGTTCTGCTTATGTTTAATAACCTCGGTTATCACACTTTGCGGTTAAAGGCAGTCGACTGTGTCTCCAAAACTGGAACAGAGTGTGTGTTTTAGTAATAAAAAGCAGGCTCTCAGAATGAAAATGAATTATAAAAAGTTACTTTTTATTGCTTATTAAACTTGCTTTCAAATCAAGCAATGAGTTTTTTCTTGATGGGCAAACATTTTGCATAATTTTTCGACAATGATTATTTGTGGAAAACTCGCTTGGGTTTCATTTTTGCCCTGCCTGCCAGCAAGAACTTAACGTTTGTTGCCCTCCTTGTTGTTGTTGGTAGTCGTTGTAGTAGTGGCAGTCGTTGTAGCAGTAGTGGTGGTGGTGGTGTGGTTGTTATTATATCCTTGTTGCCATATCCTTGAAACTTTTTTCGGCGCCAGGCATGTGCTCGTTGTAGCCAGTGACGTATATTTAACATGCCGCACCGCAACTCCGAACCGCCGACACCCATCACGGAAAGGAGCCACCCACTCATACCGTTGTGAACTTTTCCATGAGATTTTCCAGGACTCGACGCCAAAAAGCATGCTACGATTTCTGAGTGTTGGCATGTTTGCTGTCAGAAAATTGTCAGAATCGTATGAAACATTTTTCAACCCACCCTCCCCTGGCGGTTCTCCCACAATTTTCCAACTGCCTCGCCTGCCAGCGAGCTAGATTTTTCATTAGGCCTGATGATTGGAAAAATTGACAGGCGCTTTTAGGGGAAAAGCGATAACTTTATAGTATGGCTGTGTGTGTGTGTGTGTGGGCCAGACAATTGACGAAAATCCATAACAACAACAACAATTTACGTGCAGGGGGAAAGGGCGGCGGCTAATGCACATGGCAATAAACTTTAACATGCCAATGCAGGTTTGGAGAGGCGATTCCCTATTCCGAAATGGAAGTAAATCAGGCTGACGAGCGGGCAGCGATAAAACCCCCGCCTTATATGCATTTCCAATGATTTTCAGTACTCTTAATAGGCAAATAAGTAAGGCACCAAAGGTAGCAGGGGACTTGAGGGCTTCATTCAGGGCTAATTAGTGAGATTTTTGTAAAATATTTTTAATATCTACAAATTGGTTGGCATATTGCTGGAATGCCTTTCTATAACATAATAATTAACAGTTAATAAAACAAAATTAAGGCTTATTAAGTGCGTTTAAGGCATTAATTGCATTGCATTACATGTGAAGTTGCGGCTTAAACCAGACAATAAATACGCAATGCCAGAAACCCGAAGTGGTAATGGAACACCGAAACCCTTTTTTGGCCAACCCCCTTTATTTTGAGGGCCAAAATTAGCCCCAAGTGAGGTGAACTCAATGCCAAAAAGGACAACGGAAAAAAAAGAACGTAAAAAGGAACAAAGGTTGTGTGGGGGGGGGGTTGACCAGGACAGTGTCCTTGCTCCGGCTGCTCCTCATATTTCACAGACGCCGTTGGACGGTCGCTGGGACATCGACACTTATTGTTATTAGCATCCCAGGATCGGGCCAAAAGGCCAAAAGGACCTGGCCAAAAACGTGTTAACCCTTGGCCGCCGGTCGTTGGTGGCGCGTCCATTTCAAAAGCCAATTACATGCGCTTTTAAGCGTGTAAAGTTTTGTAATATGATTTGTCGGCCAGCTCGAATGTCCTCTGTGTTATGGCCATGTCCTGGCCAAGAGCCCCTCCTCCTGGCAACTCATAGCAGGTGAATATATATACCTTTATTCTCTATTTGGTTTGGTAGATGATTTAAATAATGTTAGTAGAAGCTATAATAGGCATTGTAGATGACTCTGAGATCTCATAGAGTAAGTGGTGTCTGGTAAGGGGTGGAGTGGGGGGGATGAAGTAGGTGGGTGGTGCATCTAGTTTGTGGTGCATTTAAATTTGCAGCTAAAATGCTAAGCCCTGCCTTGAGCCACTTGCCAATTGCCTTGGCAAATAATGTTTATTCAAGTGGAATTGAAAATTGCAGAAATGCCGAGGTGCCGAGGTGCGTCAGGCGAGAAAGTAAGAGGAAAGGTTGGAGGTTCTTATATTGGGATCTATTGGAAACTTCATTAGCTTTATTGATATAACCTATTAAATGGCAGAAAAATAATAGTAAAAACTAAATATATTTAGAGAAATATCTTCAACTGGAATCAAGGCTTAGATTTGTACAGTTTTCAAGGACTTAAATCTTAAAAATAAACGAAATCTGCCAAAAAAAAGTCAAATTGGTTTACAGGCCGTATTTGTTTGTAAGAAAACTATTATTTTAAAAGTTAATACTTTGAAAAAAGTTAATGGATAAATCTTTTAATGTTTAATATGTGCCGATTAAATGGCTAAGAAACCCATTCGCTGTCTTTTGGGTACTTTTCCCAAGGAAATCTTCGAGCTACCCTCGTTTTCCGGCATTTCGTGCACGAATTTCAAGAGTGCTAAAGAAATGACATGCAAATTAGTTTTGTTCAAATGACTGACAAGTTGCAAAAAGCGGGCTGAGGTCGGGGAAAAGGGGGCGCGGACGAAAGGACGAGTTGAAAGGGTAACGAATTTCCCGCGAAACGGGCCGCTGGAAAGGGTTTCGGAAAATACAGTGTGCTCTTGCCACACAATGCAAGTGCATAAATAAACACAAAATTTCCAGGCGATGGGCGGGCAAAAAGGGGTTTTTATGGCCTCACTCCTTTGGGTTCGCGTTCCCTGACCGCAGCCCAAGGAAAAAGGATTGATCCCGTTTTCCTCTACCTGCTGCCGCTTTCCAGACTGCACGACTGCACGCCCCTGCGAAACGAAAATATTTGACAATTTAATTAGTTGAAAATTTCGGGATTATCGCTGGACACACATCGCATCACATTAAGCTAAACAAACCGCCCCACATAGTCGTATTTGTATACAGTCGCGGGCAAGATAGTAGCACTGCAGTTGGGTTAATACCTACAGCTGAGATTTTGAGCTACATACCTGGAAGATATTTACTTTGATTAACTAATATTCAGCTTAATTGATATTACTTATTTTTCAAGGAGACCTATTGCCCTGGCCTTGTCTGTCCACACACACACACATGATTCTAATCCTGGGGGAGTGGGTGGTCGGTTGACTGGGTGTCCTGCAGCTTGTGGTCGCCAGTTGCCGCATCTGCGATAGCGATAGCTTTTGATCCACGCTGCTGCTTAGTGGAAATTTTTTAATTAAAATGCTGCCGGCTCATTTGCCTTTGACCTTTGACTTTGGCTCTCGGGGCTTTGTGCCCCCTTTTTTTCTTTCCCCAACCCCGAACACCGAACCCCCAACCCCCGACCGCGTGGCCGAAATTTAATTAGCTTAGCTGCTTCAGCTCCTTTGACAAGAAGCCAAAAAGAAACATTTCGGCGAGGAGGAATCTCTGCTGGCTGACTGACTGGCTGGCTGGCTGGCTGCCGGAAAGCGGACAAAAAACAGTCGGAATTTGCATGTGCGAGTATCTAACTCACTTCCGGTTCCGTTGGCATTGCCTTTGCTTTTTTCTGCGTTGCGATTTTCGGATTTTGCATTAGAAATGTGCTAGATGGAAGAGCGGATTTGTCAGTTGCCACAACACGTTGCAAATATCCTGAAATGCCAATTCAAAAAAGATGTTGGCAAAACTCACAAAAATATGCATACACTTTGGGAAATGATGTAGTGGAACTTGATAGATAATGGTTACTACTTTTTAATCTAGTTTAATCTGGATTAGTAAAAAGGAAGTCTTTAAGGAACTTAGTAAGCCTTCGCAGTATCATCACCTTTTGATGATTTCCCCTTTGAATTAGAATCAAACCTGAACTAGTCACCTTAAGAAAAATGATATTACATATTAACTAAACCTAGTTACTAGTTAAACCTTAAAACGACTTTTATCTTTCAGTCTTTTTTGGTGGTCACTGCAGTTTCTGAGCGAGCCTTGAAGTATTTTGCCGATTTCCTGCAGCCCTTCGAAGGTATTTGCGGGCATATCCGCCGCCCACCTTCGGCCACTGATCCATCAGACATTCACCGTGTATTCCCCGGGCACCACCCGCACCATCCGCACCGCTGCACCGCCCAGTGATTGCAGCGGTGCACGTACATTTTAAAAACGGAAGCGCACGGAATCGAACAGCAAACAACAAACAACGGCTGGAAAAATAACAATAAAAAGTGTAGGAAAATGGGGAAAAGTAACAGCAACAAATGGCAAACAACCAGCAGCAGCAACAAACAAACAAATTTCAATTCGTTAGCGCCCGGCCTATTGTAGATGTTGCAGAGTTGCAGCAACAGCAACAGCAACAGCAACCCGAACCGAACAGCAGCAACAAATTGCGGCAGAGTGAGCGACCCGAAAAAAAAGAACCAAAAAAAAAAAAAAGAAGGGAGAAGAAGGGAGGGAACAGGACTAGGATGACAAGGACAAGCGGCCAAGTGCCGTTAAGTTTTTTGCATGTTTTCTAAACAACAACAGCAACATGAATTGCCTGCTGCACTTTTTCCCCAATGCAATCTAAACCGTAATCCAATAAAATCGACTGCAGGAATGTGCCGCCCAAAAAACCAGAGGAGAGCCCAACAAGAGTGGCCCAAAAAAAGCAGCATTTTTGACAGTTCATTGTGCGAAAACCCTGGCTAAAATCAGGCCCCCCCCCCCTACGTATCACTACCCCAAAAGAAAAAAAACCGAAAAAAAAAATAGGGAAACCCCGCAGCAATCTTCATCCCCTGTGATTGCGTTTGGAGCAACAACAACCAGCCAAGTCAATGGATGCAAAGAATGTTGCATGTGGCGCAAATCGGAGAAGGGGCAGCAGTGTGGGCTTACACAGAGGGAAATTTTATGGTATATCTATAAGGAAAAGGGAGAAAGGAAGGCTGATCTCAAAGTGGCTTAAACATTTTTATAAATATTTTTGAATATAATTTTGAGAAAACTATCTCTAAGCTTTTTAAGACTTTCTTTTAGTTTACAAAACGCTTACTGATTTGGCTTGGGGGAAGTACTTCTTTCATGAGTTTCTAAACATATTAATAATTTCATTTTCTAACAAACCACATCACTTGCCTTCGTTAAGTGTATGTCAGAGGGTTGGGGAATCTCGGCCTAAAGTGCTGAAAGCAAAAACGAGCGGCAAAAAAAACTCAACACCGAGATGGGAGAACGAGAAGAGATTCGGCAGAATTGTTGCGAAATTGCTATTTGCACTCAATAACACCCAGCACCGGGCCTCAACCACTCCGTCCCGCTTTCCATCCACCAAACCATCCACCAAACCATCCCCTTAACCCCCCGAAAAGCGGTGGAGTTGGCAACCAGAACCGTTCTGGCCACAAGCGCTGACCCAACTATATCGGATACCCGCAAAAAAATGTATGAGAGCGCACTGAAAGGCGGGGGGGTGGAGGCGAATCGGAAAAGCCAGGGGGCGAGGCATGCGGGCGTGGCACAATTGCAGCATGTTGCAGAAACAGCAGAGAAACTGCAAGGAAGCGCAAAAAGCAGCAAAGAAACGAACAAAATTTGCGCCATAAAGCATACAAAAAGGAAAATCACACAAAAAAAGGGGCATTTCTTTTCTATTTTTTTTCTTCGTTTTCTTGAATGGCTGACAAAGCGCAACAGAATGGGTTAAGAGCAGCTGGGGGTTAACAGGGGGTGTAGAGGGGTGTGTAGGTGGTTGGGCACTGCAGCAGCCGTTAGCGATTGGGAACCAGAGAGATGAGATCCTTGTTACCCTCCAGCCAAGCTGGTTCCAGTAAAAACCTGAAGATGGGCGGGGCAAAGGACGGTGGCCCAAGGTTGGGGGTCCATCCGAGGGTTAAGGAAAAGCCTCTGACAGTGAGGAACATTTATAGCAAATGCATCTGAGGGATGAGTGCGATATCAGGCGGTCTGAATTTATGGCCAAGCTAAGCCAAACAATAAAATGGCTAAAATGTTACTTGGCCTTGTAAGATACTGACTATCAGATACAAAAAATACTTTTTAAGGAATATTATTTACCTTTTTAAGATCCTTTTTTCGTTAAGAGCTTAGCTTAGATTTAGCAAACCGAGCGGCCTTGGCAAAGAAACTCAAAGAAAAACTAAACTTCAAAGACGACCTAGGCTAGGATTTCTCATAACAACTCAGACTCCCAAACTAGTAACACCTACATTGAAAGACAATAATTCCAATACTCAAAACAAAACAAAAAGTATTTCATTCAAACTTTCACTTACAAAAGATAACATCAGTAATCAGAAATGACCAAAGTTAAGAGGGCCCCGCCGGTGGACATGTTTAGAAAGAAGCTGAATGCCTGGAAAAAGCTGAGGTCTATCAAGTCTAGAAGTCAGCAAACGAAGGCGAAGATGATGAAGGGTACCTACAACATCAGCAAGGAGGATATATGGAGTATTTTGTTTATGTTTAGAATAAGGGTCACCCCTGGCATACCAGAGGACGCTAGAAGGAGAATCATGGAAAGCATGTATCCGGAAGAATCCGACGAATCTGAGTATGGAGATGAAAAAATGGAAACGGATGAGAATTGAATATTTGGATATTTCCCCTATTGAACATTTTTAATGATTTCAAATTGTTAAATCTTGGTATGGAAATATCTTTACTAACATCTCGAAATGCTCTCGAAACTATTTCCTTTTTTTTTCAGAGGAAAAGATGAAGATTCCTGTTCCTCTTCTCCGTTCGTGACATCGATTTGTGGCCATCGAGTAGTTTTTGACGTTGGGTTACCAAATTTGTTGTTCAATTAAAACGCCGCGGAAAGCCACTTGAGCTGCACCGGAAAATGCAGTGAGGGAAATCAATCAAGCCCTGCATGAGGGCCCCCCCGTCGAAATGTTTCAATGTTTCTGCATTTAGCAAGGACCGACCGGTCACGCCCCCACCTTAAATGCGTTGTTCCGCCTTACTCTCCATAAATAAACATATAGAAATATATATATAAAATCTATATATATATTCTAGTTTTGCACGCGCTCAGCGGGCGGAATGCACGCGACTGACGCAGCGGGACTTGCGCAGCTTGCCAGATCCTTTAGCAGGACATCCCGCAGATATGGCATATCCGAGGGATGCGAGAGGCAAGAATATCACCAGATATCGCTGATATCCCAGAGATTGCGTTCCGGCTAAGCGGAGATCGTAAAGCCGCAGGCGCGAGCAGCCTTCGCAGAATGTCCTGCTCTCTCGCTCTCTTCATAGAGACTCTCTATTCGGAATTCTCCGAGCATTTCTCTAGCGGCAATTCGCGTGCGCAGCCCAGCGGGCTATGCGATTCTCCTCGTCTGGCTGCCGTTTTGGTATCCTGCCGAGTGTTGACAGACACTGGGTGAGGGAGAGAGGAAACCCCGAGAATTACTAACGGAAAATTAAGAGAAAATCGGAGAGAAATCGAGGGAAAATGGAAAATGAGAGGTGTGCAGCTTCTGTGCACGCGTGCAAAGGTTTCGGCAAGGACAGCGAACAGCGGGCACCTTGTAGTCCTCTCATTAGCATCCGCCCAAGGACGAAAGTAACAAACGCCTAAAATAGGGGGCGGCGGGTGGTCTACAGAGGGGGCGTGGACAAAGCGATTCGATGCGCAACATCACAACGGCACACGCCACCTAGCGGCTAATGGCTTAGGCCCTTAGATCCTGCGATCTATAAGGAAAACCCTTTAGACGAGGCTTAAGACTCTCAATGTTGCCAGTCTTAGTTACGAATATTATTTCTTATGTAACTTAGTTTCTTTGTAAACTGGGCTGCGACTCAAGCTAAGATCCTGAACCAGTTTGCCGATGGAAAATCCATTCCCAGGTCGGAAGTTGGAAAGGATATTAACACATGTTGCCGGCGGAGTTAATTGATTTGCTGACCCCAGTTCGGGGGCAAAATGAGCTAGACATAGCGCCCAACCCCCGTCTTCGCCCAGTGGGCGTGGCAATGACCAGCGGCCATAAAATGTACCACATGTGTGTGTGTGTCTCAAAGGGGTTGCTAAACAAAAAACAGAAAGCAGAAAGACAAAAAAAGAAAACGAGACAAAAGCAAAATTTGCTGGACTTTTGTCTGGGCCAGAAACATAAAAACTCAATTAGACTCGTTACACGCCCAATTATGTAATATGAAATAAAGCTGAGGTTCAGGTGGACAGCCCACATTTGGCCACGCCTCCTCCCCCCTCTTCTTTAGTCCGTGAGTTTTCCTGTACTTTTTGCCCTCTCCACATTTGGCTTTGGCCATCTCTTCACGGCCCAGTTGAGCAGCAAAATGCCAAATCGTAAATCGTCAAGCGACTCCACTTCACCCAACCCTCACCCAGCAGCCAGTCACCACCCTCCACCCACTGCTTCACCCTCACTTCATCATTGACTAGGTGAAATCCCGCTGCCAGGTCTTGTTTCATTGTTTTGCTTTTGGCTCGCCTCGCCTCGCTTTTTATGAGCTTGACCAAGCGCCACTGCACCACCCAACGAGCACCACCCAACGCCACCCAGCACCACCCAGCACCACCAGCATATAACAGGGTACTCAACTAAATTGCCAAAGCGTTGAACATTTTTCACCCGATGTGGGCCAATAAATATAACGAAACTACCAAAGTAACTAAACAACAGGAGCAGTGGCGAAATCGGCGGCAGGAGCCAAAGGACATGCCCGGAATGACACGGCAAAAGGAGCAAAAAGGAGCAGCAAACAGCAGAGGGTTAAGGGTGAAGGGGAGAAAGGCAACTTTTCGAGATTTCCTCACGGAATTCGAGAACGAATTGTCAATGTCCTACGTAGATTTGGTTAGAGGAATAGGGCTATAAGGGATAGGGCCTGTAAATAAATATTTCTAAAATATTTTTAAAAATTTTTAATAATTTTATAATGGAAAAATAGATATCAAGGAGCTAGTAGCTAGGATACTAGGAGCCTTAGTAAAGGGTATACCCCTATTCGGATATACCAACTGAGCAAAGGCCAGCATATGCACACACCCACAGCATCGCGCCCACACACATTCGGTTAGCCATTTTTTAGTGCACCACCCCCTGGCTCTGGGTTCTGGGTGGTTGGGTGGTGCTCCTGGTGGGTTCAATTGCAACTCTGCTGGCGTATTTTTTTGTGCTCTGTGGATCCAAAAAGGGGAAGTGAAGCTTGTTACACCGTCGCTGGTCGGCTGGCCTCCACTTTTATGGCCACAGGCGGTATTTATATGCAGGCCCAGCTACGGGCCAGCACCACCCACCTTCGAGACCACCCGAAAAAACCAGGCAACCATCCGCATCCCCATTCCCAACCCCTTGAGGCATCTTCAGTCGAGGCAGTGGCACTCGAGTTATGTTGGCAATTGAAAGTGGCAACTGTGTCAAGTGTTGCCCACTTGTCGTACATGGTTGGGTCCTCGATTTTGGTCCTGAGTGTATCTCTGTGTGTGTGTGTGTGTGTGTGTGTCCAGTCACTGCCCGGTTTAAAAACGGAATTTTTTATTGCCTCTGGAGCGGGGCAGAAATCGTACTATTTGTGCCTTCCTTTTTTTCTATATATATATATCGTATATATCCTTTTGGTGTGCTTTATTTTTTGGGTCTGAAAACGTCGTTTTTGCTCGATTTTGTTGCCGAACTTTTTGGGCCCCCGTCCGAGTACTCGGTGGATATGGAAGTGATTTCAATTTATGAACATGCCGCTGTCCACACACCCACACTCGCGGCATTACACTCATCCATCTTGCTCGTTTTCCATGTCTGGGGAAACTCTCTCGGAAGCTGGGAAAAAGCCGGCACAACTGGACAAACTGGCAATGGGCAACAGTGAATACTGGACACGGGTCGTCGGTCTGGTCTGGCCTGGTCTGGTCTGGTCTGGCGTTTTAAAACGAATTTAAATTTTTCTATAATTGGTTCTAGGGGAAATTGCAGTCCTGAGTTCAACTTCCGTAACTTAATGAATTACCAAAAGTGTTTTACTTGCCCTACAAGGCCGTAAATGCCCTCTGGCCATTGCTGATTGCTGTTGGACAGTTTGGTGTTGCAGGTTGCTCTCGTTGCTGTTTGTTTGTTGCTTGTTGCTAGTTTCTAGTTGCCATGTTGCAGAATCTCTATAGCTTCAGGCTGGGATTTGACCAACAAAGCTACTGCTAATCCGCTTAATCAATGAACCTGATCAGTGCGATAAATTCTTGATTAACTCCTCTCGATTTCGTAAGGTTCTTGTTTTGGTTTGGTATATATATGGTATATATCTTCTATATATATCAGTTGGATCTTGATTATCTTTATTTGGCTTGGTTTTTTAACTTCATCCTAAGTTTGCTGTTTTAATCTTTGGTCATAATATTCAAGGAAACCTTAACAATGGAATCTAAGACTTTGTTTATGATTTCTTTTTCAGATTTTGTTTGATTTTTTGAAGATAAAACATTAAGCACTTTCTTGATAATAAACAAACCTTTAACTTGATAAAACAACCAACTAGATTAAGAATTAGTTCATGTTAAATTTGACTTAACGTTCTTCTTAATAAAACACCAACACCACCTTCCCAATCACCCACTCATAACCCCATTAATATTCCCAAGAAATTTTCATAACTCAGCAGAACCTTAACGTGTTCGCCTGCGACTAATTGAGGCTCATTAAGTGACGGCCACGCCCCCTTGTTGTCTCAATATCAGCCGAAATAAGACTAGTAGCAAGTAGCAGGAGGCTTAGATAGTTTCCAAAGGCGTTAATTAAATTTTTAACATGCCTTAATCCAGGGCGACTGTTGCCACTTAAGTTTTTCAATTAACCCGCCCTGGCGCCGTGGAAAAGCCATGGAAACGAGCCACCCTCGTACTTGCCAGAGGGGTTGGCTCTATTTTCATATTCATTCAAAATTAAACAGCGCGTGCGACAACATAATCAAACAAGTCAGAACGCCGAGTAAGAGTTGGTGGAGGAGGAGAAGGAGAAGGAGGAGGATTCCTCAAATTACACAAGGCCCAAACTATAAAACACATGCGGGATGGAATGGGCGGTGGAACACCTTGGAAAATATGGAAAGGGGGAAGGGAAAGGAGGCGTTCACTTAAGACAAGTCACGAGCCAAAAGTCGCACTTGAGCGTTTTCTAATCTGTGAAGGGGCTGCAGCGCTATAAATATTTATATTTATGCCTCAAACTGTACACTCGAAAACTTAAGATGCCCGAAGAGCCGAGAGCAGGAGAAAACAAGCACTTGAAATAGTCGAAAGTGTGTTTTGTACTTCAGGATTTTTCTGTTTAGAAATGTATTTCATTCGAAATCCTTTACAGAAATTAAATATTTGTTTAGTTTATTAATGTTGACAGGGCAAAGATTTCTAACTAAAAGCCATTAAATTATAAAATGGGTCAAGCTATGCAAAATATAAAGTAAAGGAAAGTAAAGTTTCCTTTATACATCAGACACTCTTTCTTATACCTTTCAGATTCCCACTTTGCTTTTATCAGTTAGTTAGTTTCCTTTAGAATTTCCCCAGATATTCAGATTTTCTATCAGTGTATTTAGTGTTAAGCGGGGGACATCTTCGAAATATGTGACAACAAACTGAAATTAAGCCAGGCGCATTACTCACGCGCCGAACAGGGGCGTCGAAGGGGGAAGGGAAGGTGGTAAATTAGGGGGTGTGCCAGTGGGTGACGGCGCGCAGTGGGTCACAGAGGGTCATGTGATTTACTCCCTCGACTTTGCCGGCATTTAGCCGTGCGTCATAAAAGCATCTCAAGAATGTTGTCAAGAAAACAAAAGTGTCGCTAAGGAAAGGGGCAAAAGGAAAATAGGGGAAAATCGGGAAAATGATGGAGGGAGTGCTTGGACTTTTGTTTCGTGTGCGGCATTAAGTGATTACTTGCCAGCAGCAGAGGGCGGCCCCTTGATTGGCGGCTTATTTTTGGCCTCCTCGAGTCTTCGAAAATTGTTTTCGTGCCGCTCATTTGGGCGATTGAGTTCTTAAATAGCCGAAAATTTATGGGATTAGTCGCCCCGACTAGATGGGGGGGAATTTATAAGAACTTTTGTCAGCCCATCGAGGCAATTTTGGTATGATTTGTGAGGGCGGAGGGTGGAGGCTGTTCTCTCTACGAAAGCCTTTAATGCAGAGTTCTAAGTTCTTGAAAAATAAACACAAGCAGACTAGCCATTTTAACTTTTTGATAAATTATTCTACGGCTGAAAAACTTAAAGGAAAACATTATAAACTTCCTTAAATCATAAGCCTTTTCTATATAAAAAATAACAGATAAATCCAAGTTAAAACACACACTTAACCCTCCTCCTCCTTTCATATCACTGACTTCTGGCCTATCCGCAGACTTCTGGCCACATTGGGCTATATCCTAACCCAGCCAGGCATGTGT
Source organism: Drosophila eugracilis (assembly GCF_018153835.1). Classification (NCBI taxonomy): domain Eukaryota; kingdom Metazoa; phylum Arthropoda; class Insecta; order Diptera; family Drosophilidae; genus Drosophila; species Drosophila eugracilis. Next base: position 1,776,877 of record NW_024573535.1, read on the forward strand.
GTGTGGGCTGGAAAATTGCGCTAATTTCACACCTGGCCGAGGTCGAAGCTCCTTCTCTCCACAAAAGGCGGCCAAGTGGAAAAGCGTCACAAAAGTGCCATAAAATGGCGACACCAAATGGCTGCGATTTAATTTCCACACTCGGGGCCAGGTCGTTGGCAAGACGGGGTAAGGCGGAGAAGACGAGGCGCCAGCTGGTGGAAAACTCGTCCGTATCCTTTGGGACATTTGCGCCTGTTTAGCGCAAGTGAATCAAAAAGTCATTTCTCTTGGTCGCCTTGGGTGTACAGCCGAGGGCAAGAATATATGTCTTGAAAAAAAAATATACATTTTTTAATAATTTTTTTAAAACAAAGCATTGTTAAATGCAAACCTTAAAATAATTACAAAAAAAGTAACATTTAATTTTACATAATAAAAAATTTTCATAACTAATTATTTGCCCCCGACTGTAGAGTCGAGGACGAGTGTATGTGGGGAACCAGTTCGGTCCGGTTCTTGATGACAAATGGGCCAAGTGGCACGCCCACCGTGTAAATGTATCTGTATCTGCATCTGCTGTTAACCCTTTGCCGCTCGCCGTCTCGCCCCGCCCCCTGCTTTTAACCCATTATGCGGCCATGTCGGTGGGTTGGCTTTTGGGCGTGCGTAGATGACAATTTAGTTTTGTTTTAATGTACCCCTTTTAGTTCGCTTTTTATGAGTTTATTACCACGCAGCATCAGCAGCAACCCTTCCAGGGAAACTATGTACCTCGGATTGCATATATATCTTGGACATGTACGAGTAAGTCGGGGGAACAGTGGATATCTTGGGAATACTATATACTACAATATGTGTTTTATATAATCGAATATCAGAAATGAGTTAAGGATCATCTTAAGATGCAATTAGAAAGTTGATAATAACTAGTCATGAAATCATGAAGACTTTTTATCAGGATTTTAGCATAAACTAAACTTAGCTAAGATATATCCTGCAGTTAACAAGACAGTTTATGTTTCGAAAATAAAGATCTTATTATCGTTTTAGCTTCAACTTTGAGAACCCTCCATTCCACTGTGCCGCAGATCCTTTGCTCACCTTCGCTCCTCCTAAAATTTCACACTTTCCTTCGGCACATGTGTGCAAAGTCTCCTTCGGCGGCTTTGTGTTGTTTAATTAATTATGTAAACATAACTCTGGCCGTAACCCTTTTGCAACCCCCCGGTTACCGGGAAACCCTTTGACACGTTTCTCATCCGACTCGTCGCGCATTTATGGAAATTAATTTGCGAAACTCAAATTGAAATTGAAATTGAAACTGAAACCGTGAATGCAAATGGAAATCCTGGCTGTCCTTGCTCAATTGATAAATTAAGAGATTAACGGTCGGCCGCCGTAACCAAAAAAGAAAAACGGCTCACACAAAAAAGCATTAAAAAACGAAAGGAGAAAGGGAATGGCTATGGGAAAGGGGTGAGTTGAAAAGTTCGGGTAATGCTAAACGGGCGTTACGAATGGCTGTGTGTTTAGACTTCCTTTTTTGTTTGGGTTTCGGAAAAGGATCCCCTCAAAGGATGTATGTGTATTTCCCCGAAGGCGAAGACAAGTTACCAGTTATGAGAGCACAAAACGCTTTTATGATGGCCCATAAATGCAGCGGGCAGACGACAACCGCGATTCGGGATATAAATCGGAATTGGGATAGGTTTACACTTTTGAGTTTTGAGTTTCTAAGCATGGGTTTCAGCAGTTTTGGGTTGAGAAACGGAACGGCACGGCACGGCATTCATTGCCCGATATTTGTATAACATTGCGACAATGAAGGGCCCCGAAGGACGCGGCTATTTGCATAGAGGGAAGACACAAAGGGCCTGGTCGAAGTTAACCCAAAAACCAGAGAAAGGAAGAGAAAGGCGGCAGCGGCGGCGAAAGTAGAGCAAACGGAAGGGCAAAAGCGAAAAGGTATCATCGGAAGGTATCATTTCCCCGGAAAACTCTCTCATTAAACCGAACCCACTCGCAATTTGGAAAGCGGAGTGCGCATAACTCCAGTTTTCCCGGAACTCGCAGCGGGTGAATCGTGGCAATATCTTCAATATGGTATTTCGAAATTGCATCATAAAACCGGGCGGAATATGCAACATTGCATTTATGCAAATCACCCGCACAGCGCTGACCTTGAAGGCAATGGCCTGGTAAACTGGAAAACTGGACAGCCGCGGGGAAAATCTAGGGAAAGGGAAAGGGAAAGGTAAAGAGGGAAAGGAGGGAAAGGAGGTAAAGGGAAAAGCGATGGCAAAAGCAAAATCAAAAGCAAAGGCGAGAGTCTATTAGCCAAAAAAAAAAAAATAATAAAAGGGGACGACAAATCACGCGGCTGCTTGGGATGATTATGCAATATGTTGCATGATTTATGCTCGCTGCGATTTTCACCCTTTCGCCCTGCAATTTTCCCGGCGACAAATATTAACTTCAATAAATTTGACGCACAAAGGCCAAATTATGAGGCGCGCACACAGAGGGAGAGGGGTTCCCAAAAAACACGGCCAACCCCTAAGCAGTTTTCCGTACCCTTTTTTTTTCCTTTTTATAATTTCAGGGGGGTGAGTCCTTCGCTCAATTGCATTGTCATGTTCACAAGTTGTCCAACACAGGGTGTTGATGTTGTAATGAAAAATTAAGCATTATAATGGAATCTGCAATTTGGGCGCGACAGGCGAGGCGATGGACTCCGGACTCCGGAGGCTAAAGAGCTGACTCGAAATGGAGCCGATCGGATTGGAAACCAGATCCCGAACGGTTGTGACAGCCCAGCTAATTGAGAGGAATCTTTGATCTTGGAAAACCTTCCCTCATTTGGCATGATAAAGAGGTAACAAGAAGCTGGAGATGCTCCTTGAAAGTGACTTGTCATTGAGTGATAAAAGAGAAAGTTTACTTGCATAAGAAAACCCCTTTTAGGGGGATCAACTATCTTTCACTTAATATCAATAATTTATACAATAACAAACTAAGCCGTAATATTCCCAATCTACTTCCCATTAACCCCATAACCACTGGCCAAAATCTTGAACAAATCCCAATCGAGTTTGCCAGAAGAATTTCTGAAATTCCTTTGCCGCATCAATTTGCGTTTTCATCGGACAAAAGGCAGAGGTGGGGGTGTTAAGGGGGCCCCGGCAAAGGGAATGGCAAATATTCTAAATTGCAATTTTTCCACAAGCCCACACAAAAGGGAGCAGATCACGTGCTAAGTGAAGGGATTTGCCAACAAAAACGTGAAAAGCTTAAACAGGAATCAAAAAGGGCTAAAATAAAGAATGAAAAATGAAAAATGAAAATAAACACACATCGGCCCGATGTTGAAACAAAAATATTTCTCTTATTTTGGCGATGCTTGCTATTTATTTATTTTAGACAGACACGCGAGTGAGTTTATTTTTTATGGTTTCCAAATGATTTTTAACCCCGGCATGTCCCCTTAACCCGCCACTGCCGGAAGCGGATGCAAATTGCATGCGTCACGTGACAGCCAGACTGCCAGACAGCCAGACGGACGAACGGATAGCGGACGCATGCCGGGCATTAAGCTTTTAGCGCCGATTTGCACTCATCCCCAGGACGACAACGACGACGACGACGACGAGTCCTGTGATACTACGGGGATATATCCCAATTCCAATCCCAATCCTAGACCCAATCCCGCCCGATCGAGCCCCTTTATTTACTCTCAACTCGTATTCCATCAAATGGCAAACACGTTTGCGTTTTAGTATTGATTATGCAGTTTGTTGCTGCAAATCCCAGCAGCAGCAAAAAACTTACACGGCAGCAACATCAACAGCACAGCAGCAACACCAACTGCACGGCAGCAACACACATGGCAAAAAACTAGGTCATGGCAAATGGATTAATCGTATTAAAGGAAATGTTGCAAGTTCTCAGTGGCAAAGTTAGCAGATCGGCTTACAGGCATTTATGTACTATAATGTAAACGATATTTTAAATAATATTTAGTGATATTTTTTCCACAAGAACCTGCTTATAGCAGTTAAGGCTAGATCAGCTATGAAGTTCTCTAAAGAAGAAAGCGAGATAAATACTTCCTGCCTTGCCTTACTTCCTACTATATATTCCCTTTATATAGTTTCTAGTTTATATTCCCATAAATCTTGATGATTTCTTGCAGTGTAACAACAGCATCTGCCATAGTCAGTCAGCCGGGGAACGGCTTCAAACTCAATAAATCTAAATTGCGCACAAAAATAATTGAATCACTAAACCGTGCACCGAATCACAGCGAGCAAAAAATAAAATAAAGTCGGGCAAACTTTCTGTTCCGTTATCCACACATCTATCTACATATATACATATACATATATATAGATATGTGTGTGTGTGTGTGTATATGTATAAATTCGCAGGACCTTTTTTTCCTGTCGATTTATATGTGCAGATTTTGGGGCAGATTTTCCACACGTCGCTGCGCTACTTGATGCTCCTTGATTGGGGCTTATTGACACGACAGGATCAGAGATAAAGCTGCCGTTATGGATACGGATAGGGTTACGGATAGGGATGGGAAAAGGAGGATCTGGACAGAAAGGATGAGCTAGCGGATGAACTACAGGAATCCAAAGGTAGTGAGTAAATGGTTAAGAAAGTAAGTCTCTTACTAGCTTGATCTCTTAAAAAGTAAAAACGGAATTTTTACTTAAAGTATTCTCAAGAAAACAAAACGATCCTTTAGTCATATCTTAGTGTTGAATTTTATAAAGTTATTAAGTACATCGTAGACTGCATGGGTGCGTAGGGCACTCGAAACTGTCCGGTTAACCTAATCGAGCTGGCCAAACTATCGCAAAACATAGTTGCGAAACGGTTTTTGGGTTTTTTTGTTCACTTATTTGGGCCAGAGCCGGCAGTCCATATGGAATGCATAGATTGCTTCATTACAAATTCAAAACATAAAGCTGTCAGGAAGGAAGGAGGACATTTGTATGTCCCGGCAATCCGTTCATTGTTCGATTCTGCCCGATTCTGATTCTGATTCTGATTCTGATTCGGGGCCTGTCACTGTGCGAATTACCACTAAGTCCGCCGTTGCCAAAATTGAAATTGAAACACAGCTAGCAACATTTTCATTTTTCGGTTTCAATTTGTTTGTCTAAAACCTTAAAAAAGGGGCAAAAAAAAGAAAACAATAGACCGAGGCGCGAAATGCACAAAATCAAATGGCAAACAGAAAGCTCTCTAAAACCTCAACCCCAAAAACAACAATTTTTTGTTTTTCTGCCTTCGAATTAAGAGAGAGTTGCAGGCGTGGATTCACCTCGACTGGAACAAAAGTGCGGGCCATAATTTGCATCTCGGCGCGGCATCGAAAGGAGTAAATAAATAAATAAATCCTGCTTAATGTCACAATCAATCCGAGAGGACGAGATCTGAAATCCGAACCCCTATTAGTGCGCATTTAGCTGTTCATTTGAAAGTTTTACTTTTGCGCGCCGGACCGTTAAATCGGGCACAACAAACAGGGGCAGTCGCATAGTGCTCAAATCAGGACGAAGGACGAAGGACGAAAGAACTCAGCTGCTGCCCCTCGAGCCCAGTGACATGTATAATTTTAATCCAGCTGTAACATAAGTTTTTGATTTGACAAATCCTCGAACAATACGAAACTATTTGACAGAAATTGAACTCCCGAATGGCTCGAGGGTGGCATTTGGATTTGCATGTGCCTATGGGATACACAAAGAGAAAGTTTCGAAGGGAAAAAGATGGAAGTTGTAACTAGTTTTTATTTAGTTTAAATCCTAGACACTTTCGCTTGGCTGTAAATGTGTTTTTCTCCTGAATTTGAACTTTCCCATTCAAATTTTTATAGAATTTTCTTGAACAAGTTAAAAAGTTAAGAAAAGCTTTTACTAAGCCTTAAAAGTTATAAACTTTATAAAAGTTATTTACTCATTAAGTTGCATTTTATCTCTGTTATTTGAATAAATTTTCAACCCATCTGCAATCCACTTTACCCTCAGTGTAGGCAAATACAGAGCCAGCCTCAAAGGGTGTCTCTCTGGCTCTCTCCAAAAAAAAAAAGCGAAAAATAGAAGAACATATCTGAAGGGGGTTGCATCATAAATATCTCAACATTAACATTAATTGCACTCGATGTCCTCTTGTGTGGGCCCACACAAGAGGCTCTGCATCCTGAGAAATCGAACAAATGCTTCTCCCCGTTCAGATACACCAACCCATATACCTCCTATATATAAATTTCCCTTTTTTTTCTTTTCTTTTTTTTGGATGTTTGGGGTGGCCACAATGGTTTGCAAGTTGCTGGTTTGCTTTCGCCGCTTTTGCCGCTTTTGATGCCCGTCTGTCTCTCTTTTGGATTTCAATAATGAAGCGGGATTGTGGGTGGTTGGTAATGCGGAATGGCGGCGGCGAAGGAAATCAAAGGTCCGGTGGGTGGGGCAATTTAAGAGGAGGCAGCTGCACCACTTGCCCCGGGGTTGAATTGGTCCACCACCCCCCCCCCCACGCTACACCATGTCCTTTTTCCCTTTTCCCTTTGCCTGCACGAAAAACTAATAAGTTGGCGCATTAATTGGCTTACAAGGCATTCCGAGCATTTTTCGGCCAACGTTGCCCTGACTCCTGACCAAAAAAAAACCGGAAAGAGATTGCCCTGGAGTTGGGGGGGGTCCTTAAATGGTGTGGTTCATCAGGTTGCTCTTCGAATCCTTGGATGAGTCACTTTCAGAATCCCCTTTTCGGTATTGATCCTCTTAGCCCATTGAACGTGTGAAATGAGGATCCTTTGTCCCAATTTAAGGCTCTTAAGTCCTGGCAAATCCTAAGGAGCTGGCCAAATTAGATTTGGCCTGGGCTACGAAGATAATTCAATTTATAGCAGCCGTCTGCCTTTTTTCATATTTTTCTTTTGGCACACACAATTTGCCGAGAGGAAACCGCGACAGGAAGCACAGAAAAAAAATATTAATAAGAAGAGGAAGAAAAAAATGGAAAAGGACCTTGGCCTAAGTGACTTTTGGGGGGGTGGCCGTGAAGTGCAGTCAATCATTTATCAAGCCCGCGTCCAAATTCAAATTAAAGAGCAATTGCAGATTTCTTTTTTCGGCCTGTAGAGGAGCCTGTCATTAACAATGGGCTCTGACAAGTGAGTAACAACAACAAGGTCCACCCTAACCACCCCAGAGCGGCGTTATCCTTCGCCTCATTTGAGTGACATATGCGTTTTGCCATCCCCCTGCCCTCCTTCCGCCCTGCCGCCCTGCCGCCCTGCCGCTCTTCCGCTCTTCAGCTTTTTTTAATGAGTTCAACGTGTGTTTTTGTTTGGCCCAGGATACACAGTGGTGGTGAGGATAATAGGGGATTGTTATTTTATATCAAGTCTACAATATGTTGTTTTTGGCAATTGATTGAAGGCCGATAAACGGAATGTATAGTTTTTAATAAAGGATCAAAGTTGTGTTGACATCTAAATCGTTTTTGAAGATGTGTTTTGCTGATATTATATAAGATATATAGTACGTTCCCTAGATATAAGCATTAAAAACATTATCTTAATACATTTTTGTGACTTCCTCTTTAAGAGAAACCAAGAAAAGATCTTAATTTTCTCATCTTTCTTACAATAATCATATTATATCACTACTCTTCTGCCCTCTGCTGTGTTAGCACCCACCGCAGGTCCTTTGTTGATGTTTTGGGCTCTTGGCTTTCTTTCTTTCATGCCCTGCTCCGGTTTTATTTTTTAATATTTGCGGTTGTCGCTGTTGTTAAGCCATCGAGGCATCAACTTGAGTTCAATTAAAATCCACATCAAACAATGGCCAGGCACGTAGGAACTACTTCAGGAATCGGCGGACAATCGAGGGTGGTTCTATATATATGCACATATTTATATTTATATATATATATATATAGACAGTCCAGGACTCGTGTCCTGGCTTAAGTCCCATAGTGCCCACTCTTTCGGCGAGAAGAACACGTGTCCACGCAAAACTTGTTGCCCTACAAGTCGTTGGTTTTCGCTTTTCGGTTTTCGGTATTTGGTCCCTTTTATTGCAAGAACTCATTTATCCATATGACGCGATTCGCACGAGAATGCCCGAAAAGTGTTTGCCCTTAAGTTCAAAATCATGTCCTTTTCAAAATGCCCTCGAAAATCGGGTGAAAGCTCCGCCGCCTTCCAAAATCCCCGTGCGTGCTGATTAACCCAATAACCCATCCACAATCCACATGTGGGTGGTTGCTTTTGGGTGGTGCACATGCGGTTATTGCGGCCTTTGTGGGGGTTAAGCCTACAAGCCTACGTGAGGACGGGGGGTAAAGTTAAGTTCAGATCGCGAAAGATTTGATTTTGATAAGGAAAACCAGTGGGGGGAAAGTGAAATCAAGTCTTTGAAGTGCCACGAAAAGGGAGCCCAACTCAGAGGACTGAACAAGCCCTAATGGTGGGAAGGAAAGCCAAGCTGAAACGCAATATTTATCTTTTATATTTTTACAGAAATAAATGGGAAATATGATAGAAATTAGATAATATTTTTAAATAACTAATTGCCTTAAAAATTCCAATTCATTTTCTTAAAAATCTCTTAGCCAAGGAACCCAAAAATCTTAATGTAGCAAACTGCCATTGCCAGAAAGTAAACAAGATGGTTGCTTTTACATTTTTTTTTTTTTTTTTTTTGGTTTGGGCCATCAAAGAACTGCGCAGTGTGATCTAATTAAATGGGCATTGGTTACGCCCCCATCCATGGGCACTTGCCGTGCACCACCGAAACCAGCGAAACCTGATGACAATATTATTGTTAAATTGCAAAGCGCACAAATCAAATTAACAACGCGTCCTGCACCGCAGAAAAATGGTTGGCGATGTCGTTGTTGGCAACCACAGTGGCGCGCAGGCGAATCCGGCTGGCTGGCTGGCTGGCTGGCTGGCTGGCCATCCCCGAAAGGCCCGTCCAAAGGAGACCCACCCAACCGAATAGATCCCGGATCCCAAAAACAGCCACCCAGTCAAACAGTCAAAAAGAAGCCTTCCCCAACCACCAAGCCATCCGGCCAACAAGGCCACACCACCAATCCGCCCAGCCACCCAGCCACCCAGCCACCAGCTGTGGCCCGACAGCGTTAATGACGCACAAGTGTGACACTTTTCTCTAGGCACAGTGGGGCAAAAGTGGGTTAAGTGGTGATTGGAATACGTAACAAAATCTTTATTTAAAAAGAAGAAAAGTAACGGAAAAGTTTCTGTTAACTAAGCTATGGAGTATATAAAGTTTTAAAAAGGAAAATAAATACTTAAAATATTTTATATAATTTATAAATCTACAAAATAAACTAAAGGCGTTGAGTTAGACTTAAGAATATTTTAAAAAAGCTTAAAAAACTAGAAGTTTAAACTTTCTTTCTAACTAATTTATAAAAATAATCTTAGTTAAGATATTAAAAGTTTAGAAAAACATAAAAAACGATTCGAATTAGGTAATAAAATTCATTTCTTAAACAAAAATATAAAAACCCATTTTCCCACACTTCATGACCACTGTATGCCTGAATCACCAAACAGAAACTCAGCGCCCTAGAAGACAGCTCATTGGGTTTTTTCTCTCAGTGCATGACAAGAAGAGCGGAGAACAAGGAACAGCATGAATAAATGAAAGCAGAAAATCAGTTGATTTTAATATGAAATTTCACGCTACCGCCGCTCTCTCTTTTTTCTACGCTCGCCAAAAAATAAAAAGAAAAAAAAAGGGAAAACGCAGTTTAATTGAAAATTATCGCCACATGGTTGTCACGCAATTATTTCACGTTATCACCAAACCGAGAAAAAACAGCGAATCGAAGGGTGGAAAGCCAGCGGGCGGGGGAAATAGCTGCTCAGATATCATTTATAACCCGGGCGTTGCGAATTTCCCAAAACAAGTGCTTAAAGGGAAGAAAAACACCACCCAGCACCACCTAAACCACTGTAGCCACTGTAGGCCACCTGTGCCACATGCACCCACCATGAAGATACATTTGTATCTTTCGCGCGTTGCCATGGCGTGAAATTTTAATTGCCCAAAAAATCAGAAGGCTCTGGCAATCATAACTTGTGCGATTGTGGGGTCAGGGAGATCAAAGGTCAAGCTGGCGATTGGCAAGGGCATTGGGTCAATTGGTATCTTTTTCAGTTGCTAGTTTATAGGTTCTCTTAGACTAAGATACTCCCTTATTGCAATCTCAAATACTTTATAGAAGGAAGCTTCGCTGATTAATATCAGAATTTTCCAGCTAAATTTCATTCGGAATTTCGTTTCCTTAAATAAGATTTCCAACTTGACCTAATCCTAATTGCTCTATTAAAATATCGAAGGAAATCAGACAAGTCAATTGACCAAGTCAGAAACGAGTTGAGGCCTTCGAACAAAAACAGGATTAGGGTTGATAGCCGCTGCAGCCAACTAATTGACTTATTGAGGGCCTCATTAACCCAGGCGGACCTGTACTGGTCCCGCTCCACGCTGGTACACCCCCGACTATTACTTAAAAAAAATAAAAAAATAAAAAGGGAAACGCTAAACGATGAATAGAACTCAGAACCAGGGGCACATTAATCAATTCCAATCAAACAATGAGCGATTCAGCTGAACTCGAAATGTTTTCCGTAAACAATGAGGATCTGGCCATCAATGAAAGTGAACAGGTTGGGAACTGGGAACTAAAAACTGAGAACTGAAAACTCAGAACCGAAAACTGAAAACTGGCAACTGAGAAATAAAAACCGAGAATCAAGAACTGAGAACTGAGAAATCGCCTAGGACAATGGAGAGGAAATGGTCAGGATCATGGGGTGTGTGTTGTTGGCTCAATCAATGCCGGCCAAACAAGTGTTATGAATGATTTGATGTTTTCATTTGTCCCCGCGTTTCTCCTTTATTCTTTTTCCCTTTTTTTTTTTTTTTATTTGATTTTCTTTTGGGAAACCAAACCCCAACAAACCGCACAAAGGCGAGAGTGAAAAATCCCCGATAATAGTTTGGATTTCACTTTCAGGGCTCTCTCGCCAGACGAACTGGCACCGTGGATGACCGCAGTCCGTATATATGTTTATGTTCTGTATATATGCTATACATCTGACATGATTTATGAGGATCCACACAGTATTCCCTGGCCCCCATTGTCCTGACCACGGATTTGTGTAAGAAATGCTGAAAAATGTTTCAATAAACTGTCGCAGGTTGCAGGTTGCACGTTGCAGGCTGCTCAATGGGAGGTCGCTCGCTCGGTCTCCCATAATCCAGCTTCTAAAACTGAAAATCTTTATCTAATAACCGGTTCGTGGGGGATTCGAGAAGCCAGAGACATTAATAACCTAATTGACCAACAGACAAACACGCTGGAAAACTACTTTTATAAGTAACTTACTTAACTCTTCAGTTCTGTATCGGAAGGCCTGGACATCTCCGCTTTGGGTCTCGTATATTTTGTAGTTGAGCTACTAAGAGAGAGGGCTGATTGATACATTGGTACATTGGTAGGTTCTGATGGTCAGGGGTAGTTAGTAACCTATGACTAACGTCCCCATTTCATCACTGACTATAAATTAACACAACCGAGCGAATCTCTTAAGAGGAATCTTCAACGAGGAAGACCTTCTTTTTCACGACCACGATTGCTTAGGCATTCTCACTTACCCCATCTTGAAATACAATTTTAACAAATACTACTTCGAAATTAAAGAAAATTGTGAATTATTATTATTATTATTATGCTTTTTTTGGCTTTCGAGTTCTTTTCGTTTTTCTATATTTGCCTGCGAGAATTCTTCGCCTCTTCTTTTGCTCGCTAAAAGAGAATATCGATAACCAACCAGGGAAAGTGAGCGCCAAAATTGAAAAGGCTTACAGAAAACTTGACGAAAATGTGTAAATATTTTAAGTATAAAAGTGAATTAAAAACAAGCGCCATAATCAAGTACTACGTCTATCAGTTATCTTCTATTGCGAACAGACGGCCGATGAGTTCGAGAACTTGTTCGCAATTTGTGAATGTAAAGAATGTGCTCTGCTTATATTCGTGTCCAGCTTAGCATTAGTTACAAGTTTTGACTTACAAATTTGTTTGGTAGAGATTTAAATATAAAGTCACCTTAGAAAACAAACTCAAGTCAATCTGAAAGGTATAGTAATCCCTTTCTACAACAAGTAAATTTGGAACGAATACAGGAATATTTTATTTAAACTTTTCATTTCAATAAGAAGCAAAAATTATATTTAAAAATGGAGTAAGTGAGAACAATATAGGCATTCGTGGTTAAGAAACAGATCGGAGTTACAAGTGATTAAATGTGGACTTTTGTCACAGGTCGCAAGGTGTTCCCTTTTCCAATGATGTCCCGGAGACAAGTGTTGACGATTCTTCGGACACTTACCTTACTCTCCATTTCCCTGTGGCCGATGTTTGCAAGGTCATGTCTGAAATCGGAGGACCAGTCCTGTTGAGCAAGTTGGTGGCCCACTTCGAGGTAAGGATTCACTCCGAAGTGGCTCTTTTTTCTAAAATTCATAAATGTATGTTAACGCAGGGTAAGATGGCAGCTGGAGTTAGGCACAAGGCGTCGAAGTTTGTATGCCAGTCGCTCGTAGAGGGCCTTAATCAAAAGAAAATAGGAAAGCGAAATGGAAAGTTCGTGCTTCCAGAGTTATTCAAAGAGGAAGAGACCGCGGAGGACATCCTGTATATAGCTGAAGAACAACCAGCACCAACTTCAGGACAAGGGAAGAGCGAGCTCTCAAAGATGTTTTCGAAAATGTATGAGGTTGATCGCACTTACAAAATGGGTCAAGAACGGATTAGGATGTACGAGTTCCTTAAGGAGGAAATTAAGTCTGTCGAAGAACTGATGGCCGCATCTCCAGAAGCTCATAGGAAATTTTCCATGGCACTGGATTGGATGATTCGCATGAAAGCAAGTGAGAAAGAAGAAGCTTTAGACCTCGCTAGAAAGTTTATGACTCTAATGGAAGATTAGTCGCCGTAAAGGAAGATGACGGCCGACTTGTTAATCAGTTTGGGATTTGGCCACTTGAAAAGTTCCGTTACAACCTAGTTGAGTGATCTGACCCGATTCGATATCCACTCCTAGAAGATTGAAACGTCAGGCTGGGGGCAATGACGAAGTAAACAAACGCTGGAATGAAGTTTATTAATATAAGAATTTGAAGGGAATATCTCACCTGATCAGTGGACAGATCAACTCGGTTGTTGGGCGTAATGAGGAATACACGAACCTTCTTTATGGGATGGGAATTCTTCCTATTCCTTCTCCACTTTATATTCATTTTATTCAAAATTCTTCATATTATATTATATTAATTAATAAATTGTGCCACATTCCCAATCGTAATTTATGTCTCGCAGCGTGCATACGGGCAGACGGACATGTCAATCGACTCGGCTACTGATCCTGACCAGTAATATATACATCATAACCATTTGTTATTCTTAATCATTAAAAAATGTAACTAATTTATATCTGCTGGACGACTACTAAATCTATTTCAAATCACATAAAATTTCACATAAGAGCCGCAGACTCTCGAGCCTGGGACTTGATAATCTTCTTCCTGTCTTTTGCCATCTTCAACGACTGCAGAGTCGGCTTGGCTTTATACATCTGGGAAAGCAGCTTGGAATGTTTTCCCTGGCGCTTTTTAGCGGGGAGTATTCTCGACCTTGGAGCTCGTTTTTTGAATTTCCAGAGTTGCTTCCACAATGACTAGATCCTTCATTTTAACACCACTCGTGGTGTTTTCGGTTGGAGAAACAAATTTAAATAAAATATTTCCCGATTCGAGTTTTTCTCTAAAATTGAGGCGTTACTCGAATAAAATCTAGGAAAGACTTTTGCTTGTTTCAACGTGAAGTCTCGCTTGAGTTTGTTTGCTAAGGTGACTGTGTTCTATGATTTTGTTTCGGTCAAACATCTTCTTACATTTCTGTTATAATTTGGAATTAACAGCCAAAAAGTTGGGATTAAACATGCAGATTCTAGTTTAGGCAGCGCTGAGAAAGTAGTTTAGCCAAACGTTAAGAATTTTAGTTTTGGACTTCAGTCCTTAGACTGCCTTAGCTGGCAAGTGTAATTAGTGATTATTATAATTCTTAAGGCTTTTTTAAATATCTGTCAATCTCCGCCAAGTCAAATGAAAAACTGAGCAGTTTGTTACTGACTTTTCTAGGTATTATTACAGCACTTTCTTAATAGTCCCTCCAGTAAAACCTTTATACATTTTTCTGCCAAGGTAGAACACCTTTTTTAGCCCATAAAAATAACGCGTAAAATTAAGACTTATTAACTTATATACTAATACTAATCTAAGGCATTTCTCATCTCTCAAAGGAACCTCAGAGACTACTTTTATAAGCCAATTCCCTAAGGTCGAATTCGTATTCGTTTTCCCTAAGATTTCCCCACAATTAGTTAGTGGCACAGCCTCCGCCCCGTTTTTCCAGTTCCCACACTTATTTTTTCCCCTGTTTTTGGGGAGGCGTGACTCTTGAGCGGGGGGGAGGAAAACAAACAACAAACAAGGAACAGACGGAGAAAAGTGGCAAATTTTGAAACAAATTTAATTTCCGGCCTTGGGTCAGATAGATTGGCAAACATCATTTATCATCTTGGGTCAATGGAGCAGGTACAGATGGACTTACCACATAAAGGGGGGTTTTCTTGCACTTTCCTGTTTTCCGTTGAAGAACGCCTTTATATTGACTTGTTTTCCACGTATATTGGACCATCAAACGAGTCATTTGTTGATCTATTATTGGTAGACAAGGAAAAATGGGAAACTTGGTGTTGTAGTTTAAAAATAATTTCTAAAATAAATATAAATTGAGACAGCATTTTCTGTAGTTGAAGTTTCTCTAACTACTCAAAAATTGGGAGATCTAAGAGCCCAGCATTTGCTGTCAACTTTTCCTAGGATTTTCTCCAGTCCGAAAAAAAAAGGATGCGGCCGTAAAAAAGGATTTTCGAGGATGCAAAAAAGGAAAAGAGTAAGAGCGACCGCCGCGTGTGGGAAGCGTGTGATGCAGGGCCAGGTAAACTGGCCTTGACTTCTGGGCATTGCATAAAATTTGCTAAGCGGCCACAGGTAGTCCTCTCTACAGATGACTCAACTGAATGCAACCCGCAGAAACCTCAGAAGGTTACTGGGAAAGGGAAAGGAAACGCAGTCTTTTGTCTTTAACCTTTAATCTTTTGTATTTATTTTACTGATCCCAGTTCGAGGGTTTTGGTTGGCAATTTAGCTATTCGTCGGAATCCCTGGGCATGCTTTCGGACGAGGTCCCAGGCTTGCGGCCCTTTTTCAGCACTTTGGAGGTGGCTTGGGCCCGGGGACTGGGTGGTTGATAGGGAAGCGGCTGTGATGGGGACTCCTCTTGCAGAATCTCCTCGCCTTCGCCGTCTACGAAACCAGAGTGTACCGTCTTGCGTTTGGGCCTCTGGGTAACGATCCTCCGTCCCTCACCCGTCCAGTAAACCCCCTCGATTTCACCATCCAGCACATGCTCGACCGTCTCCTGCTGGTCCTGCGGCTCGAGGGGCTCGTTGGCCTCCGCCGTCTCCCCGCCTTCCTTCTCGCTTGTCTCCGGCTGCTCAGAATTCGAGCCTTCACCATCTTTGCTGGCACTCATCCGCACCTCACGCATCACACTAAGCTCCTCATCGGTGAGATCCTCCGCGGAGATTTCGCGAGATCTGGGGACATACGGCTCGACCTCTTCGTCGTTGTCCTCCTGAAAGTCCTCTACCTCATACTCACGAACTTCCTGGGTTTCTTGCAGCGCTTCTCGCAGCTCCTTCAGCTGCATGGCCAGTCGCTTACGGAACTCCTCATTCTCGTCGGAATTGAACAGCAGCTCGTGATCCCCGGTCAGCAAGGGCAAGAACCGCGGTGGCACTGGGCGACCTCCCAGCAGATTCAATCTGCCGTGGACCAGGCGACCCAACATGTCCAGGCAACGGCTTTTGGCTTCAGGACTCGCCGCCGCGGACTCCCTCACATAGAGCGAGCTGTGTTGGAAGGACTTCAGCTGGTTAAACAGGACCACGGACCGGAAAGAGGCACTCTTGAACAGCGAGCGTTGCATTTTTGCTACCGAAGGGAACCGACTAAATCTTTTTTTTAATTGGCTTTTACGTGTTTTATGGTTTGTTTTTTTGTTCAATTTTACAGTGAGTATGTTATGGTATTTGGGTTTTCGCGTAGTTTTACGTTTTTTATTGCTTTTTCTTTTATATTTTTGTTTTAAAATATCACGGGGTTAATTTCTTCGATGGTTATGAGAATTTTGTTCTATTTAACAGAGAATTTGAGATGCGGAAATTTGGAATTTTGGTAAACTTGATTTTGTTCGAAAATAAAAAGAAAAAACTATGGAGCTCAAAAAGTTGTTAGTTGTCACGGCAGGGGCTAACGACTGAGGATCTGGGCTATCGAGAGAGGCCCCAAAATGTTCAGCCAGCTGAGTTCTAAGGCAACGCCTACTGGAATGTCCAACAGCCTGCTGCCTTTCCATAATCCCATAAAACAATTGACTTTCTAACCGTTTTGCAAATAATAATAAAAATAACATAAAAAAGGGCGCAAAAAATGGGCATTTTCGGTGGAAAAAATCGCCAGTTTAACAGGGACAGGGAGAAAAAAAAGGATTTGCTGGGGTTACGATTCGCGCGAAATTGCATCTTTTATGACGCAGGGTTAGGGCTAGGGTTACGTGCTATATAATAACCCTAGCCCTAAAGCCCTGGCCCGGCTACCTGACACGCCCCCCGCCCCCTGGCTAATTATGTCATTTGGCGTAAGTCAAGGCTGGAAAGTCAATTGCGGAAAATGGGTAAAAATGTGACACAAACGAGCCAAGAAAATGCCATAAAAATGGTTGGGTAAAAAAATCCATAAATTGACAAGGGGCAGGGGATTTGGCAACTGCAACGGAAAGTGCCATCCGAAAAACCCACATCATACAGGGTGTGGACTGTCACCGAGGCTCATGGATCAAGTCGCTAGAATAATTGAATTTTGGAAGTAAGCGAGTAAGGAATAGATTTATATAACTTAGCTCTCTAATGAGCTAATGAGCTCTTAAAATATAGTTAAAGGTGAGGAGTAAAATCAGTTTTCTTTATTTCTATTTTGTTTTTAAGCTGTGGTTTTGGGAGGCATAAGGGATGGAATAATGTTACTTTAAATCAAGTTTAAGATTTACATTTCTTAACATATCTCATCTAACGTACATCCAGAAAAGGCTAAGGATCTAACAAAACCCTAATTTACAGCTTAAGACAGCACAAACTTATTAACTGAAAAGGAAAATATCAGCTTAAAGTGTTAGTATTGGAATTATGTTAATTAATCTGAACATATTAGGTTGCCAAAAAAGTCTTGCGGTATTTTTATTGAATTTTCAATTGTTCATAAAATTGGTTATAATACTGCGATTCAAGTCAAATATGCGTCGTTTTGTTCGATGACGCGTTCCCAACGAGATGCCAACTTCATGATGCCCCTCTCATAGAAGCTCGCTTCCCTATTGGCAAAAAACGTGGCGGAGCGTGGCGCATCTTCGACCACCTCTACACCAGAACGAAAACGTTGATACCATCGTTGTGCGTTGGAAATGGAAACTGCATCGGGTCCATAAACTGCACTAATTTTATTGGCGGCTTGAGATGCATTTTTGCCTTTATCGTAGTAGTACTGTAAAATATACCGTATTTTCTCTTTATTTTGCTCCATGATTGCGACGTTATAACTTACGAACGATTAAAAAGAAAAGATAATCAATCAAGCACGGGTTAGCGCGTGAAATGAGCTTTCCAAAAAGGTATAGTATGACCTGATGCGACGAATAAAACAAGAACCACGCGCTTTCAGTGCCAACTAGCGAAAATACCGCAAGACTTTTTTGAAAACCTAATATTAACCTTCACTTTCTTTTTCTGTCGGTTTTTAACAAGAAATGTTAACCAGCCTATAACATCATTTTATTTTTATTCAAGTTCAATTTAAATATTGTTCAATCTGAACTTAATTCCATATTCATTTACGTTTTCTTAGTATAAAGATTTTTCCAAGTTTTTAACCTATTAAAATAGTAGAAAAATGTGATCTTCGCCTTGATTTCCCTTTGGTGGGATACTCATACTCTTTTCGTTAGTCTAAAAACTACCAGTAATCCCCATTCTAAAGTACCAAAAATTCGCCAAAATATATATTTGAGGTTGCCGGCATTCCAGCCCGACCTTTAACCCCTGCCTGCCCACTTTCTCCGCCAACATGCTGTCGTCAGTGTCCAGGACAATTTGCCTGCAATATTGCGTTGACAGCCACGAGAAATAATAGCCCAACAATTTATACAATTTATGAGTTTGTATGCCACATCAGGGTGGCAGAGGAGCAGGAGCAGGGTCAGGGGGTGTGTGTGGGCCATGGCAAGGGTTACCAAAAAAATGTGTGTAGCATACTTAAGCGGGCCAGGCAACGGTGGGTGGGTGGTTGGCGAATCGAATGGCACATTCAGAGCAAAAAAGAAAGCAACGAACGAAATCACAGTCGAAAATCATAAATTCGGCATGTCTAATGACAATTTGCAGCTCCACATGAAGGGTAAAATAAAACGTGGAGAGACTTTTTTTTTATCGTTTTTGATTTTTTGATGTTGCGCCCTTTTATGGCAGCGCATAAAAGTCGTTTGTTGTTCGGTCTAAGGTTTTCCGGATTCGGGAGACCGGGTTCTCATAACATGGCGACGCCATGGACCGCAGACCAATTTGGAAATGACGCAAAACCCCTCCCAAGCCTCCCCCCTGCCAGCCTGGTTTCTTTATGATCGCTACAAAATTGTTTATTGACGAAAATTAAACGGAAAATGGGCAAATGGGGAGGGATTTAAATAAAATATAAATAAATATACAAAAATTAAAACTAAATATGGTATAAGAAACTATATATATTCCTTATATAGAAGTAGGATTTTGCAATTTTGAACGAACTAAAAGAGACTTCTTAGCCATAAAATGTAGCCTTAAAAAATATTCTGAATTAAATACCAGCAGCTGGCTGAGGTCCTTTTTGGGACATTTATGAGGCCAACGGCTGGTCGATGCCAGACGCATCCGCAGTATAAATCAAACCCATCCGAGGATCCCTCAAACATCCCATTGAGATCCCATTGTGGACTCGAACTGTTACCGAAACTGGAACTGGAGATGGGCCATCCATGTGGCCATAACTCATCCGGCGAAGTTGTTGGCCACCGAAAATGAAGCAATCAGGGCCGAGAAAATGGTAGCAGCCCTGGGTAATTGTTGTTTGGTATTTGGCCGATGATGTCACCGCACACAAAGTACGAGAGAGAGAGAGGCCGGCATTGTCATTTCCACTTCCTGGCCAGCCCATTGTCTCCTTCGAGATTTTACGATTGTTTACTGGCTGCTTCTGTGCTCTGACTTTTGGCTTCCATCAAACGGCTAAGGCTAACAAAGCCCCCCAGTTTGTGTTCCTAACCCAAGTCCAAAATCAAAATCAAAATCAAACTCAAACCAAAAACCGAAAACCGAACCGAACCCATTGTGGCCAAGGCACTTTGGGCCATTCAGCAGCTCGTGGGTGTTCCGATTTTCAGACCCCCTTCTTGGCTCATTTAAGTCCCGATAAATACGCATTTGATTTGGGTCCTGTTAAGGGCGGGGGGGACAGCAGATAATAGAATTCGAATCGAATCGGTTCAGCTTATTAAATCAACCCTTTTTGGCCGAGTCCCTTGTTTACCCAAACTATTAGCTGCAAGCTGGCGGGGATTTGCGGCCACTGGCCATTGAAAGTTTGACCCGTGCGGAAGGGGTTAACAAAATCAGCTAGCGAAAACAATACAAGATTGTATTTGAGGTCACGACAGTACAAATACCCTCTCTCTCTAGATGTTTACTAAAACAAAGACAGAAAGTCTTTGATAAAATTTCAGTTTTTAACCAAAAAGAAAAAGTACCTTAAAGACTTCTGCTTTATGGTTACGATACCAGCCTTTATCCTTTGACTTTTTAACTTCAAGATTGATTAAAAAGTTGTTTGTTAAGTACTAACCTTGGCCAGAAAAACAAGTAAGCCAACTCTGGGGCAGGGTATCACTTGAAAGAGTGACATAAAAATAAGCATAAAACTAAATGTGCCACATTGAGGAATGGACAAGGAGTTGGACCCAAGGGGTTAAGGCCGGGTCAGTGTGAGGCGTTTAAGTTGATTTCGTTTTGAATGTTTATTTTATTGCGTGGAAAATGACGCCAACGTGGCCAAGAAATGGTGACTGCTCTCCGGCTTCTGTTTATCCCATTTTGACCATTTTTAGCATTTTACCATTTTGGCCATGGCTAGGTGGACCTGGGACTTGGCTGCGACTTGGCTCCAGTCGCTTTTATGGCCGGCGATTGTATCGCAAATTTCGTACGCAATAAAATTCAAATATACTTGCGATAAAAATCAAATCTTGTTGGACATTCGAGGCCCCATTCCACCGATTTGGCGACCCAATTGGGGGTATCCCATTGCGGCTGTTATGCGTTTCAATTTTCCCTTACTGCCGGCGATTCGGTTTTATTGGGTCTCCATCTGGGCGCAAATAGATTGAATTAACTGCGTATGAGATAATGGTAAAGGAGTCGGACTAGCTGGAAAAAACAGTCATAATCCAGGCCACCTGATCTGGAGAAATCTTATCCTTATGTTCTTTAGGAAGTTTAATTTCTATTCTATGATAATTCTAATTAGTTTTTACTATAATAAATCCATAAAATAAATCTCTTAATAAAGTGAGGTTTATAGATTAACGATCTAATAAGGATTGCGAAGGGTAAAATGCATTTTAATTTCGTATTTCAACAGCCTTCTCAAAAACCAAAGCAAAACCCTGACAAGATGTTTTTCCTTGTCAGATGAAAAAGTTGAGAAATCAATTTTACCGACTTGGTGACAATTTGAAAAGGACCGACACTGTCCGTAATTTTCCAGGAAAGTGACCAACTGCGGTTAGTGATAGGCCCTCAGTTTGGTTTCAGTTTCAGTTTCAGTTCCAGGCCGAGTATTCGTTTTCGGTTTCTTGGTTCTTGGTCTCGATTTCGATTGCGATTTCGGGCTCGACTTGGTCTTGGACTTGGAGGATGCAGTTACTAATGAAGTGCTTGCTGGTGTACACCAGTCGTATCCGTATCTGTAGCTGGGCCCCCGGGGCGTTGTCGGATGCATTTGGCAAATAAAACACCTACCGACAAGCCAGATACGCCAGATATATGCCAGATAGGAGAAGGCCCAGCGTGCCGTCCACACAAAAGGACAACCGACTCGACTGCAACTGCTGCCAAGGATGGATATGAAAGGGATGGTCAGGATGGGCCCAAACAGTAGGAGCCCATGGAAGGACCATACAGAGAGAGAGAGAGAGAGAGAACTGCAGCTCGAAATCGAGAACTGCAGGGCAATTAGAACATTATCAGGCGGCAATAATCGGCTCGTTTGCACCCAAGTGTCGTCCTGTCGTAATAATAAAAGGACCTCTCTCCATCTCTCGTGGAGCATTGGTAAAAACAACAGGACATCAACATCTCAGTCTCCGTCTGTCTCTATCTGTATCTCTGTCCCAGTTTCATTTCCATTTCCATTTCTGTTCTCTGTTCTCTATTTTCTATTTTCCATTTTCCATTTTCCAAAAACCAGATAGGCAGGCGACAATGTCGGCGGCGACAGTCGGGCATCAAAGTCGATTATCACAATTTTCGGGATTTGCCTTAAATCACGCACCAGCAGTCGGAAACAACTCAATTAAAATTCCTGGAATGTAGCGCAACGGCCCTTGTGTCCTTTTTCCAGGCGGTTTTTGTGGTTTCTGATGTGGCCCCCAGCCCTTGCTAATCCGTTAAATTAATGATAATGCGCGCAGCAAACTCGTAAATATTGTAGGGTCAGCCGTTGACCATTGTAGTGTCTCTGCTGCTGGCCAGAAGATCCCGAAAAACCCCCTTAACGCGGCCCTAAATTCCATTGACACATGTGGAAAGCCAAGAGGATTTCCTTGGGGCATTTCCAGGGGCTTAGTTGAACGGAAGAAAGGCAAAAAGAATATTTTTAAATATTTAAAAAGGTTAATTAAAGGTTTAATAGTTAAGAGTGCAAAATTTAAGAAAGCTTTTTCAAGGACAACATTAAGTTGGTATAAGTTCTTGTTGGTATAAGAATTGAGTGCATTTTTTGAAGAGGGCAGAGAAATGTTTGAAACAGAGAAAAAGCTGAAAGAAATGCTATAGTCCAGTGTGTTAAATAAACATATTTTTAAGCAATACATGAAGTTAAATGTAGTAAAAGGAAAAAGGGGTAATGTTTAAACATTTTTCCTTTCTAAATTGCGAAACAGGTCGATGGGGTAGGTGAAAAGATCTTTCTCGGACAAGACAAAGTGTAAGGAAAGACTTTAGACAAGACTTTAGTGCAAGGAAATGTGGTGTTGTTAACAGGCCATCAGTTTTCATCGATAAACATTGGGAGAATCAGAGAAGTTTGCATAAAACTTTGGTCTATAAGTTATCCAGATAACGAATAATCCCTTTATCTGAATATTTTAGCAATGAAAATAAATTAAATCAAAGCTATGCCTAAAAGTTACGCTGATTTGGATCATTTTTGGCCTTTGGGCATGCGCAGAGCTAAGTCTTCTCCCTTGAATATTGACCATAATTTGACCCACTGAATCCAAGCACCCCTGGCGGCCATGTTTGACCAAAACTGGGGATGGATAGGATTACTTTGGGGGGATGCTGATAAGCTAAGGGTTAATTTTGTATGTCTATTTATCATATCTAACCTGTGACTCAAGGTCTTTAAGGTCTGAAACGGAAAACTAAAATGAAATAAATATGAAAATTTTTATTCATGAACTTAAAAATATGATGGCAGCCTTATGAAAAAGTACAACTTTAAATATAAAGCCCTTTGTCTATATTCCAGTTTCCTTTTTTTTACTTTTAGTGTGAGTTTGCCGTCTCTTCAGTTGTTTTTAACAGTCAGACTCCAGTCCGATGTCCTGCGTCCTGTGTTGTTTGTGTCCACGTCAAATCCCTACCCCTGCCTAGCCCAAATCCAGCTGGTGACGAAGGCAATTTGCATTTGAAGGGGTCGTGTTAGCCACTGGGTGACAGGCATTAAATAATTAACTCGCATTCAACATTTACACGGGGAGCAGGCGGAGTGGGAGTGGCAGGGCTCAGACAATGTCAAGTAATCCCCAAAAGAAAACATTTAACATACGTAAGTGGCAATTGAATTAAAAACCAATAATATCAACCAAAAGTAACGAGCGCAAGGAGGTGGCAAGAGGGGCGCTTGTAAGCGGAACATGTGTAGAGATATTTATTTAACAAACATTGAGAAAATAGCAAGGGCGGAGTCGAAGGCACGCAGAAAAAGTGACACTGCAAGAAATTAATATCAAGTTGATATATCAATGGTTCCCTAAGAAGTCTTTTAAGTCTTCCAACAGTTTGAGTGGATTTAAAACCCTTAAAAGTTGTAGATTTTCTTCTAAATATTCTCAATTAGGGTAACAAAAATGTTTTAACACTTATAAAAGACAAAAGCCCTACTATAAAGTACAATTTCCTCTTAGCATTTCCCACTGTGGAGTAAAAAAAAGCGATGAAAAAGCATCAGTTGGGGGGAGGGGGCAAAGGGTCCGGCGACAATCGAAATGCGAATGGAAAATCAAAGGTGAAAAGATGTGAAAAGCAAACGGAACGTGCACGGGTAGCATTTAACCACCCGCCCATTTCCCTTTTCCCTTTTCCCATTTCCCATTTCCATCTCCAGTTCCACCTGCAACTCATGGGTAAGCCGCTGCTGAGGCACACATGACGTATTGGCAGGCGGTCCCTTGCCCCCATTTTTCCGCTTTTCCGCTTTTCCTGCTCGCAACTCCGGGGCACTTGAAAGCCCGGGCATATCTTGATTGTTTGCATGTAAATCTGCACAAAATCCCCAAAGTACCCAAGTACCCGAAGTACCCAAAGGAAGACACAGATTCCTCCCGCCTCTCCCCTCTCCCTTAGAACGATGATGTCCTTGGCGCATCGCATCGCATCGTATCGCAATCCCTGGCACAATTGAACCAACTAGAGTCCTGTGAAAGGAGGTGAGCCGAGTTACCAGTGTGCTTATTCCAGGTGTGTTCCTCCTTTGTGACTCAGCCAAGGCGCTGCAGGTGTCTTCTTTATTGCTCAACCAGCAGAAGGAATTATTTCTTGTTTGGTAAAACAATAAGTAAGTTAAGGGAACTTTATTGGAAACCAAATGGGAAATTGAAAAATCCGAAAAATAAATTCCAAGGAAATAATGATTAACGTGGAAGTTACTCTATTCAAGAAGAGAAGTAAAAATATTTCTTATATTAAATCAAAAAAAATTCTTGAGTTAACCTTAAGACAGCCATAAGGCTTAGCACCATCGCAAGGTCCTTCAAACCGAAACCTTTGGGACTCCCTTCGAGGGGCCTCGTTTTTTCCCACATTGCGTGGCCAATTTTCCGATTTCTACAATTTGCTGCTGCTCCTTTGGCCCCGCTTCCTCTGTTGCCCATTTTCCATTTCCCTGCAGTTTTTTTCTTTTCGAACAACTACCTTTATGGCAGCCACGCCCACTGCATTTATTGGAATTTCACAATAAACTAGCGTGGAGGTGCAGAGTGCAGAGAGCAGAAAAAAGGATGTGATGCTCGTAGGCCAAAGCCAAACCATGGCATTTGTACAAGTTTTTGGTTTGGCCGGGTTGGCTTCGTTTTTTATACCCGTTACTCGTAGAGTAAAAGGGTATACTAGATTCGTTGAAAAGTATGTAACAGATAGAAGGAAGCTTTTGCGACCCTATAAAGTATATATATTCTTGATCAGGATCAATAGCGAAGTCGATTGAGCCATGTCCGTCTGTCCGTCCGTCCGTCCGTCCGTCCGTCCGTCCGTCCGTCCGTCCGTCCGTCCGTCCGTCCGTATGAACGCTGAGATCTCAGGAACTATAGCAGATACAAAGTTGAGATTAAGCATGAAGATTCTTGAGGTCCCGGGACAGCGCAAGTTTATTACAGCATCCTGCCACGCCCACTCTAACGCCCACAAATCGCAAAAAACTAAAATTACTGAAATCATAGGAACTATTGCAGTTAGAAAGTTGAAATTCAGAAAGTATAATCTTTAGATGACAGCGCATCTTATAGTAGTACTACTATCCGGCCTCACCCACCCATACGCCCACAAGGCTCAAAAGACGGTTTTCGGATTTTCTAGAAAAGCTGATATCTCGGTAACTATTCGTAATAGAAAGTTCGGATTAAGCATGTAGGTTTCTATGATGCTCCCAATGCGAATTTTTTTTTCCGATCAAGCCACGCCCACTCTAACGCCCACAAAATCCGAAAAACCAAAAATGCAAAAATCTCAAAAACTATAAGAGCTACACAATTTTGCTTAGAAACACATATTTAGTAGATGCCTCTGCAACTTGCCACGAAGTTGCATTAGGCCACGCCCACTCTAACGCCTACAAACCGCGGAAAACTGTGGCGTCTATAATATTATTATGAATGCCTTTGCTTGACCTTGTATAACTTATTTCTGTTAATATCTATCGATTTGCCAAAGGTTTTTCAAATCGGAACATTATTGCGCTATTTATGAAGAAATTAAGGTTATAAGGCCTCACATGGGAAGTGACGTCACTATAAGCATACTCAACATACTTCCTCTGACAATAGGTGGCGCCTTGTGAATTTCCACTAGCAAAATTAATATTTTAAAATTGTGTAAAACAGTAACGGGTATCTTATAGTCGCGGCACTCGACTATAGCGTTTCCTCTTGTTTTTATTTACAGCAGCAGAAGCAGCAGCAGCAGCAGTAGCAGCTTTAGCAGAAGCCCCTAAGGTCCGTTTCCTTTTTGTTTTTTTTTTTTGCTTTTTGCGAAGGATGTAATTAAAAAAGGGCCAGAGCAACAGCATGGTGGTGAAAAAATAAAACAAAAAAGAGGGAAAAAAGAGCTCGGGAGCTTGTAAAGTTTGCAGCACACGACACTCGAAGTTGCGACAACAGTCGTCCCCCTTTTTGGCCCGCCCATGCCATCCCTTAGCCCCCCTTGGGTGCCAAATCGATGAGCTGCTCTAACGATATCCATAGCTCAAAGCCAAATCTCGGCACAAACAGGATATACATATGGCTCGGCAGTCAAAGTCAATCCTTCGCCCAGGACCACCGGATCCCCCGGATCCCCCACCGGCCTCCCGCACAGGGATTTAGCCAGCCATGTTGTCGATGAGGCCGCATCCGTTGCGACTTGGGTTTTGTAGTCAAGTCAGCTCCTGTTTTCCCTTTTGGCCACCTCGTTCGCTCGCTCGCTCGCTGGATTTTTTCCTCCTGCCTTTGTTTCTTATCGAGAGAGTCGCTTTTTTTCTGCGGCTATTTTCCCAGTGATATTGAGCCGGCTGGCACTCAAAGGAAAGCCAGTGCCGGGGCTTTGGCCCCCGATTTTCCGCCCATTTCGCCCGGCAGTTGCCGCCTTGACGTATTCGGTTTAGTGTGATTTGTATGGATGAACGGGGCAAGTGGGTGGATGGGTGTTGTTGAAGCTCAGGCAAAATCAGGCATAGCGGGGACGGCACGTTTGCATTGCGATTTTATGCTCAAAAACGACTGGCCATCAAACGGAGCTGAAAGTGAAACGCTTAGTCCCCTTAGTTTCCCCACTTTTCCACCAGCATCCCAATCCCAATACCCGGGACTCGCATTCACTTTTTCAATGGCCAGCAATGGGAGATGGATGTGAAGACAATAAAAAGAAGAAAGCAGTAGAAGTGCCTTGAACAGGAATGCTGTATCTGCATTCTTGGGGTACAAAGTGTTTCCACAGCGATCTGAGTCCTTGAGAAACTCCAAGTACCATAAATAAGATGCTGATTATGTCCTTCTTACTACTTACTAAAATATGTAAGCCTTTTAGAAATATAATAGACTCCTATCCTTGCTTTTGAATTAAAAACAAAATCATCTTGAAAAGTCATAATTAAAAGGGAAATCAAGACCAGAAACTTGCGAGTCCCTCACCTCGGCAACTTGCCACTCTGACCCTTGGCATTTGCTGGATTTTCCTTCTCTTTACATTCTCCCCCACACATTTTCCAGTTCAACCCACTCGCCTAGCTCAGAAATGCGTTGTTTTTTGTTCCGCTCCCAATCGAACAAGTCCCAGGGAAATGCAACATTCGTTGCTGATGTTGCTGCTGTTGTTGCACTCGCATCCGTTACATGGCGGCTTATGTGTTGCCGGTTGTCGGTTGTCGGTTTCTGGTTGTTGGTTGTTGCTTGTTGCCTGTTGGTTGTTGTGCCTCGTTATGATTTTCCTTTTTGCCTAGACATGCACTCCGCCCTCTCCACAATACACAACAAGGGTATACTTGCTAAGGCACTTAAAGCAATGGCTAAAATGGACTAAAATTTACTATCAGATGCTATCAGATTGTTATAACACCTCAATATTAGAATTAATCAACCTAAAAAATATTTAATTAAACAATTTTTTTTTGTATTTTATTAACACTTTGTGATTTAACAGGCGTAAACAAACCGATTCATGGAACAATCGATTGCAGGGAAGGGAAAAGTTTTACTTTAACCAAGAATGTGCGGAAATTTTAGATTAATTTTTTGGTTTATGGAACGGGGAATTATCTGGAATATGAAGTGCACATCCTACTTGTCGAACCGCCCCGAATGGAGGGCGTGGCGCGTCACAAATGGCTTGGCCTTCGGCTTGCGCAATTCCACCTCGTTGGCCAGTTCCTTGTACTTGTCATTGATGTACTGCAGCCGCGAGCTGCTTACAGTGTGGCGTCGACTTAGTGGATTGTGGTGATGGGCTCGAGGGAGCGGCACCGTCACAGGTTTCTCCTCCTTTTCGACGTCTAGTTCCTCGGTAGTCGAAGGAGATTCCCCATTCTGATCGACAAACTGCGACTTAAAGCGCTGCGAATCTGCGGGGATAAATCGCATATGTTGAGTAAGTTTTTGGCCTTAAAAAGATTGGACACTCATACCATAGCAAAGCGATTGGATTATCTTTTGTGTCTGCAGGACAGATCGCATCTTGTACTGCCTTAGCATCCTGCAAGGTCCGCCAGTTGGCTTCAAGTTAATATTTATGAGGAAAATATACGCTTGGGTGGACGGATTCGGTTTGAGTTGATTTTCTATTCCCTTGCCGGAGAGTAACTGGCGGCGTGGCGTGCTTTTTGTCGATTTTTCCGAGGGGAGAGTGTAAAAAATGAGTTTGCCAGAAAGTAAAAAGTGCACCGTGAAATGGAATGAAATGAAATGCCTGGCTGTGAGTGGAAAATCAGAGCCTCCTGACACCCCCAACCCCCCTTTAATGGCATCCATTTCCATTCTCCCACTTTTCCCCCCATTTCCACCACCCCCCACCCAGCTCACCCTTTGCATGCATATTTATAGTTCCGCTTGTTGACAAATATCGCGCTCTGTTGACTGACGGGAAATTCATCGGCGGAGCGGGAAAAGTCGGGAAAAGGCGGAAGCTGCACTGATTAGAAACATAGTGTGGTGTCCTCGCTGAAAAACTGGTGGCGGTGGCACAAAAAAAGCACGCACACACGGCCAGTCCGAAAAATTGCAGAGGCTAAAAATCCCCGCAGTACCGACATGCCCACACTCTTCGATTATTTGGCATTTTGTCGGGGATCAAGAGTTTGCAGTGAAGAAGTGCTGGAATTTAGAAAATAACTCGGATGAATTGACTGCACCTCTGATGGTTTTTTCAAGTCTCATCCCTGCGAAGTTCAAAGTAAGTGATGGTAAAATTCATTCGAAATATGCAAAAACTTGGTATTAATAAGATGAGAGAGGAAGGATGTAGCATTTATTATAACGATAAGTTGAATGAATCTTCGCTTAACATGACTTTGAATGAAAATTTGAAATGGACTTTGAGAAAACTCCCATTCCCTTAAGGCTGCCCTTGTTAAGCCTTAAATAAATATGGGATCTCGGCAAAAAAAGAGCATAAATAGTTCGTTGTTTATGGATTTTTTTTTGGGTATTCTCTAAAAATTCACTTGTCATGGGATTGCATGTCCTAGAGAGAGTCCTTTTTCCATATTCCCCCTTCCTACATAAACAAATCCTGTGCTATGAATACAAAATGGCAGCATCGATTGGGCCAGCTCGAGCCGCATATTCCAGCGATTGAAATATTAATGGGTGGCCATGGATATGGAGAGGATAAGGGATACGGGTACGAATCTGAATCTGAATCCGGATCGGAATCGGGATCGGTTCTGCCGGTGGCAGCGCCGGCGCTACACTTGTCTTTGTTCAGCAATTTGTGGCAACAATTGGCACAAAGGGCGGCGCACAATAAAAGCCACCTAAGACCACTACAGGTTGAATGTATGGCATGTGTGGACTCACATTTCACATTTCACATACTACATTTCAGATTTCAGAATTCAGATATTGTTTGGTCTGTATTATATTTTCCATTTTCTGGCTATTAGCATTCGGCTAAGCCGCACTTAGGGCTAATATGTATGTATGGCCCGAGAAAGGATTCCCTAGACTGGCTGTCTGGGATAATCCTTCATCGGGCGATCGTGCAGGTCCTTTGTTTGGTCTCCTGTGTGTGCCATTGTGCAACCGACACTTGTCCAAGCGGCCAGGGAATCCGAGCATTGGGAACACACAGTCTGTACAAAAGCACACCCGGCCACAAAGGACCTGGCAGGATGCTCGATG
This sequence comes from Drosophila eugracilis, assembly GCF_018153835.1. Lineage (NCBI taxonomy): Eukaryota > Metazoa > Arthropoda > Insecta > Diptera > Drosophilidae > Drosophila > Drosophila eugracilis. The sequence goes on from NW_024573535.1 coordinate 1,806,772, forward strand.
CTTAGCTGGATCGATCGATAGCCCTTTGTCCTTTCGCCGGGATCTCTACGCGATCCACTCAAGATAAATTAGCCCACAAAGTGTGTGTAAGCTTAGCCCGGGGATTAGTTTCCATTTCGGGGGTTTGAGCGCGGTTCATGGTTTTCCTTCATGTCCTGCTTAGGTAGGCGGGCGATCTCAGACGGCGTGTCTTCCGGTTGATAACTGCCTGTATATCTGCTATACCCATAAACGGGAGTTTGGATTAATTTTGGACACTGCCAAAAACCAATTTCCATTTCTAATTTAAATTTTGATTAATTTTAAAGGGCTGCGTACTCTACTCTACTCTTAAGGTTGAAGTATGTAATGTATTGGATGAGAATGATGTAACAGGCTGAGAGGAACCCTCTCTGACCCTCTATAAGGTATACGAATTTTTGATAGCAACGTGAATTTAGCCAACTCCTTATGAATACTGAGATCTCGGGAGCTATAAGAGCTAGAAAGTTGGGATTAAGCCTGTGAACTCAGCAAGTAAAAACTGAAATATTAAGAAATAACCTTATTTTTGCGGTATTTTCGCTAGTTGGCGCGTAGTTCTTGTTTTATTCGTCGCATCAGGTCATAAATGACACCTTTTTGGAAAGCTCATTTCACGCGCTAACCCGTGTTTGATTGATTGTATTTTCTTTTAAGTCGTTCGTGAGTTATAGCGTCGAAATCATGGAGCAAAATAAAGAGAAAATACGGCATATTTTACAGTACTACTACAATAAAGGCAAAAATGCATCTCAAGCCGCCAATAAAATTTGAGCAGTTTATGGAGCCGATGCAGTTTCCATTTCCACCGCACAACGATGGTATCAACGTTTTCGTTCTGGCGTAGAGGTGGTCGAAGATGCGCCACGCTCCGAGTTTTTTGCCAATAGGGAAGCGAGCTTCTTTGAGAGGGGCATTATGAAGTTGGCATCTCGTTGGGAACGCGTCATCGAACAAAACGGCGCATATTTGACTTGAATAGCATTGTTGTAACCAATTTTATGAACAATTGAATAGACATTGATTGATGGTCAATGGTCAGGTGTACACCACTTGGAGGGCTTGACGGTAAGCTTAAAGACCTTTATTTAGGTAAAATTCTTTGAATTTTCTCCTTCTCTGTGTCCCTAGAGTTATCTCTATCCACGAATAGTCCAACGACTAACCTATAGTCCCACGTTTTACCAAGGCCAACTTTGATTATAAATCTTGGTAGACTTGCATCTTATCATAATCATGGAAAAAAGGGCCCTGCCAAAGAATATTGACTTGCATATATTCAACTTAAACCAACAAAATCAAAAAGAAATATAATTATCCTAAAAAATCAAGATTTTTGTGTTCTTCTTTAAAATAAAATCATATCTAAGTTATATACATCTTAGCTTTCCAAAAGTATCCAAGAAAGGAATAAAATATATACATAAAGAATCCTATGAATCTGAATAAAATATCGAAATGATGTGATTCTGAAAGAAAACTCATGTTCCTTGGCTAATGGAAGCCCTTCGAATATGTTCCTGAGATCAATAATTTGCGAAGTTTGCCTGTTTTTTTCTTCTGGAACACCGAGGGCAGAACGAAAACTCTGGCAAACAGAAATTGTGTACATAAAAAATTACAATACAGAAAAGTTTATTACGAGAAATCCATGAAAATCAATGGAATGCGAGTAATAAACAGAGCGCGCGAGGGCATCGCCGAGCTGGGGGGGGAGGCGGAGTGCAATTATTAAAATAATGTCCACAGGCCATTGAGTTCATAACGCGAATGAGGCCGCAATAAAATAAATAAATGAAGAGGAACTTGTCCTCAAATGAGGCATGCAAATGTCGCCAGGCGAAACAACAAAGGACGAGCTGGCCTGGTCGGGCGAGGGGGATGCCCCGCATTGCCCGGATCCGGGCAACAACAGAGTCATCAGCTCTATCATGGCCGCGTCCTGGTCCATCCTGCCCTGAAATTTATTAAAAACAAAGAAAATAAAGCGAAGAGCGGGAGGGGTGAGGAGAGCCCCGGCGAAAATAACAATATCCAGAGGGGCGGCGACTTTGGATGGTGGATTGCCCGATTTTCGGCCATTGGCCACAGCTGTTGGCCTGATAGATTAAAGGGCGGCCAGCCCCAGATATTAAATCTGGCGTTTTTTTCCCCCGATCCCACATTCCTTGGCCACGAGAAGATTATTAAAGAAATCAGATATCCGAAAAGGGGAGGAAGTCCTGGAAATATCTGGCGGTGTTCCTTAATTGAAAGCACGCCTGAAGTTTGGGGAAGGACTCTCTTCGGTTGTTATATTTATTTGGTCTGCACTTCAGTTTTATTAAGTTGATTAAGTTATCTCAATCTTACAGAATTTGTATTCCTATTTCACAAAACTCTTTCTCAAACTTAGCATGTGGGATTACCCTTTAAAAATGCCTCTTCAGCTCCTTTGGTAATACTCAAAATGATAAGTTAAGTCCCCTTGGGCCGTCTAAACTCAGCCTGAAACCCCTCGTATGTGGACTTTCCCACAGAAAAACCATTAAAAATCATTTGACACTCTTGCCAATAAATGTTTTTCGCCAGGATTAGCGTTGAGGAAGTGTGACTGTGACCGAGCCAGTTTCAGTTCCAGTTTCAGGATCACCATTTAGAGGCTGACCCCCGGGCAAGTGCTGAACCCGCCAACCCGCCAGGCCAGTCGAGGGGGTGGAAAAGTGAAAAAGTGGAAAAATGGCAAACAAAAAAAAAAGAAAAAAGAACGGCAGAGGACAAAAGTTGAGAAGTTCAAGTGTATAATTTCGTAACAATTGGGACAGTTTTAGTGCTTCGCCGGAACGGAAAAAAAGGAGCGAGGTTTTCGGTGTTTTTGGTGTCGGTGGTTGCTTCTGTGTTTCCATTCCATTTTCCGTGCCCCATCCCGTTGAGTTCCCATTCTACGAAACTTAAATGCGGTTTCGTGTTACACATGTGCGTCTAATTAGCGACTGCTTAACGATAACAAGGGGACGGAGGTCCTGTAACTAATATGCCAGAAAATTAGGGGAACGCGCGTCCTGTTAACGAGCATGAAATTATTATCGAACTGCGATTAATGGGTCCTTGCAGGATGTGTTGGGCCAACACACTTGTCCTCGGATGTGCTAAGGTCAGGTCACATTCACGCCTCAAGTGCCCTTTGCCCCGCCAAACGGTCGAACGAGGTGACCTCCTGCAACACTTTTCACACGAATTCCGGCGCCACGGCCTCAAGTGCACTTCCGTCTGGGATTCTCCGGAGATTTGAGAAAAAACAATATCTCTGACCCGCAACAGCTGCTCGAATTTGTCGCCTTCCCAAACTACTTAGCATACATCGTATGTGTGTGGAACTGGGAACTGGGATTCCGAGTTCGGGATTCCTAGTCCAGGATCCAGGATCCGGGATCCGGGGGCTTAAGCAGCCGGATTGACTTGGTCGGGGACTGGTGGGGCAAATCGGATTTGAAGCTTTGGGCGTTAATAATTGGGACCCCGACCGCTCTGATAAGTGAAAAGCTGCCGCCGGCCGTTTGATCCTTCTCCGGAAGTACCCTGTAAGGACGAAGGCAGGCTAGGCAGGTTCTTTTGTGGTCTAATAAGTAAGAAAACTTCAACAATAACAAACAGCTACAGAACTATTTCATAATTTAACAAAATAATACGCAAGCTCAAAAAATAAACCTTAAAAATCTTTAATTTTTCACACAGTTAATTTCTCATTTCATTTCCAGGGTATAACCCTTTCTGTTTCCTTAGCCCCTTGATGCACTGGCTCTCCCCCTACCCCCAACGCTTTTTTGTTTTGCCTTTCTTTTGTGCAAATTGAGTTACCCCCCTTGGGTCAGGGGCGTAGATGGGGGAACAGTGTAGGTTTCGGCTTCGGCTTCGGGTTCTACATTGATGCCCACTTTGTTTTAATGCGCGCTGATATGTGAGCCGCAGGGCTTAGGCCAGACACATTGGACCCGGCGGAAAGGGTCAGAAGGTCGGGGTAGGATGGGGATGGAATGGGTGAGGAGGAGAAGGAGAAGGAAAAAGAAAGAAGGATGGCCCACCCACACACCACACATGACCAGCTCCACCCACATTTTAAGGGCCAGCTTGGTGTTGATTTTTCAACCGAATCGAGAAAATTTGTTGGCTGAGATCCGTTGAGGCGTAGACCATAATCAACTTCAGTGGCCAAGACTCAATTTATATTTCGGCAATAACTTGCAGCAGCTGTGAGTTTGCACGGAGAAAAACCAAAGAAGTTTCCAAGACTTGAATGTTTTTACAACACAGTTTAAGTTTCGAATTCCCCATTTAGACTTCCATTTTTGGTAGGGAAACCTTGAAAAATATCAATTAATCAGCAAATTGGAGTGTAAATTTGCCAAAATAGTTGGCGGGCAGTGTGTGCTGTGTGCATTTTGTGATAAAATAAAATTGAAAAAGGATTTCCGCTTGCAGTCCCTTGGCCAGAGACCATCAATGGCCACTACCCTCCGCCCGCTTGGCTCAAAGGTGTAAATTTTATTTGAATTATTCGCAAAAGGTCAACAGCAACGTGTTTGTATTTGTATTTCCAGCTGAATTTTGGCTTAGTTTGTTACGTGTTCGGAATGCGACGAATGCCAGCCAGCCAGCCAGTTCTGGCCTCGAATTTCTCGGCAATTTTCGGACATTTGAAGTTGGTTTGATTTAACTTCCGGTCATTTCATTTCCTCCTCTATTTTTTAGCTCGCCCAAATGTAAAGCCGAACGCAGCGGAGGGAAATGTACACAGAATATTCAGTCCGCCCCGCTGGACAAGTCAATTTGGAGAGCCAAAAGTCAAACTTGGACGGCAGGTATTCTCTGAATTTTATGTCAAATAGAATAATTCGAGTTAGTTTTCCTGCTTGTCTGCAGGCTGCAGGCACTGAGGGGCATTTTAAAAATATATTTCAATTAATTTGCTTAAAGCTTCTCCACCTTCTCTTATTAGTTTCCCACAAAGAGCTGTAATATGCAAAAAGCGATAAAATTTATTAAAGAAATTTACAAGCATTTTCTTCTAGTCATTGCCATTATTTTGATTAATTACTGTAATCATATCTGAATAGACCAATCCAGAATCCCTCTTTTCAGCCAATTACCAATCTTAACAACACATTTCCCTAGACAACTTACTCGGTTGATTACTGCCTCCTGATCTAGCCATTCAGTCCCGCCATTTGGCAATGGCCAGCTGAAAATTGGTCACACGCGACCACTTAGCACTTCAGATAATGACAATAATGATCACCGATCCGGTAGAATAGATCACACCTCACACCACAGCAAAGCGTTGAAAATGTGCAGAATTTCGTTTTTGTCCATCGTTTCGATACGCTGCGATCGATGGTCTATATGGTGTCTATATAGAGACTGCATAGACGACTACCCGCTGTGGCCAAACGACTGCGGTCGACCCCACAAAATGACAGTGAAAAAATCGAGAGAAAAAATACGAGAAAAAGGATCCAGTCGGAGGACAACGCTGATGGTGCAACGAATCAATTGCCACTCACCCAATTGCCAATTGCCGAGCAACATTGCAGCATTGTTCCCGATTCCTGGGGTTCCATTCCTGGATGCCAGGATTATCTGGCGAAAAATTGCAATTTTCATGCTCAGCAACACATGCCAAGAACGCTGGCAAAAAGGACACTACTACTCTGTGTGTCCTTCCTCCCCCTCCGATTTCTAGTCGCCGGTCCACTCGACTCTTCTGTGCAGTTTCCCGTAATAATGTCATCAAATTGGCCGTGCGATGCGATACAAAAATATATATTCCCTTGCCCCGTGGCAAATGGGACATGTAAAAGTCGGGGGGAATAGAGAGATATAATGCAGAATGGGGAGAACATAAACTGGAACTGGAACCGAGAGTGAACTGAACTGGAAGAGGCAGTTTCCCAGGAAGCGGGAGACCATCTTAGGGAAAGCTATGCAAAATAGCCAGAGAAACGGAAAAGATAAAAGATGTCTAATATAGAAAGTTTAAAATGTTATTTAGTAAATCTGATAAATATATCATATATCATCTATCAAGACATTCAAAAAGTATTTCTCTTTTTTAAACAGAAACAAGAGGAAACGCTATAGTCGAGTGCCGCGACCATAAGATACCCGTTACTGTTTTACAAAATTTTAAAATATTATTTTGCTAGTGGAAATTTACAAGGCGCCACCTATTGTCAGAGGAAGTATGTTGAGTATGCTTATAGTGACGTCACTGCCCATGTGAGGCCTTATAACTTAATTTCTTTATAAATAGCGAAATAATGTTCCGATTTGAAAAATCTTTGTTAAATCGATAGGTATTAACAGAAATAAGTTACACAAGGTCAAACGAAGGCATTCATAATAATATTATAGACGCCACAGTTTTCCGCGGTTTGTGGGCGTCAGAGTAGGCGTGGCCGGATGCAACTTCGTGGAAAGTTGCAAAGGCATCTCCTAAATACGTGATCTTAAACAAAATTATGTAGCTCTTATAGTTTTTGAGATTTTTGCATTTTTGGTTGTTCAGGTTTTGTGGGCGTTAGAGTGGGCGTGGCTTGATCGAAAAAAAACAATTCGCATTGGGAGCATAATAGAAACCTACATGCTTAATCCGAACTTTCTATCTCTTATAATTACCGAGATATCAGCTTTTCTAGAAAATCCGAAAACTGTCTTTTGAGCCTTGTGGGCGTATGGGTGGGTGTGGCCGGATAGTAGTACCACTATAAGATGCGCTGCCATTTAAACATTATACTTTTTGAATTTCAACTTTCTAACTGCAATAGTTCCTGAGATTTCAGCAATTTTAGTTTTTGTCGATTTGTGGGCGTTAGAGTGGGCGTGGCGGGATGCTGTAATAAACTTGCGCTGTCCCGGGACCTCAAGAATCTTCATGCTTAATCTCAACTTTGTATATGCTATAGTTTCTGAGATCTCAGCGTTCATACGGACGGACGGACGGACGGACGGACGGACGGACGGACGGACGGACGGACGGACGGACGGACAGACGGACATGGCTCAATCGACTTCGCTATTGATCCTGATCAAGAATATATATACTTTATAGGGTCGCAAAAGCTTCCTTCTATCTGTTACATACTTTTCAACGAATCTAGTATACCCTTTTACTCTACGAGTAACGGGTATAAAAACATCTTTGCTTTAGTTCAGTTTTTCTGTTTTTAAAGCCATTCGAGATGGGTTTTCCCGCTCAGCTCTTTCCTATTGTCGCTGAATTTTCCATTTTTTGATAGAGTGCTCCACTTGGAGTTCTTGTGTCATTTATCCGATGGGTTTCCGGCCACTTGGTGTCCGTTGCCTAATCTCCTGCCGTCTCTTTCGCAGCACGATGCGTCGTCTCTCTCTCGTTTGAATGGAGTTCGGAATTTTTTATTTGCATGTTGATAAAGTTTCCAACAATGGCAACTTTGTCGGCGGTTGGCATTGAGGTTGAGTTCTGCAGCTGTTGGGTTTTCTCTCTCCCTATATATGTATATATGTTTGTATATATGTTGGGTGGTGGCAGTGGTTTCGAGGGGGGTTTGAGGGGCAAGAGAGCCTTCGTGCCGTGGCGCTAATACTGCGTCTCAGGGGCAGCAATTACGACACCTTAATTATGATGCTGAAAGTCGCTAACAGCTTCATTCCAGGCGGTCCGTGATCTGGACAATGCGATCTCAGCGCTCCCCCCCACAACTCCCCCCTTGCCGGCCTCTGCTAATCCGCCGCGCATGCGCCCCTGCCTTTTGGTCACTTCCGCGGTCAAGTCGTGATTATTGCCCATCCAGATTCCAAACTGCCCATTGCTAAAACTCGCCGGACCCCGAGGCAATTTGTCCAGGGCACCCAGTGGTCAAGCATGTGGTGCCTTGGGAGCAGGCTGCTTATCTACAGCTGATTCCGAGTACCTCCTGCCGGGCTAATTGCCTCCTGGCATTCGAGCAACATAGAGAAGGCAGCCGTACACTCTACGAAATTAGCCCAGTATTGTTAGTCTGTTAGTTAACCCTCAACTTAATAGGAGTTTCAGTAGTTAATTGCATTGATTTTTTATGGCCATAAGTTGGCATTACGAAGAGCTAAACATGCGATCAACTTCAACCTTCTAATGTTATGAACATTTGAAATCTGCTTTTGATGGGTTAAGTTTTTGGTTAAGGACAATAATAGATTCTAAACCTAAAAAACAAAGTAAATGGACTTAACAATTATCAATAAATTTTGTATGTTTTCTTTGAGTGTACCAACTAAAGCAGAAACAGAAACAGTTGTAGAAAACGCAACGATAAAGGCCTTTAAAGGACCAACGACAGTTGCCAAATCTGAACAGCTGTCGTGGCCTCGTAAATGGATCAGGTAGTAAATAGTAAATAGTAAATAGGTCAGATAGTCATCATCGGGAAATCGAGCTGCAAATGGAAATTGATCGCCCGCTTCGGACGCGCCAAAAGCAGCACCCCGGCATTAAGGATCCAGGATCTCGATCTTCAGTTCCAATTACACCAAGGATGCTGTCAAAACAGGCAACATCCCACGCCCGGCCCTCAACAACAACTGCTTCCAGTTAAAAACAAATGAGCATATTGATTGAGTAATAAGCTGGAAATGGGTTCGAGTGTTTGCACTCCTGGGTCCTAGGTCCTAGGTCCTGGCTCGTCCTACATTTCCCATTTTGGGTCTCGGTTTCGGGTTCAATTACCGCTCTCCTATTTCCCCGTAGGTGCCACTTGTTTTCCCCGCATTTGACAACTCAATTGCAAAGTGCTTCGCATTAATTCGGCCTGATCCCAATCCAGTTTGAGATCGGGATCTCGGACATGCAACTGCTGTTCGGTTTTCAGCTACAAAATGTTGCCCATAAATCAGTTCGAAAGCCGAGAGTGGCGCCAGTCTGATTTTCACAAATTTGTCAAGTGTCACATTTTCTCGTCTTTCCTCGTGTTTATGTAAATAGCAAATGCTAAGGATGCTCGAGTTGGCTGCAAGATGGTCAAGAGATATGTCTCCTGGAAGGGATCTTTATCCTTATTTGTTGCACAACACCATGAACTTAGGCTATTTTAGTATACGGAAAGGGGATCAATATTATTCTATTATATATATCTATATATAGATATCAATCAAGTAGATGAATGCCTTTCGAAATATTGAAGATTTTACTAGTTATTACTGAGTTAAGGTCATAAGGCGGCCTTACATGGTCGTATTTAAATATGCATTAGTTCAGGCACTCGCCAACAGATGGGGCACGTTAACAGAGTAATGAGCATCTTCCTTAACTACAACGCTTAACGCTCTCGTTTTACATTACAGAACTAGTATAAATCCAATGCTGATTTTTACGAGCTATCGATTTCTATATATATTTTTGTGCGTGACTCGTTTTACATTCAGTTGACATAAAGACATATTCCGAATGAAGTCAGTCAGTAAGTTAACAGTCAGTAAGCATCTTAAAGCCAAGAAATTTGCTCTAGTTGGCCAACCTCTGATGGAACATATAGTCTTGAAATCCGTAGGGAGGGGAATGATCCCCTAACGTCATTTCCCAAAGATAATCTTGCAATTGCTGTGATTCTTTGCTAGTCACTCGATGAATTTGGTTTTCACATCCCTCTAATAATTTGGAGTGTCTTTTAGTGGGTGGTGCCTAGCAGGTAGTTTTGGGCTGAGTAGAACCACTAGACGTCAAGCTCGTCCAAGAGCAGCCTGCGCTGTCGGTAGCGATGCTGTTCCCTTTTGGTCAGCGCCGAGATGACCCTTGCCCTCTGCAGCGGGTGCATGACCAAGGTCTGATTGGCAGTGCGCTTTTCGGTGGCCGGCGCTGTTGGTTTTTGCGTTTGATGTTGGCTAACCTTGGGCAGCTCCTGCTTTTGCTGGCGCTGCTGATAAAGATGTTGCTGCTGGCGCCACTGTTCGATGGGCGAGGCAACGGGCGCCGGTGAGATGGGAGGGCTAGAAGAGGGAACTGATGCTGTGTTCTTCTGCAGCGGCTGCACTCGTTCGCGTGGCGATCTCCGCCGATTGCTGCTGATCAGCTGCCGGCCACTGTGCCGCTTATAGACCTCGAACCATGGCTCACGATTCCGTTCCGCCAGACGGTCTCGCGTCTGCCGATGAAGTTCCGCTTGGAGCTGGATGGCCTCCTCCCGGCCTTCCTTTAACCAGGACGCAGGGTAAAATAGGTTTTCGCGTCCTCGGCCTTGGGGTAAAACAGAAAGTTTAAGTTAAGTAACAGCTAGTCTTTCCTCGACCCTAATGATAGTATACTTACTGGCCACGAAGCTGAGAGCCGCCTTCCTAAGTTGATTGCGTAGGCGCTTCAACATTTTGGTCTGCCAATTTTGCACCACTTAACAAAACAAACACAAGTATTAAATTAGAAATAGTCACAAAATCTGTAAGAGACCGAGATAAATAGTGTGCTTGTCAAGTCAAACGAACAATGAAAACTGAGCTTCTCGATCGAAAGGTGTACAAAAATTAAACGAATGGATGTTCGAGGCCTACTGATCGAGTAGAAGTGCTATGCCTAAGTTTCAGGGACTTTTTGTGATTATTTCTCAGATATTATGCAGCTTGCAACCTTTAAAGTTTCAACCCAAAAGCATTCTTGAGATTAACTGAAATTCCTGCCATATGATATATACACGCAGTTCCGCATGCTCACACATTTTTGTGGGGCTTCGCAGGCATTCAAACCCTTCTTCTGCGAGGACTCTATGGACTCCGATCCACCAATCCACCCAATCCGCCCAATCCACCCCCTTCATTAGCCAAGTTGCGCAGGCAAACAGCCCAAATACAATATTATTTTACATGGCCAAACAATGCGACGACGCCACTCGAGCACTCCGAAGCCCCAATTCCTCCTCTGGCCACCGAATTCACAGGTAAACACGCGGCAGCGAAGGTGTAAAAGTCAAAACAATGACAAGAAAATTAGCTATAAATGTTGCCCCCTTTTTTTTCGCCGTTTTTGTTTAACAAGCAACTGCCACACGAACGAAAAATATCAAAAAACCTAAAAAAAAAAAGGGGGAAATTCGAGTCCAAAACGGTTGGCAAGTCGATAAATAAACAAGTGACTGGTCGGGATGGAGGGGGGCTGGGTACACAGGAGGTTGATTAATACGGGGCCAAAGGTCGGGTTAGCTCTGACAATAAACAATATTTAATTTTACATATGTCGCTGATGATGCCACAGAAAAAAGTTTCACAGAAAAGGGGGCAATAGGTGGGCAAATAGGATCAAAATTCAGGGCTTAATGGACGCAACGAAAACTCTGCAATCGCATATATTATGTATTTCTAAAAGAAAAAGTTGGAATTATATGTTATATGTGGTTTTCAAAAAAAAGAAATACAGAAATATTGCTTAAATATGGTAAAGAAAACAAATTTTTTTAGTATATTATTCTAATCAAGGGAAATATAAAAAGTTTAACGAAAAAAATCAAGAATTTTTCAAAAACTACTGACTACTAATACTACTTCTGATGACTACTTCTTCTCTAAGTTATTTTTAAGATCCCTTAAAATATTATTCCAAGAAAAATGCTGAGAAAATTTAAATCATTTGACAATTTAATTTAATTTCTAATCCAACTCTTGGTAAGCCTAGGCATCTCTTCTGAGTTCGATGTCAAGTTTATACTCAAATTTTAAATTTGGAAACTCAAACATCTTTTCATACAAAATCTTAATCTTCAATTTGGTTATTTAAAGAAGCTAAAAATAAACATTTAAGTAACCAAAAAGTGGCAAAAAGAACTTAAAAAGCCAATTTCCGGCAGGGAATCGTTGGTTCGACTTGGGCTTTGGGATTTACCACCGAAAAGGTCAAAGTTTGCCCACAGCCACCCGATCTTTGGGGCACTCTGGCCTCAGTTTTTCGTTTGTTTTTCCGAGCTGCGCTAATGCTAACAATGTTAATTAGCGACTCCTGGCCTTTGTTTTAATTGTAGGGGGGATGCTGGCAGGCACCGCCCCTGCCTCTGACCCCTGACCCTGGCCGGCATGCCTCTTTAAAATCAAGGGGTTAGTTGCCGTTGGCCAAGTTAATTGCATTTCTCGCGGAAGAATGCCTTTGGCCTCCGGCGGCGCCCGCTGCGTCAACTCGAAAAAGTGAGTTAACTCGGCAACTGTTGTTGGCACAACACAAATCAGGGAAGGATCGGGACTTAGTTGCTCTAATACGGTTAGCACTTGGATGGCAAAGGAAAACTATAAAAGGGCGAGAGGGGAAAGGCACTGGGAGGTGAGGATGTGCTGAAGGGGTGAGTGAATTCGATTAAAATTACATTTTTCACAGCGAGGAACAGAAACAGGAACAGGACACGCAGCGTGAATCCTTTTGATTGTTGCTCGCTCGCATTTGCAACTTGTGCAACGCATTTAATTTTATTTCATTCGAGTTTCATTTGCCAATCGCCGCCCCTCGGCCCCTCGGCCACCGCCCCATTTTATTCTGTATTCTGTATTTTGTATTTTGTATTTTGTATTTTCGTGTTTCCCACTCGCAGTTGACAACCCTTCGCAGGACCTTCCGCGCCACAGGACACTGGTTGCCGGCTCTGGCGAGGATCGGGCGGCTCGGGCAGGAAGCAAAGCCGGCCACGTTGTGGGCTCACGTACCCGGCCACAAGCGAGGTCTACCAGAAGCCACCCCGAAGCTGCACTGAGCGAAAAGGTGGGCGACCTCGCATTTACTTTGTGGAAGTGAAAAATCACGAGCTGTGAGGGAGCTGTGAATGAGATTTTGTTTATTATGTTTTATATGGAAAATATGAACTTAATCGGATTAAATGAGAGCTAAAAAAGTAAGCAAACTTAAACTAAAAAGCAGTCATTTTAGCTTAGGCTTACATTTATTTATACTTTACTTATTAAATACTTTCAAAATCATATGAAATATACATTTATCCTATCCTATTAGGACTGCGATCTATATCCATCTATCTATATCTACCATCTGATCTGATCTCTCATTATGAAGTACTACACAGGACTAGAAGTGCGTTATTCATAAAGCCAATGGGTTTACCTTGTTACACTTATCTGAAACTAACCCCATAAAAAACATATCTGACCTCCATTTCTCTCAGTGCCCTTGTTCGTCCTCCGAGTCGTCGCCTTGCTGTGTGTGTCGTCATCATCAAAAAGGACACTTGACGGGTACAACAAAAGCCGATGTTGTGCTGCCACCGTTTGCTATTTTATTTCTATTCGCCTCATTCATTCATTTGCAGCTTTTAGCGCTGCCTTTTGTCCGTGCCAATCGTGCTCTCTCTTTCTAATGCCGCTCGCCCCATCTCGCTCAGTCGCTCACTCTAGCATCGGTTTTATTTTTTTATTTTTTGAATGAGTGCGCTCCTCACATAACGCTCGTCCGCTGTGCGCCTGATTATCCTTTCAATTAAATTGTAGCGTAACATTTTCCACATCGACGGCGCCGCAGCGGCGAGTCCTGCAGAAGGAGACGGGCTCACGCGGAGCGAAAGAGAAAGGGGGCGCTGCCCTCTAAGCGAGTGAGTGTAAGTGGGACAAAATGTCCTTTTCTCCGGGCGAGAGTGTGAATGCAACTGCGAGTGTCCTTATTCACCGGCTGAATGCTGAATGCTGAATGCTAGATGGTGAATGGGTGCACGAGTGAATGGCTGGCTGAGTGTGGCTGTTGATTTTGCTAATGGCCCCAGGACCTTCGAGCCCCTGGGCAAAAGTCACCTTTTCTGAGGGTTTGATTTCTGGAACACCTTTTCTAGGGGCATCAAGATATTGAAGTGTGTTCTTAGTTTAGTTTTAATATACTTTTTATAGGGTTTTTTTTTGTGCCTTTCAAAGCCCAAAAGTTCTTATTATTTAAATCTGTTTACTGACCTCTGACTTCTGGAAAAGTGGGAGCTAATTTCAAGTACTTAACTTTTGGATCTTTCAAGGATAAAGAAATATTTATAAGTATTCTGCATTTAGCTTCTTAGCTTGATTTCTTTTAAGGATAACGAAACAAAGTTCTATATATTAAGCTTATTTATTCATTTTCGCAGCGATTTGTAAATATTGTTTTTAATAGTAATCCCCTTTTTGACAGCTTCCCGCGGCTCGTTCGTGGCTCGCGATAAATATTAATTTGGCATTTGCAATCCCTAAAAAGAGTTGTCAGCCAGACCCTTGGAATGGAAATGGGGAAATGACGAGAAATACAATGTCGAGCCTGGCATTTTTATTTGTGATTTTCCATTTGTGATTTCTAATCCCGACTGCTCCATTTGCCATGTTGCCATTAACAGCGAGTGGCGTTGTTTATGTGCCTGCTCCTGATTTATTTATTTATTTATTATTACATTTGACTGATTGCCGACACCGGCCGTCCCACACGCCCCCCAAAATCTCATGTATTATGGACAAGTTGATTGTCGAGCGGCCGTAGCTTGATTTTCGTTTTGTGTAGGCAAATCATATTATATCATATCATCTATTATGCAGCGTTGCCCAAATAAAATCCCATTTAGCCCCGGGCACAAACGGAAGAGCTGCCTCGCTCTTAGAGCTGGAACTGCAATCCGATTCCGAGCCGAGCTCTTTCAATCCGCCCCAAAACGGATGAGATATGGTCCCCCAGTGATGGTTAACCCGGAGATATATTCTCTTCACTTGATTTGGGTATAACATTTGCAGTTTTCGTTTATCTTAATTCCCTTTAAAATTTAAAATTATTTATATTTATCTATGTACTTTGAAAAAACTCTGTAAATTAGCTTTTGAGGGGATTTTTTAAGTAAACAAATTTATTTAAACTCTATTAAAATATATCTTGGAGTTAGAAGTTAAGTAACATAAAGAAAGTTGTCATCATTTTTAGTGTAATCTTTTATTTAAACAAGTTTTTGGGTTTCTAAAGTAACTCTTTCTACTAGCCAGCTTTTGTTTATTTCAAAATCTTTAAAAGTTTAAGGATTAAAAATTATCTTTTATGTACGGCAAAAAAGGTAATAAAATTATTTAAAAGGTAAATAACAAAAAGAAGAGAGCATTTCTGATCATATAAATAATGTAAATATATTCTTAATTAAGATAAATAGCCGAGTTGATCACCCACCTCCATCTGTCCAGGGCCAGTCTGTCCCTATAAGCGCTGAGATCTCTAGAACTATGAGAGCTAGAATGTAAGTACAAATCGTGCCAATTCTAGAGATTTTCTAGCAGCCTAAGTTTGCTTCACCAAACCACGAAAACTGTGACAGCCATAATATTAAGTTCCTTTAAGTACCAATTCATGACAATGTACCAAAAGAAGATTCAAAATTCGAGAACTATTTCATAATTAATTTAAAAATGTCATTTTTAAGCCTTTATATAGCTATGGTATTTAAAAATTAAATAAAAGAGTGGCGACTTTATCAATTCTTCACGTTTCTTACCATTTTAATGTAATTCTTTGACTTCGAAATCCAATCAACTGATTCGATCCTAAGTAATAAAGAGTTTTACGTCACCTTGCCCACTGAATTGCAATCGCAAAACTTAAAATGTAACAATTTCCCATTAAATCGCCGTCGAATGTTAGTTTTCACGTTGATCCTTTTTGGCATTTGAGTGCTGCCAATGTTCGAGGACCTCATTTGGACAGTTTTATACGAAAGAGGTGAGCAAACACGGTGCTGGCGGATAAACTAATGAACGCCAGCCATGGAGGAGTGGCAACAGTGGAGCTCGACAGGATCTCCCACCAAGGGAAAGGCACCTCCAATAGCGGAGCCCCACTGTAGTGGCAATTTTTTCGGTTCCCCCCAGTGATTTGACAGCCAAACAGGCAAATAAACAGGCTGGCAAACAAGCGAGAGAGTCAACAAAAGGCCCAGGACTCTGCACTTTTTTGCGAGTGCGCATTTCCGCTAAGCAAAATATAAAAAAAAGAAAACAAGAAAAATCGGGGGAAGGGGAAATGGGAAATAAGAAAACAGGCGAGAGGTGCGCTTATCTGACATCTACGATATGCCATTCATCACCTTTGTGACGGGCCCAATTCAATCAGCGGTAATTATGTCGCATGCAAGTCCTTTATCGTCCTGCCAGATCGCTCCCGAAACCGAAACCCAAAACTCAAACTGAAACTGAAACTGAAACCATAAGGGTCAGGGATTAGCCCTCGGCGTTTATTAAAAACATCCGTGAACGGAGTTCAGATGGCTATCGAAGGGCTTAGTTGCCCAACATTGGCAGTACGGAGTGCTGCATCCAAAGGCCGGATGTCGATTTCCATCGACAAGTCTGCAAATTTCACCTGAGATCAGCGGAAAGCGATAGAAGAGGTTTATATGCAGTGACAGGTAGCTCGTTTGCCATGATATTCCCAGATAGAAGTTGAATAAAATCGCTTATTTATTATTTCGATTTTAGACCTGATTTTAAGCCAAGGTTTATAGGAAATTTTATTAAAACATTCGAAAAAATTCTCCAAATTTGGAATTCCTTGTCCTTAAGTTTATAATAAAATTGGACATTGATTGGTAACAAATCCTGAAAGGTTTTTTCCCCCATAACTTTTAGTTTTATTTTGTACAAAGGTTAAGGTTAAAAGTTAAAGTCTCGTTAAGCTTGCTATGAAATTGCCAATTGATATCTGAAAAACATTATTTATTACCACTTTTTAAAAAAAAGAAAGGAAAAGGGATGCCACTGCCCATGTGACGCCTTTAAACTTACATTTCTTAATAAATCGCAAAAAAAGGGTTCGATTAAATCATTTTTGGTATATCGATAGATATTGACAAAAAAAATGTCATACAACGTCAAACGAAAAATAAATTATAACTTTCTAGCTCTTATAGTTTAGTTATTACCATAATGGGGGGTACCATAAGAAACACCATGCCTAATCTGCCTTTTATAGTTACTGATATTTTAGGGTTCTTAGAGAATTCGGCTACCCTTTTTCGCTGTTGCTGGGTGCAGAGGGAAAGGTGTAAGAGTACGCGTGGCCAGATAATGTTATAGACTTGAGCTGCGCTGACATCCCAAGAATATACCGTCGGCACATAATTTATTCGTACACCCATGAGTTGGAAGTTTATTCCTTGATATCTCGCAAAATACATGCTTAATGGTTTGTAGAATGCGAAACGTGTCAATCATTTTTTAAAATATTGTTTTAAATGCTTAAAAATTGAAAGATTTTATGTACAGAATTTTGTATATTTTTATTTTATTTCATTCCGATATAAATTAAAAGAAAAAAAGGCTTGATCGCTCTCCTTCTCCATCGCAGTTTCATTTCCTCGCTGCATGTTCATAATATGTGTATATTTTATGTTTATTTTGTGTGTCTTCTGAATTATTCGGAACCAACTATTTTGTATTAAATATAAATTGAATTTAATATTCTGAGATGTCATAGTTGGTTTCGAACCCCTTAATCGGGTTTTTAGGGTTCGCGTTAATCACTCTTCTGATCCGCAACGACGCGTTGCTCGACTTCAATCGGAGGAGCATTCTCCTTATTGTCAACTTCAGCACCGAGATTTACATCGGTTTCCCCTTGGGCAGCCTCTTCTTTCTTAGGAGTATCTTCTGCTAGGCTCTTCAAAAGCTGTTCGATAGCTCTCGGTGGGAGATCACGACGGGCCCTCTTTGCTGGAGGAGGTTGGAAGTACGGATTGTTATTTCCATCTTCGGATAGTGGTCTGCGGCGAGCTCTATTCTCGTTCCTTGGCTGGGCAGTAGGTTTCCCTGCTTCGGGGTCTCTACCTTCCGATCCACTAGTCTTAGGATCAGCAGTCTTAGGAACATCTTTAGAATCACCATCGTTAGATTCGTCACCTTCAAACACAACAACTGTAGACTCACCATCGTTAGAAGCTTCACTCTTCGGTACAACATCTTTGGTTTTACCAACGTTAGACTCCTCATCCTTAGGCACCACAACTGTAGGCCCATTAGAAGCTTCACTCTTCGGTACGACATCTTTGGATTCACCACCATTAGAATCATCTTTTGGCACCACAACGGTTGACTCGCCATCGTTAGAAGCTTCGCTCTTCGGTACATCTTTGGATTCGGTACATCTTTAGTATCATTAAATTAAGGAACAACAACTGTAGACTTACGTCCATTGGTATCTTTCGACTCAGGCATACCAGGCTTAGGGTGTTCAGCCTGATCACCAGATCCTCCAGGGCTAATGCGTTCGTTTGATGAACTTTCTACCGCGTGGTCACTAGAAGGAGCGGTAACAAATAAGTCATTCGTGGCACCCTTGGCCACTGGAGATCCCGAATCAATATTTTCACACTGATTATTCATCCCGAAATATTTTTTAGGTCTTACAAGGATGAATGCCAAATATAAAGTGAAACTGCAACTTTCTGAGAAATGTCAAGCTCACGTTAGTTTTTTCGTCGACTTGAATTAGGATGTATTAGTGCGGCGATATATCGATATATCATTATTAAAGGGTTAACGCAGCAGAGGTGTAATTTTGATATCAACATCTTAGTCGATATTTTAGCATCAATTTAATATTAATAACAAGAAGAAAAGCTATAGTTGAGTGCCGCGGCTATAAGGTACCTGTTACTGTTCAATCCAATTTTAAAATATTCATTTTACTTTTAGAAACTAATGAAGGACGCCGCAGTTTTCCACGGCGTTAGAGTGGGTAAATATTACGCATTGGGGGCATCACTAGATACTAAATGCCTAATTCCAACTTTCTAGAGTTTTTAGCATTCCACAAAAGCGAAAACCATTTTTAGAGCTTCGAGCTTAATAAAAGATAAATTAATAATAAAATCTCTATCAAATGCCATAAAACTTAAAATCCATTAATATTGGTCATAAAAAACATCATTTAACTTGATCTCAAAAACTCAAAATGATTGAAAGAGAGCATTAGTTTTGCTCTTATTGAGAAAATTGCAAGAAAATCGCCGTAATTGAATATATTATAGGCTAAGGAAAGCTATAAGGAAAGTGACTTCACAGCCGTGTGGATGTAATATTTAGATATAGTCGTATATATATATAGTGTCTTCCTGCATTATGTATAAGCTGAAACTTCATTACATATTATTTAAAATTAATGTTGGATTAAAAAAATGTTAGAGAAGCTGATGCATCTGTTCATAAGGTTTTCATTATAACAACAAGTAGTAATGTAGGTTAACTTGGATGTCTTACTAAGTTCATACAAAGTCTGCATTATATGGCTAATAATAATATTTTCCTTATCTATCATCCTTTCATATTTAAGTTGTAATATATGGTATGTTTTAAATTCTTTGATTAAATTACTAAAACTGCAAATTTTTATCAAACAAAAATCCATAAATTTTTATATTTATTAAGCTGAAAAGAAAGGTTTACCTAGTAATCAGGTTACCTGCTTTATTTATTATTATTTTTTATTATTTATCATATATTTGCCTAAAGAATGAACCGCCAACTGCTAAAGCTTTCGGCCAGAAGTATATGAAAGCTTATTGCACTTCAAAAACTAAGAAACACATGTACTTCACACAACAATAAATTAAATATTCCTTAAGTAACAAAAAGTCGAAAGTTGAACTTTATAACCAGCAGCTAGGTTTTCAACCATTTTTAGCCTTATTTACATTTAGCAAGTTTTACATTCGGTTTCGGGAAACTTCCGTTGCTAACAGGACGCCTCCTAGCGTCTGGTGGACAGACCTGATAAACTCATCTGGAATATTTATCCTACACGATCATTAATATCTACATGTTATTTTACATAACGCACCTCCTGTCGGCTTGGAAGGAAACTAAGCTGAACCGAAAAGTGAAAAGAAAATGTAAATTCAAAATTATAAAAAAGGAAAAAATAAAAGTCCTGCAAGAAGTGCCCCTCCAGCGAAATAAAAGCCACTGGATATTTATGTATATTTCGTAACAAATCGAAAATTGTTTTTATTACTTTCTGATCAAAATCATACAACGTTGTCAATTCGTTTTGTTGATTACTCAATTATCGCATTATAATAATGTGTTTTTGGTTTATGTTTGGTTTTGTTTGTTTTTTTTTTTTTGTGTTTTTTTTTGTTTTTTTCGTTTTGTATTTTTAATCTTGTTTGTTTTTCGTTTTTACGTTTGTTGCTTGCTTTCTTTAATAATAATTTATAATTATAATAATTTATATAATAATATTTTATAATATTACTTGGTAATTTATTAATTCCCATCAACGTCCCTGGCCTTATGTTTTCTCTTTCGTTTTTCTTGGGTCTATCTGGGGGCGGGGGGTGTGGCTCGTGGGGGGAGAGTTGCCCCCGCCCCCTATTTCCCCACTGGGCTCATTCGCTTTGCTTTTGCTTTTTCATTTGCTTTTGCCTTGGCCTCTGCCTTTGTTTGTCTTTGCCTTTACTTTACTTTTAATGCATATGATTTTGGTTTTATTTTTCGTTTCTCTTCTGCCTTTTTTTTAGTTGTATTTCATTTTATGTAATGCGCCTGCTGCAATAATTTTAGTTTGTAAAATTAACTAATCGTAAAATGTGTGTGTGTGTGTGTGTTTGTGTGGCTGTGTGTGAGTGGGTGTATGTATACTGATGTGACTGTCTGCGATCTGTCTGTGTCTGCATGTGTGTGTGTGTGTATTTGTCTGTAATGTAGTGGTGTGTGCGTGTGTGTGTGTGTTATTTACAAGTTGATTTTTTGTTCAGTGTCTTAAATGTTAGGTGTTCTCGCCTCCACTTCCGTTTCCGCTTAGTACTCACTCCTCCTCGCTTTATTGCATAGTATTATTATTAATGTTATTCGTATTGCTGACGTATATAATATATATATTTTCGTGTATATATATATATCTGCATACCGCCCTTGTGTTTGTGTGTGTGTGTGTTTCGTCTGTGTCTGTGTGTGTGTGTGTGTGTGTGTAGTTCGATTATGTCCGCCTGTGAGTGTATAATTTATTACTTAGTCTGCTAAAAATTCACGTTTATATCCTCAATATAGGGGCTTCATATAAGTGTATGCCATGTATTGTATATAGATTTGTTTTGCCTCCTCACTTCCTCCTCCGATCGGATCGATTCGATTAGTATAGACTAAAAATTCTCGTCACTGGTATTATGCATATAGTAAGTATATGTGTGTGTATATGTATGGCGATCGGGGCACGTGGGCATATATCGGGCATATATCGACGGATATCGGGGATATATGAACGTATATGCCAGCGGCGCCGATCTATCCTGCCTGGCTCTTCTTCTTCATTCTCGCTCTATCGCTAACGTTATCGTCATCGCTATCGCTATCGTTTCCATTTGCCATCAATAATAAATTGATTCGATAAATAATTTTAATTGTATATTACTTATATGGGGGCCTTAAGACCTAATCCGTACTGCCTACGTGTTTTCGTTTCGTTTTCGTTTCGTTTCAAGTTTTCCATGTCACTCATTTGAAAATTTATAAACTGAGGACGTTTCCTTGTCAGTATCTTTATGTGTGTGTGTGAGAGAGTGTGTGTTGAGTGTTAGTGTGTGTGTGTGTGTGTGTGTGTGTGTTTGGGGTATATATATATATGGGCGTATATATATACCTATATAGCTTCAAATTAAAGCTTTATTAACCATGCTCGCGTTTTGTTTTCGTATTAACAAAATTAAACGTTCCGTAATAATCGTACTCAAGACTCAATAATCGATAATCATAAATTACGATAACTGCACGTTATAACTAGTTAAATGTCCATTACCGTTACCGTTTACCGTTACCTATTACCATTTACCATTTACCATTTACCATTTACCATTACCTTTACCGTTAGCATTTACCATACAAGTACAAGTACAAAAAAAAAAAGATTGGATCTACTACTCCTCTATCGACACGAATCGATTTACTCTCGACCTCGTTCCACTGGCTAGTTGTATGCGGTATTTGAGTTATCGATAGGTCTGTATATCTGTATAATTATGCTATATCCATATACCTAGATATATCTGTGTGTGTGTGTGTATATAAGAGATACAAACTAGAAGTACGCTTAACGCCTAAAAGTATTCACTAGATTCGATCTACTTCGTTCAGCTCCTATATCATCTGCCTTCCTAATTTCGCATCTCCTTCGCTCCAGTGGTTGTGCATCTGTGGTTGTGGTGGCCATTGTAATTGTTATCATAATTGTGGTTGTGATCTCGACTTAGCCATCGATTTCGATATCGATTTCGCCTCTCGATTCTTGGGGTGTGCGTATCTAGGGGTGGTGGTCATTCGATAGGAATGGGGATGAAAAGTAATCGACGTCTTTCATTGGATATGTGCGAGTGTCTCTAGTTAACAAAAAAAAAAGCAGCTGAAGATGGGGGCTTTGTTTATTTGGGGGGGCCCTCTTCTTCGGTGCTGAGGGGGCTGGGAGAATCTATCGTTTATCGTTAATCGGTTATCGAAGTCGGTTTAGTCTAATAATGCGTGTATAAGTTGCGTACTCCTTAACGGATCTTTAGTGTACAAATATGAATGCTTTATCTTGATTTCTCTTATTTTTCGTTTGTTTTGTTCTCTTTTGTTTGCCATTTGTTACTGCTTTAAAATCTTTGTTTTTACTTCAGTTCTTTTTGAATTTCATTTTTGTGTAGATTTGTTGTTCTCTCTGCGTCTGTCTGCGTCTGCTATTCTGCTTTTTTCTCATCATCTGCTTGCTCTCCTCTGCTCTAACCACTTCTCCGTATATTTATAGTTGTTTTTTATGTTTTGTCTTGTATAAATATTCAATGCATTATTCAATTATTTGTATTATTATTAATTATTTAGTATTCGTTATTCGTTATTCGTTATTAAGTGTAATCAAAATTCCTCTAGTTGAAGGCAATCGGCGAATATATTTGAAATTATTTATGCAATTATTTTACATACGTTTGTTTCGTTTTATCATTTACATTACATTACGTTGACTAAACTTAGGATCTCCTGGAAAACAAGTTGAAATACAAATAGTTTCTTAATCTGACTGCTTTTCTACATAATTTAATAATTTCATAATTTTTATAATTTCATAATTTCATAATTTGTCTACCTGCCAGCCTGCTGCTTTTTGCCTTTTGCTTTCGCTTTTGTCTGGTTAAAAAGTCATCTGAATCTGGAAAACTTAGGTGTAATTTTGCTAAAGATGTCTCGCTCTACAGTTACCAACTAATCCACTTCGTTATAAAACACTTTATATAGGTATATGCTTGTATATATATATATTTAAATATATATATATATATATATATATAATATATATATGCAGGGCGCTTGTATGTATGTCGACTATGTACAGGTCGTGTGTTTGGGGTGTTTCTGTGTTAAAAGTTAGGCTTACTCGTAGGTTGTCTTTAGTAAAAAAAATGCTCACCGACTCAGCATCTATATAATATATACACAATTTGCTGGTTGATCGATCGGTCTCACTTGAAAATCACTTTAAGGCAGTTTTCCTATACACTCCATCAAATGCTGCTCGCTAATTTTGCTGCTGAACTCTGGGCCACCAATGAAATAAATCCCTTTCTATCATTTTCAAGCCTATGAGATCCCGGGGGCATGGCATTAGTTTTGAATATAATTAATTAATTAGTTTAAAAAAAAAACTGGAAAAAGGAAACTAGAAAAAAATGAAGATTTAATCACATTTAGCTGCAACGTACGATTCCTGATTCCTAATTTGGGGAAACAAAGTATTAAGACTAAAGTGGTGAAACATTTACGCTATGTTGGAAGACGATAAATTAGCTGCTTGTGAAAATCCCCCGCCACGCCCCTTTGGTCCTGGGAGACTGTTTTTCCCTCGACACTGCAGTCCTGGACCTTCGATCTCGCCTAAAAAGTTCCCTTCACTAATTATTGTCTGCTATTTGTTCACACACACACAAATTGATATATACGCTAAGTGCCTAAAGTAAGCCTGAACCGCAATCCGATAAGTGTCATCGATCTTTGATTATCAATTATCGACTATCGGATATATTGGCTATCGGAAATAGAAAATCGGGAAAAACGAAACGAAGGAGGGTCAAAGTCGTGGGCCTAGTTAAATGATCTAGATACGAGTTCGATTTTCGATTTTTCGATTTTTCGATTTTGTTTCGCCTTTCGGTAATATTCAGCAATTTTGTATATTTTCGCTTAGTGCTATTAATTGGGTGTTCTTAGATTTTGGTTTTAGCTTTAGCTTCGTAAAAATTTGTCTGAGAATGTGAATTGGCAGTTTCAATTTGTATGCAATATTTGTTTATTTGTTCTTTACAATTTTGATTCGATTAGTATACAATTAAAAAACGCATTCGCTTTCGCTTTTGCTTCCTAATAAAAAGTTCTCACTATTCGATTCGATTCGATTCTGCTAGGGAATTCAACTAAATTGTATTTTTATCGTTACCGTTGCGCTAATCACTCACTAATTCGATTTAAAATATAAGTTACGAGTATTTCACCAATATGCTTCACTAATTGTTGCTTTTAGTTCATTCGATTTCTTGGTTCGTTCGTTTATTATTGCGTTCTTTGAGCCGTGAGAAATTGACTTTCTTCTTCGTTATTTCATTTATTTTTCGATATTTGTGCGGGTGCTGAGAAAGATACAGATAAAGGTAAGGAAAGGGAGAGGAAAACAGAAAACAGAAAACAGAAAAACAGATAAACAGGTGGGTGGAGCATCATCTGCAAGGCAACCCCAAAATAAAACCAAATAAACAATGATATGTATACAAGTCTCGTTTTTATTGCACGAAAGAACAAATGAGTGAGAAAGTACGGTAGGAGTTACAGAACTAAGACCTTAACTTAGCCACCAAAGAATACATAATAATTATACACAAACAATATGGCAGAAACCAAATTCAGACCGGGAACAAACAAACAAACAAGCGAAAAAACAATCAAACAAATGAACAAACAAACACAAACATTAAATGAGATTCTTTACCAACAGAATTTTTCCAATGTTCTTACAGATTTAGTTTGCTCAAAATGGGATAAAAGAGATAAGTAGCCTGTTTCCACTGATATAATGTATGGCCCGTTCACACCATGAATGTTACTGGAAAGTGGAAACAGGCTATTAAGTGTGAAACAAGCTTGAGGAGATATTTAAAGGGAAAGAGACAGGATAAAAGAGAGTGAGAGAGGAGGGAAGTGCTGTGCTGTGTGGTAAAAAGTGGACAGAACTGTACCGGAGTTGGTGAAACGTGGTGAAAAGTCATCGATGTTACCGTTAGCTCTGCCTGCTTCTGCTTCTGCTTTCGCTTCTGCATCCGTTTCCGTTTCAATTTTCATTTCCGTTTCCGGCTGTGCTTATTGCTTCTAGGATTGCGTCTATGAAATGTCCTTCTTAACCTCTACATTCAGCTAGTACAATTCGAATTGTTCGAGTTAATATATTGCGGCAAACACTTTGAAAAATAAAGTCTTGCTTTTTGTTCGTTTGCTTTTCTGCATTTGCATTCGCTTTTTGCATTTTGCTTTTTGCTTTTTGTTTGTTTGTTCGATCGCCCCTAGATCTGTTACGATATTTTACAATTGCTTTTAGTTGGAGTTACGAGTTACGAGTTACGAGATACGAGAGATTCCATCTTGAGCTACACTAAGTATTCATCTTCCTTCTTAAGTTTTTGTTTTCCGTTAGCCTAGCATGTAGATCATATACGTATCGCTTTAACACTATCGACTAATGGCAATTTCCTTGTAATATGCTTACGTTTTGGTATGGTATTCCTTCTTATTCGCCCCCCTATAATTACAGTGTAAGTATCCTCGATATTTATACATTTGCTTTTCGTTTACTGTGTTTTTGTGGTTGTATGTGTGTGGTTCGTGTTTGTGTGTTTGAGTGTGTGTGTGTGTGTGTCTGGCTTAATCTATGAATCCACGACAAAAAAAAACGCAGACAAAAATGGTTCAGTTTGAACTAGAATTACAATTACTTCACTTAGTTGGCTATAAGCTGTTAAAAAAAAATACGCTAAAATTACTTATTACCATTTATTGTTACATTTATTGTTTTTTCGCTTCAACCTTGCCCCCACTTGTCCTCCCTATTTATTTTTAAATCGTAATGCGTCTTTGAGTATGCTGAGTAGTGTGATTAGACGGAAAGAAGCACTCAAATTAGATGATTTAAATCCAAAAGTAATTCCCGAAAGGAGTGAGGTCTTGAGCAGGTCCATCGTATCGGCAATTCCTGATTCTGAGACGAGGAACACTTTTCTGGGGCTAATTCCTTTCGCTTTTTTTCTTTTCTTAATATGGCAGGCATTGCAGGGTTAACCCTACGCAAAAACCCTCCTACTCTGCTGGCCGCCCTCTACCGCTTAGTTTTCGTATTTAACTATTTTATTTTGACTTTACTTTAAGTGGTTTGTTGGCAGTGATATTTGTTGTTAGATTTGCATCTCTGGCTTGGCTTTTTCTGGCTGTTTTCTCTTTTGTGTTTGGTCGTCCTTTGAGAGATGGGAAAATGCGACGGGAAGGGGAAAAACTTTTGAGGCATCTGTGTGACTTGTTCATTGGTCCATTTATTGGGGTTTACGGTAATCGGAATTAGGAATTCAGAAGGATCTCAGATCAAGGATCAGGACCCAAAAAGATAGATAGAGAGAGAGAGAGAGAGCGAGAGATCGGAATCAGGAGAAAGATCCCATCTCAACGGAAATGGAAAGTTAGAGGTGCGCTTCAAAAGGTTTTCTGGACGGATATTACGATTTGTAGCACATGATGAACTCGTGGATGGGTGACTAACCGTCGGAGGGGGGCCGTGTCTGTCATACGAAGGTCTCACTGTAGGGCCAACTGCAATGCCTCGGGGGAATTGTCGAACTCCTGAACTGAACTGAACTGAACCCGCATCTTCGGGACTTTATTCGCTAGCGGTGTTATTTAATTATTATCGTTATGCTTACACTTGATTCATGTGGCAAAGCGTGAGTGTTCCGCCCGTTTTTCCTGGCGAATTTTCCCATTTTCCGCTTGAGTACTAGGCGTATTTTCGTAGAGAGAGAGTTGAGTATGCTCTATTATTAGTGGAGTTAATTGATTTATGCTGCGAATGTTGGCTGCTCTCGTTTGCTGAATGATCGATCGATAATTTTATATATATATATATATATGCTTTACATGCTATATATGTGTGTGTGTGTGTGTGTGTGTGGTGTGGATGTGAGTGTATGGGCTTAAAACATTTCCGTTTCCGTCTGTCCCCGTTTGTCCGTGTGAGTTGGGTGAGTGGAGTTCTGTTCGGTCGGTTGTTCAGTTTTTCAGTATTTCAGTTTTTCAGTTTTTCAGTTTTTCGGTTATATAATGATGCGCGCTATAGTTTCTTCTAATTAAACTATGTAAATGTATCTTTTGTTTCGGTTTTCGGTATTCGGTATGGTATTTTCTGAACTTTCTTTGATATTTATTGATATTTTCTGTTCGTTTCGTCTCGGTTTTTGGGTTTTTCTTTTCATTTTTCATTATCATTATTTCTCTATCTGCTCATTTCGGTTTTCGATTTTCTTTCATTTCTGTATACAAAAAATTCTGTTTTCAGTTTGCTTTTTTTTGGTTTGTTTTTCTTTGTTTTTTCTTTCTTTCATTTTGTTTTGTTTCGTTTTGTTTTGTTGTTCATTTGTTTAGCGGGTAATACAAATGCTTAGAGTTAGAAAAAAAAATTGTTTATATATATATATAATATATATATTATACATATATGTAGAATTATTTGTATGCTTGACTTAGTTAACCTACATTCGAATACATGAACACTTCAAGATTTCATTGTAATAAGTAATTTAATTGAATTGAATTTAATTTAATTAAACTGTTACTCTTCTCTGCGATTTCCACTTGCGATTTTCTTGACTTTCATTTGCTGCTTTCCTGGAGGCTGCCTTCGGGGATGCCTTCCCGCCTCCAAACTTTTGTGTTGCTGTTGTTGTTGTTGTTGATCTTTGTTGTAGCATCTCCTCGTTTATGTGGTACTCCTGCTTTTCCTCGGTGAAAGTGATGCTGATTTTCGATCTTCTTCTTCCTCTTTCTTCTCTTTTTTTTTATTGGGTTAATACAGAAATGCAATTTTCCGCGGGCGTCGTCTCGACTTTGTTGATGTTTGGTTTAGTTAACGCTGCATGACAAGCAAAGTGCGGTGTGTTCTACGGGGCGTATGAGTGATGTCGCTGTAAGCGTGTTTGTATGTGTGTATGTGGCGTCATAAGTATGTATGTGCGTGTGCTTGTGTGTGTGTCTGTCTGTTGTCTCCGTTTCCGTTTCCGTTTCCGTTTCCGGTGCTGTCCATTGATGTTGTTTTCTCCTCACACTTTGACCTTGTCCTTGGGGCAACTTTTCTATGGGTCGCTGATCGCTGATTTCCCAGGCGATCCCTTGTGACTTGTGACCTTGTGACCCCTGGCCGACGGCAGGCGCTACGTGCCACCGGCCTGGGAATCCTGTCCGGAAGCGCCAGGTCTTCCGGTCTTCATCTCTCGATTATCCATTATCCGTTTACTCATTACGTTATTCTTTACGTTACGTTACTTGATTGACACTGAATTTAAGACTTAATTCCTTTCGTTGCGTGGCTGTTGATGTTTTCCTATTTTGTCCATTATTCTCCCTGCTTTCAATCCGCTTCCATTTTGTGTGTGTTTTTCGTATTTCTATGCCCTGTGGTTCTTGGATGTGCTTGTATCGACTATCGATAGACTTAGCCGGCTATCGATCATGGTCTCCATGGTTGAAAATGCTGATTAATGACTGACTGCGAGCTGACGATAGTTTTTTTGGTTGTATTTTTGAGATACGTTTTTTTTTTAAAGATTTTTTAGCGGTGTGTGTGTGTGGGGGTGTGTGTGTGTTGAGTTTTTTGTTATGAAGCGGCTGCTGCGAAGATCTCTAGATTCCTTTGTGGTTGTAGTTTCCTTTTCTTAGTCTTGTTTTTGTTGTTGACATTTGTTAAGTTGTTGTTGTTGTTGTTGTTGTTGATTTCGATGGTTTTCAAATGGAGACGACAAATTGCATTTTGTATTGTTTCTAATACTCCCAATATCATGCATCCTGTATTTCACCTTTTAAGCCAGGCACCCTGTGGTGTTGGTTATGTCCTAAACGATTCGCTAAGTCCTGTACAACATCACGAAATATAACTGTATCTATGTTTTCACCTAGTAAATACAACAAAAACCAATCGCCCATCTTCGAACGACGAACGATTATTTCAATAGCGTCACGACGCACTAACCTGTAAGTGGACAAAATGTTGTTGAGTAAAACGATATATAGATTTATATAGAAGTGGGTATTACAAGACTTGATAGGGGGATAAATGTTACTGAGATAACAAAGATAACATCAAGAGCGTCAAAAAGTAGACAGCAAGGGAGATTATTATTATCTCAATAAATTACAGCATACTTTTGAGCGCGTTTAGAGGCGAATAAAGAAGCCGAGAGCCGGTCTCTCTGTCATATTGACATAAAATGAAGTTTCCTTTATACATATTATCCCCATATCATCGCCTACTATCCTACTATAACTCACCTAAATCGCATACGAAATAAGTAGACCCTCATGCGAGGAGAGAATATAATAACCACCCTGTATATTAGCGTTAATAATGTGAGAAACGTTAATAATATAAACCAAAACCAAAGGAAAATGTAAATCTTCTCATTAACAACGTTTAATGGTAAAATGCAAATGGCGTCGTGTTTCTCCACCTAGAAAAACAGATTCAATTATTAATCGAGTCTTGGGTGTTAGAGAGCTGCATTCGTTACTCACCTCCCCACTTGAACCATATTTAAAAAATGTACATTTGGTCATTCTGGGAAATATGTAAATCATCGGATCCATGCGATCTTCCTGATCGGTCTCCATATAATCTATCACTTCCAGGCCAAATGTCATAAATTCGCCATCGAAAAATCGATTCATAAGAAACATTTGACCTGCAAAGGAACCACAAAAAAGATACAAATCAGCACCAAGATGATACAGAGATACACTTTTCGTTCGTTCGGTTTATCTATCTTTCTATCTATCTATCTATTTATCTATACTGGCTATCTGTTTATCGGACCGCGGGATTGATGGGGTTCTTGCCACCGCCACCGATTTTCCCCTCTCTTTTTTTGTGCATGGGTGCATAGGTGCTCTTTGGAAAATTCGGCGTTACGATGCGGTACGGACTTTTCCCGATCCGATGCGATCGGATACGCCTGATCGATCGATTTAAGGCCAACGAGGCGGGAACGAATCGATTTACTTCTCAACTGCAACTTGCCCACACCCGTGCGGGCCATTAATTATGGCAGATAGATCGGATTCGGATTCGGATTCAGATTCTGACTCGCATTGGGAATCGAAATCGAAATCGAAATCCATCAATTGGCCGCGCTAATTGCGGCTAATTGGAATGGAGATGGAGGTCAATGAACAAACAAATGCCCCCAGGGAACGTTCATTTTTATGGCAGGCCGAGGCGCATTTCATTGGTTTTATTGGGAGAACAATAAAGGAATAACCATTGGATTTATGCTGCCACAGGGGCACTATACAATTTTTAACGAGCACTTTCTGCACAAGTATTGTTGGCATAATTACTTGCATAATAAACTTTTGAATAAATAACCAATGGATGCTCAAAGGCAAAGCTACTACGAAACGAACACGCTTCTGCTGGATGGCTCTTAATGAGTTTCAGAAATGACTTGGCTGGCAAATGACTGAGTGAGGCTGGATAGATGGGATTTCTCATATCAGAGGTAAAAGCCTGATTCCACTGACACATATTTCTACATCCCGACCGAATGTACATTATCCAGGCAAGAAGGCTATAGTCGAGGTCTCCGACAGTACTCAATTTGGGAAGTTGTATATATGATTAGCTTAAGTCTTAAGTCGAATTTTTGTTACCAGTAAAATGAGACATGAACTCTGTAAGCCACGTGATTCTACGATCAGATATTACTAAATACATTCCTTGGAAACGTCTACGTCACGATTCCAGTCAGGAAAATATTCAAATTAAACGACTGTATAGATCCCAGATCTAGCATTAAATGCATTTTCGTGGCGCCTCACCTTTCAGTCAAGGAAAATGGCCCCCGCGATTTCCATTTCCATTTAAATTTCCACTTTTCCCTGCTGGCTAATTGACCCATTTCAAATTTCTGGCCAATTAGGAACGCCTCTCCCCACGGATCGCCCCTCGCACTTTCCGAACGATGCGATGTCAGCCATTTTATAAACGTGTATTACTCGCATTATTATTGTTTATTTCCCATGTTTTCTGACAGTTCATTATTTTGTCAGATTTCGGATTTCAGCGCGCACGCCCCACGAGGGGACCAGAGATCTCGGCGAGTTTTTGTTTATTTTGATGCGGGGCGGTCAGTCGATAAAAATTCGTCATTGATTTTTCGGCGTAAAATCGAACGGGGAATGTTAATGAATGCCGAATTTATGTTGCCCCCGTCCCAAGAAGCCGTTTTGTTAACCCCGAAACTTTGTTTACCGATCTCACTGGCACCTGGAGAAGTCGAAAGATTGGCATGTACACCGTAAAAAACTGGGTTGTGATCTCATTTAATAATCTACATACAAGAAGATGGTCTCATTTTACTGGTAAAACTTAATTTTCAGATTTACATAGCTTAACTTCAGGTATTTCCTAAACATGAGTACTGGATAAAAACTCCCTGCCAAGACGCTCGACTATAGCTTTCTTCCGTTTTCCATACCAATTTGATCTTTTGGGCTCAAGGACAAAGATGGGCCAAGATCAAACCAATATGCTTGCAGCGTTAAGTGATACGAACTGGGATCATTAGAGTATTATATATAATGATCTCAAGACACATCGGATGGATATTAATACGTATTTCTTTCCGTGCACTACTACTCACCTATCACATTTATAAGGGCGAGCAGCTCACACACGTAATATCTGTACGCCCACCAATTGTGATATCTGCAAATAAAATCGGTGGAAATATGGCAATTAGCTGTGATTCAGATCTAAATAAATATATATATTCGCAAGCTTTACAAATGCCAAACGTTTCTCGAGTTTCCTTTGTCTCTGGAGAACTCTGACTCGTGACTCACTGGCGATTTCCGGAGAATTCTTCGTCAATTACTGGGACTAATG
Source organism: Drosophila eugracilis (assembly GCF_018153835.1). Lineage (NCBI taxonomy): Eukaryota > Metazoa > Arthropoda > Insecta > Diptera > Drosophilidae > Drosophila > Drosophila eugracilis. The sequence continues at coordinate 1,838,939 of NW_024573535.1, forward strand.
CTCGGAAATGTTTATTTCGGGAATTGTCTACAAAGGTGAGTTCAGGTGCATTGTGCCAAATAAATAAATAGTCAAAGATCGACTTAATAAATGGGTTCATTCCTATGAACTCGACAGCTTACTGGTAACTAAGTTTACCTTAAAAATAGGTAAACAATTTCTGGGATTTCTTGAGATTTTCGAAACCTTAAGTTCACTCGAAGAGCTGTGTTTTTATATTGCAAATTTAAAGATCCAAAATATGTTTTCTTTTACAAATTTAATCGTTTACGTTGAGGTGGCAAAAGTGGAATCTTTCTAAGATGTTGGCCATTTGCAGAGCTTGTGATCGATATTTAGGGCGTACTTACCTTAAATTTTCCCACAAATAATCTAAAAGTAATTTCTTTTTTTGTTTTTTCTCGGCTTCGGAACAAATGCCTATGTCTAAGTCCATGATGAGCGCATGAATCTTGCCACCCTCCCAAGATTTCCACAGCCATCTTGGTGTATAAAATAAGATTGCCTGCAAAAAGCAAGAGTAGAGAGCGGAGAAAGGCGGGTATATAGTATATGTATTTATAGAGATCTGCAAAGGTGAGTTCCGTGTGGGCGTGATGTCGCATTGGAACTGTCGTAAAAGCGAGAAGCGAGAAAAATACCCCTGACAAGTGACATTCGCCAGCTGTTTGTTAGATTGTAGATTGTGGATCGTGGACCGACCCCCGATTCCAGCCGAGAACAATGCCATATAGCATATGGACCGCATAGCCATAGGCATTAGTGACTGACCTTCCCCCAGCGACATAATTGTCTTTGCTAATTCCAATCCATTCCATTCCATTTCTTCGTCTCGGCCCTTGTCAATTAGCCATGAGCCATTAGGGGCAGTCTAACCGCCGGGTTTACCTAGCACAATATCGGCCGATCCGAAAGACAGACAGGCAGACACGAATTCTTGCTTAATTGTACCCATTAATTGGTTAGCCAGGAGGGTATATTGAATGTACGGAAGAAACGATATAGCCTAAATGACTTCTGAATTGTCAATAAGTATGCAAATGTTATATTTCGAGTTCGGAGGTCTGATCATCCATCTGCATACTCTACGATACTTTTCTATGTTTTTTGCAAACTTTAGTTTCTATAATCATTTAAATCGTGGCCTTCGTGCAAAAACTGAAATCACAGATAATATCCCCGATTTCCCACTACAAACTCTTTCCAAGAATAGTTTAACCCACCAATTTCCACAATACCACTGAAAGCCAAATGAACAAACTTTTAAAAAACCCAAGAGTACAGGGTATCAATGCCGTCCCCAGCATTCCTGCTCGTTATAAGTCCGTCTGTATTTTCTTTTGTCGGGGGATTTTAATGCCCGACCCGATGACAAATTAATAATAACTTGTATCGTAAATTAGCCGGGGATTCGGCCATCTTCAGACAGCTGGGGATTGGGCGAGTTGTGCAAATTGTGTACGGTGTGTTTGCTTTGGCACATGACAATGTCGCCCCATCATCGTGATCTTGATTCTTGAGTCTGAGTCCCTGGCAGGTGGTAATCCCCATGTCTTGCGTCTTTTGAGGTGAGAGTTCAGTTTGTTTAGTGGGCGCCCGACTGGCGGCTGTCCGTCAATCTTGGCCAGCGAATTTCCACTCTCGAATATTTCACCACACGCGCTGACGATCGTGCCTCCCAGATTTGCATTTATGCGATCTTTCCATTCTCTTTGGCTTTTCACTTTCTGGCCTCCGGGGCCTGCAGCTCCAAACTATTCGCCATTGTCGTTGGCATTTGGTTGTAATTGGCCCAAGAAACATCTGCAGCGCATTCTATCCGCTCATGACGGCAATCGCTGTGCACAGATGCGGTTAGTCGTATAGGGGCAACTTATTAGCAAAATGAAAGCTTATGCTTTTCTTTGCGAAACCTGAGAGAGAAAGTACCCTTTCCCTAACAGTATACAAATTCATTTCTGTAAAGAATTTTGTGTGATTAGCTGCTAGTATTCTGAGCGGAACTGTTGCTATTAGGGAGAGGTCTGTTGCCACGCCCTGCCGGAAGTCAAATGATGCGTTTGATTTGCTTTGGCCTCCATCATCTCAGCATGCCCTTTTGTGTATACAATCGCCGATTGCATTTCCCCGACGACAGGCCAAATGAGGAAGAGAAAAGAAGGGTGGCCTCTCCCCAATTTCCACCCGCTTTCCCGGTTTTCCGCTTCCCCTCTGTGCGTGTGTGGAAAGCAATTTGGCAAGCGTTCAAATTGCAAAAGCATCGTGTAAATGCAACTGCACCAGAAGCAACAATCAAAGCGAAAGGCAGAGGGCAAAAGAGACGTCTCCGAAGAATTCTTCCCTCGGTCTGCAGACTCCAGGCACAGTGGTAGAATATCTGGGATTTTATGAGGCAAAGAACACAGTTTCTTAAGGTTGTCGGCAGATAATAACATACAATATGGATTTTTGGAAGGGCTGAAAAGATATCCAGTGACGAAATCTCTATTTCATATCGAATGTTTTTAGATAACGAAGATGTGGCAAGTTCCTAGTTAGTTACTGAAACAAGGATAAATAAAGCCTAATGCTAAATCTCAATCTAGAGATAGATATTTCCCAAGGATGCACCCACTGTGCAGGGAAGGAATCACCTAGGAAGTGGCTGATCCCATCTGATCCGATCTGTCACTCCCCCAGGCGACGGCCCCTTCCTTAGATTTTTCTAAAAACCGAAGGGGAGGCCAAAAATACACGCGCATAAGTCAAATATAAACAGTTCCCTCCCCAAGAACCTTTGGCCATGTTCCCTATGCTGCCATGTTCCCAGCTCTCAGTAACCGTCTCCCAGATCCCAATTCTCGATTCCCGATTCCCTTTGCCTAGTCCCACTGGCATATCCATGGCTTTTTGTTTCAGCAATTCCCTGGCATCTGGCCAGAAATATTATTTCACTTTTATGTTTGTCTGCGCCTTTTCAATAAATATCTAGACATGCCGGGCACAGAAATATGGGTGGAAAAGCGGGAAAGTCGGGGCCGGAGGCGGCATAGTGGCGTAGAAGAAGAAATGCCAATTTTTGACATATCAGAGGGAGAGACCGGATCGATTGAATGGAAATTGATGGCTGCAGGTCTTTTAATTTTTATGGCTGCATTGTCCAAGTTAATGACTGATCCATCCATTAGATCTCTACAGTTGATCCATAATAACCGAGAATTTATGATAATTGGGCCAGGTGCTGTTGACCAGTTCGAAGAGAATGTATTTTCCACCTCACGAAAACCGGGTGACCTCGACTAGCCGGATAGGATATTCGTTAGTTTTGTCCGTGAGGCAGTAAATACCCCGCACCGTCGCCCGCCCATCACGCCACGCTCTCGGAAATCAATGATCCACGATTGCCGGCATTATTTTTTGTTTCTCGTTTTGTTTTCTGTTATTAATAAATCGTGCAACGAAAATTGGGGGAAAGTGTAAATTATAGAAACGCGTCTACGCGTCATTAAGCAGGGAGAATACCATGATAAATGTATTTATAGGAATTTGGGTGACTAGAACGTCTCTATAATCGCTCTGTGACACTAACCGAGAAAGGCCCCTCCGCTCGCCCCGCCCCCAAAGAGTGTGATAAAAATATACATTTAATATTTGTACATTGTTAGCGGGAAGATATATTGTGTAATCGTCGCACCAACCAGCAAACGTCTCTCTATATTTATATGCGACTCGATCTATATATACTCGTATACCTATGTACGCCATATGGGCGGCGACGTCACCGATTTGGCCAGGGGTGTGCTAGTCGAGGGGGGCGAAATGGCATCCATGACACAATCAATCTCCTTTAAGCGGTGCCAGCAATTAGCGATGACAGTTTGGGGATAGATCAGGTGGCGGAGAATGAGGCGGGGAGAGTGGGTAGCTCGAGGGGAAACTATAGATGAGCCCAGCAAAGAAATTATAAATCTAGATTATAGGGGAAGAACGTTGTCGAAGGGTAAATTCACTTGAAAACGATACGAATTAATCTAAGGTACACAGTTCGTTTAGGTTTTTGCCAGGCATAAGGTACTAAGTCAAGCTTAGTCCCTATATCGCATAAAAAAGCTTTCATATTCCATCAGATAACTATTTATCTAAGATAATATGTGGAATTCTGTAAGAATAAGGTTGATGTTGATAACTTTTTATAGTTCATATAACATATATATCACCTTTATAGCCAGTATTAACTAAAATTCCTCTGATAGCTTATAGAAATAAATCCAAATCCCATTTAAAAATAAGATGAAAAACTATTTTCCAGTCCCTGCATATATTCCCTCCACTTTCTGTGCTTTCCCACCGAACTGAAATTTGTTCTTAGCGCCCCAGCTCACTTTTTGATCCCATCGATTGCCGATCAATCACTAGCTGTCTCTAGCGCCCGCTCTCTCCCGCCCAGCAGCCCCGTCTCTCTGTTGGGCATCGCCTACGTCACAGCTCGAACTATCTTTGAGATACTCGCAGAGCGATACAAGGCCAGTCCAATCAGCAGCAACAATAACAAAACGGAGCACACACGAAATACTTAAACATTTTCATTTGGCTCACAAAAGGCCAAAACCGCAAAACAAAAAACCAAAAAAAAAAGAAAAGAAATGGAACAAATATTTGGAAATTGAAAAGTATGTATAGCGAGCGATGTATCTCAATGGGACGCTCAGTCGGCGAGAAATCGCTTAATTACTTAATCCATCAAATCATTCAACGCCCCCAAACATAACGATCAACTGATCTATGGCCGATTTCTGGGTCGTCTTTTTCGGGATTATTCGCTGCGCAGGCGTAGCCCCTTGAGGGTCTGAGTTATGGCATCGATTTTTAATTTGTTGGCCATTAAATAGGAAAGATGAGATTGATGTCCTCTAATCGTTTAGCTAGTTTATCATTTGAATGAGGGGTTGTTGAGATATCTTTGTTACCGAATTGTTATCGAATTTCTACTTTTGTATTAGTTAAAACCGTTTGTTACCGATTTGGCTATCTTTAGGATAGGATTATCGATAGTCAGGCTAAATAAATTGCAAATGATTCATACAGTCCTCAGACACAACCTTAGTATACCTGAAAGAAGAGGCAGAAGCAGACCCACTGGTAGTACTTGTAGTGCTTCTTGTCCGCCGGATCGCCGTCGGAGTTGCCGATGCCCGGATAGGGTACCGACACGCCCTGCTTCTTGAGGAAGAGGCTCTTGAGCGTGTAGGTGGACTGGATCCAGCAGTACGTGTTCAGCACATCCTCTGGAATATCTTTGGTGTGCACACAATCGATCGGATTGCCCACGTACTGGCGTGTGGTTATAATTAGCGAGAATGACATCAGAATCATCACAGTTATTGAGTAGTGCAGGCGGAATACTATCGAATCGGTTTTAACGTGACTGACCTTTACAAGGTTTTTCAATCCACGAAATATATCTAACATGGTTTGTCGTCAGCGAAAGCTGGCAAGATCGGCGATGATTCTCTTCGGCCTCTCTTCTTGCTTTTCTTGCTCTGTATTGTTTTTTTGTTGTTGTGTGTTGTTATCGATTGGCTTGGATTGATTATCGATAGTTCTCGAGTATCAGAATATCAGAGTATCGTGTGTCTATCGACCGATTGTGCTCCCGATTCCTGGCTGTGCTTTCTTTTGCGCGGCAGGCCCATTATCGGCGCATCGGCTAATCTGGACTCAAACCGGAACCGGAAGCGCGGCTGCTGGTGGTTCCGGTGGTGCGGGTGGTGCAGGTGATGCTGATGGCTTTTCAATTCCTCGGGTTGCGATGTGTTCGTTGTTGTGGGTCTGACTGTCACAGAGCTGGGCATCTTCGGGTCCGTTCCTCCGCTCTCCGCAATCCTTAACCCCCTCTGTCTCACATTGGCACTTTTTCTTAGGTTTTTGTGATTTTTGTTTGAGTTTTGTCTTATTAGCTAGCTGGCTTCTGCTCACGGAGGGTAAATATATATATTTTTTTAATATTTTCGCGTCGTTTTTCTATACTTTCACAAGGGTCCACAGCAAGCAAGCATTTTTGGGTTTATCGATAGGTATTAGGTACATTCCTGCCTTATATTATCTTTAATGAAATACTAAGGTAAAGTCTAATCAACGAGTTCATAACTGAAATGTATGGGAATCGAGTGGTGGGCAAGCATTTGAGCTTTCCTGCTGCTTGGATATTTATTTTTTATGCTTAGATAGCATTGAAAATTGCGCAAAGAAACAAAACAAATAAAAAACGCGCCGACGAGCATATAAATAAAATGTGGCATCACCCCCTCCTTCGCATATGTTAATAAACTTATGCTGACTGACGCAGGGGGAAAATGGAAGTCCAAAAGATGGGAGAACACAACAGTTTCCAAATGAACTGTAAATTTTAAAATTGCAATGTTTATAAACAAACTTTCCCGCCGAGTTGCCGATAATAAAATCAAAACACCAGCGATAGCAAAAAACTGAAAGCGAAAAAATAAATTTGAGTACACAGAAAAACTAAACTAACTTCTTAGATCTTCCAGTCTTCGATGAATTGTAAAAGGAATTTGATTTTTTATAGTTAATTTAAGCAATAAACTTGAAGCAATGCTCTTGCTGGCTAAAATGAATTTTATGAAATTTTATGTTCGAATTTTTACAGGAATGTTATTTTAATTCATATATTGAAGAATCTGAGCTATCAAGAGGAATGCTTTATTAATATTTCTTCTATATAATTTACTGTTTATTTTCTTTCTGTGTACATAAAAGAGAAAAATCCACGAAAAGTCCACGCACACACCGTGAAAATTGCGTATACGCACACGTGGCCCAGCAAAGTCAAAGGCGAAGGCTGACCAGCGGCAGGCAAAGAATCCGCGGCGGACTGGATCGGGGGATATAGCCCAAGGCGAGAGCATCGTTAATCTATTTCGTAATCCAGCAGAGTTCAGGCCGATCCCCGATTTGTTTATAAAACACACAACAGAGATCTCCCCATCGACCTGGTTGGGCTTCCTGCCTGCACTTGACATTTCAACGAAACTATTTCGTTGCTCGGCATTGTGAAATATGCCAGAAATGCTGCAAAGCTAATGAGGGGGGATCGAAAATGGAACTCAGGGACCAGGGACTACCCAAGAACCCGAGACTTTTCATCTGTTTTTCCCCCCGTAGCGCAGCGCTTGGCCATTATTATAATGTGGACAAAATATGAAAATGAGGCACGGCATTCCGAGAATCGGCGGAGGTGACTAATTGGGAATTTCCCTCGACCAATAACAAAGACACAAACGAAATGGGAAATAAAAGAACACTTTCCGCCGGGATACAGTACTCGTAAAATTGAACAACAGCCGATCGGCTCGAGTTGAGTTCACTTTCGAATGCAGCCAGCGGAGAATGCTAACAAAAACACATTTTCCCCCGATCAAAAGCGGCCAGCACACTTTGAAGTCGGCGGGCATCAGAGTCAGAGTCCGCAACAGAATCGATTTGATTTCAATGTTTTCAGAGTCAATACGGCGAAGATGGCCAAGAAGTTCGATTCGAGGGACCATTTCATAATTATTGATACATTTCCAGGCAGCTGATGGCGACTCAAAGTGACTTTCAGTGGGCCAAACATGAAAATCCCTGGCTTATGCTTGCCCAACACCATTTCCCTCAATGCGACTATATTTATTTGACTTATCAAAAATCCGGGGCTTTTATATTTCTTCAGATTTCTTACAAAACGTCTGCATAGATCAGTGAAATATTGATTGGGCAATACGAGATAAATTGAAAAAATTATTATCGGATGAAATGATTTCTAGGTTTTAGCGAACATCTCAAAGTTGATTACTGTTATATATTTTAGAAAATATTTTAAATTTTAACAAGTATTTTTAAAAAACTGTAACTTTACCCACCCTTTTTTGAATTGATTTTGCTACTGGTCAAACTCGTATATTCTTTTCTTTTAAGATCGTAAATTAACTTGAAAAACTCTCAAAAAGAAATAACAAACCAATCGCCGTTCAAGAGCAATGCTCTCGTAATAGAACCCTACAGCCCACAACTCACTGGCTCTTTCCCATTCATTTTTGTGGCATGAATCAATCTCCTGCTGCTGACTAAATACTCAATTAAACAAAAGCAAAAGTTACTAAAATAAACAACGGGCCAAAACTTAATATTTCATACCCAACAATGTGTGAATGATATGGGACAACAACAAACTCGCATAAAATATAAAAATAAAATGGAAACTACAAATTTTGTGTTTTTTTTTCTATTTTGCTTTTGGGTTTTTGGACAATCGTGTCGAATGTTAATTGTAAAAATTTGCGGATCGCCTGTTGGTTTTCGGTTTTTGGCTTTTTGGCTTTTTGGTTTTTGGTTTTTGGTTTTTGGTTTTCAGTTTTCGGTTTTCGGTTTTCGGTTTTCGGTTTCGGGGGCAACACATGGCCCCCGAATTCGCAGTTGGTTTATTTACTTTGTAAGAGTTAATTATGATCAAGCGGTGGCCTGCACACAGCCCCTACAATACTATATATACGTGTCTATATAAATATAAATTCTGATTCTGCGGGCATGTGGCTTCCTACAATACTCGTATGTTATGAACCCGCAATGCAGTCAATGATCTTTCGTGGGTGTTGTGAAAATATAGAAAACTCTGGGTTTTTGTTTGCACGGTTTTTCGGTTCGTTTCGAAATCTCACACTTGCTGCCTGGCTTTAGTTATCGGAGTTATCGGCTTAGTCGGCTTAATCGGCGTTTGTTATCGGTATTATCGCGCGGGACAAGCGCGGGTCACGTGTCCGACATGGTCGACGTTTCAATCGGGTGACCTGGGCACCTCACATTTTTCGATCGTTCACTGGTTAAAAAACAAAAAACAACTTCGATGGATTTTGCAGTTACAGAAAAAAAAAGAATTATCGGAAAATGGAGTTTTCCCGGATTTAGGTTTCTTTCGTCAGGGGTTTTCCTCGAGATCAGTTCGGGCGGAGAGACTGTTGGAGCAGACTTTGGAGCAGCAGGAGCAGGAAAAGACGCGCGCGTTCACTTTGCCAACGCAACAGACACTGGCGGGCATTGGCCAAGAAAAGCCACTCGGAATATGGCCTGGCCACAGCTGACGGCCAGAGAGATGGAGAGAGGAAAAGCCAGAAAGAGAGAGCGGGCCAAATGCAGAGAGCAGATCTCTGCGCTGCCAACAATTTTTGGGCGGCAGCAACACGTTCTCTGCTCGCGAGACACGCACACTTCCGGCGGAGGAAAAGCGGTCGCGGGTGGGGGGAAACTGGGGCGGAAAATACGAGGGGGTGGGGTTTAGAGAAAACCAGGAGCTGCACTCGCCGGCCATAAACAACAATGGTAGTTGCAACAATCTGTGGCCAGGCCCAAAAGCCTAAAACAAAAGGCCTAAAGACACCCTTCCACCGTCTAAATAAATCCCTATCCCTTCTTCGAGTTAGAAGTCCGAATGGCAGCGAAACTTGGCTAAGGATGGTGGGTCAAAATATTCCCAAAACTCGTGTAAATAAATTGTTAGATTTTGCATATTTTTAGTATTTAAACTTAAGAGTGTAAGTAACAACCTTATTCTTTCAAAAAATGATATCTGTTACTTTCTTTTGTATCAATAAAGATTCTTTTATTTGAAATATTTTAATGTGATCAATCCTAGGAAACCCACTTCGCTTAAAAGAAAGCCGACTCGTAACGCTTTAAGCATGTATTAATGTTATTTCAGATGGAAGAAGATTCATTTCTGTAGCCATTTAGGCAATTAAATTACCCATTACTAGTAATTAAATAAGCTTTTATACAAACTTCCAATTCCTAAACCAAAGTTTTTCTTATGGTTTTTCCTTCTAAAAACGAATCATTTCGAACCACTGTGCATTTGGGCAAACTATTTACATATTCGTATTTATTTCTCGCACGCTCGCGAATGACAACGAAAGCGACAACGAGGCGGATAAAGAGGCGGGACAGAGAACGGAGAAAGGAGTGTGGAGAAAGGAGAAAGCAGACTGCGAGTGACAACGAAAACGACAGCGACAACCCTACGAAGACCCGATATCCAATGATTTGAAGCGACGTCACAAGGAGTCGTCGTCTGACTTGGAGCTGCAAACTCCTTGGGGAAGAGGAAGTGCAAAAAGTACACTCAGAGAAACTATAGAGACTTCTAAAGTGCTTATGAATCTCTTGATTTTTTATATAAATTATGAACTGTTTCACGTTTCTTTGGAATTTGACTCATAATTTCTTGATTTCCGTATAATTCTTCTTAAATTTGTCCTCCTGTCAGGCACGGGCGACTGCATGAATTTTCTGTTTATTTTTGAAACATTTTAAGAAATCAAAAATATATATATTTTATTTCTCGCAGTGCACGAGTGAAGGGTTTCCGCTCTGCATTGTTGTGATTTCCGCTCATTATTGCTGCAATCAGGCGGCCGGAGCCCTTTGTCCTGTGGCAGGACATGTGACGTGGCGAGAGCCAGAGCCGGGATTTATGCGTATTTTGATTCCTGCGCCTAGACATCATGCGGGGCATATCAATTGGAGTTTTATGAGGACGAGCACAGCTGGAGTGGTGGGCATAAAAACTGTCTGACATATCCGCTGGCCGATTTGATTAAGTTGTCCCAGTGCGACCAGCTGCCTTGGCACACTGCTGGTCACAATAATAGGGCAACCAAATCAAATATCTAAATATTAGCCACATTTCTATGTTCTAAAGCACTTTTCCAAAACTCCTTTCTCAGAAGCTTACCCTTAATATTCTTAATTTGAAAGCTTCATTTCCAAACCATTTTACATACAAATTAAACTCCCCATCGATCCTATTAGTTCGCCCTCGACTGTAGCTGTATCTGAATCCCGTTCCGTATTTGTATCTGAATCTCGGCAGCTGCCGCAGTCGCCACAAAAATGGGTGTGAGTCGGCCGGAGGAAGTGCCTCAAAATTGAGAATGGCAACTGGAGGCTGGCCATCAAAATTCAATTGGTTTGAGGCACTACGTGAGTCGCCTAGCATACTCAGACCCGAAAATGTCTTCGTCTTGAGACAATGGCGGATCCCGCTGCATAATTCGGCCATTAGGCGATGTTTTTTTTTGGCCCTGGTTTTCCGGGGATTCTGGCAGACATTGAAGCGGCGTAGACAATGTCCGGAAAAAGCCTTGCCTTGCCTCATTAATGCACCCGAAAAACATTACCCGGATGGGAAATGCATGGGTACTTTTCCGATTTCCCGCCATTGGGCCCAGCGCCAAATGATGCATTAAAATCAAAGGGAGGAGCCCCGCCGCAAAAAACATGTTAATTATCGCTTGGACTTGAGAGGTGTCGTTCGTTGTTAGAGGTTATTGCAGAATTAAGGGCCTAACGAAAGTAATTTCTCTGTGCTAAGCAGTATGTGCTGAAAGCATTTATTGCTGCCTTTGATTCATTATTACATCTCTGAAGGTTCTTTTAAAAAAAAAATGCCCTTTTTTGCATTTTCTTGGAGTAGCAACTGTTTTTTCATTTCTCTCTGAGGGCTAAGATATTCATTCTGTTCACTTTTCTGGGCAAGACACACATTTCTTTCCTGAGAGAAAATTAAAAAATAAAAGCAAGCAAATTAAGTTGTTCCTTTGGCCAGATACAAGGGAACTGTGATCCCATAAAACTCGTGGTTATTGGGCAGATAAAGATCTGGGGAGCCGTTTCCCCGTCCACTTTCATGTAGTTTCTCGTTTCCGACAAACACTTTGATGGACTGCCCGATGGTTTGTTGGCGAACCGCCGCCCCCCCTGGGACCCCCTTTCGACACCTCCCCCGATAGCACTATAGCTTTATCATTATGATTTTATGATCGACAGGGAACCGCACACGAGGATTTTATGAGCGATGTCAAATGGTTGCGTCAGTTCTTGTTGCGATCGGAGAGAAATATGATTTGTTGGATGGGATTGGATTGGATATCAAAAGCGCTTTAACGAGCTCTCGTATAAATCGCTTGTTATGTTTTTTTTTTTACTTTTTTGTTTTATTTGGGTATTCCCCCGGGGGCGGCAGGTGGGGATCAGGGGTGCACCTCCCCCCTGGACCACACTCGCCACATAAATTATAATTTTTTCAGCACCCTCTCGCCCAGCGGGACGGTGGCGTAAATAAATAAAATTAATGGAAATATCAAGCACACTGCGCATAAAATTGATAAAAGACGTTCGCGTTCTCGTATTGGGAAGAGTTCGGAAAATTGGATGGAAAATACATGGCCCCGCCCATAGGTTCGGGTTTAAACGGGGTCAAGCGATTGCATTCTGAGTTGTTTTTTTTTTTCGTTTTTAACAAAAATAGCGCAGACAAAATATAATAACAGAGCGCACAGAGCTGGAAAAACTGGAGAAAGCGAAGCGTCCCAAAATAGTTCTTGCATCTTTTTCCGGTGCAGTAGCAGTGGCAGCATCGCTGCCCCGCAGCAACAGCAACATGCAACACGGGCAGGGGCAGGGGCAGGGGCAACTGCAGCGTCTGTGCCGCATTAATGCATCATATACTCGATTCTACGGAGTTACAGTGAAACAAAGGGGACAACGCCTCGAAAAGTGCGAAAGGTCATTGTTGCCAGTTGGCAGTTGACGTGGCTGATTGTTGGTGCTGCGGCGGTGACAACCATTTCCACTTTTCCCCAGGGATCGGCTAGACGGGGTTCTTCTTGCGTTTCATGCCAAAAAGCCAACTAAGAGGGATTAATAGTATTTTGGGATTTGATATTAGGGTCTGAGCCTTATGAGTTACCTCTTTGCCTTTGCTTTATATTTTAAAAGCTTGCCTTATCATGAAGAAACAATAATTCTTATCTATTTTAATTTTTTTATAAGATAATTTATTTCGAAAATCAATGTTAATTTGAGCTTTCGAAATGGGATGTGGAGGTGTTTTAAATATTAAAATTAATATTTTGGCAGTTGAAATACAAAAGGAAGTTTCTGTTGAAAGATTAAGACAACTTTTGCTTTGCTTCAAAGCTTAAAGCGTTTCTAAGACTTTCTCAGGAAGTCCAAAAGCATCTCGCAAGTTTTTCAAGTCTTTGCAAGTTTGAAACATAATGTTAAAAAATAATTTTGAACATATTTTTAGGTTTCACGAGACATTTGTTAAATTAAAACCATGAAGTAAACATAAACAGCAAACAAAGTTTCCGTTGGTCCTTAGTTAAGGATTTATAAATAAATTTATTTCAAAAGCTTCGCAAAAGTTTCCCGAAGTTGTGAAACTTGTTAGGTGGATAAAAGCGGAGGTGGATGCGATGAACTTCCCAAAGTTGCCTGCCCACGGAAAGCTTTCCCCAACCTTTAGACAGTTCCTTTACCAAAGGATAAAGCTTTTTATAAAAGCCGTTTAGGTTCTCAAAGTGACTTACCTGAAAAAATAGTGTAAACGCTACCCATTGATAATATTTTGTGTGCTTTATTGTTAGAGGCCCGCGGCCCTGTGAATTGTGAACTCCGGGAAAAGGCACCTCGGAACCTTGCTTCTTCATAAACGCGTCGACCACTGTATACGTTGAGTGTATCCAACAATATGTGTTGAGAACATCTTCGGGAATGTCTCTGCAATCGAAAGAGAGCGGCATTAATCGGGTAAAGTTATCGATTTGCGCTTTCGCGATCGCTCACCTTGTATGTACACAGTCTATGGGATTTCCTACGTACTGCCGCGTCGTCACAGCAATCGAGAATGTGATCAGTAATATAACCGTTGCGTTGGTGTGCAGGCGAAAAACAGGTGAATCGATTTTAACATGAGACACCTGTTGTCCGTTATCGATGCGTTATCGCGGAAGTAATCGTGTTTTGTGTGTGATTTATTGGGTGGTTGGTTGTTTCAAAGATGTTGGTTGTTTTTTCGGTGGGGACGAAGAGAGAGAGCATTATTATTGGATGTCTTGGCAGATGTTTAAGTTACATAAGTCGAAACGCAAAAGGTAACCCAAAATAGTTAAACGAAAACGGATGATGAGAGAAATCTCTGGAACGCAAAACGTTTGCTATATGTCTGTTCTGAATGAAAACGAGAGGACTGCTCTCGGGTGCTTTATCATATGGGGTTATATATCTGGTTATGTACATTCATAAGTAATTTCATTTCCGCTTTCAGGGGGCCTTACAATTAGCTAACTCACTTATCGATAAATAGAGGGCTTCCCCTCCGTCTGCAACCTGAAGCTATATATGATCTGAGAATATCTTTTGCATCACCAATATATTATATTTAGTACACATATCGTTCAAGTTGCAGGCGAAGTCGGGAGTTTTAAGATTAATGCGAAATAAATACAATTTGCTTTTGGAAGAATTCTCGAATTCATTTCGGTTTGGCTTTTGTTTTTCTTATGGCAGGTAAGTATAGTAAGGTGTCACAGCAATTGTTTCGACTTCCTCAGCTAGCTTTAACATTCCTTTCTTTTCTGGTTTCAAAACAAAACTCAAGGAAACTAAAAACTAAGTTTTATGTGTATGAGCAAGAGATAGAAAGAGATAAAGAGAGAGCGAGAGAGAGAGAGGTGTGAGAAAAACGAAAAGTGATTGAACTGCTGGGAATGCAAATTTTCGGGTTTCTTTTTTGTTTTGCATTTTGCATTTTGCATTTGAGGCGGATTTTGCATATAATTTACAGATCGTTAGAGATGAGGACTTCTTTCGGAGAAGGAAATATTGACCAATTGGCCGGCATGTTGGAATTTTTACTTAAGCCAATCAATGTACGCTGCAGATTTTGTTATCGAATTGGAATTGTTTCGACTGATAGACGGATTTAACGATGACCACTTAATCGATATTTATCAAAATGTAATCGCTCGACTGACTGACTGACTGACTGTCTGACTAGTTATGGCTGAGAAATCAAAAGAAAACACAGAGTTAAGAGGGAGAGAGACCTGTGAAATTTCGATAATGGCTTGGTTCAGAATTGATTTGATTTAGAATCGATTTGGAATGCAGACTGATTGGCTGAGTGGTTAAGTGAGTGGTTTAAGTTCAGTGGTTTTAGTTGAATTGAAATTTGGAGTGGTGGTTCGTTTGTGGCGGCTTTAGCGAGGTGAGTTTCGTGAGCTGAGCTGTGGTGAGAGACATACTTTAAGAGGTGAATACTGAATACTGCTGTGATCAGTGACCAGTAGTGATTAGTGATCGATCAGTGATCAGTGGTGCCACTTGGTGGTGAGTTGTGATCTGTGACCTGTGATCTGTGATCTGTGATCTGGGTGGTTGGGTGGCTTAGTGGTTTAGTGGTGTCTTTGGTGGTGGTGTGTTAGAGTGGTGAAGTTGAGAACGCGAGAGCGAGCGAAACAGAGATAGAGTGAGATCGAGTGAGAGTGAGTACAATATAGAAACAAATTGAATATATAAGTAGTTGAATGTTAATTGAATTAAAGTATTAATACGTGGTGAGAAATCTAGGTGAGTTGAGTTTGAAATTGAATTGAATTGAGTTGAATTGAATTGAATTGAATTGAATTGAATGTGGCGAAAATGTACGAGAACTGCTTATATAAGATGGTTAAAAATCGGATTACGTTTAATCTAGTTTTTAGGTAAAATCAAACACAATACACAAGTTAGAGTGAGACAAATAGACATAGAGAGCGAGAGAGATACATATATTATATATATAGGCGTATATATTAACTGAGAGAGTGAAAGAGACAGTGTGTGTGTGTGTGGCAAAGATAGAGAGACAGATAGCGCGCAAAGCTGGGTTCTATGCTTAAATACGTAAGTTCTGATTTTATATTTTATATTTTAAATTATATTTTAGCAGCCCAGATAGAGGTTGTCTTCCACCTGGGCCTAGGCTTACTTTCAGATATTTTCTTTATTTAGCTCTACCATTTCTTCTTTTTTTTCATTTAGCTTTACAATTTCAATTTAGTTATAACAAGTTTTGGGTTTTTAGGTCTTGTATACTTCGCTCTGGTTAATTTTGAAACACAAAATCGCAACGAGGTCAATTACATCTGGGGCTGAGAGCATACATCTAGCTATTAGTTATATAAAGATATTGATATGGTTCGGATATAGTTTGCTTTGTTTCTGTTGGATCTCTGTGGTTGCTGTTGTTGTTTTACTGGTTATTGTTGCTGTGGAGTCTGGCATTTGTATCTTGTAGTTTGGAGTTTTTGGTTTCGAGTTTCGAGTTTCGAGTTTGTAGTTTGGAGTTTGGAGTTTGGAGTTTGTAGTTTGGACTTGTTTGTTGGTTGCGGTTTATTTCTTTGCTGGTTTCGGTTTACTTTCTTGTTAAATATATACGATACGATACTTAAGGCTGACAGAGATACATACATGTTTATAAATATAGAGAGTGTGGTTTATTATCTTGTAGTTGCTTTATTCTGTTTTGGTTTGGTTTTGGTTTTGCTTTGGGTAGCGCTTGCTTTTCGTTTGATTTTCTTTCTTTTTTTTCTTGCATTTTCATACATTTTTTTTTTGTTTTTGGGTGGGGTCGTGAGATTGCGTGAGAGAGAGAGAGAGACAGAGTTTGTTTTTGGTGAGTAAGTGAATCCGTGATTGAGTGATCGAGAGAGATAGATAGTGAGTAGGTTTATATAGGTTTATTTTAGTTCAATTTCTTTTGCTTTAGTTGTTGGCATTTAATTTAACTTCGATTTAGTTTCAGTGTACTTATGCATTTACAGATACAGAGAGAGAAATTTGTGGGTCTTCAGTTTTGGCAGCCGACGGCGATTTAATTGGCCATTCCAAAGTGAGTAGAGAGAGATAGAGAGGGGGTTCGGGCTTTCGGATAGAGACAGAGTGATTGTGAGAGTAACGTGACAGAGAGAGATAGAGCGGCGTGATTCGTGAGACAGAGATAGAGCGTGAGTTTGGGAAACTAATTTAGTTTTCAGGAAGTCCGGAAATCTCCGTGCTCGATATACATTATTCGAAAGTATAACAGGTACAAAGAGTTATTAAAATATTAGAAAGAGAAAGTTTCCGATAATATCAATAATAATAGGATTTATTATTAAACTAATTTGGAGTACTATGAGAACTACAAAATGTTTACATTTTATTCCGAATTTAACAAAACGAACTAAAAATGTTTAATTAAGTTCATATCATGTCTTAATTTTCAAAAATATATTAAGTTTTTTTAATAAGAAATGAACTTCTAAGACTCAAAAACTACAAATAGATTGCCTACTTTTCGGCATATAAAAAAGAGTTTTGAATGCCTCAGAGATTTCCAGGATATTATCGGGATTTCTTGGGAGTTAAATCGGGATTACTGGCTTTCAT
This sequence comes from Drosophila eugracilis, assembly GCF_018153835.1. Lineage (NCBI taxonomy): Eukaryota > Metazoa > Arthropoda > Insecta > Diptera > Drosophilidae > Drosophila > Drosophila eugracilis. The sequence continues at coordinate 1,856,225 of NW_024573535.1, forward strand.
AGTGTGCTGGCGTGTGTGAGCTTATTTTCGGCATTTGCTAATTAGATGCTGATTCGTGACTTTGGTGACTTTTGGTGAAACGTGACTTTGGTGAGCTCGTGATCGTGATCGTGACTTGGTGTTTGTTCGTGTCCTGTGCTTTTGGCGTGTTTCACTTTTAGCTTGTTTTGCTGTCTTTTTGGAAATTGCTTAATTGCTTAACATTTGGTTTGGCATTAAGATCTTGCATTACGCATTGTATATATTTGCTGTTTTAGTTTTGTGGTGATTTTGGTGAGAGGCAGAGGCAGATTTTTGCATTACGTTCATCACAATTGGCACAGTATAGATATATTTTTGGTTTGGTTTGGTTTGGTTTGGTTGGCGTGAGTTCTGTTGGGATGTTGGGTCCAAATTGGCAGAGTTTTTACGTTTGAATTAGCTGAGGTCAATCTTTAAGTGAGGCGTTTACTTTTGGATTTCTGGGTGTCTTTCTCATATAGATTTTCTGTTTTCTTTTTTCTTGGCACTTTCCAGGGTTTTGGGCTCGGGTTTTCAAACACACACTATACAAAAAAACACATCTCATATCAACGACAGAGAGGGCAACAGGGAGAGAGAGACAGAGAGAGAGAGAGAGAGAAAGAGACATAGAGATTGGGGCTCAGAGAAAGGGGGAGGGGGGAGAGTGAGCTGTGGAGAGAGACAGAGCGATGATCTTTGGAAGGCGTAAATAAAAAGTAAAAGTAAGGAAAACCATAAAGCGAAAGTGTCTACGTAACGAAATCGAAACGAGCAAAGAAAATGGGAAATGCGCGCACACATAAAACAGAAACAGGCCAAGGGGATGGTTTTTCCGGGGTGGGGTAAGCTACAGTGCGGCCCATGCAGCTAGAACCTTTCCTCTTCGATCCATATTATCGTATATATTTCAGAAATTTTTCCATCATATATTGCGTTGTTTCCAATCCAATAGTTGGCCCCTACTCGTAATTAGATTTGTAAGCTTCAATTAACATGGGCTGTGCTCTGGAGTCTCCATTGTCTTACATCAAAGTCCCCTGCTTCCGGTGAGTAATTTTCTTTGATTGCTTGAAATGAAATTCCCAACATTCGTTGGAGATCTCTGAAACCTCGACATACACCCCTGGCACGCACTGTACGATGATCCCCCGCCTCAAGGAGTCCAGAATCCTTTGACCAACCCAATCTGGCCGAGTGCACCCTTGGGTTATAATGGAATTCAGCCCAAGTGGATGTACAACGACTGTTCCCTGTTCCCCCAAGAAGCCACCACCCCCTTCTGTTCACCGCCCCTGTAAGAAGTAAGTAGTAGTAAGTAGCAAGTAGCAAGTAGCAAGTAGCATGTGTAATAAGTATCATGTGCGCTGGACTGACTTACTCAGGGCTGATTAACGAAATGAGGGCCAGAAGACTGCGTCTATGAAGACTCCTCCTCCTCCACCCCGGCTGACTGACTTATGCCCAGTAACCATAACAATGAATTTTATGCCCCCTTTCGCAGGGCGCCCAACCCCCTTTTTGCCTACTGGTAACTGCCACTGACTGTCGACTGTTAGTGCCACTGCTGCTGCACAGAGAGAAAAGAAGATGTAGTATTTTGGTATATTTTTGGTTCTCATTTCTCATTTACTCTGATATCTAAGCTGTGATGATTATAAAAAGAATATAAACTACAATGTACCTCAGGACTTTTTACCTCACTTTTAAGAAAGTCCAAAGTAAAGCTAGTAGAACTTTCTCTCCGTGCAGGAAGCGAATGGGAAGCTCAGTGGCTTTGGCTCGTTTCTGCTATTAGAACAACATTGGCAATATATTTGGGGCAATAAAAATAAGCTTTTGCTACAACAAGGAGGCACTGGCACTGGCTTTGCGTTTGTATTTGTACTTGCTGGCCCGTATTTGTTATTGTTATGGGCCCTGCCGCAGTGCTTGCCACTTACGCTTCATTAGGATGCGTCTAAGAACTCTTGCAACCAGTCAATAATAAATTGAAGCCAGCTCCCTCAGTCTTCAGAAGCTGAAGCTTTCTGTTCCAGGAGCAGGGTACTGGGTACTGAGTACTGGTGGCTCATAGCTCCAGAGCTCTGAGCTCCAAGTGCCAAGTGCCTGGTGGCAATAAACAAGCAAACAACAAGGACAGATACACATCAGTGAGCCACGCCCCCTCCCCAAGCACCGCCCAAACCGCCACCCGGTTACACATCATTGGAGTTGACTTTAAATTGGCGACTTAAACGAACAATTGGCCACGGGAAAAATTCAGCAAGGGAACTCAAGGGAGAACTAAAAGAATAAAAATTGTTAGAAATGTGAAAACTAACAACAGGCTTTTCCAGGGGGGTGGTGTGTTGTTTGTTTTGTGTATTTTGGGTATCAGTTATCGGGTTTTTAGTTTTTATGTTCAGTTTTTTTTTTTCAGTCAGCAGGCAGACTGGATGCTTTTCACTTATGCAAGATACAAATACAAGGGATTATAGTAAATATTTATAAATATATGTATATGTATATATAATATATATATATGTATATGTATAGTATATACGGTTGGGTGTTTTAGTTGATTGTTTCCATTGGAGTTAGTGTTAAATAAGAGGTGTTCATTGGTGTACAGGACAAACGATTTGTAATCGATTTGTGATTTTCAATTCATACTCCGGCTGTTAGGCGCTTATTTACACAAGTCCAAAGGGCTTCGGGGGCTCGGGTCTATTAAGGTCTCGTTTTAAGGCTAGTTACTCAATTTACTGATATACAAATCAAACATTTTCAACGTGCCACAACAAAAGCGGAAAAACTTAATATGAAAATATGTATATAGCTCTACGTGCTCATCTTTTTAGTACAAAAGTTTCTTTCAGAGTGAGATAGATAGAGATAGAGATAGAGATAGAGAGAGAGCAGAGAGATATATAGGACAAAGAGGTAGAGGTGCATGCTTCACGGGGGATTTGTAACAGCCAGGGTTGCCAAGGCTGGTCAACAAAATGCAAACAACAAGTTCAAGCGTGGGCAATCGGCAGCAAAATAAGTGAAATTCTTCAGTTGGATCGCCGCTTACTCATAACTTATACGTTTTTATTGTATGGTACATGGGTAGTCATAGGTGTATATCATATAGTGTTGGCAGTATCATACAGTTATATAGTGGTATCGAAATCAAATACGAAAAAAGGGTGTCAACTCTGGGTGTTTGCTACGTGGTGTGTGTGTGTGTTCTTTCAAAGCTTTTTGTCTCTGTGGCTCAAGTTGCACAAGTATATAGGATAGTTTGGTATATTTTTGAGTAGAGTATAGTATATATAGTTTAGCTTGGAGTAAATAGTATTTTTTTTTTTTCGATTTGGTTAGTATATATGCGGTATATTGGTAGTATACGGTATAGATATGTTCATGTCAACTGTGGGGTTTGCATTGGTTTTTTTGGTTTTTCGCTTTTGGTACTTATTTTTGGGAATATTTCGCACTTTTTCTTTCGGTTGATCATTTTTCTTTATTCTCGTTTATCGAAATTTCAAAAATGATAACAAAAACAAATCTCGATAGTTCTAAACTGAGTGAGTGAGTGAGATACAATTATACATTGAGCGGTGTACGCTCGGTGGGTGGGCGTGAAAGAGACAGAGAGATAGTGTGGGAGAAAGAGAGAGAGATATATATAAATATATATATAGAGCGGGAGAGAGAGAGAGAGAGAGAGAAAGAGACAAGGCGACGCCTTTGCTGATTTCTACACAGAAATTGCTCGATTGCCAACATATATGCTGCCTGTCCGTTTAGCAGTTGGTATTTTCTTCTTCTTCTTATTTTTGGTATGGATTATCGGTTTTTGTTAATATATATATATCGTATATAGATTGCTTTTTAGTTAACCAAATTTAATACAATTGAATTGTACACACACAAGCGCACGCAACACACGCACACACACAAAAACATTGAAATTAGCATTTTTGAGTGAGAGACAGAGAGAGAGAGAGTGAGAGAGAGAGAGAGAGAGAGATGGAGAAGAGTATTTGGTATTCTCGATTTTTAAGTATTTTCTGGTATATTTTTGGGGGTGTGGTGGTGGGTGGGTTAATCGGTCGGTGGGGGGTAGTTCGGTTCAGGTCTGGGGTTTCCTCCTCTTCTGCTTCTTTGTCTTTCGTGGGTGGTACTCTTCTAACGGTTCCAAAAACAAAGAGTTCTCAAAAATGCCAGCCCAAAAAGCATACTGTTGCATACTTTTTGGCTTTCGAACCGGTATTTTTTCTCTATTTCTGTGATATTTGTTTATACTTGATTATGGTTATTTGGTATACAGCTTCAGTTTTTTTTGGCATTCGACACAAAAAAATCGTTCGTTTACATTTGGCTTCTTTGGTACTTTTTTTTTGTTTTTTTTTGTATTTTTTTGGTATTTTTTTGCGTTTTCAATCAATTAAAATTGCACATTTTCAACAACATCAACAACGACAACTACTTTTTGGTATTACGAGTAATATTTATTGTTATTTTTGGTTTTGTATTTTGTTTGTTCCTTTAGATAGATATATAGATATATATATATAGAGGTATATGTATGTAAAGATATGCATATAGATATATATATGTATATATGTATGTATATTGAGTATGGTATATTATAGATATATTTAGTTTGAGTACGAGTAGATAGGTATATAGATATATATATAGATGGTGTAGAATACGATAGTTGTTGCTTCTTCTCGGCTCAGATCCATCGATCGCTTATCGGTAATCGAAATGAGAAAACCCAAAAAACAAACAAATAAACGGCTTACGATTACGATTACTTGAAAATAAACAAACAACAATTTCGCTTGCTCGCAATTGCTGGGTGAGTCGATCGATCGTTAGAAACGAAAGGATACAAATCAAAAGGATAATTCAATATACGTCTACACCGATATATACGTACAACTGAATACACATACACATACAGACAAGCATACACATACACAATGCGACATACTTATGTTTGGTTGAGTTATCAACACTCATATACGCTCTCGCACGTTTTTAATTAATCGATAAGTTGAACAATCGTCAACAATATTATCCCGAGCTTGAAACACTAATCGAAATAAAGTTGTATCGATATTTTCTTTTATAGAAATAATATATATTTAGATATACAATTGATGCTTGAGATCTCCAAATAAAAAAGTGTCTTGAAGCCAGTAAATGAAAACGCAGAAAGCAAAGTTGAACGGGAAAATTAGAATAGGTTAATCGAATATTTCCATTACTTTAGATGCGGTATACGAGCATATATGTGCGTTGATATATATCTGGCTTAGTTGGTAGTTAAAGTAGTTTGCACTTGATATTACGAATACGGATACAATACCACAAATGCCGCAATACGAGATATTGATTGGATATTGATTGATTACGATACGTTACGTATATGGTTGGGTATTATCACTGCTTGCTTGCTTGCTTGCTGAGATCTGCCGATCGAAACATTTCCGTGTACGTTACGCTCAAGTTACTACGGGGATATCCGGCAAACAATACAACAAATGATACAGTTTTGGTACAGTACGAGTAGCATTATGGATATAGATACGAGTATGCATATTATAGAACACAAGAGACTGCAATTGATTGAGTTGTTGCGTACAGTTTACGGCTTAAGACACGTGCAAGTTGTAGTTTTTTTTTTTTTTTTTTTGGGGATTTTGGGTTCTTTTGGTATTGGTTTTTGGTATTGTAGGAGGGTCGTTTTAGGGGCTTTAACTACTTGATTGGGGCGGGGCAGCAGAAAGAACGGGGAGCTGGTGAAAAAATTGAGGGCGTTACAGGAACAAAAGATCATCAGAAATCAAAAGCTTATTTCGGGGCGTGCGCGGTGTGGAAATCAAGAAAATTTCGTTTTGGAATTATAGGGTTATTTTATTTGATTTTTTTTTCGAATTTCAAGTAAGGTTAAGGTTTCTTATCTAGACTTCAGGTGGTACAGGGACTATCTGGACTCAGAGATATAGAGATAAATAGAGAAATAGAAAGAGACGGAGAGAGCGGCAAATAGAGAGAGAGAGAGAGAGAGATACAGAGGGGTTTTGTTTTTGGTTCTTGGCGATAATTGTTCCACATGAGAAGGATTTTTTCAAGTTTGCTCAATTTCAAGTTTGCTTTTATGTGTTTCGTTTCGTTATCTTTCGGGCTTTAGTCGCGTTCGATTTTGTCAAAATATATATATTTACACAGAACACCATATACGCGGCAATAGAGCTATTTAAAGGGCTATCTTTGGCTTTCAGACTTTCAGTCTCATCGGATTCCTTGCATCCTTCTTCCCTGCGATAGCATTTGGGTACAGTTATCGATTGCTTCGAATGCATTTGGTTGACCTACTTAATTAGTTACATACGCATAAATAGTCATCGTTATTGATAGATGTGGAAAATCATAATTGAAATCAACTGAAAAATTGAATCTTGGCTGATCGTTATCATCGATTTCTTGCCAGCTTTTCGTTGTCGTAATATTTATCGTGATTGTTTATAGGTTAACGCCAGGCACTCGCAACACTTTACTATACTTTTACAAAGTCTGCGTGTGTATGTGTGTCTGTAACTGTGTGGGTGTCAGAGTTACTAAAGAGAGACAGAGAGTTATCGAGATATATATATATATATAGAGAGAGAGAGAGAGAGAGAAGGAGGCACAAGTAGGGTTAGGGCGGAGAAATCGATACAAACTTCATTTTGTATTAAATTTGATTTGGTTTTCAGCTTAAGCTTTTCATGTTTTATTCGTGATAAAAAATTGTTATATTATTAATTTGTACGTAGACGTCGACAGCATAATCTGTGGTGGCAGGCGAGCAATCTGTTATCGTCGGGTTAAGGTTCTGGTTATCGTTTTTTTTTCTCTTTTCATTTTTTGCTTTGGCGCGGTGCGGCTGCGTTTTTGATAAAATATCGATTATCGTTCTTATGGAATTTGCATCCCCTGATTTGTTCTGTTTCTGTTCTGGGTCTAACTGTTCTTTAATCTGGAATCCTGTAATCGCGCTCTACTTTGAAAAAACGCTAAAAAATAAAGGAAAGAGACAAATAGAAATATAGAAGGGGACGGATAGAGTTGACAAAGCCAAAGCAAAGTTAAGGAATAGTGAACTGAACTGAAAAGATGCCAGCTAACACTGGGTTTTGGGAATCAAATCAAAATCCATTAACGATAACAATCAAAACGATAAATCAAAGACCACAATTTGAGCTAATCAACTACGGTATAACAATTTATTTATATATATGCAATATTTATAAGCAAAAAGAAGGCACAGATCAAGTGTACATTTAAAGAAAGAAAGGGAGAGTGGCAAATAGAGAAAGAGACGGAACGAACGGGCAGGACTGGTGAGATTGACTGAGAGACGGGGGATAGAGAGCGATAGGTCCCTATTGAGGGAGTTCGATAGAGAAACCGAGCTGGGGTTCGATACTTTCAATAGTTTCGGGGGAGCGGGTGGAGAGTGGGTTGTGAGTTTTTAAAATGAGAACTAGAATTGCTTGATTTGTAATTACCATTTTCTATCACTTTGCTCTTGGCGGGGGGGTGGGGATGGATGGGCGTGGGCGGCACCGCACACACACGCGCACACACACACACACACCGCCAGCAGTGGTTCAGAGCCAGTCTATCGGCTATCGATAATTGTTATCGCCGCCGCCGCTGCCGCTTGCGTTGAGATCGCTTTTGATTTCGATTTCGATTTCGATTTCGGGATATCGCTATTAATTCGATTGATCGCTGATTCGTTGATCGGATTATTGCTTATCGGTAATCATTAATCGATGAATTGATTTGATTCGGTTTGGTTGTTCAGTCGCACAATCTAAGGCCACCTTTTCACGAGTTGCCCTGTTTTCATTTGATTTTACGATAAGATATTTTTTGATTTTTGGTTTTTACATATTTTATGCTTATTTGCTCTGTGGTGCTAAGTTATCGCGCTTCACGTTTTGTTTTGATTTGATTTTTGTTTTTGTGTTTTGGTTTTGCAGTTCGCTTGTAAATATGTTTTGTTATATACTTGGATATATACGTGGCTATATGTACATACGAGTTATCACATTCGTTAGCATTATTCGATCGTAGTTCATAGTTCTTGCTCGTATTTCACCGCATCTGGCACCGATGCCCATTATTACTGCCGCACTCTCAACTGTCTCTGGGTTTGTTCGTCGATAGTTTCGTACCAGGTAACCGTCTCTTCTGGGCAGGATCTGATCTGGAACTGGAGCTGGTACTGGTACTGTGACTGGTACTGCTAATGGTACTGCTAGTGTTGCTGCAGTTGTCTATCGAGTGTGGCCAAAGTACTTCGTCTTTCCCAGCTGTTGCTGTTGCTGTTCCTGTTGCTGTTGCTGCTGCTGCTGCTGCTGCTGCCTCGGCCTCCTTGTCGTTATCGGTTATCGATCTGACGTTGATTCCGCTTCCGGTTAGCGCTGCCGGCTCTAAGTTGTCGCTTGGCAGGGTTGTCAGGGTTGCCTCATAGCCGCCGCTGCCGTTTCCGTATCCGTTTCCACTGTAGTCGACCTTCACGTTGCGGCACATTCGATTTTAAGTTGGTTTCGTTTCGAGGTTTTAGAGGTTCGTTCGGTATAGAATATATAAAGCATTTTGTTTGGGTTTTAATTATGTACATAGATCGTCGCTAAGCCCTATAAAACTTCTTCGGAGCAAGGGGCTTTCAGGGGGTTAAGAGTCGTGTGAGAGTGTCTGTGTTCGTTGGCTTTAGTTTTGGGGGTTAAACACGCACACATTTTGGGAGTTCTATAGATAGGAGCTTAACTAAAAAATTATAATAATTTTGCTTAAAAGACAACACAAACAAACACACAAACAGCGAGAGGGAGACAGACATAGAGTTATAGTAACATTTACGGTAATATATTCATAGACTCCAAAACATATAAGCTAATCAATCAATTACACAGCCGATTACGAACAAAAATCAAAAGTTTAACACAGAAAGAGAGGCAAACAGAGTGGCAGAGACAGAGATAGAGAGATAGAGAGAGACAGAGATATAGGTAGAAAAAGATAGAGACAGAGACATGTATATTTTGTGTGTGTGTGTTGGAAAGAGAGATAGAGAGATAGTCCGAGAGAGAGAGAGAGATAAAGATAGAGCGATGGGAATGTTGGATGGACAATGGTTATTAATGGACAATGGGCTCAGAAATGGGTCTGAATGGAGAATTTGCCACGTTCGAAAGAGACGGCAATAGACGGGGCGAGAAAGAGACGTCATTATCTTTTGTCCCGCCGATGGTTTTTCATGTTGAAAATCCTACTTGATGAATGTCTTGCATATTAATTTCATTTTTCTGCGTTCTTTTTCTCTGGATTTTGATGACCTTTTCTTGTGAATGTTCATTTGGTTTTTTTGTTGTTTGTTTTTTTGTTTCTTTTTCTTTTTTTTTTCATTTTTTTTTGTTTGTCTTTTGTTGTGATCTTTTGAAGGAATGTGCTCACGGTAAGTACATTATTACGAGTATTGTTATTCTGGTTCTTGTTACTTTTATTTGCATTTCGCTTTATTGTTATCATCTAGGGGCCGGGCCGGGTTATATGGAATGGCAATGGTTAAAAAGTCACGGCCTCTAAACTGAAAACACAAACGAAATGAGTGGTGGGGTGGAGGTTGGGGGTTGGGGGTTGGGGAAGTAAAAGTAAAGTGGTGGGACGAGTATTACTTTTGGCTGGAATGGAATGGTCTGGACTTGGTATATCTTTTTGCATTGTTACTCGACGATGATTATATGGGGTAGTCCCACCAAATTACGACGGTCCACAGGCAATCTGTCGAGTTCCGAAGTTTACACATGGGAGGAATCGGTTTTTATATATATATTCTTGTGGGGTCGGTAGTATATAGTGTAAGATACAGATTTGATACTCTCGGCACATTTGTCTTTCGCATTTCGCATTTAGTATTTAATATTTGGTTGGCTCATTAGTTACGCTTATAAGAGTGGTAGTAGTAGTAGTAGTAGTAGAGTAGTAGTATAAATAAATAGGTAGTAGAAGGTAGTAACATATTTGATTTTCGCTTTCGCTTTTGCTTTGCATTTTTGTTTTGCGGTTTTTTTTGTTTTGTTTTGTTTTTTTTTTTTATGTGACTCAAATCGATTTGGTTTTTGGGGATATAATTGATTTGATTTCGAGTTTGAGTTCGAGTTGAGTTGTAGTAGTAGAGTAGAGTATGGTATGGTATAATCAATCAATCAACCAAAGGCGGTATAAAAGTAGAGCAAGTTCACATGGATTAGTACGGTTGTTATAAAGGAAGTGGACACTCACCGATGATCTACTCACTTGCATAAACGCATAGACGCCGCGTAAAAACTCCATATTTTGCTGCTCTTGAGAACCCTTTTTGGTTGTGCGTTGGGCCCGACTTATATACTGCTTAACGGTGTCGGCAACAAGATGTGGCTTTAGTTTGCGTGATAGAACCCTGTAAGTAAATATATACATGAGATATGATCGGTGTTAAATGTGTTTTATTATACCCTTAAGTAAGCTATCTCAAAGTAACGAAGATTCACAGGAATCAAGAGAAAGGATTTGAAATCATTACAGAGGTATCTTTAGCAATACACTCTCCAGGGTATCTACAGATTCTTGCATTTTCACAGTGTTCTTTGTAATACCTTAACAGGTGATTCCAAAACTTTAGACTTAAGCGAAAACTTAACTTAGTTTTTCTGCTTTTACGTTTCTTGTTAGATGAGTATAGACATAGAGAGATACACCGGTTCAACTTTTCCAATAGAAGAATCTTTCCCTATTCAGATATTGATGACGAAAATACTATCATTTAGTATGATAGAAGTATAGAAGGATAGTATGATCAGAAACCTGAAATTCTAGAGTAATTCGAAGGTGCGTTTTAAGTTTTAAGACGGAATCTCTCAAAGTCCCTCACAATGCTGGTTATACGAAAAACCGAAAAAAATGTATTATGTTGACACGAATATTGTGACGTTTTTTGTAGTGCCACGATGCGGTGGAATGTGGGTTATTCTTGGTCGAGGTCACCAACTGCCACCATTGCTTTGCCGTCCTCCAGCCCCCTCCCCCTCTTTTCCATACTTTTCCACCTCACCACTTGGCCCTCGGCTCGCATCCAAATTGAAGCGCTAAGCAAATTGTCACTTGAGAGGTGCTCGCTTTTCTCATCTGCTAAACGGAAACACTTTCCCCAGTCTTTGTGCTAATTGGCCGCACTTAGTGGCCCACCCACTTTTCCGCTTTTCCGACTCTTCACTATATAGTATACGTATACCTATATAGTGTGTGGTGTATGGGTGTGCGTGAGTGTCTGTGGGCCATGAAATATGCGCAAAGGATAGTGCTGCCAGGATGGTTGGAATTTTTGTGCCGGCTAATTGAAATCCTCCTCGACTGACGACTTTACGCATTTTGTGTGAATTGACAACGCAGATTAAGCTTATCGTTTAATTGCCCCCAGCAACAGGGAGGTTACCCATCTCCCTTTCCCTCTCCCTTTCCCTCTCCCTTTCCCTTTCCTTTTCCCCCTCCATATCCATTTCCATTTCCTTCTCTGTCTGAGTTTTCATCTTCAATTCGCCTCCGAGTTCCCATCTACATCTATGTATCTGCTCCATCTTCTGGCACACACTCTCGCATAATTCCAGTTTTTATTAGCCAAGCTTTTAAGCTGTGACTAACCAGAGAAACGGAGATTGTGATTTACACAGGGAGAAAACTGTGCTTAGTTATGATCTTTGCAACTTTCTAAGACTTTTAACTAATAATTAATACATTCTATCATTGTAAACAGTAATTTGTAAGTGTAAATCATTCCCTTTACTTATTTTAATATTTTAATATTCAAATCACTTTTCTCACAGTGTACAGCTGGCGTTCAGTTGGCTGATAAGACTGAGGCTTCATTTACTACTCTATTGACTTAAGCAGCCGACAGCAAAAGCGAGCGAGCGCAGATTTTCTGTGATTTTCCCCACTTTTCTGTGGATTAGCAGAGCATTTAATTGGATTCCCATGTGAGCACAAAGACAGAGGAGACCCGAAAAGAATATGTATATAGTATATATACACTCGTTTAGCAAACACCAAGGGCAGAATCTGTGGAATTTAATTCTTGAAAAATGCAAAAATGAATTCTTCCTAATGCCGCATATTCCCCGGGCAAAAAGCGGCCAAAAAGAAACTAATAAAGTTAGCTCTGGGCGGGCTGCCAACGCGCATTTCCGTTTCCGGTGTGCTCCTAATTTATTATTAATGAAAAAAAGTAGAGGGGAAAGGGCGGAGGGAGAGGAGGGGCGCATTTGCTTGCTGATTACTTTCGCGGGGGAACATACACGAATTTCGCGCTGCTTTTCGGCATTTGGACGCGACCTCTCTCTGCATATTGACCCTCGGGGTCAAATAAATTCGAGTACAAAAACAGTGGGCGGGGGGTTGGGGGGCGTGGCAAGTTCCATCTTGACTGCCGAAATTGAAAATACTTAAAAAGCATCGACAACAGAATTTTTAACTTGTCCTTTGGCCTCGCCGTCTCGGCCAGAAGGGTATATAAGCTCGCCAGGGCTTTCGATTTCATGTAACAAAGTGGTTAAAATATTTTTAAAAATTACAAAATAACTTCTGTGTGTTTTAAAATAAGTAATCCTCTACCTAATCAGTCAATAATTCATACCTTAAGATATGTAGGCTTCCTCCGGCTAGTTAAGCTTCAATAAACTGATTTTCTGTTCAGTTTCGATCAAATTTCGAGCTTGTCAGTTTCACTTTAAGCTGATTTCTAAGGGTCTTGATGACTTGAAGACCTTTATGAATTCTTTGGAAAACATTTCCCCGGGTATTTTCATGTCGACTGTTTGAGATTTCACCATTTCCATTCCTTCCCAGTGCCCTGGGCATTTCATTACAATTCCAAATCGCGTAAGGACAAAGATTTGTTCCTTTTTTTTTGTGTTATTGAAATAATTTGACCTTTCGGCTGAGGGGCACAGGCTTTTAATTTATTATTATTTTCTTAACCGCATTCACCTTCTGCTTGGCCGCCCCACACCTTGGCCCGCAGGACTTTTCTTTTGGTTTTTCGGCGGTTTTCGGTTTTCGGTTTTCGGTTTGTTTTTCCTTGGCTTTTGTTTTGTTTTCCCGGCTGACAGGCGTAACAGAAATGTTAAATTGCGAAAAATAAATCTTGAAATTGACTTTGTGCAGGGTTCGGTTTGCTTTGGTCCCTGCCGCCTTTTTTATATATATTTTTGTCGGTTTTTGTTTTATTTATTTTGTGCTTTTTTTTCACAAACTGTCGCCTTTTTGAGTTGCTGCTGACAGCGTGAAAATCGAGATAAATGTGTTTTCACTTTCCCACTCCGCTGGCTATCGCTTGTTGGCGGTTAAAAGAACAGTTTATTTAATTTGAGGGAGAAAAGGAAACCCGAAAAAGGTAAAGGTGAGGAAATTTTATTTAAAGATTGCCATCAGCAAGGGTTTTCGAAAAGGAAAAACGTTTCTGATGTCTCTGTCGCTCAACTCACAAATATGAAATTATCTGACAGACACTTCTCGCTGGCTTTTCAAAAATAAAAGAAAACTCCTATTACTGAATTACAAAGGGTTAAATTTAAAAGTGTGCTATTTTAATATGGAAAAAGTTAAGCATTTTCACTTGTTGGCATTTCGATAGAGTCAGAATGCGAAATCTTTATTTTTTATGGCCTCTGTTTGGTACTTCATAAACCAAACCATTGGATAAATATTGAGAAATTGAATTTGTGGAGAGCAAATTTGTCTCCTGCAGTAAGGACATAAAAACCATATTTATTCTACCATATTATTCCTCTTTCGAAGTGCTCTCTGGGAAACTTTCACGAATTAAATGCCATATTTGCAGGGCACACAGAGTTAATTTGTTTTCCGATTTCATCAAATTATTATGCAGTTTTATTTCGTTTTGCGCAGGGCAAACGTATGGAATTCGGGTGAATATTTTCCATGTTAAATGATTTTCCCTACCTGGAACTGCCAGCTTATATGTCACAGAATTCCATGGGCTGCCCACCACCGCCCCCTCAACAACGGCACAACGGCACACACACTGCAGGCACTGCATAATGCAGCAGCCGTTACTGTATCTGAATCGGAATCTGAATCTGAATCTGTATCTGAATCTGAACCAGAATCATAAAGTCGCAATCAAATTTGGTGCTTCGGCAGGCCAGGGGGAAATATGTGAAGTAGCAGGGAATAACAGGAGATTGTCTGGTTACTTTACAGCCGCAGCCAATTCACTTCTGCCATCTGACAGCCCAGGCAATGGAATTGCAAATTTCCCTGCCTAGCTGGAGAGGCTCTGGCATTTTCCTGATGAAGCCAGCTAATCTGGAGCTTGGCTCGGAGTTGGACGTCATGTCATGTCAAATAAAAATTGAACTATCAAAGTGCAGCTACTTGAACTTATCAGAAAGGGCAAGAAAAAGTGAATATACTAAAAATATCTTTGATTTGAAATCATATTGATTGGTATGGTCATACAGAAACTAAAAACAAGAACTGGCCACTCTTAAAAATACTCATTTTTATTTGGATATTCACAGCACAGTTCAAAATTGACACCTTTGGTTTTTTAATAAAAATATTTTTAGTACCTAGTTAGGCACTCTGTTAACTTTTTCGCGTACCTCTATTCTCTAGCTCTGCGGCGACTACTAACCGATAATTGTGCACTTGCAGATATGTTTTCCGCGAGCGAAGAAGCACAAACCGCGCAGTTGCAAGAGTTAATAAGGGGGAAAATGCAGAGAAAATAGAGGAAAATGCGGAGGGGAAGGGCAGGGGAGGCCCAAAGTATGAAACAATAAAATGTTCTCGTGCATGTGTCAGTTGCAGCAAGAAAAGTCAGAGATGCACAAATACGATAAGGCCGCAAAGCCATTGGATGGCTCATTTCAGATTTCCTTCTCCTCCCATTTGGCAGAGGTTTTTTATTTTATTCGCTTGCCATTTTCTTGTCAGCGTAATAAGCGCAATTAGCAAGGGGCCAGTGGGTGGAGGAAATATTAGGATAAAAGCCACTTGAGCATGCAATGAGAGAGCGAATTAAGAGCCAAGTGCAAGCCAAGTGGGCAAAGGAATACGATATACATAAATCAGGATGAGGCGCAGCATAATCCAGTCATCGCATAATTAATTAACGAAGGCAGAGAGCTGCATAGCAAAAATCATTTAATAAGCTTTGTGTTTTTAAAAGTGGTCTACCGAGAGTTGGATTAAAAATTTGAATAATGTTTCAGATAAAAAGGCAATCAGACCCACCAGTCGGGATAGATAATAAAATCGTTACATGAAAAACATGTCAACTTGGCAACCTTCGTTCTATTTTGAAAACTTTTTCCCACCCTGTTCTCATTTTCCCCACTCGGTGGGTGGCTTCCATGTCCTTTTGTTGCGGCGAGTCCTTCAAGATTGCCTCCTTGTTGTCCTATAATTGCTCCCGTTAACCGCCGTCAATTAAATGGCATGGAAAGCGGGGTCGGCCAGAGCCAATGCCAAAATAATTGTGCATAATTCCGTTTTGCATTTTCCATCCAGCACCGCGTTTCTAGCGTTCGGGTAAATATTTTAAATTAAAATAGGGCCATATTGCATGGCCACCATCATTAGCATATTAAATCAGCGATCATTTATATATACTCAATGCCAAAGAGGAAAAACAATGCATAGCCGCCGACCAGGGCGGAATTTCCGATTTCAGTTTCAATAAATAACTACAATTTGGAAAGTAATAAAATAGCTCTTTGTATTCGCAATAATTTTAGCATAAACTATTGTTGTGAAGAGAACAAAGATTGATTTTGGTTCAGTGCATGCAGTAACCACTTCCCAATTTTAATAACAATTTTGCAGAGCATCCATGCCTCGGGTTTGCCTTCCACTCTTCTGCTGACATTCTCCCTGGCCATAAATTTCGATTGCGACTTTTTGCGCAATTTTCTGCCTTTTGTTTGCTGTTAATTAGACCACACAACCTGTCAATCTCACAGCGAGCAACCAAGCCACCGAACCGCCTGATCCGCCTGACCCCTACAGTGGTGCAGTGGTGCAGTGGTGCAGCTTAGCATGCATACCTTGCCCTACTTGCGGTTAAATAGCTTGTGGTTATATTGCATTGAAAGCGGTTCGCCTTTCGTCCTTTCTTTTTGGGCACTTATCTGCCCTGAGCTGGTTTAAAATCACGCTTTAAGGACATCGGGATCAGGCGGAGCACTCACCTACTGAGGGGAACTCTACATTGTCTTATGTGGGATTTGTGCGCCAAGCTCCAAATGAGGACAACGCACTCCGCACTCAATTCCATTTAAGTGCTGCACACACACACACACGCATGTGCAAATTATATGTACATAAAGCGCACGAGGGTCGATTCAAGGGTAATGAGGGCTTAAGTAAACGCTTGAATTGATATTGTTTGCAAGGATCGTATGATTGGGCAACTGGTAACTGGCTTATAACTAATTTTCTGCATTCCAACCCTAATTTTCACCGCATTTTAGATTGCATGGTCACACTGCGTATGTACAAACTACTGCTGCGACTTGGGCACTCTGCTGATAAAGAAAGTTGAGCTTGATTTTGCAAAAACTGAAAACTCACGAACTTCGTCGTTCATACCTAAGATTCTGTTAGATACTGTCAATGAAAACCAGCAATTTTCAGGAGCACCCAGCTTTAGTTTTCCCATTTCGCGTAGTTTCTAGAAATTTCCCAACTCAACTTTCACATTCATTTTGTCTGCTAAGGAGCGATTTCCCTCCCACTTTTTCCATATGCGTTGCTCTTCAATTCTGGCGCAGTGCTTACCCGCCTTCCTGCTTTCCCGCCTTCCTGCTTTTCCGACTTTCCCGCTTCAAACGGGCGACACATGAAAGTTATTACACTTATTATATGAAGAAAATAATTTTATGTGCGGCTGTGCGAGCGAGAGCTGCAGAGGGAAAATTAAAAGAGAAGACTTCATTTGTGCGGCTTGCAGAATGTTGATAAGAGGCGGCCGCCGAGGACGAGGACGGGGGCGTGGCACGTGTATGTGTGCAAGTGTGAATTATATGCGCAGGCATTATATTATATAATAATGTGTAATAATGATTATATACTCCCAGGCAGCAGGCAGAAAGTGGGTGAAATCTGTGCGCAAAAAGTATGGAAAACCACACAGCAGTTGGCTGAGTTTTCCTCTTCTTTTTTTTTTTTGCCTTTGTGGCCCTACAAATGATTTTCATTTTAATCTGTGCAGGTTTTTGGTTAAACAAAGTTATTGGATTTTAAGGAACTAAAATAGTCGGGGCTTCGATTGAATAAATTTGATTTTGCATTGAATTTTCTCAACAATCCTATTTCTTAGCCTTGTTTGATTTAATTTTCTTCGAAAAATTCGAAATGCATCAATAAATATGCAAAAAGGTGAATTTATAACAGCTTTATGGCTATTCAAGCAGGTTCTACACTGATGGCAAGAGTAAATCGCAGCTGTTTTTCAGTTTATGTATTTATTTGCTTAGCACTTCCTGTGCCCCCGTAACCCTAACGCCATCTCCATGGCTTTGATCCCATTTCCATAAGCCATTTTGTGCCCGAAATTCGTATTTTTCCATAGTTTTAAAATTCAAAACGCGCTCTCTGTCCATAAATAATTCCCAACTAGAGTTGAGCAGTCAGCCGCAACGAAACAACACACATACTCGTACAACACAACAACGGAATCAAGAACAAACAACAACCGAGAAACAACGAAAAAGGCAATGGGAAAATATTTTTTAATGTGCACTTTATCATCATCATGTCAGGCTAAGCGAGGAGAGCTCTCGCCTTCCCCCGAAAAAATAACAAAAAATAACAAAAAATAAAAGAAAACAACAACACAAATGACATTTATATAGACACGCCCCAGCGCCCCCGACAACCACCCACACACCACCCGCCTTGCGGGTCCCCTTCTTTTCGGCATTGTGCAAATGCTGTCCCATTTGTCAGCTGGCACAAATTTGCATAAGCGCACTCTGGCAAGCGGTCGGATGACTTATGGTTGTCCTGCCCGAAACACCAGGCCCTCTTTTTGGAACAGCCCTCCTCCTCCTTCTCCTCCCTCCGGAAAAGCCCCTTGAACGAGCCCCGCCCCAAAAAACCAGCACCAGCCCCGCTGTCCACTAATCCCACGATCCAAAAAACTCTCGTTGAAATTAGCTGTGAAATGCTAACAGCCACTGAGCACACTGCTCCGAAAACGTGAAATATAACTTTGTCCAAAGTATCGATAATCTTTCAAGTTATCGATAATTTCGATATATCGAAACATACAATGTTGTTGAAGCTGTCAATATGTTTTAAACTTATATTTCAATGGTGTGTTAATTGTATATTAAATAAGTTGAAATTGAAGTAATTATCGAAAAATCGATAGTTTCGATAGATACTTTTCGATTATGTAACCAATGTGAAAGAGTTATTATTGAAAAAAAAACAGAATTTTTTAAAGGAAACAACTCTTTGGCCATTTCGTTTGTAAAAGTCTTGAATATCGCAATGTTATCGATTAGTTGATCTTTCTTCTCTTTCAAGTTCTGCCCCAGAAATCTAGCGTTTCGGACCAGTGTGCCTCAGAAGAAGAGGAAGAGGCGGAGAGGGCGGCAGAAGGGCAACGGAAATGACATAGAAATGAAACAGAAAGCAGAAACAATGGCCAGTATTCGGGGGCGGTAAAAGGGCTGGCGGTGGAAAAGGGGGCGGGGCGCAGGGGCAGAGCCAACACAATGGCAGCCATCTCTCACCTCTCACCGCAAAGGTTTCGGGCCAACACACAATGGCCAAATGACTTGGCTCCGAGAATAAGGATAAAGCCCCGATGTGATGACAATGACGATGACGACAGCAAACGGCGACAGCGATGACGACAGTGGCACAAATCCTGTGTCGCAGGGCGAAAGTTGGAGTCTAACCCATATATGATATCTATATGGGTCACGGAGTTCTCTGTCTCAGCGAATCGGGGCGGAAAAGTAGGGGGAAGAAAGCCCTCGGGAAAGCCAGAAACCCACATAAATGCCAGATTGACGAAAAACAGGACAAGGATTCAGGACAGCGACGGTTTGAGGGGAAATCATTGTTAAGAACGTCAAAAATCAAGAGGTCATAAGATACCAGCAGAATATATTTCAAGAAAAATCCTTTTAATTCTCATTCTAAAATTCCTTTAAAAAGTTCATAGGCTGTCGCTGTACTTTAGACTTAGATTATTGCCAAAACACAAATGGAATGATATATTATATATCCTTATAAGGTAGGAGACACCTGTACTAAATATCAACTTAAATATGGTTTTAAAGTTTTAAAGTTATCTAAAAAGGACCCCGAGATCCCCGAGGAAATGAAGTAGAAAGAGAGCTTTAATAGCTCGAAAGAGCGAGCAAGTATGATACATTTAGAAGAAGAGAGAGAGAGCTATAAAATGAAATGAAATAAAATAAAGTAAAATAAAATAAAGCTCTGGCAGACAGAGGGAAAGAAAATGTTGGAAAATAGCAGCATCATCGTCAGCCCAAGGGGGTTTTCCTTCGCTCTTTCCCTCGCTTTCCCCACCTTCAGCATCCCGTGCTTGTCGTCGTCATTGTCATCGTCATTATAAGCATAATCTTTAATAAACGAGTGAACACCAGGGAACCAACTGAAGTTGGGACACTGGGGGTGGTGAAAAAGCCGCGGGAAAACTCTCAAGCGGCCGCAAATGGACGACAAGAGGATGCCAAAGGAAAAGCTGCGCCAGTGGGCGGGGCAGTGCGATTTTTCAAGTGAACGAACTTTTTAAATTAATTTAGACATAAGCAGCTCTTTAAACTTCTGCCTCAGAACCAGCTAAGCGGTTCGTGTTTTTCCTGTTTCTCCTGTTTTTCCTTGATTTTCCCAGCTTTCCCTTGCCGCTGTCTATTTCTTGAGGGCTTCTCTATCACAGTAAGTATGAGTGTGTATGTGTGTGTGTGTGTGTGCCCTTCTCTTTTCTCCGTTTATTTTTTCTTCTGTTGCAAAGTTGGTAATGTGTCTACCCGACTCAGGCTGGCCAAAAGGAAACGTAATGTACACTAAATGGATATTTAATTACACTTTGCCCAAGGATCAGGCGGTGGGTTGGGGATCCCCACATAGGTACAGCCCTACATAAACACATATATATATATGTATGTACTCGTATGTATGTATATATGTACAGCCGAAGGTGGAGCTGCACCTGGGCAAGCTCTTGAGTGCTGGGCGGCCAGCTGAATGGGCCAATTTGCGATGGCCAAATGGTCTTTGGCCCTAAGTGCTGGCCAAAAAAGGGGTGAAGTTGGCCAGTCGGGGTAAAATCGCAGGAGCATCAGTTGTCATAGGAACATGGCCCGTTTAATTGCCAATGATTTTCCCCTTTTGGCATATCTAATCAGAGCTCTTTGCTCGTTATGGTTTTCCTTAGCTAATTGTTGGCGATAATTTGCTGCTTTTGATGGATCAGATTAGATCGGAAGCATACACAATATCTATCAATGTAAGTTATTTTGCTAAAATATATTCATTGCCCTTCGAAATTATGCAGACAATGTGCTCATTAAATTGTTTCACTTTCTAGCCAAACTCGATAAGAACCAAGCATTTGGAATGTCGTTAGCCAGTGCTGTAAATTCAATTGAGAAACTCGCAGGTCAAATGAATAAAGGAAGTACTGTTGCACACATGTTAATAAAGCAGATGCCAATCGAATTACTTGCTTTAAGCAGCTTTTGGCAAACCCGCACCCTTTTGACCCCAGGACTTGGGCTTAAATATGCATTACCATTTGGTGAATAATTTTCTTAATTGTGCCTACAGCCCTTGGCCTGACCTCTGCCCGCAAATGATGAATTTATTCAATATTCACTTAGGCGCATAATTAATTCCCATTGAGCCCCAACGGCCAGCAGTGCGTATACGTAATGAGCAAATGGGCGGTCCTGTTGCAAAATGTTGCAATTCTCGGCAGGCACTCCAAATAAAATTGCACAAAAATCAAAGTAACTTAAAGGAATATCAAAAGAGGGAAAATCTCTCTAAGAAGGCTTTGGTGTTATATTAAAAAAGGGACTTTAAAATAACTAAATTTTGGAAACAATTTTATCAACCTTAAACTTTAATATAAAATCTATCAAAAAATAACAATGAGGTTGCTTTTCTCAGTGTGCCTGCATTGTCTGTGATGCAGAAATTTTGCAAATTGAACAGGCAATTGATATGCCAGAGATCTGCCTAACATATTCCTTATTGATTTATGCCGCCCACTTGAAAAGTTTTAATATTTTAATGCTCCCCCAATGTTTATTTTATTGCCCATGAACGTAAATAACTGGCCAACTCCGCCGGAGACAAGTGTGTTTACATAGCTCCCTCTCTGCATATATCGTATGTATATATATATATATATAAACCTGTACATATATATAGCTCAATATATGGCACACAAATCAGAGGGGTAGCCAGTGGACTCACAATGAAATTTGCATAAAGCGGTAAACAAGTGAAAGCCGTTGCGATATTAAAAGGCCCAGCAGGATATTGCGATATGTGCAGCAAAGGAATCGATCGATGCGGCCAGAGTTGCCACCCTCCCGGCGTAAACCGCTTAAGCATCGGAAGTATCGGGCTGTCAAAGGGACCGCAGTGTTGTCGCATCCATCTGGGCTTAACTGGCTGCCAGTAGATTAATTTCTTAATAGTTGTTCAATTTGCATCTGCCAAACTGCAGTGCCTTGTTCGGTTTCCTTTCTTTTTTTTTTTTGTGTGTGTTTATTTTAGGCGATTTTCACTTTAAGTTGCCTGACGTTTTGACAGCAAAATATTGTCTTTTCATAGAAAATTCTTAACAATAGCTGCAATTTAAGCCAGAAACTGACAATTTATGTCAGGCACAGCAAAGGGATTTCGCTAACAACAAAGGAAATATTTAAAAGTTCATTTGTATATTTTTTAGGTATTTTCATTTTTAATGGATTATTAATTTCAAAGGGCTTAAAATTTAATTTAAAAACGTTTCAGTTTTATTGTTGCATTTTCCTCACATCCCCCCCCAAAGATTGTGTTCTGCATTTCTTAATATGAAATCCCTTTGGCAAACGACTGCTGCTCTTTTCACAGTCATTATTCTCTATCTGCCCGCTTAAGCCTAGTTTATTTTCCTGAAAAATCCCTAGCCGCCCTGTCAAATTTCCGAGTCACTTTAAAAGCCCAAAATGTAAAGTGCAAGGACGGACGACTTCTGCCTTCCACTACAACTTGGCATTTATGCTGATGTTGCGCCCCGCCCACTGCCCCCGAGCCGTCCCCTTTTGCGCCCCTCTCAGGGGGCTGCTTGTCATTCAGCTCCTCAAAACAGCACAAACAGCGGCAGCAATTTCCATATTTGTTTACAAATACAATATACAAGGAGCGCACACACACACACACGCAGAAAGGGACTAGGATGAGGACGCTCTTCATTGAAAGTTTAAATTCTTCTTTTGTTATTAATATTTCACAAAAACCAGAAAGAGCGAGATAGAGAGAAGGCGAGGCAGACAGAGAAAGCCAGCGAGTTAAAAAAGTTTCTTTACATCTGCGAGGGCGGGCCCCAAAAAGTATGCTTTAAAGATAGAAATTTGATTTAGAGGCGGTATTCTTTCTTTATTTTCGATTACTATTCAAGCGGCCCTCGTCGTCACGCAGCTGTCTTCGGGGAAAAGCCTCTCTTCTCCCGCCTTTCCATTTTCCAGCAGCGACTGCAGCAAAGTTATGCATGTATGTGGCTGTTTTCCAACGTATCACTGTGTGTGTGTGTGTGTGTGTGAGTGCTGGTATTTACATGCTTACATTTCATACAAGCGTAAGAAAATATTTGCAGTTATATGTGTGTGTTTTTTTTTTGCCAAGCTAAACTTTTATGTGTACTTTTGTTTGGTTTTCTTTTCACTCGCTCTTCCCTCCCCCCTGTTTTTCACTGGTTTACTTTGCAAGTAATATTTGGAATTTGCATAGCAGGGGCACAAGAATCTGAAGGATGTGAGTAAATCCAGCTTTAAGTCGCTGGCCCAAGAATGAAAGGCTAATTGAGGCTGCTGAATAGCTCAGAAGCTTGCCACCATTAAGCTAAAGAACACAGAAATTAGCAAAATAAATAATCATATAATGGAGCTAAGCCAAAGGATCTGCATTTTCGCAAATTTGTTGTTATGGAAACTCCTTTTTAAGTAGTTGCTGCCACATTTTCCCTCTGTGTAAATTGGCATTTACCGAAGCCCAGATCCAAATGCCAAGGAAATTTCGCCCAGGGCTGTCAGGCAGCCCGAAAAACGCAAGGACTATGCACAAATATTTAACAGAATTAAACAGAAAGGGCGAAGGACACCCGGGTAACCCTCGAAGGCATCGATTCTACACGCTTTATTTACATGTCATGCATATTTAAGTTGATTTCCATTTATGTTTCAATTTATTGTGTGTGGCCCCCGCCCCGCCCACAGCAACGCCGCCTAACATCTATTTGCCCTGGCAGTCCAGCTAATAAAATTTGCAATGCATGCGACGCTTGCATATGAAATACAATTAACAAATTGCCGGAACGGATCCCGAAAAGAGCAGCAGGGCTGGGCGAAAAGACCCATAAACGAATATTTGCCATCTAAAACTCCCCGCGCCCGTTCCCCGTCTACCCACTCCCGCCTGTCATCCCTCAAGCCGAAAATATTGCATTCGAAATCAATAAAATGTGCACTGGCAGCTCACCCGAAATGGAAAATTGCAAATGGCAGGAAATGAAATGAAATAAAGTGGGGCGGCAGCCGGGGAAATGGGAGGGAAAACTCAAAGTGGGGCGGCAGTACGTGCGAGTTCAGTTACCTGGGAACTGGGAACTCTGCGCTGGGAAATGCTGGAAAATGCAGGCCAAGATTGCAAGCCAGAGAGCCCGAGAGGAGCCCACAATGGAGCATTCGAGGGCCGGGCAAGTGGCAAAGTCAAGTTCGGCAACCGGGGTCACGATGATCGATTTGGGGATTACGGTAGCACATGTGGGCAAAAATTGGACATGGCTTTGAAGCCTGCCCATTGCTTATGGCATTTAATGCATTCCAGCACGTTCAGGTACAATATATTTCGGTATTTACAAGAAAATTCCAAATAAAAGGGGAGTTTTATGTTGGAAATAACTAAGATTAAGTTCAACATGGTTGCCATTCCATGCTTAGATGGAGTCTTAAAAGGAAATATTGAAAATAGTTTATAAGGTTCAATAATGAACTCAACTTAAGATATTTATCATGGACTAATGCTCTTCAAAATGTAGTTTTTGAACCAAAAGGTAACAGAAGTGAAGGTTCATTTAAGAACAACTTCGATCGAAGGCTAACTTTACGGAACAGAAAACTCCCCAAAGAAAATCAAAGCCAATCGAGAATTTTCTAGAAAACTGTAAATAAATAATATTATCGTTTTGCAGCAGTGTTGGCTAAAAGGTAAAACTCAACACACTTGGCAGCAGTGTTGGGCAAGTAGAATCGCATCGACACGAAACAAGACGGACATTAGGAGGGGGAAATTCATTTACTCGCGAATCTTTTGCACTTTATTGACTCGGTCACGTGAGCGGATTTTGTGAGTCACGTTTCGCGAGTTTTTCCACACTCTCTTACCGATTTTCGCCCATTTTCCATTTTCCATTTTCCATTTTCCTTCTTGCGCGCTTTTTATGGCCGAATTTTACCTTTCAACTTTAATGATAAAAGTTTGCAGCTCTCTTTCGGTGGCTCTCTAAGCCATAAAAGACTTATTGCACCAGCCTAACAAGGTGGTGCCAGAGTGGGTGGTCCTAGACTGGTTGGCAGCTGGGCTGGGGTGCTTTCTGGTGGCTTCTGTCCATGTGCATTGGGCAAGCCATTCGTTATGGACCGAGCGTTTGGACGTTTTCGAAATTTATTACATTGCACCGACAAGTTTCGCGTGTTTCGCCTTTGCGCCTACACTTCACTTAGCACAACGCCGCCAGTGCTGCTGCTGCCGCCGCATCACCACCCATCCAGCACCACCCACCATCCGCGCACCACCCAATCCTGCAGGTGAAGTGCAACTTTTTGCACCTAAGAAATTCTCCTGGCCGGAATTTCAAGTAATAAGTTGGCAGGATGAGGATGGCGTTGACAAGCCCCGAAAAGCGCGGCTCAAAACGTAAACATCGTGAACGAGTCGGCGTCGTCGACGTCGTCTGACTGGCTTTCACCCCTCCTCTTTTTCCACCCCATTTTCCCCTCTCTATTTTCCGGGTGCATTGACCCCCACGCTTCTCTCCCACATGGAGCCGCTTACAAAAAAAAAAAAAAAAAAAATAGCTCGAAAAATGCAGCAGGCTAAATGATGGAGGGGCGGGAAAATGGCTGGGTGGACGGGAAATTGGGGGTCGGACAGAGCAGTATATATCCTATGCTCTTCACTTTTAAAGATTTATGTTCAACATTTTCACCGTTTGTAGCTTTGAATGCCCTAAGCATTTTCCGAGCTCTTGGCTTTGCTCTACAAGCTGGTTAAATCAAAAGGAAAATTCTATGATAGGTTTTTAATTTTTTTTAAATTATAAAATTAAAATATTTGGAATTTTCAAAAGGGAATATCTTGGTGCTAGTACCGTAATATTTTTTAATTTTAATTTATGATTACGAGTGGGAAAAATGTGATTCCAAGAGCATTTCCCTGTGCGACTTCTCTATGCCTTTCGCTACTTATTGCGCCTGCAGTTTGGTCGGTTCTTAGTCAAAATAAATGCCAGCCCCCTCATTTTCCATTTTCCATTTCCCATTTTCCCGTTTCCCATTTTCCCGAACGCTTTTCATGTGCGTTGAGACGCAAAAGTCAAAATGTTCGGTTCAATGAACGTCGAGAGTCCGGCACTTTAAATCGCTTTAAGGACTTCGGCAACGGGGCGGCTGAGTGATAAATCTTTATCACTTATTCGGGGATAAGCCGGTCCGCTGGCCAAATTGATTAATTGCCGCAAATAAACGAGGCCTCGAGGATGGATGATTGGCAAACTGCTCGATGCGGCCGCAAATCAAAAATACATAAGACTGAGGCTCCTCCGCCCTTCTCTGGCTTTTCTGACAACTTTCGTCACGTAGCGTCCATCAGGCGGAAATAATTTATCAAAAGCGTGGAAGGAAGCCGAGGCGGCTTATATTAAATAATGACTTGGTGGCAGGAGAGACCTAACCCCAACCCCACATAATTAGGCGATGGGTCCTCTTCCGGGACTAATTAAAATGCCCGGCGCTGAACAACAGAAAAATTATAAATCACATTTCTTGTATTTGATTCCCGTTTCATTATGCAAATGTTGGCGGTGCGTAAACAAGCCGGGAAAATGGCATAAACCAATTATGGGAAAGTGCGGGCGAGCTTTTCCCATCGAGTGTCAAAGGGATTTGAGCTGTGAGTTCGAAGTTCCCAGTTCCTCCCCAGCTTCGTGTTCTGAGTTCCGAGGGTCAAACGGCAACACTTTTTTAATTAACTTGGCTTGGGAAAACAGCCGCTTATGTGGGTATAAAAAAGAAAATCACAAGGAAATTATACATTGCGCCTGGCTTTCGGGGGGGATGAAAAACTTATGGAAATAATTACCCAAAATTATGCTAATGCTGGGATTGGACTGAATGTTTTCCCATTGTCATTATTCCACTTGATTGTTTATTTTATTTCCCCCTGCGATGCTTTTTAACGGCTTCTCATGGCAAATGGCTTTACCAGCCATGCCCATGCATTTTCCATGCGACTCGTCTAAAGTTCTTTATTTATTTTTCAATGATTTTGCATTATTAATAAGGTGTAATGAATACTTTGCAATATAGAGCATAGAGCATTGATGCCACCGATCAGTGTTTAGTTTAACAAAAAAGGTAATTAACCCGCTCTGTTTGCTTTTGATTGTTGTAACTGCGAACTCGAAACATTTTATTTGCTTTGCCCTGATAAATTATGGAAATCAGCTTCACTATTCACATATCAATTTGCTTTGTGAGCTGAACTTAAAGTTTAGACACACAAAAATGGTTACAAAAAGCAACATTCTGACATTGTTCCTGGCGTAGCTGGCATTTTATTCAGTGCTTAAGTGCTAACAACTTCCCTAATCTCATTACGCGGCGTTCCTATTTTTTGTCGAAGCGCAGGCTTTTCATAATCTAAGCAGCACTTCCATAGACATTTGCCCAGGACCTCTCCACCGTCAGCTCACCTTGCCTTGATTAATACACTCACGTAGGCGGTTGGTGAAACGTCAAAGTCAATAAGTAAAAAAATTTGGCAGGCAGTTCTCGTTTTTTCTCTCCCTTTGCCGAGCCATAACAAAATACAATCGGGCGGATCAGACAGACGACGACATCGAAATCGGAACGTGGCTACAACAACCAGGTGAGTGGCGGGTTTTCCTCGCATTTCCCCTGCTTTACCAACCGCCTTTCAACCTGCTTTTCCACCTGCCCAACACACACACACGCGCCTCGCATTACGCGCAACTTTTTAAAAGTCAGGCAGAAAAATGTTTTTTAAACGCTAAATTACTTTTGAATGGCAGGTGGGCGTGGCGGCGCCTCGTCATGTGGGCGTGTCGCAGAGCCAGCGTCACAATTTCATTTTGTGCTTCCTCATTTGCCCATCCCCTACAACCCGCCACCAGCCCCTCGACCATCGCTTCTCCACCGCTTTTCCGCGACAACAACAAGCGCTTTGTCACAAGAGGGGCGCTTTTTTCGTGTAACGTCTGAAGAGCGGAAATGCTTATCCCAACACTTGAGCGTCACGTGCTGCCGCAGTCGCTGCTGCGCCGACGTCGACGCAGGTGTACCCTACCTGCACCTGAATGTATATCCAAATGGGATTATAGCATCTCTAAGCTTGTCTCAAGGAATCATCCCATCATCGGGTCACCGAATCTCGATCAACGTTGTCCTTTCAGCGTTGTTTCGGCATGTTTTCCTAGTTTTTTATTTGAAAGTTCTTTGAAAGGAAAATAGATTCAAGTTAATGTTTATAAATTGGTAATTTGGTGATGACAAATCTGCATTTTGAAGATACTTTCCTTAACACCTAAGTAAATTCCAAAACAGAAATCAATTTCTTGATTTTTCATAAAAATTTGATAGATTTTCTAAGCGAAATCATTTTTATTGCTGGCATTTTGGACTCTTTTTAACCCGAGTTAGATAGATAGCCAAAGCCAACCTCTAGTCGCTGCTACCGTCATAATCCCCCGCTTTCGGCTGTTAGAGTATTTAAATCTGTCCGGCCTCAGACTTGCCAAACTGTGCCACGCAGATACTTTCCCGCGCAGAAAGCGCCTAAGGTCGTTGTCGTTGTCGCTGGAAAAGTGGAAAAGCGAGCAAAGGCGGGCAGAACGGGGGAGGGGAGACAGGTGAGAAGGATGGCAGGGGGCTGGGGAAAACACCCTGTAGGTGTTTTGAATGTTTAGCTCAAGTGGCTTTTTAAAACACATTCTATGCTAATTAAGGGCCCGGGCCCGGGCCTAAATGAGTTGTCGTTGTCGTTGTCGTTGACGTTGACGTTGCCTGTCGTCGTTGTTTGCATTTGATAAGCCAAGATTGTTGCCAGCCAATGTAATCAATGGGAGACGGCGGAAGGAAGCACCACCATCATGCCGGCAAACCAAACCATCATACCATCATCATCGCCCAATGCGTAATCCTCGAGGAGCGGTGGCCAAATCGCAAACCCCATTTAATTAACGAATTAACAAAGCCAGAAGTTTCTGTGGTTTTCAAGTGATTTCGGGTCGCCCGAAGGCAAACATTTTGCGGCCTTGTTATGGCATAATTGAATTATTGCCATATGAAAAAGCAAAAAATGGGCTAAGGCAGCAGCCAGAGCAGCCCCAGCCCCAGCTCCAGCCCAAGCCCAAGTCCCAAACCCAAAGACCCAAAAAACTCAGGCCCAGTCAGCAGCCAAAAAAAAAAAAAAGGGAAGACGACGGCAAAGTTTCTTGTTCGCTTTCTTATTTTTTCCTTCACATCTCGGGCTAAATAAATCAAAAGTCTTTTGGGCGCTTAACGAAAAGAAAAAATATGTTAGGAAAACGGGGAAATGCGAGGCCAAAGCCCAAAAGTCGGCGCCAAATTGAATTACGGCTTTAATTGGGAAATTTGTGGCTGAACTCTTGAGGACATTAATGCAGCTCACCCAGATTTATTCACATTTATGTCCGGATGGGGTTGCTGTTTGTTTTAAGCCAGTCTGTGGGCATTTTTCATGAATGTCCTTGCAGTTAATTGGTATTCAATTCGACTGGAGTTGTCCTGGCTTTGGAAGGCTTAATCCTAGTTTCATCCCATTAAAAATCACTCCCCTTCTTTCAGTATATCGAAGTAGAAACTTAAAAGTAGGAACTCTACAATCTTACAACCATTTCTTTCTCTAATTTTCTAACCCTTTCCCAGCCTTTGCTCCTTCTCCACTACTAGCAATGTTACTTGAATTGGTCATCCTGAGCATACCAGTGTGTGGGTTCTTCTTTTGGCTGCATGGTCTCTACCTGTATGTCCTGGAGCTGCTCTTCGAATGGATTGCCCAGCAGCTGGCGATAACCCACAGGATACGAGTGCGTGAGGAGCGCCTTCAACTGGGCCAAAAATGGGGGTCCGTGAATAAGCAAAAGAGGAAGGACTCGGAATCCCCGGATAAGAAACAGGACAAAGGTGACTGTCCGAAGAGGCAAGCCTCGCCGCCTATAAAGAACCGTCTGACCATCCGGGTGGAGCAGTGCTGCGACTTGATAACCGCCGGATTGGGTTTGGTGCTGGAGGACGAAGTGACCCAGAGGTTTGTGGCCCCGCCATCGCCCCCTGGAGAATGGAACCTACTCACGCGGAATCTTCGCCAGAAGAAACGATACCTAAACTGGCGCTTAAGGATTGTCTGGCTTTTGGGCTGGTTTACGCGCTATGGAGTGCTGTTGCCGTTGAGGACCACAGCATGTTGGATGTGCTTGTTCATGATCAGTGGGGTTTCGGTGCTGTTGGGTAACCTCCCCGAGTGGTATTTAAAGAAGCATCTGGTGGAGCTGGTCCTGAAGCAGTGCTTCCGCACTACCGCCTCCTGCCTTCCGATGATCCGGAGGTTCCACAACACGCAATACCGACCCACCCAGGGCATCTGTGTGTGCAATCATACCAGTCCATTGGACGTCTTGGCGCTGATGTGCGATGCCAACTACTCGCTGACTGGCCAAGTGCACACTGGCATCCTGGGGATCCTGCAGCGCTCCCTCTCGAGGATCTCTCCTCACATCTGGTTCGATCGCAAGGAGCTGGCCGATCGTGAAGCCCTCAGCACGGTCCTTCGCCAGCACTGCTCCTCGACGGGACGTCCTCCAGTTCTCCTCTTTCCCGAGGGCACGTGCATCAACAACACGGCTGTGATGCAGTTCAAGAAGGGCAGTTTCGCTGTTAGTGACATTGTCTATCCGGTGGCCATTCGGTACGATCGCCGGTTCGGTGAAGCCTACTGGGACAGCGCCAAGCACTCCATGCTCAGATATATGCTGATGGTGGTCAGTTCGTGGTGCATCTGCTGCGACGTCTGGTACATGCCGCCGCTCCGGCGACTTGCCAAAGAGTCAGCGGTGGAGTTCTCCAACCGAGTGAAGGCCGCCATTGCCGCTCAGGCGGATATCGTTGATCTGCCCTGGGATGGAAACCTGAAGCGTTGGAGTCCGGTGAGGGACTGGCAGTAGGCCAGCCAACATTATGTTACCCCCTAACCATCCTAATTCTAAAAGAAAATTTAAGCACAAACCAAGATATTCCACGATGTAGTTTATACCCTTTTCCACCATTCCATCCTCACTATATTGTATAACGATTTTATAATGATATCTTACGAGAAAACAGAGTGACATTAGATATGTCACACCACAACCCCGATTAGATAGTAGTTATGATATACCAAACCTCTTATGACAGATGATTCTAGTCTCCATTTCTGGAACTCTACCAGGGGGTGACCTTATGCATAGGAAAGACCTACCGTTTGGGCTGGACAATCTTTCGCTCTCCGTGGCGAATCGAGGCGTTGGGTCCGTACCGCCCTAGAAGGGCGCTCTGTGACTGGGAGACGCCGCCGGCGGCAGAGGCGGAGGCTGCGGTGATCGCCGCAAGGCCGCTGCGTAACGAGGTGCAGGTGGCTAGATCCCGGGGATGGGCCAGCCCGTAGGCGCCGAAGGCCGACTGCGAGTGGACCGCATAGTCTAGGCCGGGCAGCTCCAAGGAGGCGATCGGATGGATGCGGGTCAGCGAAAGTGTGCTTTCAAGTACGGTGCTCAGGAGCGGGGCGCTGCGCAGGGATCTCAGGCTGCCGCGGCGCGTAAGCGTGTCCGGCTTATACATCCGGGGTTGGGGGGGCCGACCGACCCCCCACCGCCGCCTTCTGTCCGCCTAATTGCTTGTCACCTCCCCTGCTCCTCCTGCTCCTCCTGCTCCTCCTGCTCCTTCTCTGGTTTGTAATTGCCGTAAACGGTCGGTTAGTCCGGCGTGCGGGTCATTCACAGCAGTCGCTTTATGAGCAATTACGCTGTTTATTGTGCAAAACGCGCTGGTCACGCAACTATTTAGGCGTCGTCTCCTGCTCCTTAACTTTCCTGCTGGCTAACTTGCTTACTGGCTCAGCTGATTTGCTTTTTCGCTTCTAGCAGCCGCCCTTCTGCTGCTTTACCTGCTGATGTGGGCTTTCTTCTTGCTAGCTTGTTTTTTGCTTTTGCTTCGAACCGATCTTGTTTGCTTTCTTAGTTTCTTCTAAGATTCACTAATATTCAGTAGCTTACCAGCTTACTTGCTTCTCCTGCTTATACTTTCTTCGCTTGTAAACAAACTCCTTTTCGTTTGTGGCTTTTTGCTGCTTTTCCTCTGCTTTTTTCACTAAAGCATGCTTTTCCCGCGTTAATGCTAGCCTGGGTATCGGTTATTATTATTGTTCTTTACCTTCTCTTTGCTTTCGAACTAGCTTGCTTTCATATTCTGCTTTTGCTGCCGTTGCTAGCTTGCTTTCTAGCTCTGCCGCCCGCTTGCTTTTTTTTGGTATGAGCCTGTTTATGCTTTGCTTTGTCTCCCTTCCCCTCGCGTGATCCCCTTTGGCCGGTCCGCTCTCCTGCTAGCCTGCGTGTCAGCGTTTTGTTGGCACAAATGCTTGTACAAATTGGTCGCCGCCTTGTTGCTTTTGCTGTTGGTCGTGTCGCCAGTTGCCGCTTTGCTTTGGCTGCTTTGCATACAAGATTTGATTTGTCAGATTGCAGATTGCCATTGCGATTGGGAGTGGGCACGCGGGAGTTGCCCGGCGGGGTTGCGCCCGACTAAACGAATATGCAAAGTGGGTGGGCAACTGGGTGGTGGGTGGCAAGTGGTGCACAACTAATTGATGGATGGCAACTGCAACTGCAGCACTCCCTCTAACGCTTCGCCCGATGGGTGCACTCGCGGCAGCTGTCGGCTAAGTGATTCATCGAAAGCAACTCTGATTGATGGCACTTGACACTAGTCGCTAATCACTAAGGGCTATTCACTAATCAGCCCGACGCGCTAATGAGTAACCCACTGAGGTCCCCAAATCACTTACTTAGTGGTGGGTCTGTGATGGGGGGGGTCTTCCTTCGCTGTATATCAAGTCATAACCCACTCTATACTAGGAGACTGGGGTCTTGCAATCACTTGTGAAGGTATTCTAAAAGTTCATAGGTCTATGATTGTATCATTATCCAAAAACGAACTGATTTATGTTGAAACTTTTATGTCACATTGGTTTCTACTGCAATTTAATGCTCTTCAAATTCGCATATTTATGTTTACTTTACCTCAAAAATGTTCCCTAATAGATATTACAAAAACACTTCCATCAACAGGTTAAGCATTTTAATTGAATTACTCACGGCAACACCCTAATGAATAGTGTAAAATCACGAAACCGTTCCAGCTAACGTGTACAGCTCTAATTAACAAACCACTCATCAGGGCTTCCTAGAACTGGCTAACATGCCATATATGTTAGTAAGTGGCTGCGAATGCTAATCTTGCTCAAAGATCTAAGTAAAATTGATTTTAGAGTATGTCCTTATACTAAGTTTCTATCTGAAATGTATGAAAACTAGTTTTTAAACAAGGAAAATATTTACAAGTGGTCTACATCTTGCTCTTTGAATATCTTAAGACAGAGCTAACCTTGATAGCCTTTAAAGAGGGGATCTTAAGGTGCGATTTTAACCTTTTATGCATGGAAACTAGTTTTAACAAGGGATTATATTTACAGTTCACATACTTACAGCTAAGAATGTTAATAAAATGCTTCTTAATGTCCCGCGAAAACAGAAACTCAATTTTTGCAGACCAAAATAGCAAAATAATTGCCTACTTTTGGGCTGAAACATGAAATTTCAGTTCCAGCGGGAATAACTTGATATATATTATAGATAGTAAGAATGATTATGATTTTAAACTAGACTCACTTGTGTCAAATCTAAACGAACGATGATGAACGAACGTTTGTCTTGATAATGGCAATGGCATTGGCAGTGTTGGGGGCGTTATGCTGTTGTTGTTGTTGTTTCTGTGGATTTTCTTGTTGATTTTTGTTGTTGTTGATCTTGAAGATTTGCTAGTTTTGTTTTTTGTTTTTTTGTTTTTCTTTTTGGTTGCTGTAACGGGGCAGCCCTCGGCCGCCCTCTCACTTCTGGAGTTTTCCCCACTCGATTTTCCTCTGCCGTCTCTTTTTCCTCCGACGTTTAACACTGAACACTGCACTTTGTTATTGTTTTTCTTTTCGTTTTCGGTTTTGGTTTTTGTATTTTTTATATTTGATTTTTGACTTTTATGAAACTAGTTCTGAGCTTTGAGTATTTACAGTAATGTGCATGTCTTGATCGCTTGCTATTGTTATCTGTTTTTAACTGATGATGTGGGGTACAACGACAACCGGGCACGATTGGCACGATTGATTTATTGAGTGGGTGACTGACTGACTGATTGATTGATTGACTGACTGACTGACTGATAGAACCTACGTGTGAAGCCGCAACGAATCAAATGGGCAACCACTCCAATCGGGTCTCGCGATCGCAATCCTTGTGCCCAGGGTTGTTCCTGACTTGTCCAGGGTTGCCAGCTCTTTCTCTGGCCATTTGCCACCGGGTCCAATCCATGGCCTTCGTCCTGCGTCCTTCTGCGCCTTCACCACCTTCTCAGCCCCCCTGGAATCCGGAATCCCAGTCCGCTCACTCACCGCCGCTCGCACATCTGTGTTGCCCTCTCTGTTGCCCTGCCTTCTGTTGTCTCACTTGCTCCTGTGGGCGTACCTTGGCGTGGGGCAGTTGGAGCCACGCCCCCAAAAAAAAAACAATATACTTTCAGCTGTCCTCATAGACACTTGACGATCTGAAAGAGATTGAGAGGAGGGAAAAGAAAGGTTTTCGTATTAATTTTTCAAATTACAAACTTTAAGTTCGAAGTTGTCAGGTTGTTATGTTGCAGCTTAAAAAACTTAAAAAAAATTGAATTAATAAATACATAAAAATATCTATGATAACCTTACATAAGCTTCTTGGGCTTATCTAGACATCCAAGACATTCTCCATTATTGATTTATAATGCAGCTGAGATTTTACTCGAGTTTTTCCCATCAAAACTTTCCCTTGAAAAGTACAATTTGATCATCAATTTATTAAGCAGCACTTTCAGCTTACTTCCCAAAATGTTTTGTTAGAGTCTTGGCACAGTTTTTGGTTCGTTCTACGGCATGGATTGATAATCCTTGAAATCTGCTTAGCGCTTTTACGAGGCCACAAATAATCGATAAATATGAAAATTTCTAATCGCATTCTGGGTTTGGGTTACTTTTTCGTGACCTATCTAAAATCAGCTGCGTTGAAGAGGCGAAAAATGTTGCCAAATTACTACAGATGCTGTCCACGTCTGGGTCATTGGATATGGTTTTTCCCACACCACCAACACCATCGTCATCGTCATCGCCATTGCCATCGCCACCGCTACCGCCCCAGATTCTCTGTCATTTTCCACTCAAGTTTGGGGCGTGGACCGCAGAATGTTTTGAGCCACTCAAATGCAGCTCCCTTCCAGTTTCCTGCTTTTCCTGCGGGTCGAATAAAAGTGGGCGGGAGAGGGAAATTTTGTGCCCAACAGCAAAAATAATGAAAGTATTTGCTTTGCTAAGCACAAAAATATGTCAAAGTAAATTTCTCTTCATTTCTTTTTTTTTTTTTTGCCTCTGCCCGACCTGCTTTGTATCCTTCTCCCCATCATTCCTCTCTGTAAGAGTGTGTGTGTGTGTGTGTGTGAGTGTGGGAAAATAGGAGGAAAAGTGGGAGTGGCAGGAGTTCACTTAGGTCGCGTTGGCTGCGTTGAAATGCGTCGCACGTAGCCATGTAGCAGATTTTCTTTTTAATATTTATACGCCCCCCTCGCAGCGAAAACTGCAGCATTTAGATACTGGCACTGCCAGTTACTTCTGATATTACTGCTCCAGCCACTGGCACTGCTTACGGCTCGAACTTCATTGTGGGTTGCCTTTTTTCGGGATACCCTCTGGCAGGGTCCTGGGGTCGAGGCTAGCAGGACTTTGTAGGGTGACAGCTACAAGTTTGCCTGCTCTACGTTATATTTATGAATATTATTTACATTCTATATTATTGGGAGTCGAATACTTTCCTAAGCAAGTGATCTTCTTCTTTCGAAATACTATAGCTGATGTATGAATTTACTTCAAATTTACAACAAAGAAACTAAGGTTAAGGCTTAAGGTTAAGCTTGGCTAAGTTTATCTTTCTTCAAAAGCAAACCAAAATAGGAAAGCTCTCTTTTTATTAACTTTCACAGTTTTGCAGGGTATCTCCCGCTTCTCCTATTTCATTTTCCTCAGCTTTTCACGTGCTCCTTTTTTCGCTTGCTCGTTCCTGCTTAATGCGAACTCGTTGCGGCAGTTAAAGTTGCAGCAGCGCTGGCTGAGGCAATTGTAATTAACTTTTAGATGGCTTTTCTGAGTTTTCCCCGGCTAGTTTCGGTCGGTGGTGGGGGGTCGGGAAATGGGAAAGCTAGTGGCGCTGGCTTCTTGCAAATGAAATGCGTATTCTTGGCCTCAAGGAGTACCGGCTGCGGGGCTTTACCCCGCCTTCCCCGCTTTCCTTTGCAATTGTAATGAGATTCAAGCAACACGCACAGAAATGGAAATGCGAGACGAGACGAGACGAGAGAGAAGCCACTCCAAATGGGATTTTGCAGACATTCAGGCAAGTTTATTAGATCATCTTGGAGTGTGTCCGGGCGCAAATTATTAAAGATTGTGAGGAAAAGAAGCATCTCATGTTGGCCTAAAACTTTTCCCGTTGCTGGTCAAAATGCAACGAAACTGTGTTATTTTTTATAATTTTTTAGCATATTTTAAGAGAAAAAATAAAGACAAATAATTTTAAAACCCAAAAAAGCTACGAGAAATACCAAAAAAATCCCATAAAAAGGCCTTTAAAACCTAAGTGCCGCTTTGGTGCTTTAAACATTATTTAAGGAGCGACTTGTCGCCCGATTTCCGCAGGTCCCCTGTGTCCTTGGCCAATTTAACCCCATCAGGAAGCGCTTTGTCTTGGCGTCAATTGCCCAGGAGTGCGTGCTCGAGGGCAATGAATTGCTATGATTTATGTCTCCGCTCGAGACGGAATTTACATTTGCCGGCTTTAAAATGTATTCGGCAAATGCCCCGCGGCAGCTGTCAGGAAAAAAAAAGCAGAAGCAGAGGCAGAAGGAAGCGGGTCGAACGTGGCAGAAAAGAGCAGCAGAGTTTTAGGCTGGGGAAAATGAAATCGAGGCAGAAAAAGACCCATATCATGCGGCTGCTGTTCCCCTACGGTTTGCGATATGATATATCACGATTACTGCTGACTATTGCTTATTTTGAAATCCGTTCCCCAGACCGTTTTTCCCCAGCATTTTGCGCTTTTCCCTTCTTCCCAAACCTTCCGCGCCCGCATTTTTCTCAACCCAAAAGTACATTCTTGTTGCGGCTTGACAAGTAAACAAGCGAATCCATCAATCAACCGCACGTAGAAGGCACACAAAAGTGACAATGTGGGTGGCCCCCGTTCCTTGGGAGTCCTGAGCCAGGACGCCAAACGTAACCCTAAAAAAAAAAGGCGAATTCGATATGCACGAGTCGTACGAAATGAAATTTCAGACATCACAAAACGACAACGGGCCAGGACTGGAATGGGTTGTAAAGGAAATAACTCGAATCCTTTTGCCAAAAAACACACACACACACACACACACACACACACATGTGAGTGAATAAAAATCAAGTGAAGTGTATAAATAGCAAATAGGCTTCTTTAATTCGTGATAAGGCTGCTGGGGATTGCTTGTATTGAAGTATTTAAGAAATCGAGTTAAGAGAAGTGAAATGAATGCATCTCAGTTTGGAAATGAAAATTTAGCGACTGCCTTAGAGATCTGCTAATAAAATTGAAAGTAAAGAAAGAACTCATAGGACTCCTCTCATAGGTCGTATGACTCGGTACTTGACTGAACGACAGACCATTATCAGTCACCCGTTATCCCTAAAAAAGTTCACCTATAAAACGTTAGTTTCTGGCGATATAACAAAGTTGTAAGTTGCCTCAATTGCAGCAGTATAAAGTGCGCGTCATAAAGCGAATGTCACTCGGTTGCCCCGAGAACTAACCGCGATTTGTCAGGATTATTGGGGGTTTTACTGGCAAGAGTTGCTAAGCAGCGTCATCAATATTAACTTAGCAGCGGGAAAAAAAGAGTATATATATGTACGATTTCCGGCACTTTTGACTGATAGACTCGTAGAGCTTTGTTCAAGTTTATTATTCTTGGCAAACTGCTTCCACTTTCACTATATCTTCTGGGTACTTTCATTGTGTGTTTGGGCCTCCTTTTTCCGGCGGTAGTGGCAAACTTTTTGTGGCTCGTAAATTTTATGAAATAAAATGGCAATAAAACAAGCCCCGAAACATGTGTATGTGGGTGCGTGTCCCTGTTTCTGTATATTCTGCAATTATTTGATTACTTTTGCTCTCGGAATTTATTAGCTAAGCAAACATGGAAATTCACACACACACACACACTCGCAGCATAACCAGGGAGAAACTTTTGCCCCAGCACGTTCTCCGACGGGGGTGGGGGTGGGTTGGTAAGCGAGTGCAAATATTGAATTAATCAAATTTCATTCTCTCGTGTGTAATTATTCGTGAGATTATAGCCGCAGAGCAGGCTATATTTGCCCATGTCAACGGGGTCTTGGGGGCTCTTCACTGAAAAGTTTAAGCTGAGGTATAACACTCATCAGATCCCAAATCAGAGCAACGCAAAACCCCGATAATCCTGCCGAAACTAGCCTAAGTCCTTGGACACACACTCAGGAGGCACACGCACACCCTGGGACACACACACGTACTTCTGTGTATGCATGCACCACTAGACCCCCCCGGAAAAGGCGACGGACTTTTGTCAACAGACATCCCGAAATAAGGACCTAAAATTTGTCACATCGACTTAAGCTACTTACGGGTATAAATGCATGCAAATTCCCCAAAAAGGACATCCGAGTGATGCGTCGATAATGCGATTCCAATGAGCATATGCGTTTATCACATTAAAAGACAATTTGGCATATTAAAAAAAAAGGGGGCCCGAAATTGCGGATCAAAAGCATTCGGTTCGGGACACAATCCTTTTGACAGGGATTAGGAAAAGGCGAAAAGTTGGCAATGGCTTGGCTTGGCAGCTTGGATGCCTGGCTGCTGGGCTGCTGGGCTGCTGGGCTGCTGGGCTGCTGGGCTGCCACAGCTCCATGGCTCCAGGACCGCGAATCGAATCAATAAAATTCAAATTAGTTTTGGGCAATCAGACGAGCCTACTGCCAATCGCAATCCCATCCTGGTCCAATCATTTAGCCATTGCCATGGCAAAAAAGGATGCGCCCTTCTGGCCAAAAGTGTTTGCGGCCACTTGAAACAAAAGAAAATCATCTTCTGGCGCCGGCAAAGGGGCGCAAAAATCCCGGGGCGGGCAAATCGGTCGAGTTGTTATCCGGACAAATCAAATCAGAATCAAGTAATTTGCCATGATTCCTCGGCGCTGTGACCGCAAGCTCAATTAAATTACCGAAAATCCAGAGAGAGGACAACGGAGTGGAAAAGTCCGATAAATGAACTTGGAAATGCCCTACAGTCGATATTCTATATCGCTAAATATGATAAAACCATACTTTAGTTCTTATAAATTAGCTTTTAATACAAATTATAATAAGTAAAAATTAAAACTAAAATCAAGATAAATGAAAATTTGACAACGCTCTTTCAGTTTTGAATTAAAAACAAGTTTGGAGAGTTTTGTTTTCCTTCAAGAGATTTCCTTTACTTGCAATTTATGTAAATTCAATCGATAGAAGTGTTGTTAACAACTTTATTCCCGGCTTATGGCCCAGTCAATTGAACCGAAATAAGCCAAGGAAAATTCAGTGTGCTGGCATGGAAAAGAAATGCCCTAAAAATGGGTGATACGGATTTGTGGCACTATCCTTCCGCCACGCCCCTCTTCTCCTCTTCCCCTTCTTTTCCCCAAGAGTCCTTCGCTCCTTGACGCCTCGTTGGGTTTTCGGCGATTTGCATCCCTCGTTTGGGGAACTTGGCGAACTCCAATTTGCCCATTCCCATCCGCATTTCCCACTCCCCAAGACTTTGGGCAATCCCTCAGCTAGTTTGTGGGTCATGGTGGCTGCGGCCAAGGCGTTAAGTGTC
This sequence comes from Drosophila eugracilis, assembly GCF_018153835.1. NCBI lineage: Eukaryota > Metazoa > Arthropoda > Insecta > Diptera > Drosophilidae > Drosophila > Drosophila eugracilis. The sequence goes on from NW_024573535.1 coordinate 1,896,144, forward strand.
CCGGATTTATTATTGGATTTGTCCGCTGGCAGGATGTGTGTTATGTCTTCCTGTTGTGTAGCAAATCTCGGCAAATATGCGTGGCAACTTTAGTTAAAGTTCCCCGGCACACAGCACACAGCACCCAATAGCCGGCACTCCAGAAGGAAGCTCCAGCCGAAGACCCAAGACCAAGACCCAAGACCGAAGCCCAAACCCAATCCAATCCCTCTGCTAATGTGGTTTGTTAGTTCTTCCCGGCTGCCATTAAAAGGCTTTGTTATGGGATTTGTGTACGTGTTGAAATTTACAAAGTTTCGCCATCACTTTTTCCTCTCTGCCGTCTAATAATCAATTTAGGTGGAAATTCTTGGCCAAAAGACAGCTTTAAGGGCATAAAGTGTTCTTGCGAGTGAGTGTGTGTGTGTGTGTGTTGTGTATCCTGGCAAAACCGATTATGAGCATCTTAAGAGCAACAAATTTGCTACGCTTTATGGCCCCGGAACTTGGGGAAAAGTCCAGGGATCGAGGCAAGGGCCTGCACTTCAAGTGTTGCTCAATATTTAATGGTTGCCAGGAAAAACAAATAAGTGCCACAGAACAGGAGTTGTTTGCAGTTGAGTTTTCACTTCCCCGCTGCTCCTGCTCGACTTGAAATCCAATTTGAGACAAAGGAAAATAAATACAGCCAAGTCGAAGAAGTAGGTCATGCACTTTTCACTTCAGATTTATTAAAAGAAAATATAGAAGGCTGCCAAAAACACAAAGCGCCTTTTGAATAACACAGATGGTGAAGTAATCTTGTTAAAATAAATCCGCCAATGCAGCTTAATCTGGTGATTTATTCGTCCATCGAGTGTACAGAAAATGCTAAACTGTCAGCTTAGTTCATTTAATTGCCAGCCAACGGACTCGGTTTAATTTCATTAAACTTAAAATACATCTCGCTTACCAAATGATAATAGGACTTGTTCGGACATTTTCTGTTCGGCTGAAACCCGGCCCAGTTTTAAAGCTCGTTATCCTCACCGTCGTTTTCATTCTCCTTTTTTTTTTGAGGGAATAAACAAATTGTAAATTCGCGAAAAGAACAGATTTGTTTTTCCCAAATTTTTGTGGCTCTTTTCACAGCGAAAGTTAAGGAAATTCATGGACAAAATGCTTCGCCAACGACGGGGGGCAGGGTCTTTCCTAGGTATTATTGCTGGCCTAGGGGAGCTATAACCCCTCATTTTTCCCGCTTTTTCCCACTTAATCCCCTTTCTCGGCTTACTTTTCCGCAGTCTGTTTTTGGCTTTTCCCCGTCTCGGTTTCTGTTTCGCCTTTTTCCCTGCTTTTTGTCATCGGGTTTATTTTTATAGTTATTACACCCTGCCTTTGGCGTGGGTTGTCTTTATTGTGTCACGCTGTCGCTTCAACTCTTTGCCTTGCGATGAGGATGTGGGTGTGGGTGTGGATGTGGAGAATAGGTGGGAAAGGGGTGGAAAAGCGGGCGTGGGCGGGAAATGGGTGTTTCTCTCAAGCACCTTATTGTTCTCATCGCCCATCATCCATCGTCGTCGATTTCTTCAGTTTTGCCTCGCTTTCCCAAGCTTTTCTTACTCTTTTTTTCTTCAGCCGCTTTGCGGTTTATTTCTCTGTTTGCTGCCATTGCCGCTACTGCTTCTGCTGTCGTTGTTGTTGTTGTTGTTGTTTCTGCAGCTTTTATGTGGTCTCAGTTTTAAAAGGATTAAGCTGTCGTTAGGTTTTTGTTCGCCTTTCGTCCTCTTCCCCGCTCCTCCGCCCGCTTTCCTTTGAGTGCGTCTCGACTTTAAGCATCGATTATCCATAAAAAGCTGCAGGCACCGCAAATGGAAATGGAAAAGAAAAAGGAAAAGGACGAAGGCAGCGAAAGACAGCAACAGTGGAACTGAAAGGGGCTGCCAGCCACTGGCCGTCTTCCGTTGCATCTCGGCTTAAATCTCTTATTGATTCAATATGCAAAGCAGAGTGAATCCAAGGGATATCGCCGGTCCCTGCTGCTCTTCCTGCTGCACTCATGAACCCTTTTTCATATGCGATTTTTGTGAAATCAAATTGCAATCATAGCGGGGCTAAAAGAATAGCTTTAGGTTAAAATTATTTGATTTAAGTTTAAGACACAGAAGCAAAGTTCTTGTGACAAGCTGATCAGCCTTTTAAAGTCTTGGGCTGAGGAACTGCGTTCATGGGGCACCCATTATAATGGATTAATTTCTAAAAATAATTAAAGAGCCATATTTTGGTCCAATAAGCTGTTTATGCACTTTATTATCTACCCATTTGCAGCTTCATTGCCTTAACCACCAACAGGTAACTCGATAAAGTCTCCTTCAACTTCAACTGTCGATGCCCGGAAAAGTAGGCAACAAAATTGTTGATCACGGCATCATCCCCCACGAAAATAATTAAGTAAATATTACACCCTTTCCCTTGACGTCGCGCACACTCATGCATGAATTTATTCGAGTTGTTTAACTTTCTCAGGTAATCTGAGTTACCTGTCGACACCACGCAAGAAACTCAAACAGAAGGTGGGAAGAAAGGACTCGCCTATCTCGCTCCTTTCCAAAATCAACACAATGTGGCCAGAAAGTCGAAAAGGTGTCCGACGAAAAAGAAAACAGAGAGCCCAGAAAACACAAAACACAAAAAGCGGGCCCGGCAGGAGGAAGCAAAGGACATAACCGAAGGACCCAAAGACAAAAGGCGGCAATAAACCTGCTGAGTTCCACAAAGGTGTTGCTGGAAAAAAGCATATTTTGCTGTTTTCAGCCAGCCGAGTGAAAGGGTTAGGCATCCATAAAGTGAGGAAATAAGACAAAAAGCCAGATAAAGTTCTATACGAAAAGGCAGGACGAGGAAGCACTCTAAATATTATTTAAGTTAAATTATAAATAAATCAATTTGAGCTTTGAAAATAAATAATTTAAATATTTTTTTTACAAGAATCAAAAATGAATTTCGTACTAAATCACATTAATCCTTTCATAATTTGAAAATATTACCAATATTAAAGAAAAATAAAAATAATAACTTCTTATTTTTCCCACCCACTGGAAATTTGGTAGCCCCTTTGGAAGGGCATTGAAAAATGTGCGCAGCGATAAAAAATAATAAAATTTAAAATGTAAAGGACTGACTGGTCAGAAAAAGCAGGGGGGAATATCTGTGTGTGGGGGCGGGGGAAGGGAAAATCGGAAAAGGGAAAGCCTTAGCATATTGTGTCGCTGCTCGTTTTGCGGCTTGTATGTGTGTTTGCTTCTTTTGGGGTTCCCTTTTTTTTTGGGCATTTTTCCCCTTCTGGTTTTTATGATCGGACCTCTCAGACCCCGAAAAGGACCCCCTGCCCGCCGACCATGAGTGCGGCCAAATTAAATGCCGCAAGAAAAAACGATTGGGGTTTGAGTGGATTTTTACCTTTTTTTCTGTTTGCTTTTGTTTTCTTTCAGTTCTTTTTTTTGTGGAGAGGTCAGCGGACAGGTGAAACAGGTGACAGCGGACAGATTGGGTTAGCTCGGGAGCTCCACTGGCTGTCCATCAGGTGGGAATCCAGGGGGGATGCGACGAACAAACCGAAATATTATGTGGACTTTAAGGTTAGGACTGTTAGGTCTTTTAATGAAGGTTGAAGTCACAGTTTTAAAGCTGGTTTTATGGAATATTCAAAGATATTACTTCCTTATAAGCTCAGAACTAACAACAAACCCCTTTTAGTTTTGATAAATGTCCTTAATCAGTTACAAAGATAACTGAAAGCGCAGTAATGAAATTAAGTAGAAATATTTTCATTTTCCAGCTTCGCATAACCTCTGCGGATGTCAGGCCAGCTGTTAATAAAAAGAATTTGCGAAAAGTAGCTCGCTCTCCCCCGTTTTAGCCCCATAATCCCCATCATAGTAATTAGCAGGCCAGACACATTCACATTGCATATCTATAATTGCCAGATCTCGACCAAGTGCAATCATACTTAATGCAAAGTGGTCAGTAGTGTTGCCTCTTTTTTTCCCTTGGTTTTAACCGCCCTCTCTCTCTTTCCCCGCCCACTCCAAGGGGCTTTTCAATTGTGGCACTCATCTTGGGGCCCTCATTTCATTCACCTGGCTGCTGGCCTTATCACGACCTTTTGCGGCCTATTCAGAGGAGTCCTTCCCCACCTTTTTCCCTTTCCCCGTCTTTGATTTAGGCACGTAGGCGTGCTCAAGCGAGCGACAGTCGGGCTAACACACACAAACACACGCACAACAGCACAGGGAACGTAGGGTAACACACACACACACAGGACATATTTTAGACGGACACTTTAAACCTTTAACCCGTGAACCAAGAGAAGACCAGAAGGAACTACCCAGCTGGGGTACCTTGACTGGTGAATGGTTTTAAAATCTTAGGAAATTAATATATATCTTAGAAAATCAGCCAAATTCTAAAGTTAAAAGGATAAACATACATTTCTAAGGTGCTTAAATCACTTTTAAATATCAATTAATGAGAGTCAAGAAGCAGAATTTATTCCTAAAGACAGCGCCGGTTTTTGTTGCCTACTTTTAGGCACATTGGTAAAATCCTTGATGTATTTTCAAGTTTTTAAAGTTGATTTAAAGATTATTTTTGCAAATACCTTTCAATTTGTTGAATCACTTGCGAGTCCATTTGCTGCGAAAGGGTATTACCCGCAATCAGGAAAATGCCTGGCTTTCCCTTAACCCTTCTCCGCCCCCCCCAGTGGGCCTGTTTCCCTGCTCATTTCAGTCTCGTCGTGTTTAACCCTTTTGCCGGGCCACTTTTATTGCCCCTTGCGTGTATGAGTGTGTGTGTGCTGTGCTGTACTGAACCCCGAGTGTGTGTGTGTGTGCGAATTATAAACTATTGTTTACACAAAGCGGAAGTCCTGGGCCAGCGTCTGCCATATATGCTTCATTAAATTATGCTTTATTAGCCTTTCGGGACTTGAATATGAAGTAGCACTGCCCCTCGACTCACCTCGTCAAAGCCATAAAATTCGGCGCATGCCTTGGGCCGTTCGTGGGTTAAAGGGCCAGAGCGATGGCCAGCTGAGGGGTTAAGGGGGGCCGCTAAGGGGAAATTTATGTTTTTGTCAAGTGATAAAATTTTTAGCTTACACGAGCAGTTAGCCGAGAGAGAAAAAAGGGGCCAGAGATAGTGAAACCATAAATTGAAAATTCAATTTCTTCAAATGTGCCACCTCACCTTTGGCCATTTACGATTTGTTTGGGTTAAGCAAGGGAAGTCCCGCAAAAAAGAAAGCCTTAACCCTTTTTTCCATTGCAATGGCCCTTTGTTTGTCCCTTTTGTGTATGTGTATATGTGTGTGTGTGTGTGTGTGTGCGTGCGTTTCTGTTTGTGTGCCCAAGTTTATTTAGGCCATAGTAATTGGCGTCTGTGAAATGCAAATTGATCATTTTCCGCTGGCGCACTAATTAGTCAAAGTGTCCCGCAAGGATGTGTACGGATGGGTACGGGCTGATGCCCGGGCATGGGCATGGGCATGGGCACCCAAGGGTTAAATCAACACCGAACTGAGGACAATGCCGAGCTCATCGCTCATCATCAGCTGATTAGACCGGCCCTGCGACTAGATAAACACGTTCCCATCTCATTTTCTGCAGCGACATCAAAAGGAATTTTTTTTGTGCTGAGTCCGCCCCTTTTCCGATTTTTCCTCTATTCTGATTTTCCGCCTTTTCCCCAAGAGAGGTTCGCAGCGAGATCAAGGTGGAGGAGCCCTACCTTGAGACAAGTCTCAGCCAATTGATTGATGTTCGGCTAGTGCTCACCTCAAGCACACAAATCAAGGGGAAATCTCGGAAAATCTCGGAAATATGCTAACAAAAGTGCGGCCCTCTCGAAAAGAGCCCCACTGCCTTTTTTTCTAATTAATCCAGCAACGACCTTCAAAAGCCAACAAAGAGCCATCGAAATGTGAAGAGGCTTTTCGGAAAGAGGGGCTGGCTGGCTAAAGGGTTGAAGAAGTGCTCCAAAATTGGTTATGGCCTAATCAATTCAATGTCAATTGCTAATCAAGATAGACGGGAAACTACTTGCAGAATGCAAACGAAAAGGTAAGGCAAAAGATAGCTGGCGAAAATAGCTGGGAAAACTAGTCGACTCATCCCGAGACTCATCATGAAAAGGAGATTCGGCGCCAAGCCAAATGGATCACTCCAATAACCGATTAGAGAGCCACTCCGAAGAGCGAGCGTGCACAAAGTCCATAAAAATATTGCAAATCCCAAAACAACTAAATCAGTTTTAAGTTATTCAAGGCAACACGAGCAAGTCGAGCGAAAAGCAAACGAGAACCAAATAGCCATTTAGAGGCAAAACAAACAGATATGGGGAAAAATCCGCAGATATATGCAGTCCACTCGGAAAAATAGTTGGGGTTTTGATAATATTTTTCAGAAATTAAGCATCTTAACTTTATGATCTCTGAACTTGCAGCGATGGAGTTTCCATATGAGATATTTTCGTATTATTTTAATACTTTTTAAAGTTAAAACTAAATGCTAGTTAACTTTTAGTGTACGGTTGCTATGGGACTTTCGGGCGGTGAAGGATAAGCGGGAGTTACTCATCCAGAGTGAATTTCCACTGGAAACGCCAAACACTGGCAAATAAATTTCGATAGGGGCGCACCGAGTGGGGTAGCCCCCACGAACATAAAAGCCACTGGACTCTCCCTACTACCCCATATATATTCGGATATATATCGCATATATAGCATACGAGGTGTGTTCAAAAAGTAAGGTGACTTTTCAAATTTCGCGGGCAACATATTTCCGATTATCGTTTTTTTTGTTTTGTTATATTGGTACACTCTTCCCTAACATCTGTACCAAGTTTCAATGGAACATCCTCTTTTGTTTGGTTGTGAGAGGCGTAAAGTTACAAGTTGTTTTGCGAGCTCGGCGATTTTTTGCTTTTTTCGGTCTTGGCTCGTCTGGGCTCTTCCATTGGGACGATTGGGCTTTGGTTTCGATATCATAACCATATACCCATGATTCGTCACCAGTTATGACCCTTTTGAGTAAATCTGGGTCGTCGTTGACGTCATTCAACAGCTCTTGAGCGATGCTCATGCGACGGTTCTTTTGGTCAAAATTCAGCAATTTCGGAACAAACTTCGCTGACACACGACTCATACCCAAAACGTTTGAAAAAATTTCATGGCACGAGCCAAGCGATATACCGACATCTTCAGCAACTTCTCTGATAGTGATTCGACGATTTTCCAAAACAATTTTCGTCACTGCTTGAACGTTTTCATTAGTTGTTGACGTGCTTGGGCGTCCAGAGCGAGGCTGGTCATTGGCATCTTCCCGGCCATCTTGGAAGAGTTTGTACCACTTGTACACATTTTTTTTACTCAGAACAGTTTCACCGTATGCCACTGTCAACATTTCAAGTGTTTCAGAGCACTTAATTTTCTTTTTTACACAAAATTTGATGCAAATCCTTTGATCCATATTTTTCGATAGCAAAAAATCGCCGAGCTCGCAAAACAACTTGTAACTTTACGCCTCTCACAACCAAACAAAAGAGGATGTTCCATTGAAACTTGGTACAGATGTTAGGGAAGAGTGTACCAATATAACAAAACAAAAAAAACGATAATCGAAAATATGTTGCCCGCGAAATTTGAAAAGTCACCTTACTTTTTGAACACACCTCGTATATATATATACATGTGAATTCCTAATCGATTTGCTGGCGCGAATAAAAAAAGTAACGAGAGGAGCGCCAAACCGAAATCAAATTAAATGAATTATTTAATGAAACACAAAACCGAGTGGGGGCAGTGGGCGGAAGAGGCAGCGAGATTACACGATTATGTGAGTTACGGTCAAGAATGTTTTATGAATGTTTATGGGCGCGTAAAATCTATTACGTCACGGCGTCGAGCGTCGGTTTATTGTCGCAGCGGTCGTAACTCAGAGGAGTCCAGGACTTGAGGACTTCAGGACTCTTGCCAAACCCCAGTCCCTTCTCACCTAATAAAGTGCAGTTCGGATACCCTGACTTTTGGGCCAACGAAAGTATATGATTTTCGAGAGGTACTTTATCAGGTGGTGGTACATATATAGCAACCAGAATATATCAATATCAATGATATCTGAGTTAATCGCCGACAGATAAATCAGAAAAGCCAACGTCATTTTTATTTCTTCCGCCAAGAAGCCATTCTTAACTGTGTCGTTAATTTGTTCGCCTGAAAAGCTTTTAGCAATCGGAGGAATTCCACTTCCAGGCCAAATCAAAGTATTTTACGAAGGGTATCCCAACGGCAAATAACGCCGCTTCATTTTCCGCTGCTCGGCATAACTTTCCTCCAAGTTGGGTATATAAAATAAAGATGACTTTCATGTGCCTGCCATGCATATAAATGATAAAAATACATGCTAATGTTTGTCTGGGCTTTAACTTTGCCCCTCCTCGTCCACATCCCATTACTATATGTATCTGTATATGCCTGTGTGTGTGTGTGTGTAGCGGTGGGAGGGGGATTATATGTCCTGGGAGCCAACTAAAGCAAAAGCTAATGGCATGCTTAAGTTTCAATTATTGGTAATAGAATTGCCTGGAAATCGAGAATGATTCTGCTCTTTTGGCCAAGGATTTGATTTGCCTTTTCTCTGTCTCTGTCTCTGCCTCCCATTACCATCCCCCCTTATGCTGGCTAATTAAGTGGGCGGCAGGGGCATGGCAGAGGGGGGAATTTGTTAACCCGCCTGTGGACACACATCAATCTCTGTCCGTTGATTGATGCGTTCTGCGACCAGTCTTGTTTTTGAAAGCAAAAATTAAACTCACATACGAGTGGCCGAAAGAGATGGCCGGTGCGGGCGAGAGGGAGATGGATATAGGGAAAAGGACAGAGAGAGGAAGAGATTTGCTGACACAAATCCAAAAGTTTTCGGGGGCAATTCCTTTAGATTTGTCAGCTTTCTCTGGGGGCTTCCAGCTTACTTTATATCTTTTTTTTTTATATTTTTCGGGTCCCACTTCGCCCACTCTTTAACCCGCTCTCGGCCAGACATGGTTTTAACCCTGACAGATGTTCTTTTTCTCTCTTTCTCTCTGCGCTGCACAAGTTTCCACATTAACCCCCGAAAAATAGTGCAAGAACAAAAAAGCAGACGAAGCCGCATTTAAATTTACCCTCGACTCGGGGAATTGAAAGAGTTTTTTTTCGGTTGACTCTGCACGTTGCACATGCTGCCTCTTCTTGGGGCGAATTCAGGGGCTTGTGGGGGCCAAGGGTTCGGAATTCAGGACTCAGGACGCAGGATGCAGGGGGCAAATGCCAGAAATAATGGCTTTGCCAGCTCAAGAAAAATTGCAAACGAAAAGTTTTTTAACTACGTGCGAGGGGAGAAGCGGAATTTAGGTGCCCAAAAATAGGTGGTGCTGTGTGTAATTTTCCTGCCGGGCTCAAGGAATGCTTCTTCGGGCCCAGTTTTAGAGCCAGTCGAAGGCGGCTCCTTCTAGTTTCCCACCCATTTCCCCAACCCTCTGGGAAAACCCGCTGTAATTAAAGCCGCGCCATGGGAAATGTTAACTTTCAGACTTTAAAAGGTTTTCATTCCTTGGTGCTTAACTAAAAGATCTTTAAAGCCACTGAAATAATTCTGCGAACAAGATCACTCTTTTAGATTGGCTAATGTTCTGGAATGCTAATTCCAAAACATCCCCACCCCCTTAGCCGTGGCCAGTGTTCACTGTACTGGCGGCTAAATGCTTTCAAACATTTTCAATTTTCATTTGCTTAGCACTTAATTCCAAGACGGAAAACGGTGGAGTAGAAGCGTTTACCAGGCCAAGTATCTCAGCTATTTTCTTGCCAAGTTTCTGAATAGTTCAGCCGGCCACGCCCCCTTACCGTCGAGCAGGCCTCCGGCCCAACCAAAAATTTGGGAGAGAGGAGCGTTAAAAGTTGAGGAACGCTGACAATTTTCTTGGCTTGTTTTATCCCCAGGAATTTGATTATGCAACAATAAATCCTTTGGTCCATTCGTTGGGCGGTGGTTGGTGGGTGGTGGTGTGGTCTCAAGGACTCTGGCCAACCAAAAAAAGGAAAGGGCCTGGCAGGAAAGAAGGGCGGGGGCGGGGGGTGGCAAACAAAGTTTCGTGTGCCTTTTTGGTATTTGGGCCGCTCTCGCTCACGTGAAATTAGCATGTGAAAATATTTGTCAAAGATTTGAGCAAAATTATGCGCAGTGTTTGCCCAAACACAAACACACACACATAGACTAGCACACACACACACACACACACACACACACACGAGAACATGGCAAACTTTGCAGAATTTTAATTTGAAATTTTCGACGAGTTCGGTGCGTATGTGTAGATGTGTGTGTGTGTGTGTGGCCAGAAAGTTTGGCTGCCTGGCAAAATATTTGCCAAAAACGAAAAATTATGCAAAAAAAAAAGAAAATGGAGGGAAAAAAAGCGGAGGAAAAGCGAGAGGAAGAAGAAATTATGTGCCAACATAAACTAAAGCGAAAATCGCTTCAAAACTTGTTTGCCAAGTTGTCCGTCTCTTTCCGGCCAATGGCGGCCCTCTCTCTCGCTCCCGATAAGCCATTTACATAAGCCGAAACTGAAACCGAAATTGCAGAAGCATCTTTTTGGCCACACTCGCCGGTACAGTGCGTTTCAGCCGTGACAAGCCGGCCGGAAAATGAAAATAATTGTTCTCAAGTGCGGAAATTGAAGAGAATTTTCGTTGAATTTCTACAAAAATGTTGGTTGGCTTTTTAAGAGTGTTTTTGAGGATTTTTTGTGGGAATTTGATCGAAATCCAGCCCAAATTAGTAGGGCGCCAATTATTTGAGAGGATAATTTTTAATTCTTTTTCAGATCGAATTTAATACCTTTGACTTTGACTACTTGGCCTACTTTGGAAAATCGAAACGCACTGTTTTGTTATCGCCTGATTTTGGTTTTAGATTTTTCTTTTAGATTTCCCATGGTTTTATTTGGCTTTGTTTCCGCTTTGTTGTTGTTGTTTTGTGTCGTGAAAAGTTTAATTCCCCACCCGTTGTTCGTTATTGTTGTTCAGGTCAGAGAGAGCGGCCTGGAAATCGCCGGACTCCTGGGGATGTTTCATTTTTCTTCTGGGTTGGTTTTTGGGAGCTCTGCCAAGCCAAGTGAACGGCATAAAGTACGCGAAGGATTAGCGAACAACAAGGGGCTGTCTCTGGGGGCAGTGGGCGTGGCACATCTACAACCACCACTACCACCAACATCATGAACGCCCTTTTGTGCGGACACGCGCCCAATGGCCGCTTTTAATGGCATTGAAAATGGTCGCACCGAAGATCCAATGATGACCAAATGCCAGTGGGTGGTGGGCGATTCGATGGTGTCCAATTACGTCGCATAAACAATGCGTTTTTTATGGCCTGTGCGATTATGGGAGCAGCGGCAACAACAGAACACAAAACCAGATAAGCCTCAACCACGCCGCTGGCCGCGCTGACGTATACGTGATTTTTGTGATGCCTGCTGGCCCCGATTCCATAATGTGTACGTACACATGGCCATAAATATATACATGTCTATATATATATGTATGAGCGTGTGTCTGTGTATGGGAAGAAACAACAAGCCAACATGCAAGCCAAACAGGGAATAAAGCTTAAGGAAGGCCAATCAATCGGATACCCTGTACTTTTTCCAGTTCAAACTTTGGCTCCTCTCTTCCTAAAGGAAGGGCTTATAAGTGATACAACTTTAACATTTTCTGGAGTGTTCGGAAACTCTTTAGTTCATTTTCTAGTAAAGATTACTTTAAAGTTAGGGTTACAGTTTAGAGAACACATTTTTGTGGAATTTTCACGCTGATGTTGGCATATTTTTGTATTACTGATTAAAACCAAACCAAGTTAAGTAGAAAAACTATGAATATTTTACAGATCTCTTAAACTTTTAAGCACGACTACCATGTAGTACCCAGTACATTATATCCGCCTATCGAATATCAAACACTGTGCAGGGTTCGACGTCATTTTTGCGTATCGATGACGTCGACACAATTTTCGTTACATTATTTCTGGCATTGTTTGAGGGCACACCCCCAGCCCCCCCAGCTCCGTAGCTGGAAAACCCACACAACACATGCATAACTGGCCTTCTTGCTGTTTCATGTTTGTTTCTTCCTTTGTGTATTTTTGTTTGCCCCTCCCCCTTTGGCCTTTCCTTTGTCTTGCTTTATATTTCCGCCACTGCTGCAGTTTCCATCGCCCAACCACCCTCTCTCTCTCCCCTCTTTCCCTATATATTTGCCAAAAAAGGGGAAAAAGAGGAAAGGAAAAACATACCATTTCATTTTTGTTCTTTTGTCAATTGACAGTGAAAACTAACGATACGGAAAAGCAAACGCACTGTGAGTAATATTAGTTTGTAATTTGATTTTATGCTTCTGTTTTCCTTTTTCCCCGCACAATTGCAGGCAATCCCCAGGGGGGGAGCCAAACACATGGAAATGGATTCTCGCCGAGATTCGCCGAGACGCTTGGCCCGTTTCCGTTTCCGATTCCTGTCCGCTAGCGACGCCATCTTCGCCATCTTCACCATCTTTGCCATCTTCGCATGGGGGCCACTACCCTCTTGATGTACTTGGCATTAATGCACTGACAATTGTCTGGATGGCAGCAAGTGAGCCACTTAAACTAATTTAATGTTCTCACTCGCGGTTTCGAGTGCCGGAATTATGGCAATGGAGTGCCAGAGCCAAGTTTGTTTTGGGGATGTTTATCGCTGGGATAAGTTGGTTAACTCCGCACAGTAAGCCATATTTGCCTTCCCAAGATATAGGCCACTATTTAGCGGCTTTCAACAGGAGAACAAACAAGGAGGACAAACACAGGGATATCAATTTAAAGTTATTCATTTGGGAAGTTCAAGTCGCGGGATAGTTTGGATCTGTTTTTATTTTTGGAAAATACAAAAAGAAGTTATGTTAGTAGGGGAATAAGAAGAGATGATTCTGCTTAAGGAGCTTAAAACGAATCTTTATGTGCCATAAGTTAGTAGAGTACTAGGCCTAAGATGTCTGAAATCCCTGCTTATTTTATTTTCGGCTGTCTAGTTTCTTTTTTATTGGGAGCTTCTCATTTAAGTGCCACGCCCCCCACCTATTTCCCTTGCACTTTGCACTGACATTTGCCCACTTTCTTTGCCCGTTTTGCGGAAAACAAAAAATGGAAATGCCGAGCTGAAAGCTGAAAGTGAGGCAAACAATTGTGGGCCACATTTCATTTCGAGTGTAATTTGTGAAATATTCTGCCCTCTCTATAGTGGGCCTACTTCCCTCTCCCTCACCCATCGCTTCCGCCTCTCAGTCCCTCTCTTTCACTTTTAGCATTGTTATTATTATCGCCATCCTTGTTGGTTTTGTTGGCGTTGTTGCTGTTTGCTGTTGTTCGAACGTTAAGCAAGGATCTAGGTCGCTTTTTGAATATATTGTTTGTATCTAAGATTAGTGAGCCAGATATCAGTGGTATATGGCCACAAACTCACAAACTCACACACTCACACACTCGCACACAAGTACCCAAACACACACACACACACATGCTCGTATATATCATTTGCATAGTTAGACAAAGATGGCCGATAAGTCGATGCGAAATTTAAGCCACATTAAACGCTTCGAATAAATGCACTAAATAAAGAGCGTAATAAATTGCTTGATAATGAAAGTGCCTTGGCAGGATGGCCAATTTAACTGAAATGAATCGCAAAAAGGGAGATTATTTATAAGAAATAATAATGTAACCTATTTCCCAGATATTCCATCCTGCAATCAGCATAGTAAACTGCAAAAGCTAAAGCAAATCTTAAAGCTGGGGATTCCTGATGAGGCCAAACTCCTTGCTGCTCGTTATAGACTTCATTTAGGAAAGTATTTCACCAATTCAGATCGATAGACCTTGTTCTCCCATACATTCCTCGAAGTATTTTCCCACATCTAAGCCATGTGGCATGCAAATATCTCAGCTCTCCTGTCAGATTTCCACCGAGGGGACACTCGCTCATCAGCAAAAAAGGAAAACAGGCAAATGGGAAGGGAAGGGAAAAACAGCTAGGGAAAAAGTGAGCTGAAATTACCATCAATTGGGGTCAAGGGCGCTGCGGAGGGGGAAGTCGCTGGTAAAATAATGTAAAGCCAGCGACATATGAGCCATAACCCTCGACACTCGCAACTCCCTCCAGTCAGCCGTGACATGACACACGGAAAGGAGAAGGGGTCCGAAGGGGGCTGGGGCTGGAACAACCCCCTGAACATGAAAGCGAATCAAGTGAGGCCTCTGTTTCGCTTTCGGCCCCACTTTTTTGCTTCCTTCGACTTGGCCTAATGAAATTCCAACTGCGGCGGCCCAAAGACATATGTGAAAAGTGCCAGCTTAAATACCCTTCTTATCCTACCAGGACTCTCTTGTCAAATATTTGTATCCAAAAGACTTAGGGTCTCAGGGAATTTCGCTTTTCATTTTTGTTAAAGGCTGCTTAGGATCATGTATCGATTCTTGTTATCAATTGGCAAGTCTGCAAAGGCAAGTGGTTGAAGTCTTTAAAACTGCAGAAAGGTGTCCTACTGACTACAAACGTACATACCTCGATCCTTAAGATCTGCAAAGAACATCTTTATCTAATAGTTAAGAGGACTCTTCGTGACCATATTTAACTCTCTTCTCTATCTTAACTAATAATTAATCCTCAAAGAACTTAAAAATATGTTCATCTAAGGCTTACCTCGTAAAAACTACCTTTAACCCCATATGCCCCGTTTGGAGGGCAACGGAAAAACAGAGCTTATAAAAAAGCAGAGCCAACATTGAAGGCATTATTGATTAGGTCTCTTGGTCGTCAGTTGCCATTTTCCATTTTCCATTTTTCCCGAACCCCCCGTTAACTGATTACTGCTGAAGGCGAAGTTTTTGCTGCTCGCTGTGGAAAAGTGCAATTGGAAAAATTGTCAACGTGACTGCAGCAGAAGACGAAAAATGCTGACAAGGTCGATGCAGCAGGGGCGCCGAATGGGCTGAGAGTGGGGGGTCCTTCTTGTTTTGCAATAATTGCCACTGCGGCGCAGCAGCAGCAACAGCAACGGCAACAACAACAATGCGAAAAACAACGATGACGTCGTCCGCGTTCGGTTTTCCATTTCCCTTTTCCCATTTGCCGCTTTCCGTTGCTGTTGCCGTTGCCGTTGCCGTTTCGCTTTCCATTTTTCGTTTGTTTTATTGCGGCTTCTTTTACTTAACAACAACCCAGTGGCGTCCGGGGGTGAAAAACAGTGGTCTGGGAAGGGGGGGCTTCGGCAGGCCTAACATTGCTCATTTATATCGAAACGAATGCCCCCATCCCAAACCGAACTGTAACCCCCTTTTCACCGCAATTTGTGTGTGCCTGCAGTGACCCAGTAACATGGAAAACGCCGCAGTCGTTGTATCCTCTTAGTCCTGCCAAGCCCCCCTCGAAGACCCCATCAACCCGTTCCGGACCCCCGCCCCTGGTAAAACCCCTTAGCGGGGTGTCTTCCGCACAAATGCCTCCATTTGACCCACTTAAATGGCGTAATTTATGATTTTATAGTGTGAATTTTTTCTTCCTTCGTTTTGCCCTTTTAAAGTGGCGCCCCCCAGCGGCGAGGGGCTCAAGTGTACAGTGGGGTCGAAAGAGTAATGGCTGCGTCTGAAAGTCGAAGTTTCCCTTCCAGCCTGAAGAATGTTCGAATGAATGATGAAAACAACAGCACATGTATGTGTCTTTCCGAAACTGGGCTACTTCGGGTAGTTTTAAGATCATTTCTGTGGGTTTCTGAACTGAAAAATGATGATAATGATGGATCATTTTAAATAATAGTTCATAGTTCTTAGTTTATTTTACAAAAACTATGTCAAGATTCTTATCAAATCCATTTAAGTCTAAGAAACCGAAGAACTTTCCTGTTAAAAAAAAGAGGAAACTATATTAGAAATCTTACAGAAACTGATTAGAAATCTGAATCATCCTCCAAACATGCCTTGCTAGTACCCCCCTTTATCCCTAGTGTAGGGTTATGTCAAAGCAGTACTGAAATCTCTGTCTGAAAATAAAAATATGGAAATTGAGGGAAAACTTAAAGCCTCGAATTTGGCATTCGAATGGAACTGAGCTGAGAAATGGCCAAGGAAAGTATTACCCATTCCTTGCGGGCGCTAAATCTTACCCTCTATTTGCCCACATATATACAAGTATATATATATATATATATACAGCTATATATACGAGCACTTGTGCCTTTCTTTATCATGTAAAGTGCCTTGGCACGATTTATGTTTTGTTAATTTTCTTGCCAAACTCCGAGAGTGAGTCACATATGCATGACTTATGTGGCATTAGTCGAACCGAGTTCACTGTCCATATTTGTCTTTTTGCCTCGGCTCCTTGTCCTTGTTTTGCTCGAATTTCTCTGGTATCTTATTATGTAAATGGATTTTTGGCTTACATTCAACAAAAGTCTCGAGTGGAGTCGTCTTTGCTGAGGGAATTTACCTGCAACGACAAGAGCGGAGAATTTATGAAGTTGTTGGCCGAAAAGATTTCAGTTGCTGGATAAGTGGGCAAGAGAGCAAGAAAAGAAGGCCAAACAAAGGGAAATTATTTCATATTAAATGCTGAAAAGTATGTAGATGTTGGGCCAGATTCAGATTTCAGGCAACAAATGTGGCAAAACTGGGACTTTTATGAAATAATCTCATGAATTCCCTGCCCGCCCATCACTATGCTTCCCCTCGATTCGAGTGTTTTTTTCGGTAACTCTCCCTCCCCTCGTTTAAGCCATGCTATTAAGCCTCCCCTCCATCCTCCCATCCGACCAACTCAATCCCAAAGCAGCTGTCGAAGCCATTAAATTACCGCAAAGACCCAAAAATAAATCTGCAATAATTTATATAAATATACATGCATAAGCAGTAGGGTGGACCAGTGCTGGCTGGGGCTGGAAATTAAGGTTGTAAAAAATGATTATAAAAGCCTACAAAATGGGTTCCAAGATTATCACTCATCGCGCAGGGTGGCGGTGGCCCTTCTCGATCTAAAGGGTTTTCTGCGGCCTAGCTTCTCTTCGAGGTCCACCCTGGCATGTGTGTGTATAATTTATATATATAAATATATATATAATGCCGAGTTACAAAATCTGCCCAATGAGCGACGCAAATTTGTAAGCCATAAATTTGAAAATGAATTAATGGCGCTCGAGATTCAAATGGCCTTAGACATTCGGCAGCTTCCACTTCCAGCACCCTCTCGATTTTTCCACCCCCAGCGACATTGTGGCGCTTCGAGGGGGCGGCCTGTGGCAGGCTCAGTTGGCTGGGAAAATCGTTGAGGGGCCAAGGGGAACTACGATCCCGGTTGAAATGAAATCAATTGAATTAATTATTGGCGCTTAATTGATTGAAACGAAGCGAGAGTTCTCCCTGCCCCACTGTTTTCCATGCTTTTGGTGTTCCACTTACAGGGCTTAACAAGCCCCCACTTTTCCACTTTCCACTTTCCCACATTTTCCCCTCAACAGACTCCTGCTCGCGCCCATTGTTGTTGCCAAATAGAGCGCATTTTGATCCATTTCATGTGCTGTGCCATCGGATTGAAAATCAAGTCTCTGTGCAATAACCAACGTTGCGGATACGCTATAGAATTCGATGTCAAGATTTCCCAAGTCAAATGGTTTTTCGCTGAGCTGAATGAAACCCAAAATCGAACATTCTATATATATAAACTATATACCAGAAGGAAATAAGAAGAGATGGCTTACATTGTTACATATTTTTAGATCCCAATCAGCGATTGCAAAAGGTTTTTATTCCATGACCCTATTAGTAAACTATCAAAGCGATCTCCATGAAATGAGCTATAATAGTAGAAGAGATAGTTTTAAGAATATTCTGGGTAGGTCAGTATGAAAGAGGGTATAGAAATAATGCATCAGAATTGGCATCGAGTGTATTGACTGGCCGCGGTCACAGAAACTAAAACATTTCACTCACAATCACCGAAAAGCCGCTGGAAAAGCACTCATCGTAGCCAAAAATCCACCGAATTTTCCCACCTGCCACTCTGGATTTGTTTGCATTTTTTTTTTGGCCAATTCTGTTGTTGATTTTGTCTTAAATGCTTTTCATTAGAATGCAATTTTGGCTCTCTGTCTCTCGCTGCCAATCCACCTGTCACACCCCCCGCCACCTGCCACCTGCCATCTCTCTCGCCCGCAGGCTGGCTATCTCTTTCGCACTATCCATTATGAGATTTGTATGAATGAAAATGCAAGCCATTAACAGGTTGCGGACAAGGAGAGCGGGCCGGGGTTGGTTTTCGTGCGGTGGGTAAACTGAATTTAAATCTCAAATTTGTTGATTTGTGAGCTCCATCCAGGCGGCCGTGTGGGCGGGTAAATGTTATTCACAGCCCGAGCCTGAATAAATACGAAAATGCACGAGTTTCTATATGAAAAGAAGGGAAATGAAGATGGTGCTCAGCCCCAGTTCGTTTGCCCATTCAATTCACAGCAATTTGTGAATGGCTCTAGGTGTTTATGCAATTTATAAATGGTACATGGCCTTAATTAAGTATCGAAAAACGAATATATCGGTAGAAAGTGCACGCCCAGTTTGAGGATTTAGTGAGCTTTTCAAGGGTTTTCAATCCATATTACTCTCTCTCTCTCTTTTCAGAGGTATAGAAGTCCTTTTTACTTCTTAAAGACCGATGGTGCTATTTAAATTTGAGAAATGGATCTTCAACTTAAGTCCCTCGCTTTCAGCGTTTCCCACACTTAGAAAATCTTCATTAAGTTCTGTTCATTTGCCTGTGTGTATTGTATTTGTGCCAGGATTCATTAAGTTTGGTGGTCATTGGTGCTGACTCAATTATTCATTTCGATTTGAATTTATGGTCTTTCTGCAGGAAGTTTCCCCCTGCTTTGCCTTCGCTTCCCCACTTTCTTTTTGCGCCATTTTGAAGACCTCTCCCCCTTATTTCCCCTTTCCCTTTTCCCGTTTCTAGCGTGTTCGTTTGTGTGCCAACTGTTTTAGGTCGCCATGCTAAATGTTTGCAATTGCACAACAACGGCAAAGACCAAAGAGAAATTCCTATTCCCCTTCCGCCGGTTCATCTTGTTCTGTGCCACGCTCATTCGTTCGTTCGCTCATTCGAAATGTGCCAAATGGCAACGTGGCAAACAAGCGCCACAGACAAGGCAACCGACACTAAGCCACCCAGCCACCCAACCGCCCAGAACCACCCGAAACACCACCCATCCACCCATCCCACATCAACCGTCATTCAGTCAAGCGGTTGGCGCAGTGTTGCATACTTTCCGGCATAGGTGCACAGCGAGATGAGCAGCAGTGGAAATAAATTTGGTTTCGAAATGATTTTAGTTTTGAACTTATTCGATATAGACTGCTAATAAGAAGTAGCCACATTGTAAGTTAAGTTCTTCCAAATTTGATTACCAATTTTTTTTAATTTAGTTTATTATTTTCACTGATTTTATCAAAAATATTTAAATTTTATATTAGGACTATGCCTTTACATACCCATTCTAACTTTCATTTAACATTTGATTTGTTAAGGAATCTAAAGCACTCACTTTTTTCTCAGTGCAGCGCCTAAATGGGCCGCTGGCTCAGTCGCATTCGTCTCAGCCGCTCCTTGACTGACTGGCGGCTTTTGGCCAGCGCACGTTGACCTTATTTGCATGCGGCGCGACTCGGCGCGAATCAATTCTTGGCAGGATGGTAGCCACCCATATCCAACCCACTTCCATCGAAACACGGCCACCCTCCATCAGAAATCCCCACGATTGCGGTTGGTTCCGCAAAAAGGGGGGCGATGGATGTTGGGTGACCAACAAATTGAAACGAATTCTCGTATTGGAGTTCGAATTGCAATTGAGATTGGTTGCACTGCACAGTGGGCTATGTACACTGAACAAAAAGGTTTCAGCTTCCTCACTCATCTTGAATATGAAACTCCTAAGGTGATGTTAAATTAGGGCTTATGTTGTTCCTTAAAATGTATCAAAGTTTTAAGTAAATAAAATATGGACATAGAAGAAGGAATGACTTAAGAAATGACTTATCGATATCATCTCTGTATTGATTAATCCCCATTTTCTGGCAGTGTCGGATGTGGAAAATCCCGGGGAGTTGAGTGGGTGGTGCCGGCTTTTATTGCGGCCAAAGTTTTCTCTGTGCGCTCTGTTTTGTTGATTATTGTTGGCGGTGGTCGCGCGTTGATTTAATGCAAAAAGCCGACTGCAGCGACGCTGGCGCCGACTGCGACTGCGACGCCAAGTTGCCATTAAACCGTTGCAAGTTGCAACAGCAGCAGCAGCAGCAGCAGCAGAAGAAGAAGCGGCAGCAGTGGCGAAAAAAAAAATGTTAAAAGGCGCTTCTAAGTAAATAACTGGGTTTATGGGTCGATTGGGTGCACCAAATCGTGAGCAGCAAAAGGAAAAGCAATGGAAAACTGGGGAAAAGCTAGCAGAGGGGAGGCGGGAGAAGCGGTTTCATACAGGCGGAAGAAGCGATGGAGGAGATATTGCCAGGGAAATAGTCGGCTAGAGAAATAGAGAGACCGGCAACAATTGATTGAACCGCGGAATGGGAATGCAAATTGATGAATAAATTCGCGAAACATTTTGCTCCATTTTGCACTTGAATTTTGGGATGCCAAAAACGAAGGGAAAACCCTGACTCAGCTATAAGATATCATAATTAATATTTCCCTTTTTGGTGAAAGAACTAAATCTGTAAAAATAAATCTAGAAATGATAAATTTTACAAATACCTTCTTTATATTAGTAATTATTAAAAATCTTAAACAGTTTAAAATCAAATTTAATTTACAAATTGAGAACTTTAAACTTAGATATCTTGAATTTCCCGCCTGCAGGCTTGCAATTTTCCCTTTGATTATTCCAAAATCGAACTCTAGCTCACCACAGGACCCCCGACTGCCAATGCCCCGCATCCTCCTCGCCACTGCCCCCCTGCACCGCCCGCCTGCAGATGAGATTTAAAAAATAAATTGCGTACAATTTCCAATGGCATTTGCGAGCATATGTGGGTGAATTTGTGCTGGAAATGGAATTAGTAATGAAGTTTTGCCAATGCTTTATATAGACCAGCTGCCCCTTAACCCTCACGCCCTTACACCCTTACACCCTTAACCCATGGCAGCCGGGAGGGGGGAGAAGAGCGTGTAATTGCGTTTGGCCGCGCTCCTCTGATTTCTCTGATTTCCGAGTGGCTCGCGAGTCGCTGTGTTTGTGTGCGATTCGAAGTGCATTTTCAAGTGAAATTGAAATGGAATGCCAAGGGGGTTTGAGGGCTTCCATGGCCCCCGAAATGCCCCCTCGCAAAATGGGAAATAAAACATTTCATTTAACAGCGCGAAGGTACATATGAAAAAAGCAATAAATGTTAACTGCAACAACCGCACAATGCCCGATATTTGTGCGAATATATATATATATAGGATATACCTTTGAGCCTGAATAAAATGGGGAACGGAAGAGGGAGAGGAGGAGCTGCGAGCAAATTAAATTCAATTTATTGAGCTCGCTTTCTGCAGAGAACTTCAGCTAATTGCATCAAATTGAAAATGGAAATTGAATCGAAAGCGAAACAAACTCGAAATTAAATTCCAAACGGGTTAATTGCAAGGGATATTCCACATATTTATGAAAGCCTTTATTAAGTCGGCATTTCATTGGTTTTCCCTTTTAACCGAGCGGCATAAAATAATTAAAGCGAATGAATGGCAGCCGAGAAACCAAAACTATTTCATCACTATTCCCGTAAATGAAACCCAAAATTTATTTTAATTTCCGCCAATCGGTAATATTTGCAAGCACAAAGAGTCTGCTGTAATCAACAAGCATTTTGGGTCTTATAAAATCATGAAATTAAATTTAGTTAAAGAGCAAATTAAAAATGCAAGGAAGGGAACTTCCTGGCTGTCTCTGGCCAATGATCTTAACTTTTCAAGCTTCAACCTATTCAACTTGAAATGTTTCCAACTAAAATCCAAAATTAAAACTTTACCCATCCGAGTTTTCCTTAATTTTGAGCATTTCATTTCGCTGTGACTTTGGCTTCGTGTTGCCCATAAAACCAAGTTCAAATTGCGCGAAAATGCCAGCTGCAGAAGCCCACGAAGAGGAAGACGTCGGCATGACCCGCTCACACACTCAAGCTCACACACACACACGTGCACACGTACTCAAGAGCACACGCACACCGAGGCAAAGGCACTGAGAGAAAATGGAGGGGGATTGACAAGTTAAAGCTGTCTTCTTAGACTTAAACTTGTTAAAAAAGCTACAAAAATAAACCTACATTTGTTCTTAAAATTACAAAATAAGTTCTAAGCTTGAAGGATATTTAGTTTTAAGATACAAATAGAGTTTCCTTGCAACTTGCACTCACACTACTTTCTCCCGGTGCAGGTGTGTATCTGTGTGCAAATGTAAAGCATAAGATAGACAATTACACTTTTGCCACTGCAAGAGGGAGACGGCGCGAGCCCGCCAGAAAGAGAGAGGGCATTTAGATAAACGCCAAAAGGTAAATGAACTTTATCAACCGAACAAGAAACGAGGTGCACACACCAACATACCCACACAGTTACACAGCCACCACCAACACACATACACATGTGCGACTGCAATTGCAGATGCAATTGTGTGGGTGGCCGTCTGTGTGTGCCCTCCACTTTTGGTTATGAAATTGAATTGCTGCGCCTGCATGTATATTTATTAAATTAAGCCACGCCCACCGCCTCGCATTAAATTTGCAAACATCATTAACAACTTTTGGCCAGGGTGTTGCCAGCTTCAGATATCCTAAAGGGAATCTAAATTGGATTAAAGGTTGTTTAGGAAGTAATACTAACTACCTCCTGATTGGTACTCATTTTAAGTTTAAAGGTGAAGTCACTCAGAAGTTATTAATTACTAAATCGTATTTATAAGCAATCACCTTAATACAATATATTTTAGAAAGTATTTACATGCTAGCAAGGGAGTCCGCCCAGAAAGCCTTTCTTAGCTGCCATTTTACCAACTTCAATGAATCAATTTGAAGGCCCTGGAGAAAATTTCAAACTTGGATACTAAAGTATAAAATAATCAAGCCTGGGAATGTTTTCCAACACCACCTTATTTGACTTGGACTCTGGACACCTAACCAAATTCAATTCCTGGCCAAAAACGACCCAAATTGCAGAACAAATAAGATTTATAAATGGAATTTCGTTAGCTCCGATGACATTTACTATTTTTATCGTGCCAAATACCTTTGCCACATTCAATTTAACATTTTCAGCAGCCAGCAAAAATGTCAGCAAGAGTGAAAATCTAGAAAAACTCTGGCAAAATTCTGGGCCAAAATGGTAGGAAAACATGGAGCGAGTGTACAGAAGCCAAACAATGTGAAATGTAGAAGGAGCTGAAACAGATTTTCCGACTGTAGTAATAAATGATAAACAAGTGCAAGCTGGCCAAATGGGCGTGCCAGTGGCTGTGGGAGTGGGTGGGGAGGGGGTGGGCGGGGGTGGTTTTCCATTTCCCAGTTCAGTTGCTAGGCTGATATTGAAAACTGCTGCCTGCAAAGCTAAGCAAATGTTGCCCTGCGTCCGTGTGTGTGTGTCTTTTCACACTCTTGCATTATTTATGCAGGCCACCATTTGTGCGTGAATGTGTGTGTGTGTGTGTGTGGGTGTGTGTGTGAGCCACGTACGTGCCTCGAACTGCAACGACAGCTGCTCCTGTTCCAGGACACAGAGTACAGAGCACAGAGAAGAGGACCCAGTAACCAGGATCCTGGATCCCGACTCCTGGCTCCTAGCTCCTGACTCCAGCCTCCACTTTTGGACCCTGTGTGCGCGCATATATATTTATTCCATGTACATATTGTAAGTGCCCCATGCCTCGTGTCAAACTTCTAATTAACCTCGTAATTCATGCAGCCTGCATGGCAGAGGCGCAGAGGGCAGAGGTTCGAGGATACAGGACACAGGGCCCAGGACAAAGGGTGACTGCTGGCGTTTATTGTTCTGCTTCAGCTCCTTCCCCTGCTCCTGCTCCTACTCCTGCTGATGGCAGAGCTCTGGAGAAACGTGGCCGGGCATGTGACCCAGAAATTACCAGTTACCAGCATACAAATGGCAATTTTTGATGGATTTCCAAGTCATATTTTTTGGCTTTGCTGAGCGAATGAGGGCAATGAAATATATTCGCCTTATTGAGACTTCATGTTACAGCATTGATTTCGCATATATTTATGGTCTCTACTGTCAGAAAAACCACTCCATCAGATTCAGTGGGATCCTAAGTGAGTTACAACCACTACATAAGCCTCTCCATATTTCATTTATTGTTAATCCCAAAAAACCTTCTGATTTGATAGAATTACGACTTTCGCTGCTAACTTTTGTTTATTCAGTTCGACGTCTCATAAAGTTCGCCATTGATTTATTTGCATTGCCAATTATGCACGTAACCAGTCGGTAATTGAAAACGTTAATCCAATATTAGTTTTAACGGAAATATTAAACAAACCATTACGGGGAGTCCTGCATTCTGAGGCAGCCCCAAAAGTAGGCAACGCTTTCGTGCACACTTTCGCCTGTTCGCCTGTTCGCCTGTTCGCCTGTTCCTGTCAATGCAAATTGAAATTACATTATTTAATTGGTTAGTTGGCCTGTTCAAACGAAAAACAACGCGAGCCATGAAAACAAATAAACATAAATTGAATGCAATTGCATGATTAATTGTTGAGGGTCCAGCAAGACAGCCGAACAAATTACAATTTGTACAACAATTATAGCCGAATGTTGCGCCTGTTAAGAGTTGGCAAATAAACAAATTAAGCAGATAGAATAATTAAGGCCAGCACTGCCAGTGTTGAATGGCATTTCAAAGTTTAGTCCTGGCGGCTAACTTCTCCGACTGTGACTGTGCAATCAAATGTTCAATTGCCACTTATTTTGCGGCTGGCCATGGACAACATCAAACCACAGCACTTAATTCTCCAAGTCAAGGAGACAACCAGACAACCAGACAACGAAACAGAGCGGGACAGACAGAATATCGAAAAAAATGCAGAGGAAACGAGCGAACAAAGGGAGACACAAAGTCGTTATTGTCTTAGTTTTATTAAAATGCGTTCGTTCTTTTTTATTTGTATTATTTTGTGTGGAAAAAAGCAACTCTCCCGGGCAAAAACTTGTCAAAGGCAACGGCCAAAAATGGAACTCTGGCAACAACCATTTCTGCCAATTTGTGTGCAATTTAAAGTGTCCGAAGGGGGACCCTGGCTATATAGTACATACACAAAAAGTTGCCAACTATTTTGCCCCGACAGAGAGCAGCGAGCAGTGAGCAGCGGGAAGCGGAGTCAAGGGGCCCCAAAAACTTGGCAGACACGGACACAGATGAGCAGACCGCAATGGAACTGACCGCGGGGACTCACTGCTAAAAATGTGGGGATATCTTTTACAGGGAGAATAAGCCTAGGAGTCGTTAAAGTTTGTTACTAACTCATTAAAGTAATGATTTATGTTCTTAATAAAACCAAAAACGAAAGAATTGCCGATAAGCTATCGATTAAATCATAACACTAAGCATTTGAATCGAAAATGATTTCAAAATGCCTACAGAGATCACCTTTTCAGTCAGAATTTCCAAGTCACTTTACCAATCTTAGCCATGTTTTCTCTCAGTGCTTGGATGCTTTGGCCATAAAGCGTTCAGCTGCCTTTGACGGGGGACGGGGGCATTTTAGGGGGTTAACACTGCTGCATTAACGCTGACCGAAAAATCTCTGCAGCTGAAGTTGAGCTCGCATTTTTTTTGCAAACCAAAAAAAAGAAGCAAAAAAATATTTCGCGGACAAAGCAGCCAAAACCCCCCCCCATTGGCCCCTCTGCCATTCCTCCCATGTTGTTGCAACAATAACGGTACATTACAAGTGGCAGGCGAAAGCATCGAGTTAGTTAGTTTGCCGCCGCCCCGCCCCCAAAAAACCCTTGCTCCCTCTGCCCACAGTTTCTGCGGTCTTGTTAGTCTGGGCTGGCAAGTTGGTTAAAAAGTTGTTGATGCAGTTACTCCTCCTTCCGACTGCCACGCCCCCTTTTTGCGACGACATTTGTGCTAATGGCTGCCAACGACCTGGACACCAAAACCCAAAAACCCAGCCCCCTCATTCGACGCCCCCGCACATGGCAAACATGTTGCATACTCTGCGGCGTAAGCGAAAAATTTCTAGCGAACAGCTTTTTGGCCAAGCAAACACACAGTGGGTTAAGTGGGCGAGTTTGCCACAACATTTGTGTTCAAGAATAATTAAATTAAGCTGTCAGTCTGGTCTGGAGAATTACAAAAAATACGCAAAATTATGTTGCACTTTCCAATGTGTGTGTGTGCGTGCGTGTGTGTGCGTGTGTGTGTGTGTAGGAAGTTTTTGTTCAAAGAGCTGATTTAATGGCAGTTCCAAACTACTTTGTTTTGAGGTTCATTTTAACTAAATAATTGGATGAGTCGACCTTTGCTTACCACGGAACAGGACTCTGGGGCCAATGAGCTTAATTAAATGCAGTTTCATGCCATTTTCCCACTAATTGAGAAGGACAAACTTCAAAGTTAAAGGCCTAAATGAAAGAAAATTACTTCTGATTCTCAAAATAATAATAGACTTCTGGAGTCTTTCTTTACTGCACTGAAGTGATTTTGATCTTGATCATATCTTAAAACACAAATATAAAAGTTGCCCACAGAAAGAGGTTCTTTCCATACCGACAAAATCAAAGCAACGCAAACAATTTCGAAAAATCAAAGGCCTTAAAAGCAGCTCAGTTGGGCTTCTGAGGGTTTTCAACGTCATCTCCTGGGTTGTCCTCATTAATCGTCAGTCGATCCATCGCAGTAGCCTGTTCGACTTCCATTAAACTTTGCACATCTTCTTGATTCCCTGCGGGATCGGGGGAACTCGGCGGCACAATGGTCTCATCCTCGCAAATGGTGAGGTGCAGGATGATGTCCTGCGTGTAGTCTCCGGTGTGCTCCTTCATTTCGCGATGGGTGAACCGCATGAAGAGCGGACTATCGGAGAGCAGGTCGCACTTTTCGATAGTCTCAGTGTTGGAACAGGTGTGGATAACCTGGCGACGTGGCAGTCCCGGAATATTCTTATCGGTCTCCACGGTCACCATCAGAGGAGGCTGGGCCTGGGGACAGAGCAGCCAAAGGATGTAGATATGGGTGACCCGCGGACCGACGGGCTGTGAGCCCCAGGAGGTCTTCCACAGCATCACAAAGATGGGCAAACGACCCCCCCAATCCAAGTAAATCCTCGGCAGATTGGAGTTCAGGGCCACCTGCCTGCCGCTCTCGTAGACCATCAGACCCAGGCAGCTGCTCTTTTCCTTGGCTTCTTGCAGCGATTTTCCTACGATCTTCAAGCACTTCTCCTCTTTGGCCTTCAGTTCCAGGGAGATGACCTCCTCGTGGTACATCAGGCCGTGACTGAGAAGGATGCCAGGACTGACAACCATATGGCAACTGCTGATGGGACACTCAAAGGGCCGATTCTGGAGGGTCCAGTATTTCTTAATACTGGTACTAGTACTCCTACGTCGCTCATATCGCACTTCCGGAGAACTGGTACTGTCCTGCGGAGAATCGGAAATGGTTTCCGCACCACCACGCATCGCAACCCGTTCGCCCGCGGGAAGCGAAAATGGGCAGTCCATATAGAGACGCCTGCTATGATCGGGCAGAAAGTTCAAGTGGGTTATGCAGATCTCGACCTCCTCGTCGGTGGCATTGCCATCGTTCTCTCCCTCCACAATGACTGGCGTAGTGGTGTGAAGGGAGTACTTCGACTGGGCAAAGTCCAGAATGGCGGTATCCATAAAGGTTTCCCCCGACGTCGATGGTCGCTCGCACTCCTCTTCGCTACTCTCCATTGGGAAACACTTTTTTCGACTATTTAAGAGACTTTTAAGACTAGAGATTTGTTGGGATTTTGTGCGTGTGGAAGTGTTAACGTCTCGAAAGCAAATGATACTGATAGGTAACCGGTTCCTAAAAACCCTAACAGAATTAAAACTCGAAGGCTACTGAGTCAGCAACTAACTTATTTAACCTGACTTATTGTTATTTATGAGGCATCTAGTGATCCGACATAATAAACGATATATAATCTGAGAGAGATGATTTTTATAGAGAACTCAAGCGGATTGCTGGACTGCAACTGAGACAATGCCATCAAAACTCTGGAGAACATTTTGTTGCATTTGTAATTTCCGGTTTCAGACACACAAGCACACACAGTTGAAAAGGAAAATGCGAAAAAAAAATGTGTCAACATACAAGACAAAGCGAAATACAAACAAAACTCAAGTTGCCTCTGTGAAACAACGGAATGCAGCTGAAGGGTAGACGGACGGCTGAAGGGTAAGCGGCGGCAGAGGGAGAGAGCAACAGTCGGACTAGGACCCCTACAACTCCCTGCGGCCACGCCTCGCCCCTTTGCATCGCCGCCCACCGGCAACTCCTTTGGTTTTGAAATCGACAATGGAATGTGCCGCCGCAGAGGAAGTGCGGTATATGCCGGTAATATCGGACTTAAAACCTCGAGTGGTAAATATTTTAAGGAAAAACTAAGCAAAGATTGAAATGCTTAAAATGAAAATGAAAATAAAGAAATCGATAAGCAATAAGTAATGTAAAACTTAAGCTAAATATAATCAATATTTAAAGGAATAATAGGATGTTAAGCCGTTTTCTCTCCTTCAAATCACTTTTCTTTATAAGCTTGGAAAAATGATGACTTAAATTTCAAAAATAGATTAAAACGTTATCTTAATTGAGCATTTTTGTTAGGAACTTTCCCTACATTTTCGTCGTGCAACTTGACTGCAATGAAAGAAGTTGCGAGCTGAGTCACGTGCATGCGCCATTTGTTTATGGCTTTCTCCCTTTTACTTTGCTTTTACTTATTAGTTTGGAGAGGCAAACTCCACCTTCTAGCCATCCATACTTTTCCCTTTTCCATTCCCCATCTCATATCTTCGTCTGTTGCTTTTCCTTTGCGAGCTTTCGAGCTGCAATTGTCAGTTGGCAGTGCAGCCAACCGCAAATAGCAAACAAGCCAAAGCCTCTGTGTCCCTGTCCCTGGATCTGGTGACGCCTTTAAGACGCTCTGCCTTTGCTTACCCTATGCCTTAATTGAGTTTTCACAATTTGACAGCTGGCTGAGGGAAATTAACCCATCTCGTCAGAGGCAAAACTCACCTGAAACGAAAAGAAGGAAAACACATATAAGTCAGCAAATCAGGAGTCGAGAAGTGTTCGCGTGAAAGAACAAACAAGACTTGGATTTTGGGTGGTTAATTGAGGAAAATTAAACTTTGAGCTTGCATATTTACACACGCACACACGCCGATCCCCCGGGGGCAACAAGGGGTTAAGCATAGGGTTCACAGCCACACATAAAGATTTCCATTACCGGGCTGCTGTCTTAACATCTTAACAACAACCCAGACAACAATGTGTAAAACAATTGTGCTGGCAGTTAATTTGTGTGCTACGACAATCTAGTATCACCTCTACACTGAAAGAAAAGCACCCACTAGACAGGTTTAAGAGTTCTTTTTATGGATTTCAAATTGATTTTCATTTTTAAGTTATTTTCATCACAAATATCCTTTCAAAGATGACTTCTTGATCTTATATGTCTTCATTTTAATAGTATTAGCTTTTCTTTTTTACCAGTGTATGTGCTGTATGATAATGTTACTGCGAGTGACAGACAATTGAAAAGGCCATGCACAGCCACTGGCACACATGGCGTATGCGCAATGTGCCAAAGTTTATACGAAATTAATGTTAATTACAACGCGAGTTCAGCTATCCATCTCCCTCGCACCGCCGCGGCAACATCTGTGTCCTGTCAGGAAGTGGGCGGACATTGGGAAAGGGGTCTCAGGCAGGGGGCAGAGGGCAGAAAGCAGAGGCCAGGGAATGCAATTTGCCAGCAATGCATTTAACAAGCTGAAAGCGCTTAAGCCGAAGGATTCAGCATCGAATGAGTCGACAAAGGTGCATCGACTCTCTCGCACTGAAAGGGAATGATTAATAACCGAAATCGATAAATGTGAAAAACTGATGGCTGATGAATGGACGAATCGTGAATTGCTATAGCTAAAGACCGCCCTTAAAGTGAGACATGGTGAGATGTATGGCATTTCATTTTAGAATATAATTGATGTGAATAAATTTCTGTGTTTCCCTAATATTTCATTGGTAATTTCCCCTTGATTCCCACTGATTAATTGTTGAATTATGCCAAGAATGGACCAAATATATTTCGGTTTATAATAATAGGCCAAATCATCGCTCATCTTTATCGAGCAATCAATCGAATTCACCTTTCGCCATGCCGGTAAATCCCGCTTAAGCCATTCTCCTGCACAAAGGCAGTCAATTTTTCGTGTTTTATTTTTGCCCTTTGTAAGTATGTGTCTATATATACCTTTTTCTATATAGATATTCTTCTTGCTTTGTTTTGTTTGGTGAATTGAACAAGTTCTGCCAGCTGCGGGGATTCCCATGAACCATGCCAGGAGATTCCCCACCTCGTGCCGTGATGTGGCACAAATGGCAATGCGCTTACCGTGTTCCGTGTTGCTGCTGAGCTGCTGATGTGGCTGCTGCTTCTGCTGCTTCTGCTGCTGCAATGCAACAAAGACAAGCATGCCACACCCCCTAGCCCACTGAGCCCCCGAAAAGACACCTTGGCACCCACGCACAGACACAATTTATAAAAGCCACAACAAATGTCTGAGGCTGTAAACTTTCCGTAAATCTTTGCAGCAATGTCTGCCAGCGGCACCAGCAGCAGCAGCAGCAACAACAGCGGCGGCAACAATAGAAGACAAGGACGATGACGATGACGTCGTCACGCGGATGTTTCGACGCGACTCTGAAGGATTTTCATGGCTGGTAGGTAAGGTTTTCCCCGTTTTCCCCCTTTTGTAGTTGCTGCTGCCATGCACGTATGTGTTGTTGATGTTGCTGGTATTGCTGCTGCGCCTGGTGGCTTGTGTTGCATGTTGCCGTCAGCATGTCAGAGCCCCCAACACGTTGCAAAATGCGCTTACACACATGTAAGCACATGTTGCTACACGTCGCGCAGCTAAAGTCGACGTTTTAGTGCCCTTCAAAAGGCCAAAAGCCTGGCGATTAAGATGAAAATTTAATATAAAATAAGCTTGAAGTTCAGTTAACTTTAGCCTTTTTAAATAAATATTAAATAATAGTTAAAATATGATAAGGGTTAGCTACATTTTAAAAGGCCTTTTAGGGCGAGAGTTTGTAATTTTAATTCCAGTTTTTGGGCCATTTTCCAAAACAAAGTTGGTAAAGCAAAAACAAGAATCAAATAAAATGGAAAACTCAGAAAGAGTTTGAAAAAAGATTTAAAAATTGAAGACAACCCAGGGTATGTATTGAAACAAACCCGCCGAATACCCACTTGGAAAACACCTGAGGGAAAACGTACATTGTCAGCATCTTAGCGATTTTCGTGACAGCGTTTTCCTGGCACTGACTGTTAACATTTTGCCAGCTTTCGCAGCTTGCCCGGCTTTCCCATCAGCTGTTGTTCGCCAGAGTCTTTGCTTTCATTAAGCTAATCCAGACATGATCATGCATATATATATATATATATATGCTCACCTGAAGAGAAAATGGAAAAGCCCAGACAGTAGCGTTGAACCCGGAGACGGGGCTTTTCCTGATGCTCAAGCGTTTGCAGCATTTTCATTTTTAATATACACAAAAACATGCATGTGCTGGCTTTTCCCCCTGCTTTTCCCCTTGCCTTTTCCTTCGCGTCTCCCCGGGCATGACAAACTTTTTTATGTAAATTCTGAGGCAGCCGCTCCTGTTGTTTTACTTTCGGCTTGCACCTGTGAGCCCGCCCGCGTCATAAGAAAAAGTAAGGTAAAACTTTGCTCCGCAAAATATTGTTCGACAAAGGCTAAAAAATACGCAAAATAACATTAAAAAGGAAAATAGGAAAGTAGCAGGAGGGATTCTTGGCATCTAATCGAATCAAATTTCGTCGAACATGCTTTTCAGGTCACTTCCGAACTTTTGCCCAAAACACTTGACAAACTTTCAATTGGCTGGGTTTTCGGCCAGTTCAAAGTTCAGGGAATCCCCAATCAAACCCTAACTTCTGGCCAAACAAAATTTTGTGGCCAATGCAGCTGGCATAAAAGCTGGAAAATTAATTGAAACCGAATAGATAAGTTCAGGAAGCGAAAGAAGAGCGCAAAGGCGGAGGGCCAATGATTGATTAAGCCCGCTTTTCCCAGGAAAATGCGGGGGAGAGCGGGCAGAAGAAGTCAAGTCGCATTGAATCGAAGGGAATCGAATCAAGTGGAGTCAAGTCGAGTCATCATCAAATGCGATTAGACAGTCAGCCGGGAGATTAGACACTCGCACTGACCTGAGACATCGCCGGATATACATGGTGGGGGGTATATATTATAGCCGGGGGACGACGACAGACATCTGTCGATGGCTTCTCAACAGTCATTCTCCGACGAATACTAAATTGCCTTTAATCCACTTTATCATCGACACCAGGAAATAGACAGGCAGCCTTAGAGTAAGCAGGGGAAAACTAAGAAACAACTTTCACAGAGATGATACGAAGGCTTGAACTTAATCGATATGAAGAATCAGGCTGAGAATCATTCTTTTAAAATCGGGAATATAAAGAACGTCTTCTAAAAAGCCTAGCACTTTTTCTTCAGAGCTGTTTTTTCCCTGATAACATGCTTGCCCTATTAGAAATTAGATATAATTACCCGTAATCATAATAAACGGGCATAAAGAACGAAGGAAAAGCGAGCGAGCAGGACATGGGACCCGAAAGTGTCGCCCCCGTGACGGCCATAAATATGATGATAATTAAGTGTGTCTCGCACATATACTCAATTTGGCCTTATTAACCCAAAAAATGACACAGATATTAATTTTCCGCACACATGTGCCCGCTTTTCCGCCCAGTTCACCGTACTCCCTCCCACCCACACACACTCCCACACACTCCCACACACACACACACACACAAAGCCTAAACGTAAACGAGTAAATTGGCAGATTTAAGCAGTAAACAAAAAAAACGGCCAACAAAACATGGCCCAAACAACACTTTGCCCCCCTCTTTCGCTCTCTCTCTCTTTCTCGTGGTGCGCCGTCTCTTTCGCCGAAGCGAAAGTATAAAGAAAAAAATGTCAACAATCTATTGACAGCTGAGACTGTAACTGATTGTAAGGAGTGAGCGGGGGGTTGGAATAGGGGGCGGGAAAAGCAGGCCACGTAGCAAACAAAGACATAAGCGCCTCTCCCACACTCACACATGGTCATAAAAAGCGGGTGGAAAATAGGGGAGCAAGCAGTGACATGGGCGTGGCTCGGGGACTTTGCACTAAGTACTGCAAAAATTCGAAAAAAACTAAAACTAAATAAAAAAACGATTTAAAAAACATTCTGCGGAAAGTTTGAAGATATTTCTGAGCTGTGTTTAAGCTGTAAAAGTGAAATAAAAAAATATTATATGAAAAATCTTATAAATTAATTAAAGACACAAATCAAAAGAAGCTACAACTTTAAGCCAGACAAATTAAAGACCGATCAATATATCGACTTAAAGCGACTAAATGCAAAATAAATAAGACACGAAACCAAGCTTAAAAGCCAATTCCCTTCATGTTTCCCTTTAAAGTTAAGATTTATTTGCATTTAAAGAACACTTTCAATCGGGGCATTAACATCAAACGGAATGAAATCGAAATTAAGCGAGAACGAAGCGCCCAAATGGGAGAAAAGGGACCCCAAATTCGCCTAATTTAGATGTCAATAATTTGGTCGCACAGCCACACCCTCGACGGGGGTACATGTGTGTGTGTGCGGTTCGCCCGCTGACATTATTTTTTGCACTCCCCAAAAGCCATTAGAAAATAAATAAAATATCAACGAAGCAAAAAAAAAAACTGAATATAATAATGCAGGAGGGCCGAGTGGGAGGCGGGGCTTGGGTAGCATGTGTGCGCGATAATAATAACATCAAATTAAAATATTGTAATTCGTTTTTATGTTTTCTGTTTCTCTGCTTTTTCCTGCTCCTATGCGGTGGTGTTTCCCCTGGCCAATACCCAGCACAGCAGTAATTTATTTATTTTGCATGAAAACGCCCGTCGTCTAGTACTACTTTCTACTACTTTCGCTCCACACGTACAGGGTATTTCCAGAGTCGAGTTTTATCGCACAATCAAAGGCTATCTAAGTCCCTCTCCTCTGGCTGCCTGCCCCCATATAGTATTTATGGCCTAATATATTATATATTTATGTGTCTGTCATTTAATAAATTCTGCTGATAATGTCATAGACATCAGCGTAAAAATGACCTCCGACCTCGGAGTGTGTGTGCTTTTGGTGCTTCGCATGATTTGCTTCCATGATTTGTGTTGGTCAAAGTGGCAATGGAGAAGTGCCAGGAGGAGTCAATTTTTATTGTTGTTTATTATTATTTATTTATGTTTACGGTTTGCCCTGCCCTGACTGCCATTGTTTGCCCCTTCTGGTGCACGCGGCGTATACGTAACATGGTGACATGGTATTTGTGGCTTGTGAGGAATTTGTGAGGTAAAGGGTGCCTTGGACACTTAAAAATGCATTGTAGTTTATCATTATTGGTGTTTAATTGGCATATAATAACTTTGCTAGTAGATTTATCCAACATGGCGTATGCGTAACATCTTTAAAAACAACTCTCCATCCAGCTACCTCTGTATAATAATAAATTATGCATTGATATTCTGTTTAGTCTGCAATTTACATGAATTTCGCGGTACAGTGAATTGTCAAACAATTAATAAGTAAACACTCGCGACTCCATTGTGAAGCCTCTCTTCAAATTTGCCCCCGAAACATTTTCCGCCCATCATTTTACCGTTTATGCAGCATTTTGCCAGCTTTTCAATTGTTGTTCTTGTCGCTGACTCAGCTGTCAATGTTACCCCCACCCCCCACGTCCATGGCCACCACTTGCGACCCCATTTGCATATCACATTCACGAATTTTTTGTGTGTTCTCAAGTGGGATTCATTTCGATACTCAAAAACTGCTCAAAAGCCTTCAAATTGTGAGCCATAAATAACAGGGAGAGAACGCCAGAGAGCCCGAGTGGCGGGGACAAAGGAAGATTGCTGCTTTTGTACTTGAATCGATTGTTGGCAATGAAGTCAATTACATAAACGGCATGGAGGAATGAGAGGGTGGCCTGAAATATGGGAAACATGAGGTAGACAAATGATGCGGCCAAGAGCTTTGAATAAAAATATCAATAAATGTGTGTCACAGGGTGAAGTCTGGCTGGAAAATTCAAGATGAAAGGTTGTAATTACATTTTAATGGGAAACCTAAAAGAGGTTCACTTGATAAGAGTAGATCTCAGGGATTACTTAACTCTTAATTTCGATTTCATTTCACAAAATCAGTTTGAGGCTAAGCAAAGTGATTGAGCAAAGTGACTGAGTGTTGGAAATAATTATTTTAATTGGCGGGTAAATTATAAATTAAGCAGGGAAAAGAGTCGCCAAGGAAGCGGAAGTAAGGCCGGGAAAATCGTGAGGAGAAAAAGTGACTTGGGGGAAAATCAAACAGAGGGTCAGCCGCCATTCAACACCTGCCACGCCCTCTTTGTCGCCCCCTGCCGAGCATCCCACTTGCCTGCCAATTTTCAACACCAGAGGGCGTCAAAGTGACGTGTCGTCTGGCTGGCTTTTCCAGCTTTCCCCACTCCCCACTCCGCCTTTCCCCTTTTTCCGCCCCACCTTGACTTCTTTGCTTTTCCCGACTTCCCCCCTCGACGAGTTCCCTCTTCGTTTTTGTGTGTGAAGCATTTAAAAGTCACTTAAGTGGAAATTAAAAAGAAATTATTCACTTTGGCACACACACACAGACACACACAGAGAGTCGTGTATAAAGTGTTTTCCCCATTTTCCCCATTTTCCCAGCTTTCCTTTGCCTCAATTGCTTTTTTATTTTTTTCAGATTTATTTTTTGCTCCGCTCCGTTTGTTTGTTTGCTGTAATTGTTGTGGTCTGCCTCATTATTTGTATCTGGTCAAGGGAAAGCGGTGGAAAAGCGGGTGAAAAGCGAGCCCCAAAACAGATATCATTCCCCCTCGAAAGCATCGCCCCTGCCCCACCACCCCCTTTAATTGTGGTTCATTTTCCGAGTCTTTTGAGTTTCGGGTCCCTTTGGCTTGTGGCACATTTCCTACATTTTCCTACATTTTCCTATATTTTCCCACATTTTCCTACATTTGACCACAATATTTTTGTGGAATTGCTCGCAAATTGTTTATTGCTGACCTCAAAGCTATTTGGGGATTATGGCCAGCAGAGACAAGGTGTTGGCCATCATTTTGCCCCATCTTGCGACCTCTGAGCCGTCCTCGGGGCCAGATTAATTTTAATGGATTTTAAAGAATGAAATTAGAGCGGCGTTTAAGGCATTAACTTGTTGTTCCTCGCAGGCGATTAATACTTAAAAGGTTATTTAAATATAATTTCGGTACTAAACATCCTAAACTAAGGATAGAAAGTTAACTTTCTCATCAAAGTTGTTCAGCGGGAAATTGAAATCGAAAGAGCTTTCCCTTTGTTCGGCTCAGCCTGCAGTGGATAGACGAGTACATCCTCATAATTTGTCCCCTTTTATGCCTCGTATTTGTGTCATGTTCAAAGCGACCATTTTTTGATGCCATCCACGGCCTCATCAACTTAATCATTGAAGGAGAAGGAATAATTTGCCTGGCACAGATCCTTCGTCCTGCCTAAAACTGAAAGAGCAGAGAAAAGAGCAGAGCGCAGCACAAAAAAAAAAAACAAGAGGCGGAGGCAAAATAAATAATGTGAAAAGAGGAAACATTCAGCTTCGTTGACGGCGACCCATTGACCAAGTTAAAAAGGCTACATGTATATGGGCATATATGTATGGCATATGTATATGTGTGGGTAAGGCCGCACATGTGTGAGTTATGCAAAAACCATATATATACTATATATATATATCACATATATATATGATATATTTTTTCCTTTGCTGCGGAGGCACTTCAAATGCGGTTTGGGGCCGCGGAATCAAGCGCCAAGAGACCTCATAAAAAACGACTAACGCGACTGGCTCACACAGATACACACTCACACTGCCGCACATATTGAGTTGTGGCTTAATGCCGCACACACACATGTACAGAACACCCGCACACCCGCACACCGACACACATAAGGGTTCAAAGTTTGGCAGAAGGAGCGCAAAAACCAAAACAGAAATATTTCGCTCCATTTTTTGTACGAGGTTTTCTGTTTTTTTTTTTTAATATTTTCTTCCCACAAAATTTGTGTCATGCCATGTGCCCGGGATTGCATAACCCCCTTTTCAGGGGGCCTGCAGGGGCGCCTCCACCACGCCCCTGCACAGCCGCAGCTTCATTTGGCAACTGAAAATTCCCACAGATTAAACAGGGAATTGAAACGAGACGAGAAGCTGAAAAGGCGTAGTAAAAACAGCAGCCTTAACTATGTATTAAGTAGGCGAAATTGGGGAGATTAGTTATGGAATTATAAGGGGGAATAAGAAGGGATAAGTTTCGAGTTTCAAATCAAAGAAAAAGATTTTTCAAATATTTTTTTCAATATTTTTCTAAGTAGGCGCAGAGCAACCTCTAATAGCAGATTCTCAATTAAAATGAACTTCCCTTTCCCTAATTTAGTAAAATTAACAAACAAAAATCTAAACAGATGTTTAGATAACCAACAGCGAGCACTTTTTCAGCTTAACAGAATTTAAAATTCGCAAGTTCCCCGATAGATCTGCATCTGATATTTCAATTTAAACTGGAGCTGCAAACGCAACTGGAATTAGGGATTAGGATGACAGGGCGACAACCACAAAGCCATCAGCACAGCAGCGCTTCCATTTTCCATTTTCCGTTTCCCATTCTCCGCCCGCTTCATCGAGTTCCACATTCGCTTCGCTGGCAACTTAAATTTCCCCCCCATCCCCATCCTGCACTCAAAACAGGAATGGAGGAGCGTGGCTTTCAAGAGGGATTTCAACGGCGGAGAGCGGGGCGGTTTCCACAAGCATCTGTGATGCACTGCATCCACGGCAAAAAGTTCATTAATCTAGTTACAAGTTCGCGCAGACAGTTCGCATAATCAATCAATAGACACACGATGGTGGCTCTCCGGGAGCGGGGCAGAGGATTCTGGGGCGTAAACATGTTGAAAGCCCCTCGAAGCCCCACGCCGCTGTATAGGTGGGCGTGAATGCCGGGGTAAGGGCGGGGCGTGTGACAGTTTTTTGCGGTTTTCTGCCCGCTGAGTGACAGGAACAGGATAGCATTTTCTAAGCGGGGTTTCTTCGGCTTTTCTTTGGCTGCGAAAACTCCTACAGGAGCAGCAGTGAAAGATGTGCCATAAAAAAGTTAATTAAGTTAGAACACGGACTGGGGAAGAGGAGAACTTTAGCTTGGCCTTTTAGCTTAAAAACTACATTTTTTTAAACTAAACTTTAATTTAATGAGATTACGTGGTAGACACGATGATTATGGTGAATTTAAGTCATCGGCTAAAACACAAAAAAGGATTCGGATGGCTTAGCCAGCGAAAAATGGAAAAACGAAACGCCTTTACTCCTCCCTTAACTCCTCGCCAGTTGGGGTTTTGCCATTATTCATCAACGATTTCTGATCTTTGTCCTGAGTATCCTCCTTTTCCTTTTCCTCGACGATCCTTTCCATAGGCCGACGAACATTTCGATTGGTGCCCAGACGATGACTGCAACAGGAGCAGCCCTGCTCCGCCTTCTTCAGCTGCTTGGCCATGCGGTTGTAGGTCTTCATCTCCGGATGCCCAAAGCAGTGCTCGCACTCGTCGTCCGTGGAGGACGAACTCTCGCCGAAGGGATGCGGCTTCCGATAGATGCAGCAGCACTTCGATTTGCGCCGATTCATGTGCTCGTTATCGATAACCCCGGCATGGAATCCAACGCGCCTCTGTGGCCTCTCCGGTTTGGCCAAACGTAGCCGCAGCACGCCTGGAGCATTATCGTTAGTGGACACGCCGCCTTGGTGCACCGAATGGGTGCTGCCCGCCGAACTGAATCCGGAATCAACCTCCGTCGAAGTCACCGGCACAGAGCCGGAATCCGTCATATCGATTGTAGGCACTTTGGCCTTCGACTGATCCATGCACAAGTAGCAATAGCTAAGCGAAATTTAGAGCCCTTTCAAAGGCGATTTAGGAAATTTGGGGGATTACGAATAGATTCGTTCGGAATCTTGATCTCTAAGCCCGACCGGTTTTGTAGAAAACGAAACTTGAAATGATGAGCTGACGAAGCAGTTGCCATAACCAGCGGGGAAATTATTTTCAAGGCTTGTTAAGTTCTCGTTTTATTTATTTCAAGTAAAGTTATGTCCCAGCCTAAGTCCCTCCAAAGCTTCCTTCGATTAGATTCCAAAATAGGTGAAAAGTTTTTCGAACCTCTTCCATGATACTTCCCCTCTCGAGAGAGCGCTATTTAAATTAG
Organism: Drosophila eugracilis; assembly: GCF_018153835.1. Lineage (NCBI taxonomy): Eukaryota > Metazoa > Arthropoda > Insecta > Diptera > Drosophilidae > Drosophila > Drosophila eugracilis. The sequence continues at coordinate 1,935,913 of NW_024573535.1, forward strand.
AACTAGAGAACTATATATGTACATCGATGGGTGTCTTGAGGCTGCCTGTGAGCCAGCAAGTTTGCTGACCTCTTGCCCTTTCTTTGCCCTCTCGTTCTACGCCCGTCTACCCCTCCACCTCTGGCTGTCTCGTCTCCAGCTTTAGCCGCAGTCATTTTGGCTGCCAAAACTTGTGCACGACTTACGTCAATTGGACAAGCGCCAGGACACGCCTTAACCCCGCAGTGCCCCCGTGCCATTTAACCCGCAGCTTTTCCGCCCAACCCACCACTCCACCTTGCCCAACCGTTTCCCAGCTTTACCAATTCCCACAGCAGCTCCTTTGCCGAGCTCTATGTTTACCTAAAATGCAATTCTCCTTGCCCGCTGCAGTTTTGCATTTATTATTGGTAGAGTGGGTGGAAGATGGGCGGGAGCTTGGCGGCGGCTCGGAAAACCCATTTTCCATTTTCCATTTTACTTTACCACTTTTGCCTTTGAAAATTGCACAAAAAATCCGCCCTGCCCTGCCCCTCTGTATATATATTTTTTTTATTTACGCATGGCAAATAAATGTTGAAAATAATATGATGGCTGCTGTGCTGTGGGGTTAAGGAACTTTTTGCCAGCTTCGTTTTCGTTTTCTTGGCTTTCGGTTTTCCCAACCGCTTTTTTTCCCCACTATTTTCCCCACTTTTTTCTGGTGGCCTCGTGTATTTTACTTCTTGTCTACGTTTATCTGGCATTAGGAGCAAGAAAAATTATGTTTGCGGTCGAAAAAAAAGGGGGTTTTGTCTGCTCTGCAGGAGATAATAAAAAAGAAGCCGCAGCGTCCGAATTGCGAAGAGCCCAGCCAACGACCCTGAATGAAAAATTATGCTCAATGCTCTTTAAATAGTTACGCTTTCCCCGCTTTCCCAGCCTCCCCTGCCTTGGCGAACAGGGGCGTGGCCGGGGTTCAAGTGCAAGGCACAGACGTGGTTCGAGGTGACAAAGTATGCTTCTTGGCATACAAATGTTGTGTTAACCGATTGATTTAGCTTGAACAACGAAGCTTTTAGCATGGAAACTATGATTGCATTTTATTCTTCTTCTATTTTTAGGAGGTGGATTTAAAATTTTATATTCTTTTGTTTGGAAAGATTTATCAGTTCTGTTGAAACAATTTAACAAAAATAGAAATAGTAACAGGAAGATTGATGCTGACAAAAAAGGATTTTTGAAATCGGAACTATGTTTTAGCATTAATATTATTGGTTTTTTAAATACACTTTCTGTGTCCAATCATCTCAGAATCTGCATGCTTAGTCCTTTCAGATCTTTTACTCGTAGTTCCCAAGATATCAGTTTTCTCACAGACAAACGGACAGAAATGGCTTAATGGACTGGTGTAGTGATAGCGATCACAAAAAATAATATATAAACATATATCTATATATAAGGTTGTCATAAAAGTCTTGCGGTATAAATATGGTTACAATAATGCGATTCAAGTCAAATCTGCGCCAACTTCATAATGCCCCTCTCATAGAAGCTCGCTTCCCTATTGGCAAAAAACTCGGATCGTGGCGCATCTTCGACCACCTCTACACCAGAACGAAAACGTTGATACCATCGTTGTGCGGTGGAAATGGAAACTGTATCGGGTCCATAAACTGCACAAACTTTATTGGCGGCTTGAGATGCAATTTTGCCTTTATCGTAGTAGTACTGTAAAATATGCCGTATTTTCTCTTTATTTTGATCCATGATTGCGACGCTATACCTCACGAACGACTTAAAAGAAAAGACAATCAGTCAAACACGTGTTAGCCCGTGAAATGAGCTTTCCAAAAAGGTATAGTATGACCTGATGCGGCGAATAAAACAAAGGCAGTTCGGCGATGTTAAATAGTTTGACCAGAAGCTAGTAGTCCTTTTCAATATGGTATAAAATGGCATTCTCTTCCTTTTTCCTTACACTCTTCACGAATACAATACAACCTACTATCATTTTCAGATCAAGTTCAGATCAAATTATGATTTACGAAGTTCTGGCTTTGGCATTACCACTACTAATCGCAACCATAACTTGCCAACGGTAAGGGGTTAGATCTATGCCCAAAGGTAGACGCACTTCACCCGTTCCCCTTAATCGTTTGAGGGCCATCGGCTTTTTATTTGGGCACTTTCCGCGACACCCAGTTGGGGAATCACCTAAAACTATTTGCAGACCATTGGACTAAACACTTCGGCGGCTGCTCTTCACGCACTTAACGGCCAAATAAAAGTTTCCGGTGGGTGGAAGACGGGAGCAGGAAGTGGGAAGGCAGAAAACGGAGGGAGGCGTTGTGTCCGAGGAAACCAAATCCTCGAGTGCCTGTGGCCATAACTTTCTTTCTGTGTGCCATTGAAATGAAATCTAAAATTCATTACGCATTTTATGCGTCAAAAGGAGATTGGGGATTGGGATTGGAGATGGAGATGAAGATGGAGATGGAGATGGAGATGGAGACGGAGGCGGAGGAAGATGTGCAGATGAAAATGAAGGTGGAGGATGGAGGATGGAGATGGGTGGCACGTAATGAGGCACGTGCCCGGTCTGAACCGGCCCCATCCCCATTCCACAAATGGCATTTATGTCCCAATGGAGACACGCACAAAACGCGACGACAGCAACGCCTTCGACTGTCTCCTGTCTCCTGTCTCCTGTTTTCCTCGCCTTTCCTCCGGATTTTCCTGCAGCCCCATCTGCGCGAACAATTTACCCGCCGGAATTGTAAGCTCAAGCGTCCGTGTCTCCTTTGTCGCTGGTGTGGTTGTCTTTGGGGAATAAGATGAATTACATGCTACTTCAGGCAGCCTCCTTCTCCGTCAGCGACTCCCTATCGCCGCTCGCCACTCTTCTCCCTGGGCATGCAAAATCATGCAGATAACGCACAAAAAGGTACCAGAAACTAAGTCCCCGAGCGCATAGTTTCCCAGCAGGAAGTCCCTTTAAAAACAGTGGAACTTGAGCTCTAAGAAAAAAGACAAAAAATGGGGGAAAACAAGGAGCATAAACGAGAAGAATTGCAAATGGGAGAACCTTAGAAATACAGGGAAGAAAGATTTAAATACAAAGAAGGAAAATTCAACAACATTGAAGCTCAGTAAAGCTTGCTTGAAATTTCTCTGATTTTTATAAGTACAATGTTAGACTTGCACAATGATGGTCACACTTCTTCATTAGTATGACCATTTAGCTTTCTATCCAGTCAAAGTTAGACCGTTAACATACAAAAACGAAGTTTAACACTAATTGGCTGTTCATTCTGTAATCCCCAATCAGCATTTTAACCAACTCTTAATTTTGCGAATTATTCTTAAGTTGGTCACACTAATGCAGTAGTGTAACCTTCCAACGTTCTTTCGAGGCTCGTTTAGGGTATTCTTCATGTACTTAAGACCATATCAGATATTATTCCTAAGCCTTAAACTACTACTTAAGTCAGCATAAAATCCCGCAAAAATGTAAGTGCACATTGAAGATACACGAATCGTAATCTAATTTGTAGATCGAGTTCCTCTTGTGAAACCGATCCGTAGGGCTGCCAGCCCATGCTGTTCGGAATTTATGGAAATTTCGATTTAACAATTTCCGCCTTGCATCGAAAGCAGTGTGCCGGTAAAAAGGGAGAAAGAGAGCGAAATCAACCGCACGGAAATCATGTCTACGCATCATTCTTTGTGCTATTACTCTACTAGTCCACTCCCCCACCTCCCCCACCACAGTCCATTTCTTCCTTTTTTTGGCATTTCTGTATTGTATTTGGTTTGGGTTTGTGTGTGTGAGTGTGTGTGTGTGTGATTTTTCGTGGCTGTGTGGAAATGTGTGATAAGCAGTTTCCGCCAGGGAATAGACCACACACACACACAGATGAATGTGTGTATATATTTATATATATTAGGTATATAAGTGGCATGGGGTGCGAAGATAGTTCTTTGAATGCCTAGGCTTCGCCCCTATTCTTTTCATTGGCGTCGAACTGTACAACACGGCAAGTCGAAACGAGTAAGAAGAGTTAAGTTTTAAAAAAAGTCAACATAAATTTAGAATTACCAACAGAAAATGTTTTAATTTCATAAAAAATCGTACTATTCTGACTTTTTCTAGTGTCTCGTTTCTGTTTAGTGTGACCATGCCTCTGAATAATACGAATTTTCATTGAAGTTTCTCAAAAACTTAACAAAAGTCATCTTTATTTTCTAACAATTTAGTAAAAGTATCACAAAGTAAGGAGTTTTTCTCAGTGCAGGGATGCCAGCAGCCAACCAACTGAGGACCCAGAAATAGGCAAGGCTTCGAAATTGAGCCACATCTCATAGTTAAGGCGGCAAAGGGAAGCGGAAGCTGTGGCTACTAATGCAAATATAATGGCAAATGTTTCGGAAATATATTTCACAGATAAAATTGATAAAGAACACGACGCCGCCCTTAATCCACCCCCGGCAAATCCATTGTATGCGGCGGCAAGCGGAAAACTATTTGCTCGCATTTTTCCACACTGCTCTACACCCTATTATCCAGCAGCATTCACAAACAACGGCAACAAAAAAGGAAAACATCTGAGAGACGGCTCTCCTCACTTGTGATTCCCAATCCCAGTCCTTTGTATCCTTTCCTTTTCCCTGGCCTTGCTTTCCTTATCTATCAATCTATAACTCTCATCATATTTGAGGATTGTTCAGGCAGGCGAAAAAGGTTGGAAAAGCCTCCTTTATATCCGTTCTTTATGGGAAGACACATATTCTTCTCTACAAAGCTGTTTAAGTAGTAGATTTTCTAGGCACTTTCTTAAAGAATATTGTTAGTATTTTAGGTAATACTCAGCTGAAGTGTGACCAACTAGCCACTTAAAGGCCAGTGTGACCTTAAAATCCCTGAAACACTTCGTAAATTAAGTAACTCACTCAAGCAGAGCAGCATAATAAGCCATAGCTGAGACTTTAGCCACTCCTGACCATTTACATTTGCTGTCACTTAAGCTCACTTTCAACGTCTTCATTGGACTTGTCAAGCTCAGTTGGTAACTTATTTTTTCCCCTCCACAATAAATGTCAATTTTGCACTGCTCTCAATCAAATAAGTTCGCTGTTGAAAGTTGAGACTTCCTTTCGCCCTTTCACATCCTTTCAATTTCTTTCATTTGTCCGAGCTTAAGCTCCAGCTAATTTCTGTCTCGCTACCCACTTCCGTCTGCTTCCTTGGCTCACTCAAACTATTTTTATGATTCTTGAGCTTAAGTAATCGAAATAAATAAAACGGAATCTGTGTCACAGATTTTCTGCCATCTGGCCGAGCAAAATGTAAACAAAATAAATAAGAGAATGGCAACGAGAACGAGAACGGGAAGGAGCTAAAGCTGAAGCTGAAGCCGTTGACAATGGCATTCCCTATGGAGTGGGAGGTCGTTGAGCTGCATCCGTCCATTTGTCAGTTACCCTTAGTGGAGCAAAGCACAAAAAAATCTAATATAAATTCCATTACAATTATATAAATTTCACTTAAGTTTGCAATAATTTGAAAGCCTGAGATGCGACAGAAACGAGTTAAGCGAGGGAGTACTGTACTGTGTACTGTGTACTGTGTACTGTGTTCTGTGCAAAAAGGAAAGCGAAAAGAAGGGCTGGGATGGGCAGCCAAAGAAGAAATGCATCATAAATTTTCATGTTGCTCTCGCGATTTTCTATTGTGCTCCACTGGAGAGTGGCGAGCAATGGACATAAAAAGCCAAGCCCAAGACAGCGACAACTTTCAACTGGAGTAGTAGAAACTGGAGCTGGGGCTGCCTTCTGCTGCACAAGAAGAAAAGGTGGTGCCTTCTTTTATGACCCAGAAGTACATACGATAGCTGGGCTTACTTCAAAAACTAAGGCCTATGACTCATTCTCTAATATCACCCAATGGGAAAGGCAGTAAGACACGACTTGCTAGACTTTATTTCCAGTGCATTCAGAGTTGCTCTACTGCTGAGGCAGCAATTCTGTGTCCAGCCATAAAGCAGCGAGCACAAAAAAATGGGGGGAAAATGCAATACAATTTCATTTTATGCAAGAAACAACGCTGGCGGAAGGCAGGAGGAAAAGCTCGCTTTTTGGTGAAAAATTGTAAATTCCCATTAGAATTGCGCCAGTGGCGTGCGAGGGGGGGGGGAACGCATCGTGAAGGAAGGAAGGAAGAAAGTAAGCCGAGGAAATGAAATGAAACCAAAAATGAAACGAAAAGCGGACTCCGAGGAGCTGGAAGCGGGTAAGTAGGTAAGAGTATGGCATGTTACATGCATAAATAAATAGCCGAAAAATGGCAAGAGGCAGCGGCAAGTAATGTAAGAAATAAAAAAGATTAAACTTGAAGGAGCAAAAATTAAACGAATTTTTTTTATTATTATTGTGGGAGCAAGAAGACTCTTAAAAACCGCCAGGAAATTAAGGGACAGGTGAGAGTGAGGGAAATGGAAAAGTTTAGACAAGAAACTAAAAACAGAAAACTGATACTAGCCCAGAGCTCAATTTGAAGATGAATAAGTCTACAGAACTTGAAGATCAAAAGTGAAATTCTAAACTTCATATTTTTCTAACTGTTCTCCACTTTCGTCCCACTGTGCCTCCAGGCAAGAGGCGGCGAGTTCAAAATGCACCTGCAAAGTGCCTCCGCTGAGCTTAAAAGAAATGACTTCTTGTTCCGCCAGCAGTTACCTCTTTTCCAGCTTTTCTCGCCCATTTTTCAAGAGTTTCTTTTTTGTCCTTATACGTGTTTTTTTTTTCTATTTTCTTAGCTATTTTCTTGTGCTTTTTTTTTGGTGCAAACGAAGTTTACGCGTGCTGATGCAGATAATGACAGTCAGTCAGTCAGTCAGTCAGTCAGTCTGTGAGGGAGGGAGGTAGGAAAACGAGGTGAAGGGGGAAGTGATGTGGATCCATGGAGATGGTCGGACGTTGTCTGCCTTTTGGAAAGTTGTTACCTATTAGGAGCACACACACACACACACACATGGCTAGTACTTCCTGCTCCTGTCCCTTGGAATTTCTCCGGGCACCGAGCAATTACAGAGAAAGCATCGGCAGGATAAGGATAAGGATAAGGATAAGGATAGTGAAACCAGGCTAAAAGGAAAAGGTCCAACGACCTGAAATCTTTTCTCGGCTCCATCTTCAGGCCATAATTGCTTGGCAAGTTAATAAGTGGCAAGTCAAAAAGCTTATCCCCTGGACCCAAAACCCCTCGCACTTTTCCAACCCCCTCCCCACCCAGCCTCCCTTTCACATTCTACATTTCCACATTTCCCCAGAGAACCCATCCACACACACACACACACATATATACACACTTGAGTGGCAAGTTGCATTGCATTCCGTTGCAGCTGAGAGCTAGGAAAATGCTCGGGCTTTTCCTACAGCTCAGGCATTTTAATTAGCGCATTACCAGCGAAAAGGAGGAAGGGGGCCGGCCGGAGAGACGAACCTCTCGACAATCGACAAACCCAGCTCTCGACACCAATTTTTTATGGCCAGAACGTATAAACGATATGGAAACGTTGGAACTGCACGGGTGCACGGGGCTTAGCTTCGAGTGATTCCGAGTGTAAGAAACATTTTCCCAAGGAGGGCTACGAAAACTATTTTACAAAATCATATATCAAATTGTAAAGTTCATTTTCAAGTTATAAGTCCCGATAATCGATCATCTGGTACCCCGTAGACTGTGCCATTTGCTAATTTCCGAACATTTTGGCTCTCCCCTGGCGTTTTCTCACTGTCAGCTTTTCCATATTCCCTCACATTCCTGGCTAATAAAACTCAATCCCAATCGAACTGCAGGTTAAGGGAAAACGAAGAAAGCAGGACGCCAATTTCGAAGTCAACTTGGCAATCAATGTTCGCAGGAGCGATAAACGATGGCTGTTGCAGTTTTGCAAAGGGGCAAACTTCCTGCAGATGGAGTCCTTGGACCATGTCCAAGGAGCGGGAGGAAAAGTGTCCTTTTGTCAGGTGTTGCCACGGCTCGGGTGGTGGTAAAATAAATGATGTTGCAGCTGCCACTTGAGGCGGGCAAAAAAATGGAATGGAATAATATTGAGGATTCGCCTTCTTGCCTGCAAATCAATTCCAATTCCAATTTCTTATTTAACATTTTGATTAATGCAAGCAGCAGTCGAATATGCAAAGTTTGCGGAGACTTTTTCCAGCATTTTTCCTGCACTTTTTTCCCTTTTCCCTCTCCCTCTTTTTTCCCCGTCAATGGCGGCCACTTGACACATGCTTAAGCACACACATCCACATGCACTTTCGCAGTCGTGTAGGTAGGAGCATGGGGATAAGGCGTTGCCACAGCTGCTCCCGTTTGCCGTTTGGCTTTTTGCAAAGCCAAATGTTGTCAAATAATATTTACCCAGCCACACACACACACACATGGGAAATACGCTGGATATTGGATATGTATGTGGTCGGCCAAGGAGTTTCCCAGAAATAAAATGCAAAGTGTTGGCTAAAAAGTTTCAAATGTGGCCAGTCTGAGGAGGAGCGAAAAAGTCCTGGAAACGGCAGCAGAAAAGAAGCTGTTGAAGGGATCTTCGATTTGATTTTAAAGTTAGAACTAAAGTCTAAAGTTTGTTAAATACAAAATTCTATATTAAAATCAAGGAAGTTGCCCTCTCAACCCAAGTAATCAAACTAGAAACCAACCAAGCCCTTGCAACTTTGGACAATTGAAGTGAAGTCGTTCGAGTTACAGCCACTTCGCGATTCAAAAATATATATAGTAGAGTTCCTGGGGGAATTAGCATCTTACCCCTTTTGCCAGGGGCAGCGGCCCCCGTCGAGTGGCAAGTTTCAAATTACACGCCTCGCCAGCCCGGGTGGAAACTTAACGAAAATAAATAAAATATATGTAAAGGACATTGGAGCGGAACAGTTTTGGGCAACGGGAAGGCGGGAAAGCGGCGACATGTTCAATCTGTCCAAGTCACGGCGTCTGCGTTCGTCCCTTCCAATCTGAACTTTATCGGCAATAATTCTCAACTGTCCGTTTATGTCTCTGTTTCCCCCGACCCACAAATATATATATATATATATATACAGATACAGATATAGATATAGAAATATATTTGTATTTAATATCGGGAGACAGACAAACAATCATATCGGGCTATTTACGGCAGCCAGCCAGAAACCAGAACCGTAAAAGATACAATTCATAAAGCCGAAAGACAAAAGTTAGACAAAACACTTTTCCAAGGAGACGTGGTGGAAAAGCGTTTTATAGATAGCAAAATCGGGCAACACTCGCACACACACACACACACACACACATGTCCTGGTGGTAAGGAAAACTTTTGTGTTGGTCCTTTGTTGTTTGTATTTTGTTTAGATGGCATAAATTAGATACGTGCCCGCCCAAGACCAGGACATCGGGACATCGGGACATCGGGACATGGGTAGATCCCACCAAATCCTTCTCTTCTCTCTCGATTGTTTGGGCTTTAAACAAACAAAGGCGGCGATGGCAAGCATACAAGGCTATATGGCTACAAGGCTACAAGGGGTTGGCCTGGAGGATACACAGTGTCACAGATTATGTCCTGCTGGTCCTGCTGTCCTTTGGTCATCATAACAGTGCGCCATCATATATTTGCCCTCAACTTGGCGGCCCGCAAAAACTGCAAATTGCAGTTTGGACTGGCCAAACAATTTTCTGATTAATTTCAAGTTTTGTGTAAACTGTTGAAACATTCCACGAGAACGGCGATAATGATGGTGCCGATGCTGATGATGATGATGCCCTCTTATGTGTGGCCCCAAAATTTCGCTTTTCCGTTGGCCTTTTTGCGCCGACAGCCAAATGAAAAGTTTTCCCCTCTTCACTGAATGGCTGAGCAAACTGGAAGCGAGGGAGCGAGATCTAAATAAATAATTAGTTCGCATTTATTTCATTAGACAAACCGGAATCCCGAGGCAAAAACTTTTGCGGATAACTAAAGACCCTAAATGGTTGCCAAGAAAACGACTTTGGAAACATATGTGCTTAACCGTCCCACTTCAGCGATTTGTCTTAAAAAACTCCCCGTTTCCAGGGACGAATTTGTTACCAGAATTTGCTCGGGTCCTTTGTCCTTTTTAAAGTGACCGAAAGCTACCTTTCTGTAACCTTAAAGCGGACAATTTTCATATATTTATGCAGCGAATGCAGCGAATGAAGTAACTCATACCTTCTTGCCTTACCTCTGATTACTAATTGAAGTGATTAGTTTCCCTCGTATTTAGCTCATGAAATCCCGCTTGATTTGCGGATTCTGCAAGTCACCTTAACTCTTCATTATCTCATCATCTAATTAATCCCCTTTAATCTCCTTCAATTAACCCCCTTTGATCAGCGGCCATTCAAAGGAAATCCCATGCTCGTTGCTCTGGTTTTATTTCGCCTCATTTTCTATTTTCCAAATGCCACGCCCCCATTTTCATACCCGGCCCGTCATACCCGCTGATGAAACTTTCAATTAGCGCCAAGTGTAAAATGGAGCAGCGGTGGCATCATTTTCATCAAATTACCAGTGACACCGACTCAACCGATTCCCTGGCGCTTTTCGCCACCCCCTGGGGCGGATGCCACGCCCCCGCCTCCTCCTTCTGCTGGGCCACAGCATGTTCAGCGTGTTCATCTTTTCCGTTGCCACGGTTTTAGCCATTTTCATTTCTGGTCGACGATGATACAAAATGTCGGTCACTTGCGGCTTACCGCAAAACCATCCACTTGCCAGTTCACCGCCCCGCCACCTCCTTCGCCGACCCACTCCACCAGCGCCCTGCCCCGCACTTCGGTGTGCCCAATTTGCAGAATGCTGCAAATAGCCAGGAAAATTACCTCATGCGCATTTTCTTATTACAGAAATGTGCATAAGAAAATGGACGTAATGAAAAAATGAAAAATCTGAATAACAAAAACAAGCAGCATGGCGATGGGGTGGTTGGTTTTAAGAAGAAAAAGCGGAAGGTAAGCCTTAGGGGGTGTACTCTGCTGTTAAAAAGTGGAAGTGTATACCTGTTGAGAATTTGGGAATGTTTAAGGGAAATCAATGGGAATTTTCCAGAAAGAAAATGTAATAATTAGATATAGATTAAATATCAATTACAGTTCCATAAAAAATATTTACAAAATATTGAAAACCAAGAAATTTGCTTAAGCTTAAAGAGTTGCATGTAAAAATGTGAAAAAGTTTAAAAAAAAAATATCTAAAAAATAGGAAACAAGCTGAAATCGAATAAAAAACCAAATGAAGAACATGAAAACAAAGCGCTTTCGAAAATGAAAAAGGAAAACCAACTAGAACCTAATGGAAACCTAATGTAAGACGAAAGGAACGAGAGGAAATAGAGTGGTAATCAAATATTTTTCAATGGGGAAAAACATTGAAAAAGTGAAGCCGAGCAAAAAACGAGATAAAGCGAGAAATGCAATGGAATGGAACAGAGGAAAAGTCACCTGCCCTGCATTTGCTTTTTCTCTCTGCTTCCATGTTCTATTTTCTATTTTCTACTATTTTCCTTTTTGTTTTGTGTTTTTTTTTTTGCAATTTTCCCCCTTTGGGAAAACTGGCTGCAAATTGAAAATGCCAAGGCGTAAAAAACAGGACAACAAAATGGGGAATCTGGAGACAAGGAACAAACGGAATGCAAATGACGCAAAAATGGAAATGGATGGAAATTGAAAACCGAGCTGGGCGGGGGAGATGGGGGCAAAATGAAAAATAATTAGCGCAATTAATGACCACGTAATTAGCGCTTCAAATCCATTCCTCTCTCTCTCGCATCGTGTACCTACGCCGGCGCCATCTCTTTCTGCCACAATGTGTGCAGTGGCACGTAAAGTGTAACCCACACCGCCCACATTTTCCACCATTTTCCCACGATTTCCCTCCAGATTTCCCAGCAAGAGCATTTCCCATACCAACACCAACACCACCCCCCTCCCCCTGGCAACGCCACCTTCATTAATAGTTCGCTGTGGCTACGTTTGATAACTCTATCGCGGTCCGGTTGCCACTGATTTTCCTTTTTCCCACTTTTCCGACTTTTCCATTTGCCCAGAGAAGTGAGCGAAGAAGAGGGGCGTAGAAGCGGAGAAGCGGAGAAGAAAAGTGGAGAACAGATCCCAACGACACGCTAATGAATGCACGATGGCCCCGTTTCATTTTCCAAAAGGGGTTTCCATCGGAAATGCAACTCTGTCATGGCATTTCTTCATCAGCATTTGAGGTTAGCGGAAAATCCACGCAGATCAGCGGGGAGAAGCGTGCAAATGGACGGCGGCTAATTAAAAATGGCCTTTGATTAGGCCAAAATGTTAAATTAACATTAGTGCGCGCTAAGAGGCCCTTTTGGTTTCAGTCAACGGCAGAGCGGCGAGTCATTTGGCTTTCTGGGAAATTAGGAAATTGGGATGTTCGCCGCTTCTGGCTACAAACTTAAATGCAATGAAAGTCATCATTTATGGTTATTAAAAGTATAAAATAAAAAATTCCCTTAAAAAATAAATCAAAAAATCATTTTAAATAACCAAAATTGGGTAAAGATTTTTGGAAGCCAGCGCGCCCGAGTAATTCCCACTTGCGCAGCGTGGAAATTCCTACGATTCCTTAGCTTATGAACAACTTAAAAATTCATTGTCTACACATGGTGCCCAGGACCTCTCGCTGCAGGACCTCCTGGGAAAGCGCCTCGGAAAGTCCTTTTGCTGGTTCGGCGAATGAAAAACGAAAAACTGTCATCATGTGACGGGAATCAATCTAAAGTCATTTTATAACCCGAAAAGTCATAAATCTAACTTTAATGTTTTAAACGTGACTGCGGCACGAGGTCCCTCGACCACGCCTCCACAACTCGCCTACATATGTAACGAGTATGTGTGTGTGTGGGTGTGTGTGTGTGTGTGTGTGGGAAAGAGAGGGACAGACAGACAGACCTCCGGCATTGAAATTGGAAAAGTAAAACAAGCAAATGAATGTATTTCCGTTTGGGATTTTTCACTTTCCGGCTTCGGAGAAGGAAGTCGAGGAAAAGCTGGGACGGCGGGCGCTCTTTTCCGCAGTCACCATTGAGGGCGTGGCCGTAGAGTGGGGCGAAACACTATAAATGACAAAACGAATTCAAGGAGAAGTCGTCGAGCTGAGACAGGAAAATAGATAGAAAATTTTATTAAATGGGCATCAAAACTATTTGGCGTGTCCTCCTCAACAGGGTCGTGACAGGGATGGAGAGGGGAGTGTTGCAAGGGGGAGATGGGTTTACCGTACGAACGGTTGGTTGGGACAGAGAGGGGGAGGGGAGAAAGGAGAATCCCCTTAGCTAAATTCATGGGCCAAATGGCGTAGCATACTTACGTGAGCCACACATAAAATTCAAGCACCGCATGCGGTCAACGAAGGTGAACACCAGAGCGAGACGGCCAGATGCGTGGGAAAGAGACAGAGAAGACAGAGCGGGATGCCCGGGCAATGTGTGACAGGATTAATTAAGTGGCGGCAATGGAACCGTTCGTGTCCATAACGAATTGTGAGATTAATATGGCCAGCTCAGGAGGAGGAATGGGAGGAGCTGCTGGAGATTATCCCTTAAAGAGGCCAAGACTAAGTTCGGAAGACTTAAAGAGATGCAAAGATAATAGAAAGGGGCAGAGGTTGCACTATTAACATGGAACTATCATGGCTGAGTACTCTAAATGAAGAGAAAAATCTCAAAATTGTTAACAAACTAACTTAGCTTTCTCCTAAAAGAAAAATACTTCCAAATCAGAATAGGATTATCTGAGTATTTTGCTGAAAGTGGCATAAAAATAAACCTTAAAAGCCTCTAAAATGTTAACCTTTCATCATCAGCACTAAAAACTCTAATAAATTGATAGGAAAAAACACTAAAATTGAGGTCAAAAGGATACTTTGGGGTTACTTTTTGCCGGCTGGGCCGTCTTCTTTATGGCGTTTATCGCGAATTAACTATCGCTTAAAATAATCCGTTTTATTGTCTGTGCAGAAATCGTTTATGCAATGCGAGTGTCCCTTTCACTGGCCATAATTTCGGGGCGGGGCGGGGAGTGGGGAAGGATAAAAAATTGCACTCACTGTGAGAGCAGCTCGCCGCTAAATTGTGTTGGCCAAAAAGCAAATCGAATATGCCCATTCTGGGCAAATCCAATGGCCATCAAAGCATAATAACCAACAAGCCCAAATCGCATTTACAGATATAGATTTTCCCGAAATTTATCGCCCCCGGGGGGAGCCCGAGATATATAGATTCTTTCCAGTGTGTGTGTGCTCATGTGTGTGTAATTTAATCAATAAGAAAATCGTCTTTTCACTTACATACACATCATTACATTTGGGCGCATAAATTGATGATGCTCCGGGGGGGAAATTCACGTGGGCTTACCTGGAAAAAGGAGAAGGGAGAATGGGGAAAAGTTTGCAAATTTTAGTAAGCGGTTTGCGGCATAAAATGGTATGTTTTTGGGAAGATAAATTTGGTTTTAGATTTAGATTTGTTACGCAAGCAGTTGGTACCTTGCCCAAGTTAATGGAAATAACTGTTGTTATTCTTAAATTTTAAATATTTAAATATAAAAAGAGAGCCTGGCAGTATTGACAATCCCTTAAGGACAATCTCAGAGGTCTGTAAAGGGAGTTCTTCTCGTCTTTAGATGAGTATTTGAGGAATGTCCCACCTACAATCGACATACACTCCCGAATCGCACTGTACACGTGCATATTCGGATCTCATTTTAAATTCAATTTGCGGTCGAGTGTGAGATTTTTGCCATTGTGCCGAGGTGGACGCACGTGCGACAATTGTTTGAGCTGTTTAATCACAGTGCGGTTGGATTTACCCGGTTCAGTTCGGTGCGAATCGGTTTGGGTTTTGGGTTTGAGTCTGGGCTTGGGGTTTTGGGGTTCGGGTCATATTTAATTCATTTTATTATTATGGTTATTGTCCTTGTTGCGGGATTGTTGAGAAGGAAATGGTTATGGTTATTGGACCAGAGCTCGGGAGGGGGGGGGGTACAACGGAAACTAAGCACAATTTATAATGATGGCGAGAATTTTCCAATTTAACAAACAATTCAATTAATGCAAATTACAATAGGAATCGGCACTAATGAATATTTTATGACGAAACTAATTTCATTTTCATACATATAATGCGGACATCGCAGCAGCTGGGCATCGATTGTAAATTGTTTACACGCCGCGGGGCCCATAAAATGATGAAATCAACTCCGCCCCAAAATGTTTTCCCGTTTTCTGGGCCTTACTCTCTCCGCTCTCCACTCTCCACTCTCCACTCTCCGCTTATAATTGCCACAAATGTTGCTACGACAACACAAACGACAAAAGGGGTGAAATTGAACGCCACCAGCTCCCTGTTCCCAGTTCCCAGCTGCCAGGTTGGCCGTGCTACCTCCCTCCCTGCCAGACAATGGGAAACGGGCCACGAGGAAGGGACGCTCCTTGGTTCCACAAAATGCTAATTGTCCTGGGTGTCGATAACAATGTTGCCCACAAGCCGGCTAATTCAGAAATTCAGAAACCCATCCACATCGCCACAATATTGAATTGCACTCCATTCCCCGTGCAGATATCATTTCTGACCTGCCAACTACCAGTTCTATCTGTTAACTTAGTTAAAGTGATTTAAATTTGGATTTTTGCCACGATTAACTTAGGAACTCTCAGCCTAACTTTCTCATTTAATAACCAAATGAAGCCTTGCAACAGCGCCAAGAACGTCTTAGCTCGCAAGCTCCTAATTGGCTTGGCTCCAATTTTCTTTCCACTTGGTTTCCAGTGTACCTTGGGATTTTACCTATTTTGGAGCTTCGATTGTTCGCTGCATTCCTTGTTTTCCAGCCTGGCTGGCTCATTGTTGCAAGTTGCTGGTGTTGCTGGTGTTGCTGCTGTTGCTGGTGTTGCAAGTTGCTGCTGTGCAGCTGATGTTGCTGCTGGGGCTTTATGAAAACAGTTTCGCAATTATGCCGCCCGAATGCCTTCGTGTTTGGTGTTGCTCCTGTACTTTCTGCTGGGTGTTCCTGTTTTCCAAATTTTCTTAGTGTTGTTGTTGTTGTTGTTGTTGTTGCAGACGTGGAGGTTGCTCCTTTTAGTTGCCACTGCCATTGTTGTCATTGCTTTTGATCCTTTTTTTATTTGCTGGCCCGTTTCGTTTTCGTACCAACTTTGCCAATTTGGATGTCGTTTGGAGTTTCGGGAGGGGTCAAAAGGGGTCGAAAGGGGGTCGAAAAGGGCCTTGTTGTTGTCGTCATAACGTTTATTAATAAGTTTTCCGAGCGGCTCAGTTGTTGCCATGCTGATTGTTGCTCCTGCTGTGTGTTTTCTCCTTGATTTCCCATTTTTTCGATACTCTTTTTTGTGGGTTGGGGAGCATGATAAGGGGAAGGGGTCATAGGTCATAGCATGACTTGTCAGGAAAATGGGGGGAAAAATAAATAAGAAAACTAAAGAGAGATGGAGAGAGACAGGGAATTAGAGCAAAGTGCACTTTTTGATGACTTTTGATTTGTTTTACGATTCAGCCTCGGCTATGAATATTTATTGTCGTGCCGGGCGGCCATTTTCCGCTTTTCCGCCCTTGCCACCGCTTCTGTTCCTGTCTTTAAAATGCACGAAATATGTTTGCATGACAACAACTTTTTAATTGATGTTTATTTAACGTTCAACATAATTAACTTGTGCTCGAGCATAATATTTAAGGGATCGTAAACGGGCATTATACGAGCCATTAAATTGAATTTGTAAACGCTCGACTGCTACTTCGGTTCTATGACGATATGTATGTCTCGTTTATAGATTTGCTAGGAATCTTTATGCCAAGTCCTGTGATTTTCGTGGCTTTAAACAATGCCATAAACGTGGCCAAAAGATCGCATTAACACTGCCGCAAGCGCGGAGTTCTACCCTCAATTTTCCGCCCACTTTTCCGTGACAGCCCCCGGTCTAGTTTCGTCTCCAGTTCCAGTATTTGCCTTTACGACTTTGGGTCGTAAAAACCAGAGAAAGACGTCGTCGAACAACAACAACAACAACCAATACAGAAGAGAAGGAAATGTCGTGAAGGAAAATAGAATTATGTACGCTGGAGGGGGGGGGGAGGAGTTGGAAAAATCGGGAATGGAGGTGCCAAAGGAAGGAAGGACTTGGGCTAATGATAATAATACGCATAATAATGTAACCAGCCACAAACAAATTTGATTTGCCGGCTCTCTATGGCGACTACAGTGCGTTTCAGGGCCATAAATCAATTAGGGAACGTTTAGGGCCAAATTATCAGCGTTTTCTTCTCCACGGGAAAGTAATATAGTATTTATGGTATCTAGTTGATTTCCCTGACTTACTAAATTTTTTTATGAACAACACTATCAGTCCTTTAAGGGGAAAATCTAAGCAGTTTTTCAGGAAAAAGCAGCCCTGACGCTCCATCAATCCATCAATCAACGGGCATCAGCATCCCTTCTCCCGATTAATAAATTGCACTCGACAACGTTCACTTATTAATTTCTTTACAAAGTGCACAAGTCAACCGTTTTGTGTGGCTTTTCCGCCGGCCCTTGTTTCCCGGCTTTTCCGGCTGTACGTGACCAATAACAGGGAATTCATCAGTGCCCCCGGCCCCGGGTTTTCCGGATTGTCAGACGAACTCATCGTGGAGTCAGTGGCCTAAAAACGACCATTATGGAGCTGCTCACTTGATCGTGCAATGTACTTTTCTTGTTGCTGCCCAGCACTTAGCACGTTCCCAAAGAAATCAAGAAAAGCTGGTAAAGCTCCCATGCCAACCTGCCAGCCTGCCGTTCTGGCCGCCTGCCTGCCTGCCTGCAACAATGCACCAAATTAGCACAGGACAAAACTCGAGCTGAGAAAATCGAAGGGGAAAAGGGTGGAGGAACGATGGCAAAATCGAGCGGGAGAAACTTGCTTGATGTTGTCCCGCGTCTGGCATTGATTGCCATTTCCCAGCTAATGATGTGTGGAAAAGTTTATTTGGCCAGTAAACAACGCGGAAAATGTTAAATAAATACCCAGATAAACAAGACAAAAAGAAAAGCCAGCGAAACAAAAGCAAATGCAGGCGCACAATAACACCAGCCACTAACAGTTTCCGATTTATGAGTGAGTTTTGACGAACGACGCATATCCAGTAGTGTTAGTTTGAGTCGCTTTTAGTCTACAAACCACCACCAATGTTGCATTAAAAATATTAAATTAACATTAGATAGGGGATAAGAGTCTTATGTTTGTAATAATCTTAAACATAATTAAGATAAAAACTTCTTAGTTTTAATACAGAACATCTTCCCTAAGCGATATACCCCAACTTTCCTGTTATTAAGACTACTAATGGTCATGGAAAAGCGCAACTGGATCGGCCAAAATGTTTGATGCGTTGATTTTCACACGCCAAAACAATGAGCAGACAGATGAAATTTATGATCGCCGAGAGGAAAATCATGTCAGGTTGAAAATGAGCAGCGACCCTGAGCGCAAAATGCACAAAATTCGCGGAAACTGGAACAAAAAGTGAAGGCGACTGACTGCCATTTAAGGTCAGCATTTCCAAAGATTATATATATGAAAAAAAAAGAAATATATACATATATATAGAAAAGAAGATAATCCATGGAATTTGCGTGCCATCAAACGTAATTGGCGGCCATAAAAAGCGATTTGGTTGAGTCAAAGCCACAGAGATCCAAGGGCGCACATGGCGCATACGCAATTTGGCTTTGATTTGTCAGCGGTATAAAAATCAAATGTTTTATCTGAAAGCACATGCATATTTATTAGCCATAAATGTTAGCAACTTCATAAAGACTCTTGGACCCACATAAATCTGCTGCTAAACTGCTTAATTTGCCATTTGGTGCAGTTTTTGCCCGGCGATTTTAATAAATTCATAACCACAGAATGTGCCATGCATCCGAAATTAATTTCATAAAATCACATACACACATGTTGCAAATTTAAATTAATAAGGCGCAGCTCCGCCACGCCTACCTCTTCCCGCCGCCCCCTAGCATAGAAATCATTCGGCATCGGGGCTTTGTGAACTCATTTCCGTCCAGGGGGGCGGAGGGGGGGGATTCATGTTAGTCATATTCGCATTTCACAAATGGCCAATCTTTGACAAATACTCTCTGAAAGTATGTGGAATATTATCTGCACATTTATTCAATCCCAAGCTAGCCTAATTAAATGGAAAATTCAATTTGTTTCGTTCTCGTTTGCATTTAAATGAAAGCCCTGTGTGAGGACATCTGTCATAGCAACATTTTCTCAGTCTTCTGGTATGAGAAGTAAGCTACGAAGGTCAGAAATGGATTTAAGTTAATGAAAAATACAGCCTTTAAGTCAAACATCAAGTCTGTTAAAGTAGAGCCAGTAACTTGTGTCTTTTAAAAATAAAACTCATGCGAAAATAACAATAAATAAATTAGTTAAAAAATATTAAAGTTTTGATTAATTTCATAACTATTTCCTGTCAGAATTTAATTTAATAAAAACAAATAATTTAATGCAGCTGCTAAAATTATTTTATCAATAAGGGGACATAATTTACTTATCGAATCGCATTTATCTTCTAAAAACTATATTATCTAAAATGGGAAAAGGAAACCGGATGGCTGGCATAAATTGCATAACGAATTCAATAAATTCAGCATAAATTATGGGCAAATAAATTATGAAAATAATTCGCCCCGCGACTAATATTTATATATATCAATTTGCTAGCAAAGATAAAGCAAGATGTTTGCCCTGAAAGGCAATGTTAGACTTTCCCGAATATCTAACAAACTCTGAAATTCTTGCGAGGAAAATTGGTAAATATTTTTCGGGCTCTTCTTGGCGCAATTTTTAATTAACTGCAGAACTGTGCGGCATGTCAAACATTGTCTGTGTGTGTGTGTTTTCGTCTGCTATTTATTTATTTATTAAATTTTGCACAGTTTTCGGTGGAAGATCTCCGGAAAAACCTCCGCCCAGGCATTTTTAATTATTTATTTCTGGTACAAATAAATTCTGATTTCCGTTGTCTGCCTTTCTCTCTCTCTCTCTCTCTTTGTGTGTGTGTGTTTGTGTGCTGCAACTAATTATGTGAGCTCAAACACACCCATATACACACCCATACACACACACACACAAAGCCGCGTGCGTATTAAATATGAATTATATTTTTGGGAGCCACTTCCACTTCCGTTCTGGCACTCAACCAACTGCCAAGTCAACAACAATGGCTCACAGCGTCAATCAGGCCACGTCGACGTCTCATCAACATCTACGTCATCACTTTTCCACTGTGTGTGTGTGTGTGAGTGTACAGTGTGTTTGTGTGTGTGCCTTGGTTGTTCTATCTGTGAGCCCCCACAAGTATGCAATACTTTTCCGCTGAGCCGGAATTCAGTTTTTGGAAGAAAAAATGAGTGCGCAGCCAGAAAATCTGTGCTTCAAAAGGGACCACAGCTTTGCATTACTATTACGTAAGCTTTATTCACATTTCATATTTTTGATAATCATTTTCATTGCTAACAATTCCCTGAAACAAAATTTGATTCTTAAAGCAAGGAAAACGCATATTTTTTTCCATTTCCGAACTAATGTAAAGTATAACTAAAACTGAGGGAAAATGCCTTCGTCTACATGAGTGCAATTTATCTTGGCAGCTAACGATACGATGGGCACAATCACTCCGAGCTAGACCTTCCCATATGGAGACCTATTAACCCAGCTTTTG
This sequence comes from Drosophila eugracilis, assembly GCF_018153835.1. Lineage (NCBI taxonomy): Eukaryota > Metazoa > Arthropoda > Insecta > Diptera > Drosophilidae > Drosophila > Drosophila eugracilis. The sequence continues at coordinate 1,956,700 of NW_024573535.1, forward strand.
CCCGCCCCATTCCGCCCTCTTTTTTGTAGCCCGTATTTATTTGTTGGTCGTTGTCGTGGTTTCCGGATTTTGTTTTGTTGCAAATGTTCGCCGTTCCATAAGCATTGTCAGGCCACGCCCACTGGCCCCATTTGGCCGCTTTTTACCCGCCCACTTTTCCTAAGCGGCTACATCATGCGCTCAACGATGCGACAACGTTTTATTAATAATACTTGAAGGGCTGATGGGGTTACGAGGAAATGTTGCAGGCAGTCGACGCTTTTAATGCCCCACATAAAGTGGGCGAGTGGAGAGAAGAAACTGCAGAGAGAGAGAGAGAGAAAGTAGAGCGGCTCATCTGACGTTACTCATACGCCCCGTGGATTGCATTTGGTTTTATTTTTGTTGCTTTTGCTATGTCATTTCAGCTGCTGCAGCGCCCATGAAATAAATAAAAACATATAAATAATAAGGCAAGCAGCAGAATGAAAGCATTGACCCGGAGTTAAGGTGGACTTTTGCATTCTCAAAACACTAAGGACGGCAGCGATTAGGGAACTTTCAGGGATTTAGAGCAGCTAAAAAGCGGAAGTTCCAAATCAGCTTAGAATGGCTTTAAATAATTCAGTTTCGGCCAAGAGCTGGTGGCATAAAAGCTTTTCCAACACTTTTAGCTTAACTTTCTATAATCACCATAACAAAATTATTGTTTAGTTTTGCGTTGGCTAAAGGCTTTGAAATGTAAAAGGTTCATCCAGTTTCTTCTTGTGTACGAAGATAGCCCCCGCCACCCCACCCCATCGACATACAGCCATACCATATGTAAGTACATCCCCCGGCTACATCATTCAACTTTCATTTTGGGCTGCTAACGATGCTTCTGATACATACTAATAACTTCTTTCATTAAAAATTCCTATGGGCCGCCGTCAAAAGCCATAACCGCCGAAAGGGGCGTGGGTATGGGCGTAAGCGTGGGCGGAAAATGATGACAGGCGGTGGAAAGCTGGGGGCGGGGCAGAGCACACACTTGAGCGACGCTAAACTCGTCCAATTAGTAGCATTTAATTTGGTAAACAGCGGCATTTTCGTGCTTTTGCATTTTTTTGTAATTAACAACAACAAGATAATGACGATGATGATTAAGAAGAAAATGCTGGAGACGATGATGACGAAGGGAAGCAACAAATGTGATAAGGAACGAGGGGAAGGAGCTAAGAAGCGTGCGTTTTTCGCGCGTTTTATGTGTCAGCCAACTCCGTAGCTGTCTTTCTGGCCATCTCTTTCCCTCTTTGTACAGGCCCTCTCTCTCTCCTCAAAAGTCTATCAAACACTGAACATTTTCGAAGCTGCTTTTGGGCTTTCTAAAACGGGAAATGATACTACATATACATATACTTCTTAACCCCCAATGATTATATTTTAAAATATTTTTTATTTACTTTTTAATTTCCCTTCTCCCTAAGTATTTCTGCCAGTGCATGTTTCTGGATGTTTCCTGAGCATATGTTTGCATTGCCGCCGCATAACGCCTTCCATTTTTCGGGGCACTTTCACCGCACCACCAACCCCCTATTTGCCCGCACCAAAGTCATTATTTTGATGTCAACAACGTGCCAGGCAGATGATTGCCCCGGAAAATCCTCCTCCCCCGGCTCAAAAATGCTCCCAGCCTCCCCTCGTCCAATGACCAACACTTTCGCTTAATTTTTTGCACCTGACCATCCAGTAAAGCTTATTAAAAAAAAGAAGAAAAAAACACATACACACACCACACTCACCTCAAATAAAAAGAAAGGAAAAATGGAATTTTTCGACTCGGCTTTCTTTTTTTTTTTTGGCCAAACTTTGTCAGTGAAACCCAAACAACGAGCGAAGCAGAACAAACAGATTAACCGCAATAATGAACACGGACAAACGCACAAGAGCGGTGGAAAGTGGAAAATGGAAAATGGGAAATGTGGGGCTGGGGTTGCAGGTGGATAAAAGGGACGACGGGGTGACAAGCAGCTGGGGGCAGTGTGTGACCTTTTTCTGGAGTAGCTCCTCTTGTGCTGGGAACACCTTTTTCCGATCTGTCTAAATTTCAACATCAAATATGCTGGGAATGAACTTTAAATTGAACTTTTGATGTTTTTAAAGCAAGAAAGAAAAAGAATTAACTGAATATTATAAAGGATCATCCCTTCAAGGTGGACTTTTCTATACACAAAAATTACAAATATTACTCAAAGTCCTTGGAAACTGACTCACTCAAACTCTTAACTGACTTAAGTTACTTAAAAAACTAACAGCTTAAGTTTTTCCCTCTGGAATATTAATGGGCTACATCCATAATAACAAGAAATACCCTGTGTTTCAATATAGGCACCCTGTACCTTAATATAGGCACCCTGTTATATCTGTTCTGGAAACTGACTAACTCAAACTCTGAAACTAACAGCTTATGTTTTTCCCTCTGGAATATAACTGTTCTTCATCCATAATAACAAGAAACACCCTGTGTTTCAATATAGGCACCCTGTTAGTATCTGTTTTGGCCATAGATTGGTCAAGTTTTGTCGCCAGCTCAAGGAAATGGGGACGGAAAATGGTCCTCCAGCTGTGGTCATTTTCCGAGTAACAGGTTTTCTTTTTTTTGGGGGGTTGTAGAGCGGAAAAGCAAACGGAAAACTGGCACACAAACACACGTGTAAGCATTTAAAGAGCTTGGTAAATTATGCAGAGCCACAGAGCGAGAAAACCCGAGGAAGGAGAGGGCGAGGGAAAGCGGAAAGTCGGAAAAGCGGAAAGGCGGAAAAGCGGGGAGCGAAACACACACACTCACTCACACAGAGTCACCGTCATCTCAGCGCGACTAATAAACTCAACTTAGCTGGCATAAAAAATATCCATGCAAATTAATTAAATATTTACAGTTTACTGACATAAGCCGAGGACACAAAGCTCGAGAAGAAAAACGACGGCGACGGCGACGGCGACGGCGGAAAAGCGGAAAAGCGAGAGGAAGTGGTGAGGAGCGCGAGAGCGAAGTGAACTTTCCGCTGAATTGCAAAAATATGCAAAGGTATGCAGGAAGTGTACGAATGAATGACTGAATGAATGACTGAGTGAGTGAATGACTCAGCCTAGAAGAGCAGACAGACGGATTATGACGAAAAACGGGGCCAAAGCGAAGGGAGTTGGCTCAACTATTTGATACCCCTTGCTTACCAAAATGACTTGCCATTCGACTTCGTTGGACTAAATTGACAGATCACATCAGGAGAAACTCACATTTCATCACCTAGTTCTGTGCTAATGAAGACTGATCTTGAGCCCTTCCCCTAGTGACCGAATGAAGAGAAAACCTTCCTAGTTAGCAGAAGCTAAGGGGAATTTCCAGCAAGCAACTAAGGCGGAAATGGTACTCTCTTTCTCCTCTCTGAATAGTTGAGCAGGCTCACCTGCGAAATGAAATTAGTGTTACGGCGAGGCGAGGACAAGGAGCTGGTTTCATTTCGGCCAAACAACAGCAAACAAGCAAACCAACGGAAAAATAACCGAGGAGAACAAATAAACTTTTATGTTTGTAATCAAATTTTGCCACGCTGCTGACGTTGGGCATGCGAAAATTTAAATCAATGCAGCTGAGATGGCAGAGGGGAAGTCAGGGGTTTCCCCTAGAGAAGCAGACCGAAAAGAGCCCCCAAGAGGTTGGGAAATCTATAAGAGACGAGTGTTGGGTTATTATTTGAAATTTATTTAAATTTGCAAGATCTAAGCCCAATTTCTAACCCAATTTCGCAGCTTCTAGCCTTATGCCCGACTCTCGAATAAATAATTTAGCCATCTCAATGCTGACCTAATTGTGCTACTCGATATGTTAATTAATCCCCGAAGCCTGACACTTAACTTACGGCCAGCAAAGTTTTCCCTCTATTTTTTGCCATGTCACCTACATATCACTCACGGCCCCATTCTGTGCCACCCCCGGCCCTGGGCAGCCCCTTCATCCCCACATCGAACATTCTCCCAATTGCAGCCCCAAAATGTTGCACTTGACAACGGGAATGGCAAGAACAAATAAGGAGGGAAGACAACGTAAATGAAATACCAAAGTAAAATACCAAAAATACTTGAACAATGAAAAACCCAAAAAGGAAAAGCTGCCTGGCTGGGTGGATGGTTAGCAGGGCTAAGCGTTTTCGGGGAAAACTTTCGCCCTGCAGGGCTCAACTTTTAATGGCAAGAGCAAAGAGAACACAGGGCCGGAGAGGCAGAGGCGTGTGCATGGTACACATGTTCCAGCTGCGGGTTCCAAAAATAAGAGCAGGAAAATCAGGGGGGCTTTTCCGGCGCGGCGGCTGCGGCGGCGGCGGCGGAGTGCGGTGTGGCATACTTAAGTGCATGTTACCCGAACAATTTACTAGCGTAAGTTGGAAATTTTTGAATTGGCTAAGAAGCACAGCGAAGCTCAGCGGAGAAGGCAGGAAAAACAAAAAAGAGAAGGGAACGCAAAAACTTAAAAGGCAGGAGGAAGGAGGCAGGAGGCGGTGTGGCATCACTGAACAGCTGAGAAAAAGTTAAGAAAGCCTCACAAGAAGTTGAAATGAAGATTTATTTGCCTATTTGCTTATTTATCTTTGGCTCAACTAGAGGCTCCATCAACATGAGCCTTGCCAACCCACCCACTTGAGAAAAAACGCACCACCCCCGACCCAAAATGTGGGTGGAAAAGTTGCCAGCAAAAGGAAATTACGTTAAGTACCGTAAACTTAAATGTCGAGTGGGTGGCAGCTGAAAGTCTGTAGCCCAGCACCCAGCACCCACCACCCAGCACCCAACCGTGTGTTAGCATGTTATAAATGTTGTTAAACATCTTCACACACTGAGAGACATAAAAGAGATATTAAATGGCGAACTATTCTGTTTTCCACAAAGCCAAATGGACTTTATACGGCTTACGGTTTATAAAATTTCCCTTACAAACGCCTGGCAAACGTAAGTCCTGAAATTAAGGGTCTTCTGTTCGTTATTTTTCAAATATTTTTCATTTCAAAACTAATTTTCAGTAGAGTCTTCAGTGATTTCCCCCCATTGCCTCCCATAAACATTATTAAAGTTGCATTTTTTTTAGAAATCAAGCATCTTCCGGCTGAATAGAAGCCCTCCACTCCACTCGACTCCACTCAAATGGGCAATTTAATTATACGGAAATCACACAGAATTCATCTAATTAGTTTGGCGTTTTAATTGCCCAGGGGGAGGCCGCTGGAGGACACTTGTCTCCACTCCACTAGCTGCCATAAATTATGTCATCTCGGTCTGGAGCAGGAACTGAAACAAAAACGGAATCGGAATCCGAGACTGAAACTGAAGCCCAAGCTGAAGCTGAAACTGAAACAGGAGCCAAAGGACACGAAGAAGGCTCACTCCACTCCTCTCCACTCCACTCCTCTCCAATCCACTCCACTCCTCCTCTCCACTCCAGCATCGCTTCAATTGTGTTTGTGTCTTGTAAATATTTCAATAATAATTCCTTCCATTTGTGATATTAAAAAATATGCATTCGCAGCCGTATCTGCATCCATAGCCCTCTCGTTCTGAAACTGTATCCGAATCTGAATACGAATCTGAATACGAATCTGAATCTGTATCTGAGTCTGAAGCGGAGTCTGCAGCTGCATTCTTTATCTGGCAACCAATTGGCAGTCGTTCCGTTTGCTTTTGTCCCACGTAATTGGCCAATGCGAAAAGCAGAAAAACAAGCAGAAAAAGCGGGCCAAAGAGCACATAAAAAAGAGTGGGAAAAGTGCATGTGAAAAATGTGAAGAGATAAATATAATATGCAGAGGAAAATCGATGAAAAAGGTGAGGATTTTAGGCATTTTCAAGCGGATTTCGTCCATTAGAAGTCGGAAAATGCGTTTTTCCCCCCAAATGGGATCATCAGTTACCAACATATATATACGGATATTAAGCCATGCCAATCAAAAGTCTATTCCCTGGACGCGTAACCATGAAGTAACGATTTGAAATGATAATCGCTTAGGGAGGTCAAAGAGCTTTGATGTTGCCCTCGGGCTAAAGGGAAGCAAAGTTCCACCGAGCTTAAAATTTATTTATAGAAATGGCAAATTCTTTTTCGCATCAAATGAGATTCATATCAACTTAATCAAAAGCTGCGAGTCGATGGGAAATAGTTTCTGGCGAAGGAATACACTTTCCTCGACGAGTAGCAGATTCATGACGAGTGGCTAACAACTTTGACATTTGATGAGCTTTGAAAGTAAAAGATGTTTTTTAATATTTTAGCACGCACACACAAAAGTACTTTCGGTTTAGTTAAGAGTTCCGTAAAGACCGAGAAACGCCACTCAAAGTGCCAAATTTCACGCCACTTGAAGGATCCCAAGCTGAGGGATGAGATCTGAGGGCTGAGGGCTGAGGGCTGCGGGCTGAGTGGTATGACTTTTAATCCTTTTTGCATTTCGCGCTGTGTGCAGCGTAAAAAGCATCGTTAAATAAACATGAGGATATGAATGTATGATTGCCTCAGACTCTCTTTCTCTCTCGACAGGATTGAAACTCCAGGAGTAGCAGGAAGAATCTCCGGCAGATGCGCCCGTTGCTGCTCCGGCGATAAAGTTTATGGCCAAGCTGAAACTGCCGCTCATGAATCTCCATCCAGCTCCAGCTCCAGCTCCATCCTGCAACGCACTCTTTTTAATTTAGCCAACCTGCCTTTTTGGATTGAAAACTTTCCCGTTGCCAGCCAGCAAACAATCGAAAGTTTAGCTGTCCTTCGACTCTCAAATACGCTTGACTCTGCGGACGAGTCTGCGGACGAGTCTTCGATTAGCAAATCAGGAAAGGAGTTAACTAAGTTTTTAACCATTTTAAAGCTTAATCAAGTCTTGAATTTGAAGACTGAAATCCTATAATGGAATATATCCTTTGTTCCAGCAACAATAACTATAGAAGGCAGTCAGCCGATTCTAAGCTGCACGCCATAATTGGCATGCCTGCGAAACAAAAGGGTATCCGAAGACAATGCAGATGCGACAGCAGAGGAATAAGAAAGGAAAAAGTAGAAACGAAAAACAGAAACTGCAGCGAAGCAGCGACGAAGAAAGGAATCAAGTTTTTAGCCTCAACTTCAGCTCGGTTCCAACTTCAGAACTTCGAGTTTGTTTGGCCAATTAAAATTGTGAAATATATTTGTCACGACTACTCGCTCCGTCTTCCCTGCCTCTCGCCTCGCTTTTAATAAGCAAATGCAAATGTCGCCTGCTGCCTGCTGGCTGCTGCCTCCTGCCTGCTGCCTGCTGCTAAATAAATGGCCAAATTGATTTATGTTGCGAGTTATGGGCGGAGAAACCAAAGGCACTCAAACACAGTCGGTTTTTTCAGCAGAGGGATTATGGCTGGGACTCTGGAGGGATGGGAGAACTGCGTCCACTAAGCTGGAAACTCCCCTTTCAATATGGCCAGAAATAACAAAGATTGCATAAGGTTATGAAAATGCCGAACTTATCATAGAGTTAGCGATATAAATTTAATATTTAAGTTTTAAAAACCATTATTATTAACTACTATTGGTATAAGCCATCTATTTGAAAGGGAAAAAAGAACAATCGGGGGAGTAGAACATATTTCTTCGGCTGAATGAAGTGAACTGAAATGGAATCAAATATCGGTCTTATATAACCACCATCTCTCCCTGCGGCGGAAAACTATCTTTCCGCCCTTTCCACTTTCCACTTTCCACTGTTGCCATTTTTTGTATCATTTTTTCTGGGCCAGATAAATGCCGTCTGTGTGTGCGTCCTTATTTATGTTCCCTGGCTTGTGATGGCTTCCGCATTTCCATGTGTTCGTGCGACGTTCACATCTTTATTAAAGAGACGGCCATAGTTTTTAATAAAAATCCATCCAACCCTCACCATCCAACACCCACCAGAGGAAACTCCATCGTTTCTATTTTTTTCCATTTCCATTTTTCGGGGTGAATGTGAATGTGTGTGGGTTCACCTAATTTATGTACTACGACAGTGGGTGGCACTGTGCTGGGGGTGCTGGGGCCTCCTAATAGTTTTTAACTTAAATGGGTAAACGGCCAGGCAGATATACTCGTATACCTTGGCCAGAAAGGACGTAGGCGAATCTCTGATGACGACAAAGACGCCGAGGACAATGTTTCTCCATCAGCCTCCCAACTATCTCCCGCTCTTTCTGCCCATTTCTTCGCTTCTCTCCGTTTTCCTTTCCTTTTCTCTCCTTCTTTTTTTTTTTCTTATTTTGGTGGCGTCTTGGAGGCGGCTTCTTTTTGGACCACAAGCAGGCTATTGAGTCGTGTATCTTGGCAGCATCTCACTTAGTCCTTGCCACCCAAACAGCCCAAACAGCCCAACAGCCCAACAGCCCATCAGCCCAGCACCACCCAGCTCCTTATGGTAGATGGCTTATTTTATCTGTCTGACTCTCGGGTGATGTTGGTGGCTCCCCATTCGTGTGTCGATATTTTATTTTTATTTGAAAAAATCAATTTATGGGCTCTTTTGCAATAAACGATTTCTCTTTTATTTGTCTTCCCCGGCAACGACCATAGTCCGTCGTCCATCGTCCGTCGTCCGTTGTCGCTGGTCGTTGTTCTTGGTCTCCTTTTGCTTTATGGTCGCATATCCTTATAATATTTTCTATAGTTGTCATCGCTTCAGCTACGGCATCTCGTTCTTCTTGGTTTCCAGGACCCCCAGCCTCCATTATTCATTGTATGCCATATAGGCAGCCCCCCAGCCCCCAGCCCTCATACATGTGTGTCTGTGTGTGGGGGCCCGATTCATTTTTTACCCTATGAGATAATAAAGGAGCAGCAGCAAAAATGGGGCGCAAGAAGTTTGCTTTGCCTCCAAGAAAAATGACCCTCAAAAAATCGGTATATATGGCCATGGTGTTGGCCGTTGGCCGTTGGCAAAGGTTGGGGAGATGGCCTGGCCAGAGGGGGCAAATGCATTTCACTTGAAAGGCTTTTGACCAGGCCCGGCTCCCAATCCCGCCCAAGTAGCGAACGCAAAACACATTAGAAAATATTCACTTAGGGCAAACTATTTGCATATGAAGTCAGTCAAGTGCAACGGGGCGGATGATTGATAAATGAAGAAGTCGAGCGGGCACAGAATTGAGGATGAAGACGCCAGATTTGCAAGATGAAGGAGTTGAGAAAGTATGTGGAAAATAGTAATATCTGCTGAGGAGTTTTTCAAGCTGCCTTTTAATTTCTAAATTAAACTAAAATGGGTTTTCGATTGATCTTAAAGTCGGTTTTATGGTTAAATTTGTCATTATTCTGCATAAACATAGAAACTTATTGATCAGAAGTAAGTTGAAATTGATTGTTTTCAAGAGTATTTCCATCCTTGTTTAGTTTTTACAATTTTTTTTTGCTATCAAAAACGATTTATAGATTTCCCTTCACCTTTTTCCCATTCAATTTTCTTGCACTTTCCATAGAATTGCCTTTCATAATCTATTGCCTGGTTTTTCCTCCCCTTCGCCAGACGTCTTTTGTGTAATTTAAAGCCCTGTTCAGCCCACTCTTCCGCATTGGCATACTGGAAATGAAAAATTTAAATCGCGCATACGCCGCATTGGCCATTATTTCCACTTACAACTCTTCTCCTAAATCGCCCCTCTGCCAGCCTTGCTTCTGCTATACATATTTCTGGGGTTTTCCTCGTGCCGGAGCGAGGATAACTAGACTTGGCGATAGTTTCGGTGGCTGTGCCTCACTTTGTTGGGGTTTTATTGTTGCTTTTTATGCGCCGTACACAAGTTTTTATTCTGTTCTTTATATTTTTTGCGCCAGCGAAACTTTCCTTTTATTTATTTCCTGCCTTGCAAGTGCCTGCCACGCCCCATTTGAAATGGAAATGTTCTCAGCCATTTTATATTGTGTTTAATACATTTTAAAAAGGAGGGGGCGGCGAGTGGAGGATGGCGGATGGTGAATGGCTTTCAATGAAAAATTCCCAACAATCAAAAAAATTACACACATTTTTTTGTTGTTTGGTTTTCGTTTTTTCTTCCTTTTTTGTTTTTTTTTGGCTCGCCTGATAATTTATGAACTTGTCAAATGTGTCTCAGTTTTCCCAGCCATTCAGCCATTCGCTGGGCAAAATTTATTCATGCCTCTGCCGTTGGAAAAAGAGTTTTATTTATTGTGATCGCCGTGGCGCAAAAAATGAGAGTTAAACTTTATGCGAGACACAAAACCAAATGCATTCCGCGGCAACTGCACTCCCTTTGTGCCCCTTTGTGCCGCTGCCCCTCCCGCCCTTCCTTTTGGGCTCCAAATTAAATTTACAATTTGTTTGGCCAAAGCCAAAAAGTTCAGCAAAATCATCCTGTTATCGGGACAAAGGGAGAGCGGCTGGAACACAGCACTCTGCGGGCTCAAAAGGGCATAGAATTTTGCGGAATTTAAGCGGATTTTTAAAGAAAAGTGCGGAAATATTCCAGTTTTTAGGAGCACATTTTGAATATTTTTCAAAAGTTAAACATCTTTCTTGACTTCTTATACTAATCTTTCAGCCCTGTAGGGCTATTTATTAATATTTGAAATATTAAAAACCCAATAGTTCCCTACAGTTTTCTTCAACAGAGACCATAATTCACTTCACCACCACTGCAGTCATGGTATTTATAATTTTTATTCGTGGGCTTAGTTTGGGCAATGAGGTTAATCCAATTTGAGTTGTCGTTGTCGCTGTTCCTTTTGCCGTTTTTGCGCTTCATAAACCGAATTTCGTTTCTATTTTCGTTTGTTGGTTTTTTTATTATTGAATTTCCATTTCGATTTCCATTTGGTCCGCCCAACAGCAGCAGCAACGAACAATGAACTGGGACCGACCTGGCCCCTTTCACCCCCGCTGACATATTTGTGATCTATCAAAAAGCAATTCACTCAACCGAACCATCAGCATTCATTTGGATTCATCCCCTCAGCTCCTCCCTCCTTTCAGCCATTCAACCAACCAACCAACCAACCAGCCAGCCAGCCAGCCATCCATCCATCAATCAATCAATCATTATGCTCATAAAAATTAGCAACATCAAGCGGTAAACGGGAACAAATGAAATGCCGCCTCAAGCCGCAAAAATGTTTGCATTAAAATTAATTACAGCTGAAATCGTAGCCTGGCTGATGAATCTACGGCTGGCTGATGAATACAAATTGTGTGGGCGGCGTAAAATATGGAAGCGCATTAAAAGGGTTATGGCACTGGCTGCCGTCCCACGGGGCGTATGTGCAACGCCCTAAGGGACGGCCCTCGGCGACTGTAACAACTAAAAATCCATCAGCACTCGCTGCCACGCCTCCCGGTGAAAATGGGACACACATGCTGGGGACACACATTGAAAGGTGTTCTCCGGGCGGACAAATTGGAGGGCAAACAAAGAACTTCCCAGCTCAAAGCCGAATTCCCAATGATCTTTGGAGGATAAAAAAAAGGGGCTAAAAATATGGATAAAATCATCAATTTTTGTGTAATTTAAAACTTGAAAAAACCAAAAGAATTCCAAAAAACGAAACTAAAGGTAAGAGAAGTCTTTGCCAGATGTAATTCGAAAGTAGACAATCTGAAAATGCTTAAACCCACGAAGAAACAAGAACATATTGAAGTTATCAGAGGAATTGTGAAATAAAGTTGCTTCCAAGAAATGTAATTAAGTGGCCATAAAATCCATAAACTCACAAATCAGCCAATCTTATTTAATTTATCAGCGGCCACTTCATTCCTGGAATTCCCAGCGAAACTCGCACGAAGTGTGCTGTTCTCGAAAGAAGGGATTTTTATTGTATTTATTGCCGGGTCGAGTCAAGTGGGGAACATGCATGGCCAAGGGGAACGGGGAAAAGTGGGCGTGGAGCTGTTGGAAAATCTTACAAGCCGCCGAGTGACAAGGCAAGGGAAAACATGCCTCCGATGTTTGTTTTGTAAACGAACTTTTTTTTTTATTGCCAGATAAAAGGTGGGAAAATCCAAGGAGAGATTTTATGTTCGTCTTTGAATTTATTTTATTTTAATAATAATTTTAATAATTATTAATATTTCGAAAGCCATTGACATTCGTTTTTGAAGAGGACTTTTCCCGGTTGACTGGCTGAAGGAGCCAACTCCCACGACCCCTCATTTCCTGTCTCGCTCGTATTTGTTTGTTTGTTTGCCTTCCCCTTCGGAAGTGTTTGCCCAGCTCCTTCGAACTCTTTGATTTGATTAGTGCTAAGCCCCCCGCCATGCTTCCTCTGATTGCTCTATGAATGAGTCCCGATGAATGGCCACAAAGAAGAGGAATCGCTGCCCCCACTTTTTTATGATTTTCCCTCAATTTTTCAGCTCCGAAATTGGTTTGGCTTCGTCAGCGTTTTCCGTATATATAGCAAGTGAGAAAGAGAGAAAGAGCGAGAGAGATTGGGAAATATGTGTGTTGGATTCTGATTCTGATTCTGATTCTGGAATTAGCTTGTTTCCTGAGCTGTCGCACATGTGCCACGAATTTTCAGCTCCCAAATTGAGTTACGAAAGTGGAATGATGTTAATGAAGCGCCGTGTGCTTTTCGTTATGTGGAAACACTTTTGATTTTTCACTTATGTTTCCCTTGAAAACTCAACGTCCTGTCAGCTATTTTCTACTTTGTGGTTTTTCACCATCTAGGATTGGATGTTCTACAGATTTTCCTAGTTGAGTTTCATTTTCAGATTTAAGATTTCTGAAAGTATAACTTCTCAAAGCATCTTGAATATTATCTTGACCCCCTAAAATCTCAGTGACTTCCGACTTTCCCAGGCGTTCTTCGCTTCTTCCACTCATTAGACAGCCATTAGTCAGCGTAATACTCACGATGATCTATGCCAATCTCTTTCGGGTGCCTTTTCTTCTGTTCAATCTACCGCACAGTTGCGACTCATTAAGAAATCATTTTTCACAAGGAGCCAAACAAACAAACGGGCGGCATCAACAAATAAATAAAGACAATTTGAATGGGGGGCGGGGGGTAGGCCAGGGGGAAATATCATTTGTCTAAGAATAGAAACCGAGGGAGGAACAGGCACTTGTTGGAAATGCAGAAAGAGAGGGGCGAGGCAATGCCACGACCTCTCATACATCGCCCACCCCCTTGGCATATCTTGAATTCCGGAAAATGACTCCCAATAATCCCGCAGATCATGTGGGAATTTCAATTTATTTACCTTGATTTCTTTTCGGCCGCCTCTACGATTGATGATGATCCATTTACGTCGCCGTTCTCTTGGCTGTTGGACTAAACATTATAATTTATTGGGGTTAATTGAAACGCGAACTAAACGGCGAATTAGAATAGAATTTAATTGAATTATTGAGTATACGGTGTTAGATTGGTTATTGGTTCTTCGCGATGGAGCCACCACACACTCTCTTGCACTTTGATCTCCACTTTTTGTTGGTTTTGTTTCTTCTCTCACTTAATTCTCGCTGTTTTCCGGCTTTAGTTTTGACTTTTGTCCATTTGGTTTTCGGTTTTCGGTTTTCAGTTTTCGGTTTTCAGTTTTCGGTTTCGCTGGCCTCTGGTTTGTGTAATTACTTTACGGCTGTTTGGTTTTGCTTTGTTTATAACTTAAATGCAATTTGTTCTAATTAATTTATATGATATGTTGAATTAATTGCATTTACTTTCGTAATATATTTGGACTCTATTTCAGTCTATTTGAGCTTTGTTTACTATTATGTAATTAATTATCAATTAGTTTATTAAGAATAAAGTGGTTTAAATCTGAATTTGAAAATATTTCAAATGTAGAAGATTCTCGTAATAATTCGAAAGTTTTTAGCTTTAGTTTCTCTGGGCTTTTGTCTTAAAAAAGGTCTTCGTGCTGCAACGAGAAAGAGGGGAGGATAAATCAGTTAGTAAGTTACTAAAGATAGTATAAGCTTAACTAAACTCTTCTTTCCGCTGACCCAAAGAGGGAGAGGGAGAGAGGGCGAGAGAGAGAGAGAGAGGCCGCGAACGTTGCCGCTCTCCATTGAATTATCCTGCAATAAATTTCACCTCATAAGCCAATAATGACGAAAACTTTTGTGTTGCACATTTCGTGCCATGCGGCTGGCCTACTCCTGCCACTCCCCTACCCTTTTCCCTTGCCCTTCCCGCCTAGCCCCCTCTCCGTCGCTCTCATTTGCTCTTCCTTTTGTGCCGCCTGCCTGCATAACAATGTCCTACATTCCCAACACGTACCATCTACAACAACAACAACAACAACTTTGGATGCTATTTAACAAGCGAGCAAAGGGGCGTGGCACCCGCCCATTGCCCCCTCTTTGCCCACCCATCCAGAGCGTGCGAGCGAGACAGACAAATGCGAAAATTGCATACGAAACGTAACGAAAATGCAAAGCCCAAAGTTATTGAGACAGAAGAGTGGCGGAGTAGTGGAGAATCGGGCTTGTCAGACTTCTAGGTATATATATAGATATATATATATATATGTATATAGATATGTATATGTACATAAGCCATATGCATAAGGCCATATCTGTGCGCCAGTGCATATACCTATATGCATATGCGGGCCGTGATTAAAGCCAACTTAAAGCGAAACTGCAAAAAGGCAAGCGAAAAGTTGGTAAGAGATAGCGCAGAAGGAGCGATGAGGAAAAGAAAAAATATCTGCAAATTGAGGGAGTTCACTGAGAGAAAAAGTTAAAGTTTACAAAGGAAATCTACAGATTTTTGAATGAAGATTCAATGGCATTTGAATACTGTTACTAGCTGGGAAACCTGGCCACTTTAAGCTGCCTTAAATGGAGATATGGTCACTCTAAGCTAGTAAAATCCGTTTTCCAGATATGAAATATTTGTTCATTCCTATAAAGAGTTTCCTTTTCCATCTCATTATGGAAAATATATCTTTTAGAGATTTCCTTTTTCCACACCCACAAAGACAGTGCAGAATTCTTGACGTGTTGCGGCCGCCTCATAGGCAAGGTGACTGCATAATATATGCACACATCGCGCCTTCCACTGCCATTTTGCCCATTCCCCGCCGGTTGATATACGGTCTCGTACAGTTAAGTAGTTACTGTATACAATGGGGCCGGGCCAGCACAAACATTTCCGGGCTGCTTTCGTTTTCAAGACAAAGCCAAAAGTCGAACTTCTTCTTGGCCAAAAGGGGTTGAGGCTTCATCGTCGTCATCGCCAGCTCGGAATCTCGGTCACGGGGCGGACTTCAGGGGGTGTTGGCTTTTGGTATGGAGAACTCTCTGACTCTACTCTGTGCGACATAAATTGGCGGCGGTTCTATGTATGAAAAGGCATGCCATTAAATAAATATTGTGTAATGCGCCGTCTGTCCGTGTCTCTCGCTATGGCCATGCGCCAAAAGGCCCACTCCATCCAGCCATCCAGTACATCCCAAACTATGTAATTAAATTTGGTGTTTTCACTTGTCTGATTTAGTTAGTTTTACCAATTTGCATATGGGTCTGGTCCGGACAAGAGGAGCAGCCCCATTTGCGCGACCCTTTTACGCGGTTTCGCCGGGGCTTCCTTTTCGACTCCATGGAAGCCCCTCGCCGAAGGTAATGGAGAGGTTTTCAGTTCTCGTAGTTATTACTTTAAGTGGCATTAGCAGTACCAGTACTACTTCTAAAACTCGAAGGAGTGTTGCAAAAATCATTCTAATATTCATTAACAAAGGAAAATGTAATTTTTTTGCATGATTTCTGAGCTTAATTTTTCACTATTACATTAGAGACCCTCTCTTCTTCTACAGCTTCCACTTCATGTTATGCTTTTGAAGTTTTAAATTTGGTATTTTAAGAGCTAGTTAAAACTAAACCTCTCGTCCTATGGCAACTATTTACTGCACTTAATCCATCCTTTGGCATTTTGTATAACCATAGCCATTAGCTCTCCTCTCCTTTAATATACAAGTATGTACGTTGGCATTCTATTTTTAGCCAGACTGTTTCTCATCTTCATTCAAGCACTTTAACTAAGTTAGTGCATCGTTATGTACTCTCCTCTTTAGCCACCCATTTTCCTCGCTATTCATCCTCATCACGAGGCACGCTTATTCACACTTATCGAAGCATACTTATGGGCGCAGGCGAGGCTTAAGTGCAACATTGTTGCTGCTGGCGTCCACGGAAAAAAGTTATCTACCCATCTGGGATCTCAAAAGAATGCAAACATTTTCATTAGCTAATTCTATTTGGTTTTCTTAATATTTTCAAATCAGTTTTAAGCTGATTTTTAACTTTCTAACATTCATATTAAAATCTTTTTTCATTTTTTAAGAAAAGGAGGCGCTCCTAAACTGGATCAAAAGCTATTAAATTGGGGAATAACCAACCCAAAACCTTACTGTACTTTTAAATACTTCCTAATCTGATCATTATGAATATATATACTCGACCATGGAACGCAAAGTGCCGATGTTTGACCCAAATACTCCCTTTCGAGGGGTCGCAATTAAGAGCCAATAGTTTTTGTTAAGTGTAGCCCAGCTGGTGTTGTTGTTTGGCGAGTGTAAAAATACGGCTGTTGTTGTTTTTGTGCGCTGCCTCATTGCATTTTCGTTTTTGGGGGCACTCGCTTGATTATGTATATTTACCCTAACACATTGAGCGAGGATGGGGCGAGGGGTCGCGGGTAGTTGGCCTGTAATTGCTATTTACACTGGCACACTCTCACAAACACACACTAACGGATACTCACTAACACAGCGAGCGAAGATCCTGACACACACACACTCAGCACATAGACAATTATGTTTGTGTGCCTGATTTGATGGCGATAGCAGGCCAGGCCAGAAACCAAATCAAAGCCAACAGCAAACAAATAAATACAAACACACAAAGGAAGACACACATAGATACCCACCAATACCAAAGAAAGCGATACAGAGAGAGAGAGAGAGATAGAGAGAGAGAGAAGGCTGGCCTGTGCATGTATGCAAAATTTTGCAATGGTTTAATGCGCGACCTAAAGACCATTTAAACTAGGACAAATGAGGCCAGGCGCAGGACCCGAAAACCCAAAACCCAAAACCCAAAACCCAAAACCCAAAACCCAGAACCAACAATCCAAAGCCGAAAGCCCAAAGCCCAAAGCCGTAGCTGAAACTCAGATCAACAATGGAAGGATATGTCGAGACGACAATAAAGGAAGTCACTTTTGTTTTCAGTCCGCATTATTTGCCATTATGCAGTGTGCTCCTATATGGATTTTTAGCAGGCTTAAAAAAATATAGCGACAAATATGCGACACGTCCTTCCACCGTCTCCCTCTCTGCCTCTCTCCCTCCCACCCTCCTTTATCCTGCCATCTGATTTTTTCGTCCTGCGATTTTGTTTCCTTTTTCCTGCTCGTAAATTAGGTCAGGCGCGGAATGACAATAACTAAAATGAAGTCTAACGCGAGAAGTCGACTTATTGGCTACCGAAAAAGTCAGTTCTAAGGGGAAAAAAGAGGAGCTGTGAACTATCAACATTAAAGCAACAAAATCTATGTATTACTTGGTTAAACTTTTCGATCTAAGACTTTTTAAAATATTTAAATCAATGTTTGTTTCGATCTTGTAAATGAATTTATTGATAACAATTTAATAATTACTAAAAATAATTTTCGTTTTATTTCGGAAGATATAACCATTATTTCTCATAATACAAAATTTAATTTAAAATTTGCATTTTATTTTGGAATTCATTTTATAGTTTTATGTCTCTAAATGCTAGTCTATACTGTCAAAATTAAAATATTAAACAAAATCCATGTTAAAATGAAGAAAAAAAGACTCAAAAGTAAGGACTTAATCAGTAAATTTCTTCACGAATTATGAGGATAAGCATTAGAAGGTTAGACCATCAAACAAATCTACAGAAAATAAGGTAAATGCTAATGCCAAAAACCAATTTGAAAACAATAATTATGGGTGCATACCCTGGAGTACCCTGTACCGGAACATTTTGATGGCGATTCTGACAATTTCTCTTCTGCTCGCTTGACCAATTGATGATGCCGGCCGTGAGTAAATTTATTTCATTTTAATTTATTTATAATATTTTTCATCCATTTAGTAGTTGGTCGTCGTATTTTTATATAGAATGGCCCCGCCTTTGTTGTTCATTTCGTGGGCGAATGGTTTTTCCTACTTGGATGGCAATTTTCAGTTTATGGACATGATTTCCTCTGCTGGTTCGCTGCCGTTTCGGCTTATATAAATAAATAAAAAGATGCAAAAACAAAATTGAAATGAAATTTCATATGTCATTATATTGCACAATTATTCCAATTGTTTTTTTCCTTTCAACTTTGCCCCACATGTGTTTTTTATCCTATCAACCGTTTTTTGTGTTATTTCTGCATATTAAATGCGAAAGCGCCAACATTTGCATTAATTTTTTGTGGCCATTTTGATGTGACTGCTCTCTGTTTTTTTTTTTCTCTCTCTTCCATTTTGATGATTTAATATGGCAAAATGTGCGGAACCAGTTTCGAAACATATAGGCCTGGTCTGGCCTGCACTGTCCTGGCCATGGAAAACCAAAACCAAACCCGTTGGGGCAAAGCCCCTGACAATAATTATTTCTGATGGAGGAAGCCAAGTGGCCATTTCTTTGCGAGACTCTGAATAATTTTACGATTGAGCATTAATGGATCTGACAGCATTGTTTTTAATATAAACGAATTGAACGAATAAAATAAAACAGAATCATGTTTTTAAATATAACGAAAATATGTTTAAGCCTCAATTGGCAATTAGTTTTCCCTGCTAGAGGATTTCCCCAGTTCCAGTTCCGTTTGAATAGGCAGATAATTTATAACGAAAAGCCAATAAATTTACTTCTATTTTTATTTAGACAGAACTCTGCTGTGGTGATGGCAAAATCATTCCGCTGAGTTGGAGTTTAAGTTTATTTTAAATTTATTTAATTTTTTAGATTTAAATAGTAAGCAGAAATGGATTTACAAATAGTTTTTGATTACTGAAAAGGACTCTTAATTCGATTGACTGTCTTTCTTAACCTACTTTTTGGGAAAATTAAACATTTATTTATCGTTTTTTAAGCAACTAAGAGGGTTTTCTTATAAATTTTCATAATTTCAATAACTGTCAGTCTAACTGGGAGTCTAACTTGGACAGTTTTTCATCGATGTATCTGAAATTTTGAAAGTATATCCCAAAAGGTCTTTTAAACTGAGATAAGGTAAGGTTTTCCTGTACAATTTTCATGAAAACTAACCAAGAAAACCAAGAGATCTTCGATTTCAGAGGGAATCAGAAAGCCGCCTTTTCTTTAACGACTTCTAAAAACAGTTTCTTAAATACCAAGGAAATTTAGCTTTGATCAGAATAATAAATCTCGAGGGAATTTTATTAATTTAATGCCACACAGCAGGCATTGCCAAATTCCGGCCGCAGAGATAAAAGAATTTGTCCAATTTGCAGTTAATGTCGAAACAGTCATATATCAGGGCCCAAAGCCCTCGAAAGTTGGCGTAAGAGCGATCTGGACAATGGGAAGAGCCAGAGGGAGATGGCAATGCATCAAAATTATTAATAGACCGTTAGGAAGAGTCCGTCGAGATCGAGAGAGATGTTTTTCCCGCCGCGGTTCGCTAGCTTCTCAATGAGCGATGGCCTAGGAAAGATGCCGAAAGACATGAACAAATCATCAAATCAACTCGGCATTTATTTTAGAAAAATATTGTAACTTTTGCCCATTTCGCGGGATGGTTTTTTGTTTCTTGGCTTTGTTTATGTTTGTCTAGCGGCGGCAGCTGACGGCAGGGATTGTTTATAAACTTGCTTGCAAATGAGAGTCGAAAGGGAATTTAAACTATTTTTTTATAATATTTTTAAGGCCTAACCAGGAGTTGGAGAAAGCACAAAAGTTAAGTTGATCGAAGAAATACCATTAATCTTAGTTTAAAAGCAATTTAAATAGAATTAATATTAAAAACAGATAAATTAGGAATATATTAACCTTTAAAATTGCACAATAAATAGAACAAGCAACCCGGAATTTTCGAATAAAACCTGTGGTTTATAATAATCAGGCAGGCAGGCCGTAAACAAGCCATCGAAATCTTTTACGATGAGCAATTGCTCTTTTTAAGTATTTTTGGCATATTTTATTGTTCATTTTCTATTATTGAACAATTGATAAACAATTGGCGATTTAAAAGAAATCGTTGCCTCATTGCCACTTCGGAATTCCATTGATTGGCAAAAATATCTCTGTCCTAATATTTATTTATATAAAACAGTCTTTGATATTCATTTTCACCGGCGAGATTCATAGATCATTCCACTCAGCGCGTATATATCCAGAAGCGGAAGTGTTCGGCCAGAAAATTGGCCACAAATCAGCGGACTTGGCTCATAAAAAACACAAGAAAAATAAACCAAGAAGACTCGGGTGTATTATTTTCGATCTTTTTAAACATGGATATGTGGATAGAAGGTTGGGAAAAATAGATAGATAGATAGATAGATAGATAGACTCACACACCTTGAGCCACTCACTCAGCCTCAAAGGCAGCCGGTTTGGCTGCCAAACATTTTGTTCGGTTTTCCAGCGATTTTCTCTGCGTATGCCGTGTTGGTTTCTCCTTCGATTTTCACTGACGTTTGGGGGATTTTTCACTTGTCCAAAGTACTTTACCCTGTGGCCGCTGTATATCTGGTTTTTCTATGCACACGCACTGCATGTTGCCACTTTTGTCGAATTTCGCTTTACTTTACTTTGCGGTTGGACTTTCATTTGATTTTTGCCGCAAGCTCACAACACCGCACGTTGTTGTTCTCGCTGCTGTGGGGGTTGTTTTTTATTTTATTTTTTTTTTTTTAATTATTTTGTATTTTATATATTTGTTTTTATTTCGTATTTTTTTATATATAGATATATATATATGGAAAGAGAGCACGTTAAAAAAAATTTGCAAAAAAAAGTCGGTCGCTTGCACGCGTTGTAAATGCAGAGAAATTAAGAAACAATATAATGGGTAACCCCGCCAAACGCACGTGAGTGTGTGCGTGCGTGTTCGACCGCTCGACAGAGTGTGTGCGAGTGTGTGTGAGCGAACTGGCGTGTGTGCGTGCCAAGCACTAAGTGGGAATACTGCTCCAGCTTCCGTTTCCGCTTTGCACTGCACTTCCGTTCAGCTCCGTTCGTTCCGTTCCGTTCCGTTCGGCACTTCGATCTCGACACGACTCCTCTTGTCGACTTTTCTTCTTCTGTTTCTGATTCTGTTTCTGTTTCTGACTCTGACTCTGTTTCTGTTTCGGTTCTGCTCTGCTCTGCCCGCTCGGACGTCGTTGACGGCGGCAGCGAAACCGACAGCGGCGCCGGCAGCGAGAGAGTTACCGTCGGCCCTGCGGAGTTGCAACTTTTGGAGAGTTTCGGTTCTCTACAAACTGCATTGCCCTCAAACTTAGCCAAAATGCGAAATTTCGAAATTACGTTTTTTTAATTTTTTAACTTTTTTTGCAAATTAACTTTTAAAGTTAAAATCATTTTTAAAATAATTTTAATTGGTATTAAAAAACGTTGTTAATCACTGTTTTGAAAAATATTTAATGGATATTTATCTGATGTTTGTTCCTATTTTCTCCCTTATTTATGAAGTTTAAAATAAAATATTTGAATTTCTGTGTCTAAAGGCAAAGAAGTTACGTTATCCTTGTAAATATATTTATTTTTAAAATTTTAATTTGAACTTAATATATAAGAAAAATTTCGAATATAATAATTTTATTGGCTTGAAGTGAACAGGCTATCCTTCTATCCGTTCTATAAGCTCACGTTTTCTTAAGGAACAAATTTGCAATTTTTATATTTAATTTATCTATTTACCCAATTTTTTAACAAAGCTTCAAGGATGTGAAAGTTAACATAAAAAACTGGATTTTAGTTTAATATTTTTAATAGTTTACTTTAATTTTTTCTAAAAATGACCTTTGGCAACAAACTTCAAGTTAAAAAACTCGTTTTTCATACTTTAAATATTCTTCGAAGAACTTCTTAACAAACTCTCAAAAATTACAACAAAATGTATGTTAAAATATTTGGTAACGAAGCCTGATCTTGGAAAACCAAAAACTTTGCTTAAATCTCTTTAAAAATTCATTTTGCAATCTTATAAAAATCCTTAAACAAAAATCAAAAAGGAAATCACTTTGGAACTTCCTGAAATGCCTGCTAAACTCGTCGGTTAAACTCGAAAGTAGCCTAAGAAACTAGTAATCCCAAGTATAGCTTCTCGAATCCTTTACACACACGCACACACACTGGCTCACACACACGCGGTGCAATAACGGTGTTTCGGCTGACAAATAAAAAAAAGCCGCAAGAAGAGAGTTGTGGAGAATTTGAATGGATTTGGATGTGACTGTGTGGCAGGTGGAGAATATGAGAATCTGAGAAGACAAAATCAAAACGCAGACCCGTGAACGTGTGCGAACACGCGGAAAAACAAATGCAAACTGTTTTTGCTGCAGGGAAATTCGGAAAAACGAAATTCAGCTGAAAAGCCGACGGCGCCGCCAACGTCGGCAGCGCAGCCGAAGCGCCAACCGAAGTTGAGCCGAAGTCTTCGGCAGACAGACAATTGCGGTAAGAGCACGTGGATATGAGCGGGAAGGCAAGATGTTCGGCTGCCGTACGAACTATCACGAAGCCGCTTCGGGGCGCTCTGCCGGCGTCACTGCCGCACTCTCTCCTGCGAGAGAGCAGAGCTTTCCGAAGGGAGAGTGTGCGAGAGAAGAAGGCATGCCCCTGCTGCAGTTGTTTGTCTTGTTGTTGTGCGTCTGCTGCATTGCCATCAGTAATTGACAAATTGCCTACATTGAAGCGCTAATTTTTTACCAAGAGAAATCGCAAGACAGAAAGGGAGTTGAGGGATAAAGGCGGAAAATAAAAGTAACAAAAAGATTGAAAGCAATAAAAATCTGTTTAAACTTATTTTTTGTAATATATTTTCATTCAATAACAGTAATCAGTAGGAATTGATATAAATTTAACAATTAATATCGAAAAAATAAAATGTAAAAAAATAGTTATAAATAGAGTCTTTATTAGTCGAAACATATTTAAGCAGTTTCCAGAAAAAAAAATATTCTATTTATGAAAGAGGCATAAAAAAGAATGAATTTTTTAAAATATATATTAAACAATTTTTTTAATAAATAAAATATAAAACCTAAGAATTAGTCTTCTTTATTGGTCAAATCTCAAGCTTTTCCCCGACTTTCTTTAAATTTAGTTTAAGATTTCGATATAATAGTAACCGAGCTTAAAAGCAAATCTTCAAATTTATGATATTAACCATTAAAGATTTCTTGTCTTCATCACATTTATTCCCGAAATATCAGAAATCCTCAGCTCCTGAGAATAGGCAACAGAAGCTGGACAAGCAGTCTGCTATCATTTTGCCCCAGTTAACATTCGCCGCCTAACAGAGATCGCTCGCTACTGCAGCGCTGTTAGCACTAGCAGCGCAGTCGACGCCGTCGTCGGCGCTGGCCGAAAAAAACACGTTTTTGTGTCTGTGCAGAAGGCATTCACACCGAAAAGTTTTCGCCGCTTTTCCGTCGCTTTTCGTGCTGCACGTGCTTTTCACGTTTTCCGAGCCGAGCATCCCCTCTCTCTCTCTCCCACTCTCTGCCCCCTGCAGCTCACTTACTCCTCCTTTGTGGGGATTTTGGCCTAGCCGGGTTTTGCCATTTTTTGCGGTTAACAAAAATATTGCATATTTATATGGGCATTTTCTAGGAAAATTGTTTTTATAATAAAGTTGGCTTAAAAAAGTTAAATAGTGCTTCTATAAAATATTTGTAAATTTTTAGTTTTTTTAATTCGGTTTAAAAATATTATTATAAAAACGCAGTTCAGTTTACAGTTGAAAGTGTCTCTCAAAATATTTTAATTTTTACCACTTAATCAATTTTAAGTTTTGAATTTTAATCATATTTGAATATAAAAGTAAAAACAATAATAAAGAACATATATTTTATATATATTTAAAAACATATTAAAAATAATTATTATTACTTTATTTGTATTTTTATAAAATAAGTAAGTTCCTATTTTAAGTTACGTATTATGACGCAATTTAAAAACTTAAGCTTAAACTAGATATTTTAAACCTAAAATATAATAAAAAGTATTTAAGAAAACACCGAGTAATATTCCTCCTTAAGTTTGTCTTCGTTTAGTGCTCTACTTTCTTTGAGAGTTTCAACAAATATGCAGCACCGAAAAAAAAATATTTAAAAAAACCACAAAACTCCCAGGAAAAATTGAAATTGGCTTAAAGAAAATGCACAAAAAATCCACACACACACACACACACACACACCTTCACATTCACAAAAAAACACAAAAGGCATTTCTTGTTGTTGTTTCTTCTTTATTTAGGTGATGCAATCGAATGCCGCATTCCAAACACACACATGCTCGCCACTACTCACACACACTCGCACACACTCAAGCACACAAACACTCTAAAATATTTTTGTTGTTTACTGTTACGCGAAGTTTTCCACTTTTCTTTTTTGTGTTGATTTTAGCACGAATTTTCGAGGTGAAAAGCGGCGCGTGTTAATGCACCACTTCCTGTTGGGCTACTGTACCGTTATTATTTTGTGTGGCATGCCGGCAAAAGAACGGCACTTCTCACTCTCGCTCTCTCCCATTCTCTCTCTTCCGATTTTCCCGCTCACGGTTCGCTCAGCAGCGCCGCATTTTCGCCGACTTGCAGCCGGAAAACTGCAATGTGCAAAACTCCGGGCATGCGATTTGAAAATTGTGTCGTCAGCTTGACACAATTTTCCAGAAAATGCGCCTGGAATGGAGAAGCGGAGGGAAAAAGCCAGCCGAAAACCAGTAACAAAAACGGGAGCAATGATATGGGGGTTCCATGGGGGAAATCGGGTCTAAAGGGGGATAGCTTTGCAGCGGCGCATAACGAGTTTTTCGGCTTCGGGAATCGGGATTCGGGAGTCGGGAGTCGGGTGTCGGGATTCGGTGCTGGGTTCTGCTTTTGTTGATGTAGGTCTGGATTTTCAGGACACGTGTCCCCGGTGGTCCTGCGTTGGGTGGTCCGCCAGAGGGTGGTCTTTATAATTTGGCCGATTTTCGGTTCAACTCCAAGTCTTTATAATTATTATTTCACATTTATCGGGAATTATAATATGAAAGAAACCTATTTTTGTTTTTGGGCAATTTACATATTTAAATATGACCCATCTGTAGGTGTGTGTACGTGGCAATCTGGCTATATGTGTGAATGCGCCACTGTGTGTGTGTGCAGTTGTGTGTGTGTGTGTGTGCGTGTGAGTTCAATAGCATTTTGGGCTGGCAAATAAAAAATAAATAAAACCAGAAGCTTGCCGCCGCTGCAGTGAGAGAGAAAATGCCTCTATGGCAGAGAGCGAGAGATAGAAAGGCGAGAGCGAGACAGATAGCTTAAAAGTCTGTAAACATTCAGTGAGATTAACGGAAAAGCTTTTAAGAGTCTAAATTAGTGAGCAAGAGACGTTTAAATAGCCCTGCAAAGTGATCATCTGCTCTTTTGCCGATCTGAAAACATAAAGCTCACCGTCGAAATCAACTAAACGAAAATAAATTCAAAATTAACTACTTAAATTTATACAAATAACTTGAAGTATTTAGAAAAAATAGTTGTATTCCCTTTCATTTTGATTTTACTTAATTTTTTTATTTTCTTGATTATGTTTGCTTCTTTAAATTTAGGAATTTTTGAACATCAAAAACATCTGGTTTTACCTAAAGGAGACTCTTGACAGACAACAAAAAGGAATGCCATATTTGAACAACATTTTTCTATTTTCTGGGCGCAAGAGTGGGTGTGGCATAAATAGCAACATGCGTTGCGCAGGCATCTCAAGAATCTGCATTGGTTCTGTTTTAGTTCCTGAGATCTCAGCGTTCATACGCACAAATGCGCACGGCTTTATCAACGTGACTATGGATTCAGATCAAGAATATATATACTTTATAGGGTCAGAAACGCTATCTTCTATATCTTACATACTTTTCAATGAATACATTATACCCTTTTACGCCATGAGAAAAGAGTATGGAAAATATCTTTTAAAAAAAGTGTAGTTAGCACACTCATCGCCTCCTCCTCAACGACTTCTTCTCCCTCGCATTTTTAATGGCACAGTTCATATGTGTATATTTTATGATTATTTTGTATGTTTCTTGCATTATTCGGAATCAACCCCTTCATCGGGTTTAAAAGATTCTGGTTAATCACTCTCCTCCTGACTCTCAACGACTTTTTCTCCCCACGCAGTTTTATGATATTAAATTTAAATTTATTTAAATATTGAGATATTAATAGTTGGTTTCGAATCCCTTCAACGAGTTTATAGGGTTCTGGTTAATCACTGTCCTCCTGACCCTCAACGACTTCTTCTCCCACGCAGTTTTATGGATCGGTTCATAACCTTAATATGTGTATATTTTATGTTTGGTTTCTATGTTTTTTAGATGATTCGGAACCAAATATATTATATTAAACTTAAATTTATTAAAATATTGAGATATTCATAGTTGGTTTCGAACCCCCTCTTCGTGTTTATAGGGTTCTGGTTAATCTCTCTCCTCCTGACCCTCAACGACTTCTTCTCCCTCGCGTTGATCGACTTCAGTCTGAGGAGCATTCTCCCTATTATCAACCTTAACTTCAGCACCGCGATTTACATCGGTTTCCCCTTGAGCAGCAGATTTGCTTGCTACACTCTTCAAAACCTGTTCAATAGCTCCAGGCGGGAGATCTCGACGAGCCCTCTTTGCTGGAGGAGGTTGGGAGTTCGGATTGTAATTTTCATCTTCGGATTGTGGTCTGCGGCGAACCCTGTTCTCGTTTCTTGACTTGGCTGTAGTTTTCCTTGCTTTGGCGTCGCCACTTTCAGATCCACTAGTCCTAGAATCACCAGTTTTGGGTACATCTATAGAATCACCATCGTTAGAATCATCATCAACACAACAACTTTAGACTCACCGCCGTCAGAAGCATCAGTATTCGGTACATCATCTTTGGAACCACCCACGTCAGACTCATTATCGTTGAGCACCAGAAGTTTTGCCTCACTGGCATTAGGCTCATCACTCTTAGGAACAACATCTTTGGATTCACCAACGTTAGAATCTTCTGCAGGCACCACAACTGTAGGCCCACTGCCGTTAGAAGCTTCACTCTTCGGTACAACATCTTTGGAATCACCAACGTTAGAATCATCATCGTTGAGCAAATCAACTGTTGACTTAACTCCATTTTCGTTTGATGAACCTTCTACCCCCTGTGCACTAGAAGGAGCGGTAACATGTATGTCATTCGAAGATGTGGTGACACCCTCGGCCACTGAAGAGCCCGGATCATTCTTTTCACACTGATTATTCATCCTGAAATATTTTTGTATGTCTTACAAGGATGAGTGCCAAATATATAGTGAGTCTGCACTTTTCAGGCAGATGTTAAGGTTACATTTATTTCCAGTGATATATCGATATATCACTATTAAAGGGTTAACCCAGCAGAGTTGTAATTTGATATCAACACTTGAATCGATATTTTACCAATAATATAATATTAAAAAAGCGCTTTTAAAAAAGCGCTGTCGTGCATTGTTTGTTGAATGCGAAACATTCCATACATTGGCTATAACATACGGTGGATCCAAGGAGGAGAGACGTATTGTCCGAAAAGTGAAGGAAAACCCCAAGCTTTGCACCAAATTTTCTATCAAAATAGTTAGGTTTAGTAGCAGTATCAAATATAAACTTCGATTTTTTCTTGCACGAAATATGCTTGGATCCACTGTATTACACTGGCCAGCGGGCAAGAACTTTTTAAAATATGGTTATTAAATGCTTAAAAATGGAAACATTTTAGGTTACAATTCTTCTTTATTTTTATTTGATATATATTCGATATGAATTGGAACTCCTTCATCGGCTAGATCAATCTCCTTCTTAGTGCTCGGTGCATAATCTTAATAGAACATGTATATTTTATGTTTGCTTTGTATGTTTTCTGAATTATTCGGAACCAACAATATTATATTCAATTTCATTTAATTTAATATTCTGAGACATACATAGTTGATTTCGAGCCCCTTAATCGGGTTTTTATGGTTCGCGATAATCACTCTCCTTCTGATCTTACACGAATTCTCCTTACTCGCGTTGATCGACTTCAATCTGAGGTACATCCTCCCCATTGTCAGCTTGAGCTTTATCACCGCGTTTTATTTCTTCTGCTAGGCTCTTTATAAACAGTTCAATAGCTCCAGGTGGGAGATCTTGACGGGTCTTTTTCGCTGGTGAAGGTTCCGAGTCCGGATTGTAATTTCCAGTTTGGTTTTGGGTACTGCGCGAAACCCCTTCCCCGCTGCTTGGCTTGGCTGTAGTTTTCCCTGCTTCGTCGTCGCCACTTTCAGATCCACTAGTCTTAGAACCATCAGTCCTCAGTACATCTATAGAATCAACATCGTTAGAATCATCACCTTCAATCACAAGAACTTCAGACTCACCGCCGTCAGAAGCATTACCCTTAGGAGAAATGTCTTTGGAACCACCAACGTTAGAATCATTGTCGATGGGCACCGCCACTGTAGGCCCATTAGAAGCGTCACTCTTTGGTAGAACATCTTTGAAATCATCACCGTTAGAATCATCTTTAGGCACCTCATTTGTTGACCCACCGCCGTTAAAAGCTTTACCCTTCGGTACAACATCTTTAGATTCATCATCGTTGAGCAAAACTACTGTAGAAGAAGAACTTCCTACCGTCTGGTCACCAGAAGGAGCTGTAGCAGATAAGCCATTCGACAATGTGGTGGCACCCTCGGCCACTGAAGATCCCGTATCATTATTTTCACACTGATTATTCATCCTGAGATTCATTTTTATGTCCTATAAGAATGAATGCAAAATAAATAATGAGTCTGCAATTTTCAGGCAGATGGTAAGGTTACACTATTTTTCGGTGATATATCGATATATCCTTATCAGCAGAGCTGTAATTTTAATATCAACATTTTAACCGATATTTTATCAACAATATAATATTAAAAGAGAGCTTTTGTTGTTGTTAAGTTATAGTTAAGTGTGCGTTATTGAATGCAAGGCATGTCATATATTAGTGATAACTTATTACACTGGCCAGCAGGCAAGAACTCTTATATAAATATTATTTTTTAAATATAAAGATTTTTATTTTATATATACGGAAAATTTACGAAGCGCCACCTCTTGCTAGCTCGGTTAATAAGTGATGGTGACGTCTTTTAATAGTTCTCGCTAAATAATAGTTCGATTTGAAACATTTTTAGTATATCGATACATATTAAAAAACGCGCGATAAAAACAAAGTCCGGGCTGAAGGTGGCTCTAATAGAAAAAGGGGCAGAAACAACCCAAAATTTCGTTTCTTCGGGGCCAAGACGGTTGGAAGCCTTTATAAAACAAAATGGCTTACCCACAAAGTATTAATTTGAGTTATTTTCATTTATTTTTAAGTTTTTCAATAAGTGTGCCAATAATTTTGTTCAGGCAAATTCACCTCTTATTTATGTTATTTAATTTTTAAAAATCAACCATTGAAGAGAAAAAGTTGAAATAAATTTTGTCGTGTTATGTTTTTATAATATTATATGTATAAATTTTTGTTTATTTAAATATATGCATGTTAAGGGGAGAAATCGTGCCTTAAAGTTCATGAAGCCTTCTGTGCCAATAATTTAGTTCGTCACTGTATATGTTCCATCGTAGCGCCTCCTCTTACATACAGTCGGCACATAATTTATTCGTACACCCGTGAGTTGCGAGCTTATTCTTTAATATTTCGAGAAATCTGTATGTAACGGAATTTGAAATCTCAACTGAAAGATAATTCAAGCATATATTTTAAACATTAAAATTACAAGTTTTAAGTTTAATATTAGAATTCCTTCATAACACAAAACAGTATTATTATTTGTACACTTCATAATTTTGAAAAAATACAACAATTCCAAAGATCGAGATATTAAAGATTAAGCTTTCAACTCACGGGTGAACGAAAAAATTATGAGCCACTGTACCATTCAATAATGACGGTATACCCTTCAAAACATATTCTCCATAAGTGAAGGATATATTACATACATACATGTTCAATATTATACCTTTATATAAATATGTACATATGTATATTATAACATTATTAATATAAATATTACTCCTCTTGTTACGGATAGAAGAAGGAACTTTCTATCCTAAAGACTTTAAAGGGTCTGTAGGGCTATTGTCTTTCAAGAATTCTTTAAATTTTTAAAAAATTTGGGGAACAATTGATATAACAGCCGTAACCCAGAACAAAAACAAAATCAAATAAAACTTAGCTTAATAAAAAAATAAAAATCATTGCTTATCTATCTTATATCTCTCTTATATCATTAAAACCTTCTAATATTTAATTAGTAACATTAAAGAAGAAGTGAATTGACCTCAAGTAGTTTTTAAATCACTCAAATAAAAGATTTGATTAGTTAAGCTGCTGAAGGCACTCAAAATTTCAGCCTCAACTTCAAATAGAAAAGCACTCGGCGAAGTCAACTTTGTTGTTAAGGGTCGACAATTGCGATAAGATAGGGATTCGGAAATGATTTCAGCTAAGCCCTGTGGATCGTTAGCCGAGTGATCGAATCAGTTTCCAACTGATAAGCATTAGCAAGCTAAATAAAATTAGTATTTGTTTGTCCAGTCAATAAAATAAATGACTGAGAAATAGAAGCGGACGAGGGTAGCTTTTTGGTCTGCTCTGCAACTTAAAGGCATCAATAACTGATTAGATTGGACAATGTTGTATTTCAAATAATGTATCTATTTACATAAATATTAAATGTGAAAATATAGTCTTATTTGCTTATAAAAAATTGGAATGGTTAGCCACAAATTAGTTTTAAATGGGGTTTTAGGGGAATATGCTTGGCATTCAGACGAGGTCTTAACGATCACATTAATCATGGCGGGGATATATACCGGCGTACTCCTTGACAGAGATCTCCATATAGATTGGCTCCGTATGATTGTTGGTAAGGACTCGCAAGTCACGATCAGTGAGTCGCATATACTGTTTGCTGGTGTGCATGAACTCCTGGGAATTGTGGGATTTGTGGATTCCTCGGACCTTCATGATGGAACTCCTGGTGATATCCATTCGTCGGTTGAGTATAGTCATCAACACATGAACAGAAATAGGCAGATCCATGCTCACCATCCACAGGGCGAGCACATCCTCGTCCCCCTTTTCCAGATCGTCGAACCTCACCTTCTTGCCCTCGATGCTGCTCAGGCGATTCCTACAGATCACCACGAATAACGGCAGGTGCATGTCGAAATGGGCGTAGGCTTTAGATAAGTTAATATTTCGCGTGGGCATGAATCTGGCTCCTGGGAGACTACAAGGCTGGTCCCGTACTCCACCGTAGACAAGCACGGACATGCAGGTATTGATGCCCAGCTCAAAAGCTTTGGGACTGAAGATGATCAGTGTCCGCTCGTCCTCGAAAATCTCACGCAGCTCAACTCCCGGATCATCCAAATGCTGTGACACAAAGTGTCCCAATAGAGTGGCGTTCATCACTTTTGGACAATGGTCGTGGCCAAAAGGGCACAAGAATTGCTCTGAATTAGTATCCACCGGCTTGACCTTGATTTCCTGCTTCCTAAAGTGCTTGCGATATTTCTTATCCGAGGTGCACTGCACCCAACGCAATTGGGCCATTCTCAACTCGAGATCATGCCTCCTCTCCGCTCGACTCATTTTATCGAACTCTGACACGAAGTACTGTGTCCTCTCCATTGTTTGATCCGAATCCTTAAAAAGTGGAAGGCCCGCAGAACCAGCATCCAGTCGATCTATGGTCTCGAACCTTAGCTTATCGGCCCGACTATAGAGTCCCCCATTTCGTTGTTTTCGTTGCGAATACTCCCTGCCCAATCTAGATTGCTTCCAGACATCCGTGAAGGTATCGGAGTGCAGAGGCACCATGTTGCATTCGGTTTCGCTAACTGGATTGGAGGACTTCTTCAAACATGACTTCTTGGGCTCACTTTTCAGCAGGCCTTTTAGGTGCTTATCGAAAACATCCAAATTGGAACTCTTTACAGGATCAGGGGTTCTCTTACCCCTAAAATTGAGCTGATGGGTCCCATTCTGGAACAGCTCACCATCACTGCAATTTCTAAGGCGCCTGGGGGCCAATAGGGTCTCTAAAGTTAAGGGTTTGCGTTGCCTGGAGCTCGAATGTCCATGAAGTGGGCAGGTGTTTGATGGCTTAGTCCGATTGGGCTTACTTTCTGGATTATAAGGCACCCAACGAGAATTTAAAGACAACTTGGATACGTTCATTTTGGTCCATGTGCCTTTCTTTTTCGATCTGGAACATTTTGGGGAATCACTTGGTTCTCTGGAGCCTCTAAAATCCATCTTAAGGGACTTTTCACAACTGTTACTATAAGCTTTACGGTTCTCTGGGCTTACAGATCGCTTCCTTCCAGTTTGAATTGCACACTTAGAATGACGTTTCCTCTCAGCATTGTCCTTTTTCCCTGGCACTTTACTTGGGTTTTGAACCGGAACTTTAGTGGACCTTTGAGATTTAACGGGGTATAGGAACTCAGATTGCTCTAAAAAGTTAATGGAATCTTGTATGGGATTTGGGAAATGAGTTTGCTCTGAAAATTTGATGGAATATTGGGATGGTTCTTGAACAATGGGACTTGGGTTTGGTTTTTTTGGTGGTAATCGGAGTGAGCTAGTAGTAGGCTTAAAATGTGAGCCAGGACAGTGATCTAAATCTGGGGAAGAACTTCTCTTTGGCAACCTTCTTATCGGGCTTGCATCGGGAAGGCTTTCTAGAAATCGACTATTGAACTTGGGTGCATACTTGGATAACTCTACATCTTCGTCTTCAAAAATACGTTCTCTTTCTAAATCGGGTTGACTTTTATCCTGAAAGTTTTCCATGTACTTCGGATTCGAGGATCGGAAATTCATTCCTGTAAATGAAGGCGGTTGATATGTATTTTTTATAAGTTCAGATGGATGAGAACTGGATGTTTCGCGTGATATCTTTTGCTCTTTAGTGCCAGGTCGATAACCGCCCAGAATCCTTCCTTCTTGTTTTTCACTTCTCTGAAATTCCATGGAGTACAGCTCTAAGGGAGTAAGCGGAATTCCCAAGCTTTCGAAATGAAGACTGCGGCGAAACAAATCGACAAAGCCAATTTTCAGCTGACTGGAATCCTCCGAAGACTGCGAGATTTCATCTTCGGTCTGCGAGCTTCCTCGTATCTCTCCACCCTCCTCGCGTTTTTCTCCAACCTCGACTAGAGAAGGTGGCGTGTAAAGATGAGCCTCAATTTGATGGACCAACTGCAAGTAGCCGTTGGCCATGCTATCCAATGCGTTGTTCTCTAAGAAAAATATCCAAAATAGACTAAAGTTAACATGTTTTAAACTGTTTTAAACACACTCTGTAGAGGGTTCCTTGCGTTTCCAAACACCATAGCATCATCGCCGTCATCCTCTTCCTGCTCGGCCCCTATGTCCCGTTCCAATTGAGAGTCCAAACTGCCCCGGCGGTGGCCATTTCCATTTTTGATACGCGGTTCAGTCTGGGTTGCTGCCTTTAGGTCCGTATAGCAGAACTTCTTACCCATTTCTTTTCAAATAATTTGTTTGATTTTGGAAACTTGAAATTTGACCGGATTTTCATATAGATTAAGCAAAAGATTTGCCTGCTAGCTGAAGGGTTAAGCAATCGATATAAGATTCGATTTTTGTCTGCTTTCCTTGTAGTGGAAATTTATTGAGACCTTTTTACATTCCCGTGCTTGGCAGTAAATTATTCGAAAAGTTTCTAAAAATAAGCAAAATGCTATTTGTCCATTTTAAACATTCAATAATTAATATAGAATTAAACATTGTATATATTTTTATAGAAAAATAAATAGATTGTTTTAGGAATAATAATAATTGAATAATAATAAACAAAATAAACCGCGTAGAATCTTGTGTTTCGATTTTAAAATGTTTGTTTGTTGTTTGCTTGTTTACTTTGTGGCAATGTTCTCTTTCTTCCTCAAGTCCGTTATTCTCAAAATATCTTTTCGATATCTCCTCTCGTGTTACATCAAGTTAATTGCTATCGTATAACTATCGATACATCGTGACCTAATACGAAAAGTTAGAATGACCGTTCGGTGACCTACTCCAATTATTAATCTTTTCAGTGCACTCTCGTGGTTTGCTTCTTATAAACATTTTAAATTATTAAATTTGTTTTTAAATATTAATCAACTAATCTATTAATATATAAAAACATGTTACCCATTTTAAACCGTGTAGAATCTTGTGTTCCGTTTTTGAAACAATTTTAATTGTATAATCTCCTGACTAAAACCTATAATTTCATAAACAATCAGATATATAATCGAATATGGAAAATATCACAATAAGATTTACATAATTTAGTTACTAGTTTTGCAAAACTGACAGCCTAAGTCGCAGGCCACAGTAACCAGTACCTCTGTAATCCTCCATTAGGGGTACCATTTACAGTGGATCCAAGCTTATTTCGTGCAAGAAAAAATCGAATTTTTAATTTGATACTGCTACTAAACCAGCAGAGATATCAAAAAAATTTAAACGCAGTAATGTTAAGAATGTCGCACATCATTAAAATAATAACAAAAGTTTTTACTAATTTAAAAAACAAAAGAATTTTTCATACAAAAACTAAAAAATAGGGCAACTCCGACGCACAAGCTTATTTCGTGCAAGCACTTTAACGGTTAATAACTCTAAACTAAGACTTTTTAATCCATTTTTTTTTCTTAATACTAATAAAAATATATTAACAAAAGCATATTTATAAGTTTTCGAGGCTGGGGGCACCCAAAAATTACGGATTAACGAGGATTTTCAAACTATGGCGCCACGAATAATAGTCAATAGTTATTGAGCAAAGCGAATTAGTCCATTAGTCATTTTAAGGATGGGAAAACCCAGGAAATGGTTGCCTCAAGCCCTAGTACAAACCCATACATAACCCAAACGCTTTTTTGCGAAAATCGGGTGGCAGAAAGGGGCGGTAATGCAAAAGTGAATTAAAAACAAGCGCCATAATCAGGTACAACGTCTATCAGTTATCTTCTATTGCGAACAGACGGCCGATGAGTTCGGAAACTTTTTCGCAATTTGTGAATGTAAAGAATGTGCTCTGCTTATATTCGTGTCCAGCTTAGCATTAGTTACAAGTTTTGACTTACAAATTTGTTTGGTAGAAATTTAAATATAAAGTCACCTTAGAAAACAAACTCAAGTCAATCTGAAAGGTATAGTCATCCCTTTCTACAAGTAAATTTGGAACGAATACAGGAATATTTTATTTAAACTTTTCATTTCAATAAGAAGCAAAAATTATATTTAAAAATGGAGTAAGTGAGAACAATATAGGCATTCGTGGTTAAGAAACAGATCGGAGTTACAAGTGATTAAATGTGGACTTTTGTCACAGGTCGCAAGGTGTTCCCTTTTCCAATGATGTCCCGGAGACAAGTGTTGACGATTCTTCGGACACTTACCTTACTCTCCATTTCCCTGTGGCCGATGTTTGCAAGGTCATGTCTGAAATCGGAGGACCAGTCCTGTTGAGCAAGTTGGTGGCCCACTTCGAGGTAAGGATTCACTCCGAAGTGGCTCTTTTTTCTAAGATTCATAAATGTATGTTAACGCAGGGTAAGATGGCAGTTGGAGTTAGGCACAAGGCGTCGAAGTTTGTATGCCAGTCGCTCGTAGAGGGCCTTAATCAAAAGAAAATAGGAAAGCGAAATGGAAAGTTCGTGCTTCCAGAGTTATTCAAAGAGGAAGAGAGCGCGGAGGACATACTGTACATAGCTGAAGAACAACCAGCACCAACTTCAGGACAAGGGAAGAGCGAGCTCTCAAAGATGTTTTCGAAAATGTATGAGGTTGATCGCACTTACAAAAAGGGTCAAGAACGGATTAAGATGTACGAGTTCCTTAAGAAGGAAATTAAGTTTGTCGAAGAACTGATGGCCGCATCTCCAGAAGATCATAGGAAATTTTCCATGGCACTGGATTGGCTGATTCGCATGGAAGCAAGTGAGAAAGAAGAAGCTTTAGACGCTCAGAAAGTTTATGACTCTAATGGAAGATTAGTCGCCGTAAAGGAAGATGACGGCCGACTTGTTAATCAGTTTGGGATTTGGCCACTTGAAAAGTTCCGTTACAACCTAGTTGAGTGATCTGACCCGATTCGATATCCACTCCTAGAAGATTGAAACGTGAGGCTGGGGGCAATGACGAAGTAAACAAATGCTGGAATGAAGTTTATTAATATAAGAATTTGAAGGGAATATCTCACCTGATCAGTGGACAGATCAACTCGGTTGTTGGGCGTAATGAGGAATACTTGAACCTTCTTTATGGGATGGGAATACTTCCTATTCCTTCTCCACTTTATATTCATTTTATTCAAAATTCTTCATATTATATTATATTAATTAATAAATTGTGCCACATTCCCAATCGTAATTTATGTCTCGCAGCGTGCATACGGGCAGACGGACATGTCAATCGACTCGGCTACTGATCCTGACCAGTAATATATACATCATAACCATTTGTTATTCTTAATCATTAAAAAATGTAAATAATTTATATTTGCTGGACGACTACTAAATCTATTTCAAATCACATAAAATTTCACATAAGAGCCGCAGACTCTCGAGCCCGGGACTTGATAATCTTCTTCCTGTCTTTTGCCATCTTCAACGACTGCAGAGTCGGCTTGGCTTTATACACCTTCCGTCACTTTTCGGACAATACGTCTCTCCTCGTGGTCATTAAAAATTGTGTTCGGAGCTTTACGGCCCTTATCTGCCACCCGATTTTCGCAAAAAAGCGTTTGGGTTATGTATGGGTTTGTACTAGGGCTTAAGGCAACCATTTCCTGTTGTTTCCCATCCTTAAAATGTTTAAGGACTAATTCGCTTTGCTCAATAACTATTGACTATTATTCGTGGCGCCATACTTTGAAAATCCTCGTTAATCCGTAATTTTTGGGTGCCCCCAGCCTCGAAAACTTATAAATATGCTTTTGTTAATATATTTTTACTAGTATTAAGAAAAAAAAATGGATTTAAAAGTCCTAGTTTGGAGTTAATAACCGTTAAAGTGCTTGCACGAAATAAGCTTGTGCGTCGGAGTTGCCCTATTTTTTAGTTTTTGTATGAAAAATTCTTTTATTTTTTAAATTAATAAAAACTTTTGTTATTATTTTAATAATATGCGACATTCTTAACATTACTGCGTTTAAATTTTTTTGATATCTCTGCTGGTTTAGTAGCAGTATCAAATTAAAAATTCGATTTTTTCTTGCACGAAATAAGCTTGGATCCACTGTATATGCTCAGCCTAATTTGTAAAATAGAATAAATAAATACTTTATAATCTTTACTTCAAGAATTTTAAACTCTGCTACATGGTCCACCCTCTCGGCTCAATAACTAATAGAATTCTTCATATAATCAGAGACTTTTACTTTGGGCATTAAAAACTAAAAACCTGATTCACTTCTCTGAAACTAACTAACGTCAATATTCCTCTATTTCGTCGAAAAAACTGTTGGCTACTTCTGGCAGTTGGTATTTCTCAATGAATCACTCTTCCGGCGGAGATTAAGACCTACACGCCGAAGTTGCTGAGGCGTATAAAACTTTACGGCAGCCAAGGGTCTCGAGAGGGCCTCTCGACTTATCAACAAACAACGGAACAGGTGTTCCAAAAAAGAGCCGATCGCGATTTTATTGTGCCGGCCAGCTGCTCTTGGCTAGGCCAATTCACCCAACGATAAGCCCAAGATACAAGCTCAGGTGTCTGAACAGGTGCGGTTTCGACCAGCAATTAACGTAGATAATATTGTGCAAGAAATGTTTGCCGTAAGGATTATTGTGCACCTTTGCTGTAAGCTATTATATTTACCAATATATATTCTATGATGTAGAAGAAGTGAGAGGTAGTTTCTCTATCATTGAAATCTAATATTATCAAAGCAGCTAACATTGTCTTAGAAAACGTTGAATGAAATGTCTATTAACCCTTATCTTTGCTACCGGCTACCATAAACTATAGATCTATCTGGTTGGAAAAGTAAGATACAGAATGTCTTATCATATGCAGAAGTATCTTCAAAACTCTGGCAATAAACATTTTTAGCTAGTGTCTAGATATAAAAGAAACCGATTTAGCTCCGGAATTGACCTTTAATATCTAATCGTTTTACGATCACCTGTCGCTATGTGAGCATTCATTGATAATCCCCGTGAAGATAAGACCCCTTGCATACCCATTAAGCCTGCTTCAACACGAAATCCAAATGAATTCAGAAGCTTATCGGCCGGCGATAAGGGCTGGTAAAAAATGGAAAGAAAACCCAAAACGCTGGGCAAATCTAATCGGTGGGTACTCCAACCGATTTTCGATATAGCCTGCCGACCATTTAGTGTGTTAATGGTCAGTGGATTGGGCCGGGTTTGGTTCAGTTAGTGGCGTGCTGCCGGCGCGAATTGTTTTCACTCTCAACGAAGGGGAGAGTCTTCCAGTCTTTATTTATAGATTTATTTATTTTTTATTTTTGTGGTGTTGCAATGAAAGTGATTTTGGTGATACTATGGCTAATGGCCGGAGTGTGGTCGCAGAGCGAGGAGGAGCAGGAGTTGGGATGTATTTGGTATGGCCAAAGTCATATGATCGGCGCCCATTGGCAGAATCTGGCGGACACGAGGCCAGCAAGACCTCTGAATAGCCCAACTTCGGAGGCAATCTTTGCCAAACGATGTCCATTGCTATACAAGGAGTACAAGGGCGAAAGTGGTGAGGACGAACTGAGTCTTTGCTGCGATGCGGCCCAAATTGAGACTATGGAGTCGGGACTGTCGCAGGCAGATGGCGTCTTCTCCAGATGTCCCACGTGCACCAGGAACATGGCCATGACCGTTTGTGCCATGACCTGTGCCAAGAACCACACTCTCTTTTTGACCGGCTATAATGCCACCAACGAAGCGGGTGCAGTCTATGTGGAGTATATCGACTATCGGATTACGGATAGTACGGTATCGAAGATCTACGAGAGCTGTGAAGGGATACAGCACACCCAAACTGGACGGCCTGCCATGGATTTGGGTTGTGGCGGCTACAATGCCAAGACCTGCAATTACCGGAGATGGTACGAATTCATGGGCGATGTATCCGGCGACTATGTCCCGTTTCAGATCAACTACCTGTGGTCGGATGATGCGGAGGAGGGCTCTGAGGAGATTTATCTAGATCTAAGCCCCTTGAAGTGCGGCCAGAGCTACGAGGATAGCTATGCATGTGCTTGCATCGATTGCGAGGAGTCCTGTCCGATGACTGATGCTCCCACGGGACCCGAAGAGCTCTGGAAGATTGCAGGATTGTATGGAGTCACTTTTATTCTGGCTTTGATAATTGCCGTGGTGCTCTCAATATTCATTTTCTGGGGCTCCTTTGGCAAATCCTCCGCGCCCAATGTCTGCATGCCCACACTGTTTGGGGAGTTCTTCTACTATGGCTTCCGCGCCTGGGGAACCTTCTGTGCCAAGCATCCGGTCCTGGTTCTGGCCCTCTGTTCCTGGGCCATCGCCGGCCTATCCTACGGCATTCGGTACATGTCCATTACCACAGATCCCGTGGAATTGTGGGCGGGCGAAGAGAGCCAAACGAGGATCGAGAAGGACTACTTCGATCAGCACTTCGGACCATTCTACCGGACAAATCAGATGTTCATCAAGGCCATCAACCAGACCTACGTAAGTTGAAACTATTTATAAAATGATTGAAAGGAGTAATTAAACCAATTATCTTACACTTTTCTATTAATAAACTAAACAAGTTCAACCAGATAATTAGCATGCGGATTATTATAGATTAAGGCCATTAACTTTTTGAGATTTGAAATTGGAACACGTCGAGCTTTGTTTTAGATTACTCTTTTAAATATCATTATATAAAATCTTTAACTTAGAACAATCTAAAAAAAATAGAAGAATACGTCCTCAAGTCTGTTATTCTCAAAATATGACTTGAAAGTCCGTGCTTTCGATATCTCCAATCGTGTTACGTTAAGTTAATTGCTATCGTAATATCTATCGATACATCGTGACCCACTACGAACAGTTAGAGTGACCCTTCGTTTGACCTACTGCAATTTTGAATATTTTCAGTTCACTCACGATGCTCCCAGTGGCTTGCTGAACTTTGGTCCTGCCTTCGAGTTCAACTTCCTGAAGGAAGTCTTCGAGCTGCAGGAGTCCATTATGAAATTGGGCCTGGAGGACAACGAGGGTCTCGATAAGATCTGCTATGCCCCCGTTTTGATGGCCGGAGAGACGGCCACAGTCGACCACTGCGTCATCCAGTCGATCTATGGATATTTCCAGCACGATATGGATAAATTTGAGAATTCCTACATCGATAGCAATAACTACACCATCAACTATTTGAATCAATTGGAGGATTGTCTTCGGTAAAGATTGCATTAGTTTCAAGATAATATCATAGTCAAAGAAGATCGTATATTAAAACTAAGTTTATTTTTGGAATGACTTATATAATATGTTTGCTTTCCTTCGTTTTTAGTGTCCCAATGATGGAGGATTGCTTTGGAACATATGGAGGACCCATTGAACCCGGCATTGCTGTTGGCGGCATGCCCAAGGTAGCGGTGGGTGAGGATCCCGACTACATGCTGGCCACAGGACTTGTCATCACCTTCTTGGGTCGGAATCAGAACGACGAGTCCAAACTGGAGCCCAATATGAAGTGGGAGCAGCTATTCGTAGACTTTTTGCGGGACTACAAGAGCGATCGACTGGATATAGCCTATATGGCTGAAAGATCAATCCAGGATGCGATAGTGGAACTATCTGAGGGAGAAGTAGGCACAGTGGTCATCAGCTATGTGGTTATGTTCATCTACGTGGCCATAGCTTTGGGTCGCATCCGCAGCTGTTTAGGCTTCCTGAAAGAATCTCGAATAATGCTGGCCATTGGAGGAATAGTTATTGTTCTGGCTTCGGTGGTATGCAGCCTGGGCTTCTGGGGATACCTGGATGTCACGACCACAATGCTGGCTATCGAAGTAATACCCTTCTTGGTGCTCGCCGTGGGAGTAGACAACATCTTCATAATGGTACACACATATCAGAGGCTCGATCACTCGAAGTTTAAGACTACCCACGAGGCTATTGGGGAGGCCATTGGCCAAGTGGGCCCATCGATCCTCCAGACGGCGGGTAGTGAAATAGCCTGCTTTGCCATCGGATGTATTTCCGATATGCCTGCGGTGAAAACCTTTGCCATGTACGCCGCCATTGCCATTCTTTTGGACTTCCTGCTGCAGATCACCGCATTCGTAGCTTTGATGGCCATCGATGAGAGGCGTTACCTGGACGGCAGACTAGACATGTTGTGCTGTGTGAGGAGCAGTGGAAAGAAGACCAAAAGTGAAGGCGAGGACGGTGAGGATAAACTTAAGGAGGTCGGCGTGCTGGAGAGCATGTTCAAGAACTTCTATTCACCCTTCCTGCTTTCGAAGTAAGTATATGTTCCAAGAAGAATCTTTTCCTTGCAGAAGGGGAAATCCTTATCTCAAACCTTTATTTGTATACTACATTTCCCTTTTATACCATTTTCAGACCCGTTAAAGTGTGCGTTTTGCTGATCTTCACTGTGGTCACCTGTCTTTCATTGATGGTGACGCCCTCCATTGAAAAGGGCCTCGACCAGGAGATGTCCATGCCGAAGAACTCTCATGTTGTTAAGTATTTCCGCTACATGGTCGACCTGCTAGCGATGGGAGCTCCGGTTTACTGGGTTCTCAAGCCCGGACTCAACTACTCGGAGCCCCTTCAGCAAAATCTCATCTGCGGCGGAGTTGAGTGCAACAACAACTCCCTGTCCGTGCAGCTGTATACACAATCTCGGTATCCGGAAATCACAGCTTTGGCCCGACCAGCCTCCTCCTGGCTGGACGACTACATCGATTGGCTGGCCATTCTCGACTGCTGCAAGTACAATGTCACCACAAACGGATTCTGTTCCAGCAGTAAGTATATTCAAATGAGATCTTGAATTATTTAATTAATAAATTATTGGGAATAAGTTTAAGTTCACTGAAAAGGTGTTTTCAATCATAAATTTATGTGACTTAACACATTTTTACCAGTTTAATATGCTTAGTAATTAAAATAATACTTTACTATATTTTTAACCAAGGTCAAGCAAAGATTTAAGTAGTAATAGGTCTGATAAGCTTTCTTCCCTTTCAGAATATATCTCCTTTAAGTATTACTTTTAATCTCACTACATATTTTGTATATATAATTACTTATTTGATTAAAGGGATTGACGTTTGACATAAAAATATAATATATATTAATGAGAATCATATTATATAATATATAGCTAATATAGTCCTTAAGATGAATGGCCAGTTAGCTCAGTCTGTGTTCTATTATCACTAAAAAGCATGCCAATACACTTAATTTACAGGTTGTAAGGTTTAAAATATTAAGAAATGTTAAGAAAAGGAATATAAAAAGTTACAAATAAAGTTTAAAACAGTGTAGTCCTTGAGGAACTTGAATCGAAACCACAGGGAAACATTCAGAAAATTAGAATCAATAAGTTGAATATATAACTTATATCTATCTATGTTCTCTTCAGACTCCAAGAGTGAGGACTGCCTGCCTTGTCCACGCGGATTTACTGAGAATGGCCTGAGACCAGATGCCGAGACCTTTAACAAGTATATTCCCTTCTTCCTGTTCGATCTGCCAGATGCCGAGTGCGCCAAGGCTGGAAGAGCTTCCTATGCTGATGTGAGTAGTGATTAATTTTAAGTAGGCAATATTTTGTGTTTTTTTTCCAAATGAAAAAGCTTTTAGAAAGATAAATTTCATAATAATTAAAAAATAATTAAAAATCTATATTCCTAGGCCGTCATCTACACCATCGACGATGAGGGAATGTCCACTGTACAGGACACCTACTTCATGCAGTACTCGACCACATCGACCACCTCGGAAGAATTCTACTCGCAGCTGCGCGAAGTGCGAAGAATTGCAGGGGAGATAAATGCAATGTTCGAGGAGAATGGCGTGGATGCGGAGATATTCGCCTACTGCGTCTTCTACATTTACTACGAACAGTATCTGACAATCTGGGAGGATGCGCTGTTCTCGTTGGGAATGTCTTTGCTGGCCATATTCATCGTTACCCTCTTGATCACCGGCCTGGACATCACATCCACCCTGATCGTCCTCTTCATGGTGATCTGCATATTGATCAATATGCTGGGGATGATGTGGGCGTGGAGCATTAATCTGAATGCCATTTCGCTGGTCAACCTGGTGGTTTGCGTCGGCATCGGAGTGGA
Organism: Drosophila eugracilis; assembly: GCF_018153835.1. Taxonomy (NCBI): domain Eukaryota; kingdom Metazoa; phylum Arthropoda; class Insecta; order Diptera; family Drosophilidae; genus Drosophila; species Drosophila eugracilis. The sequence continues at coordinate 2,000,280 of NW_024573535.1, forward strand.
GTTCGTGGCACATATTGTAAGGTCCTTTAAGAGGGCGGAGGGAACTGCCCAGGAGCGGGCTCATCACTCTCTGAATGTGACTGGAAGCAGTGTCCTTTCGGGCATCACACTCACCAAATTCGCCGGCATCGTAGTCCTGGGCTTCTCCAACTCACAGATCTTCCAGGTCTTCTACTTCCGGATGTATCTGGGCATTGTCCTCATTGGAGCAGCCCACGGCTTGATCCTGCTGCCGGTTCTCCTCAGTCTCCTGGGACCGCTTCAAAGGCTGGCCAAGAGCCCGAGTGCCGAGCTCGGTGCATCCACCACAGCGGAATAATATATCCTTAGGAATGAAAATAAATATAACTATATAACCTTAGTCTATAGAGTGTGCCTGAGTGTGTGTATGAATCTTATGTAAGCCTGTCTGGTTTTTGCTGTTATCAATGAGTTTTTAATGTCAAGATGGTCGAACAAAGCTGTTAAAGAGAACTAAATAAAATAACATAATTTATGAAATTTATATTTACATTCTAAACTTTAAGGTAGTGCAGAAAAAATACAACTTTGCCAGATATTTTCTTTATAATTATTGGAATTTTCCGAGGAAGACTGCAAAGTAATTCAAACTTCAGCCAGCTCTTATTTGGTGAAAATGGAGTTACCCGTTTTTATTTTATCCACTTTTTTATATAGGTATATATTAATAAAGATAATTTCATTCTTAAGCCGTGCATTTAGCCCAAGACAATTGTCGGTGGGGGGCTGAGCCCTTTGCCCATTGTTTATCGTCGTCGCACCTTTGCTTTTTATGGCTTAAAGCGACCAACTGCCGCGTGCGGCGTCAAAACAATAAACAAAAAGTCGCACAAACCAACGATTTGCAGGCCTGGGGCCTCTGGCCAACCCCCGTTTATCCGGAGTCCTTGGTGTCCTGGTCCCTGGACTCTCGGTATACACAAAACGTCTTACGCCTTTTGGGCAGAAGTTTAGCTCAGATTTTTTAATGATATTTCACGTCCCTTTGGGCAAAGCTTGAATGCCCTAACCCAATGAAGTTGGGGTTACTTGGATGGAATATTTTTAAGAAATAATCAAATAACTACTTAATATTATTCATTTTAAAAATCATCATAAACTTTAATAGAAAATATGATATTTTTGTGACAATTCCTGTGAGAAAGGAAACTGCCGCTTCGAGAGGACTCAAAGTCGACGAAAGGAGTAAGTTTCCCTGATGATGGCTTCCTTGTTTTTAACTGCTCTCGCCGCCTGCTGGCCAGTGGAGTGCTCTGCGGCTTATGGAAGCCAGGGAAACACACAGGGAAAAGCTGCAAGAAAAGCGTTTAACCCTCAAAATGAGTCGAGTGTTTTTAATTAAAATTAATAAAGTTTAGAGTGGTTTTTCCGCATGCAGCATGGTCAGTTAACCGAGCTATTTGGGTGGTGCCTTTCCAGCTTTCCCAGCTTCTCCCTCTTTTGCAGATTTTCTCACACCCCGCAGCCGAAAAATCCCCCCACACACCCAATCATAATCACCTAATGAGAAATGTGTGCGGCATTAAGATTCATGCCTCATCGAGTCGCCGGCACTTCAAACGCCCGACAATTGAAAGGCATAATTATAAATGTATCAACTAATGCATATGGCAAAATCAATTAGCAATTACCAACACAGCCACATCAACAGATGAAGTGCAAATTGAGTTGTCCGTATATTCGAGAGTGTGTGTTTGTGTGTTTGCACTCGAATTTACGCATATTTCCGTGACTGTACGTGTGCGAGTGCGAGTGCGAGTGCGTGTGCGGGTCTGAATGTTTTTCATCCTCCACTTAATTGCCATTCAAAGTGCTTTAACAATGCCAAGTGCTAATGCCAAAAATGAACCCAATGAGCTGGAACATCTCGGCCAGAATATAAACACGTGAATGCCGCCCAACGAATGCCCAAATAATCTTCGAGTATTTTTAGAGGCCGAAAGCAGGACAAGTGCGGCCGAGTTCGTAAATTGTGCATTTTAAGTGTCTTTCAAAATGTGTGTGTGGTGGAGTTTGATTTCTCAACGCAAATTATGGATAATAATTTTGAAGATGTTCGAGAATGTTTTGTGTTAAAATGAGTACATAAATAATAGTTATTTAATGTGAATGCTGTTAAGGAAGCTGTAAGTAAGTTAAACAAGTTTTTTCTATAACAGAGCTTCGATTTATTATCAAGTAAACGGGTTTAAAAATATTATAGTTAACATTTGAATACTTGAAAATCATAAAAACAATATTACCTAAAATAAACTTACATATGTTTTATACATCATATAGAAAGCTAAACTTTTAATGGCCAAAAATAAAACATTTTATCGTACAAGATGTCGAGTATTCCATGCATGCCATAGAGCTCTTTATGGGCCATGTTAATGCTTGGAGAATTCAACGGCATCCACTTGGCCGACCCGGGAATCATTTAACACCAGTTATGATCTCTCCGGAGATGCGGAGAACTGGCGACTGGAGGAGAACACATAAACAGCATGCAGATGAATAATCCATTAGGAGCATCTTTGCAGACTCACATAAATCATCGGCCTGAGCAGACAGCACATTTCGCACAGAAATTGAGGCGAATCAACGAATTAATGTGTGTGGCAAGTGTGGCAATAAAAATTTAAATTAATTGATTTCGCACTGGCCGCGAGCCGTGGCATGTGCCAAAAGGCCCCCCCCCATCCCGAAAAAATGCAAAAGCGAAACAGAACAGATCTTGGCTATTTGGGCCACGATTTGTGGCCAATTTAGGCGGCTTGGCATAGGTCATAAAAGGCCAAAAATTCTGCAGGCTCCGCAGCCAGGACTCTTAACCAGGTCATAACTCACGTGCCGACGAGGAAGGCATTAAAATAAAATTTGCGCATATTTATTAATCGGTTATTGGATGCGTGGAAAGGCCGGAAAAGCGTATTTATATCTCTGTATCTCCGTATCTGCAATCTGGCCATAAAAGCGTTGGCCAAACAAAAACCCAGTTACCAGTTACCAGTTACCAGTTACCAGTTACCAAAAGGGAAACTCACTTGGCTGCCCTTGGGGATTGCCTTTCATTTTCAATATTTTTTGTGGCACTTTGAATAATGCGTTTTTTAATTAGTTGGGGAATTTCGGGATTCGTTCGAGAGTGAAACGGAAATTGGAATGAGATAAGTGGGGGGGTTTTCCTCTCCTTCCTGATTATTTTTAACTTTCATGGATTTTCAGTTAAACAAGTTAAATCGAAATAGTTTAAAGGAATTTGTAATATATATAAATATATATTTTGTATGAATCGAAACTAATTTACTTCCTTGAAGTAACCCCAATTCCATGTCATGAATTCCAACTAACAATCGCATCTTTTGATTTCATAATCCCCGCATTTCGGGCAAAACTTTTCAATTAATTTGCAATTAGCAGTTGTATTTGGTTTAGGATTATAGATACTTTTGTGCATTTCGATGTATGCATGCATTTTTTGCTGGGTCCTAATTAATGCAATCAACCAAAGGCCAAAGTCAGTCGTTGCATTAGGGTCAAATGACAAGGCCTAAGCCGGGCTAAGCCGGAGTTTCTGGCCGGGATTGCCATGGCTGGTCCCGTCTAAAATTGGTTTTTAATACAAATTAATTACGAAAGAGGAAATTCAATTTTTAGGAGTTCACAATCTGCCAAAACCGAACGCGAAAAAAAGTTAATTAAAGCAGAGCACACACAGCAAATACACACACTCTAACACACACACACATAGATAGAAAAACACATGGCCACATTTTCAATGATGGAGATGGAATATTTAATTTATTCATTCGCTGACATAAGCCCGGGTCCGGCTTTGGGACTACGGGACTACGGAGTCAGGACTACAGGACTACAGGACCATGGCTAACCTAGTCCATAGACGAATCAGTAATTTATAAACGTGCTTATAAGCCGCAATCCAATTCGCAATTCGCGTTTTGGCTAAAATTACACTTGCAGCAGGCCAAAAACCCATTTTCAACCGTTTTCCCCCCCTCTCCCCAACCGGCTTTCGTGCCCCTCTGCTTTTCAGCCGTTTGGCCCGTTTTGGCCGTTTTTCACTAGCCCGAAATGTTATCAACACTGACAAAACTCAAAACTGACCAACTGGCCATGGCCATGGCCGTGGAATTGGCCCAGTGAGGAGACTTTAAAGGGGGTCTAGGGGGGGATGAGCACCCCTTTGGGTTTGGCCAAACTGAAAGCTAAAACTGCAAACTGAAACTGAAGCCAAGCGAAAGCGCGTGAGCGAATGAGCTTGCTTTCCACTTTTTTGCCCAGCCGAGTTCTGTTTTTATTTTTGCCTCTGAAATTAAATTGAAAATTCATAAAATTTTAACCCAAAGCAGGAATGATAATTAAGTTAAGACTTTTTGGAAAAAAATATTAAATATATTATTACTGCTTTAACTTTGAATCATAAATAATTATTTAAATTCTGAGGCAGCCTGAAAAATGACAGAAAATTTATAGGAAAATTCCCCCCGTCACTGGAAACTTGTGGTAAATGTTTGCCGGATTTTCTTGTGGCCGGCAGTCGAGTGACAGGCCAATAACAGAAATCAAACAAATTACTGCAGATTAAATCCGAGTTGAGATGACACCGCCGCCTCAGTGGGTTAATGCTGTGCGAGTGTGCGAGTGTGCGAGAGTGTATGTATGTGTGAGTGTCTGTTTCGAGATGGGGGTTGGTTGATTGTGTGGGTGTGACAGCAATTTCCAACTAAATTATAACAACAACCTCAACAAATGCGCACAATTTTGAGAAATTTCATGCAAAATGCAGGAGCCAGGACGCAGGACATGCCGCAAAAAGCGGCAGCAACAAAGGCATCAGCATCAGCAGCTGGTTGCATTAAATGGCGCACGTTCTCCCCACCAGCAGCACTCACTCCTCACTCCTCACTCCCCCTATCCCGCTGTCCACCGAACATAACGAAAATGTCAAACACACATTTGACCAACACATGGAAAAGCCTGCACAGCATGAGTTCAACAGCAGCCCGGAAAATTCCACCATACTACCATTCCACCGTCTAACTGCATTGTCGTCAGCTGGTGAAAATTGGTGGAAAATCATGATGAACGGGGTGTGGGTGCGGGTGCGGGTGGCTCATAAATGCCATGCAAAATGGCAGCCAAGATGGCAATGCAGCTATCGATTGATTGGCCTTCGATAGATCGCAACACGCAAGATAATAACTTTTAATTAATTTTTTTGCCCCCAAGTGCGACGCCGACTGTATGCGAGAATAAAAATTAAAATAATTATAATTATTTTGTTGTGGTGCCACGGAGCGCTAGATAATCCAATTAATGGCATCGCAAACACAGGGAGACACGTGCGCCAGCACATACATGAGAGGCTAGGAAGGATGTTCTGGGATGGACAAGAAAGGGTCGATATTCCGAAGGATATTGATGATTAGAAGGGGAGATCATTCATAAGTCATTTTCTAAAATCATTTAACAGCTTTTTGTTATTAAAAACATATTGAAAGTGATAATAAATATTTCATAATAAAGAACTAAGGAAAACCTTAAGCTTAAACCACCTTTGAGAGTTCATCAGGACAAGAGAAACTTTACAACTTTTCCACCTAAGATTCCTCGGTGAATTCGCTTTGTGGAACGTGGCTGAGCAAGGATAATTTTTACTGGTTTATGGCCAGCCACTGTTCAATTAAAATCATGGCCAATGATATCAATTAAAAGCACAGAGAACACTGATTGCGGTGAGAGCAGCTCTTATCCCTGGGCCACTGATGTTACGGGCTTTCCCATCCCCCCGTCCCCTCCCCCCTTTCCCCGTTCTTTTTCCAGCATTTTCTCACCCCGATTTTCCCCTTTCTTTTTTTTTCTCGAGAATTTTTATGGCCCCGCCAAGACGATGGAGGCATCCCCTTGTGATTTATCACAAAACAGCAGCAGAGGCAGAGGCAGAGACAGAGGCATTGGCAACAAAAAGGAAACCTCAGCCAGGGGAGCATTTGCTTATCTCCGCTGCTGTTTTCACCCCACAATTTTCCCACCCACCCACTGACACCCCACCAATGATGGACCCCCCATGCTTTCTGTTCTTCGTTTTCTCTTCTCTGTGTGCTGTGTTGTTTATCGTAATTATGAATCTTTGCTATCCAAAAAGCGCTGCTCAGCTCCTCTGCGCACTCATGTGTGTGTGCGTTCAATCAAAATAGTTGATTTCTTTTATGCCAGTCTATGTTTTTCCCCCCGGATTTTCCGCCTTTCTTTCGGACCGAAGGATATTGGGGCAGGAAAGTGACGAAAGCGGAGAAAGCACGCAACCGAGCAACTATTTTTGATATGGCACAAATTATGCCGCTCTTTTGTTGCCGCTGCCTCTTTATTATTTTTGCTATACATATATCCATGGATATACACTTTTTTGTTCCTTTTGGGTCCATTGTGGCTGGCCACTAAAATCTTGGGCGAACACATCGCAAACATCGCAAATGTCGAAGGTCTCGACTTGGCTAGATCCACTTGAGTTAGGGTTAATTAACAGGCCGCAATTCAAGGTAAATTCCGGGTCAAGTCGAGTGGCCTTGTGGCATCCTTTGAATAACTATCTTCTCTGATAGTCTTGAAGTGTTTTTTGTTTGCTTAATAAGGAAGAAATCAAATATTTTTAACATATTTCTAAACTAAACTAAACTTCACAAAATATTTGGTAATTTAGTTGGCTTTGCCAAAATTTTGATTGCCTACTTTCGGGCTGCCCTCCTTTATACGACCATATACATTTTCAGGCCGATCTGCGGCATATGCTGTGCCAGTGCATAAACTTCCATTCACGTCCATCAATGTCCATCATCGGCGAATGCAAAAATGCTATAGTAATATGTGCTGGCAGCACCTGCACATTAAATCACACTTTTTCCCCCTCACCCCTGTTCCTCAACAATCCAATCCTGTCCAGCTCAACCCATTCCCCTTAATTAATAATCCCAACACCACCACCAACACCACCACCCACCCGGAGGCCAGACAATTCGTCATAAATCTTTGACTGGCAAGCCCGGCGCTTAATCAGGTGAGGCGGGTGGTCCACGTCCTGTTCCTGGTCCTGCTCCTGGTGAGTGGGAATCTGTGGGAATCCTGCTGCATAAACATGCTCTCGAACAAGTTTAATAACTCTGGGAGCCTTCGTATTCTGCGGTGGTCCATCCTTTCGAAGCTTAACCCCCTGTTGCCGTCGGTTGTACGTTCAGGTGATGTGGCTCCGCCGGATATTTTGACTGCGGTAAGCAGGGCATGCTTTGAGCCGGGATTCTCACCCGGAGCTTCTGGCTCTACCCTAACCAGGTGGAAATGCGTAAATTTGGCTTTAACCAGAAATGCTTTAAGTTTAAGTGAAGTTAACTTATGTTCTTATTTATATTTTATTTTCTAGATTTTTTTATTTTTTAATTACTCGGACAAAGTGTTGTCAAGATAAAGATTCATCGCTTAGCCAATAATTTTTAACAAAAAATGTATTTATGTTGAAATATTTAAGGAATAAATCATAAATAATGTAAAAATCTATTCTACATGAAAAATTATGTAAAATAAATATTATTTTTTAAATAATGTACCCAAAATTAACAAAATTTACGAAATAAAAACAATTTTAAGTCATTTTACAAAATATATAAAATTGACTTAAAAATTCCTATCAACTTCCATTAAAAATATTTAAAATATTAAACCTTTGTAACTCATTTCTTATTTAATTTTTTCTTTAGATATTTAGTAGGGCAACCATTTGTGCGGCATTTCGTTGCTCATTTCAGTAGCCGGATTTTGGTTGCCACCTCGATTCAGATTTTTATCGCTTTAATGAAGTTTCATGCCGTTTATGCTGCCAGCTGCCAAACATTGATGTTGCTGCTGCTGCTGCTGCGGGAATTTTGTTAAAACTTTTTCGTCCATCCCATGGCGAGGTCCCTCTACGGTTCCTCGGCGGCTCCTCACTAGCAGATCGCCCTGTAGCCCCCGTGGTTCATCCCATCCTGACCGAGCAATGTTATGAGGCATTTGAGGCGCTATTGATGCACGTCTTTCCAGTCTATTACTATCAGCACTTTTTTCACTTTGGCGCATTTTGTTTTTCCTAGTTTTTATACCCTTCCCATATTCAGCATCTGCGGGTTGGTAGTATTTTCAGGGGAAAAACGGAAGTTTACCAGAACATAGGACTTGCAAATATGAAATATAAAAATATATTTGTGAGATATATACAAATGATTACATCTTTTATGAAGTAAGTTCGTTGTTTTAGAAAGTAAATAATTTTCTTCTCTATTTAGAAAACAAAACTCTGAGAATCAAGTAAGGGGTATCGCTGAGTTCGAAAACTTGACCTTACTCGCTTTTTCCTATTACAATCTTATTTTTTTTTGATATTTTGTTGTTCAGTTTCAGTTAACAGTTTATTGACTTCGCTCAACTTGTCGCCGTTATAATGTCAGCAAATTGTTAAAATGCTTTGTTAGGAATTTCAAACAATTTTTTCCCACTCTTTCGGTTTCTTGTGCTGCTGCCGCTGGATGTATTTTGATTTTTTTTATATATTTTTCCAGTGTGTGTGTGTGTGTGTGTGTGCTGGGTGTTATAGTTGTCCCTTTGTTTCGCAGGAGCAGGACCAAAAATATGCCATGCCGGAAAATAGTTGCTGCTGCTGCTGCTGTGGGTAATTTGCCGGCAACAACAAAAGAAAAGCAGAGAAGCAGAAAAGCAGGGCCAAGAACAATGTTGCCACATTTAAGCGTTTGAACTTCGGAGTCATAAAATATTTGTTAAGCATTTTGCGCTCAATTTTCTTTTTAGCCATTTGCGCTCGGCAGGTCAAAAGGCAGCCAAAAAGCAAACACAGGGCCAGCAAACAGCAAACAGCAAACCGTAAACAAACAAACAAACAAACAGAGAGCTCTGTGTGTCCTCCGGTTTATCCCGTTTCCAGTGTCCTGCAAGTCCTTCTGCCACCCCCCCTCAAGAATATAATAACCAATTCGTAAGCACATTCATTATGCTCTGTAAGCAAAGCCCAGAGTCCGGAGTCCGGAGTCCAGAGTCCAAAGTCCAGATTCCAGAGTCCGAAAAAAGGTATGCCTCTGGATGTCGTCAACAATGTTGTCACACTCGACTGGTCAGCAAAGTTACCTTAAAAGGTACAAATTTTCAATAAAGCTCTGAAAAACATACGAAAATTTTCAATATTATTAGAAATTTTTAGATACAAGAAACATTTTCTTAAAAAATAATACTAATCTGAAAAATCCTTAAAGAAATATGGAAAATTATAAAACGAACTAGTTATTTTTTTAATGTTTTTACTGTATATTAGAGACCTGGAAAAGCTAGTCTTTGGATCTCATTAAAGAGCATTCTGCGGCTTGAAAAACTCTCATCAAATTCTGTCTGCCCCGCCCCCCCACCTTCCGTCTTTCACACTTTGACCAAAAATTAAAACACATTAGTGGTGAGCGCGAGTTTTCCTTTTCCTCTCAGCCTCCCTCCTCCCTCCGCCCTCCTCCCCATTTGCCATTTCCCGTTTATTAGTATTAGTATTTGTGCTTGATTTTCTTTTTCGCCCGCTTCTTTAGTTTCTCCCCTCACTTTTTTCCTTCGAACATCCCAGAATTTCCCTGGCCTCCTTGCTGTGCCCGTCTTTGTTGTTGTTGTCAGCGTATTATGGCAAAATGACAAGCAAACAAATTATGTTTTTGTGTGCTTAGCGTGGGCCCAAAAAAAGAAGAGAAGAAAAATATAAAAAAAAAATGAAGAGGGGAAAATCCAGAGCACTTGGCACAAGGTAGCACAGCAGGCGGTTTTCTGGGTGGTGTTGGTGGCGTTGGAAAATAGTCAGCGGGATGAACATGCTCCTGGTAACATTTCTATCGATGACCTGGGGGGGAATTCTCCCCAGTGAAGCTTTTGAGCTGCGTCTATCGGTTACTTTTCAATGGGGATTTGTTACCGCTTCGGTTTTTATTCCTGGTTTTCAGCTTAGGCCTTATTACCACCGAGCTTTTCCATGTACACTTTTCATGAAATATTTACCTTTACTCGCTTAAAGAGATTATTAGTAGACAGTCCTGTTCTAAAGTCATTCAGCAGACTTCCATCGTTTCTGATTTTCCAGCCATCTCAATATCACCTTTTTCCCTTTGCACAAGCTTTAGTTTTCTAGCAGGCAAAAACTAACACAACGTGGCTAAAACGGAGAGTACAAAAAAGGAAATATACATATACAAAGACAAAAAATGAAAACAAGAAGTAAACAATGCAAAGTTTTCCACCCCTTCGCCGAGGCGCTTTTCTTTGTGTTTCGCACACTTCACACACAAATCGCAGCTCCTCCAACGCCGGCGACACCGCAATGCAAATATTCCAGCGACTTCTGAAACAAAACGCAGACATGGCCCACACTTTTGGGCCAAAATCGCTGGCGGCGCCTCCAAGACGAACCAAAAACGCCAGCTGCTGGCCAGGCGGATTGGCGGGGAATATTGGGCAAAATGGAGCTGCAAAAATGGGAAAATCTAGACAGGAGTTGCCCTAACAAAAGCAAACCCGGTGATCTTGGAGATGTTCTAGTTAAATAGTATTAATATATATCGGGAGTATAATAATTCTTTTATCTTATATATGATTAGATAAAACATAGTTTTAAATCAGAAAATTAATGTGACCAACGTTGGGCTTGAGTCAAATGAAATTCCCCCGTAATACGAAATACCCAAGAAAAGCCAAGAATACTGTGTGGAAAAAACGAGTGTAAAATGAGATTGGGGAGGAGACATGGGTCAGGACAGCTGCCCGGCGGAGCCGCACCCATTTACGTGCTCCAAAATGACAGTCATAACAAATTAAGAAGGTTACCTTTATTGCCATGGCCCAGAGCTGCCTTGGCTGCAGCTCCACCTTCAGCGCCAGCCGCAGATTCAGGTTCAGATTCGGGTTCAGATTCAGCTCCGAGACGAGCTCAACTCCATTTACCACCCCCTCCCCACCATCCACCCATCGAAACGTCCAAGCTGGCTGCTTGCCTAAGTACTTTTGCTAAATCTTTGCACGTTCCCAGTAGCGCAACAAAAACCAAGCAGAACAATTGCAGAAACTTTGTCAGATAGTTTTAAAAGCGAATTCGTTAGTACCCTGTAATAAATTTAAAATTTCGAAAAGAAACAAAGAAAATATCTTCCTAAAATATCAAATTCCCAAGCAGTGAGACCAAAGCTAGAAGCTTTAAGATCTTTGGTTACACTTAAAGTAAATAAAAATATGGTCACACTTACAATTGACTGTTTTCAAAGGTTTTCAAATGCAGTTGATATTTGCCATTGGTTAGAGTAAGAAAGGCAACAACATCCTGGAAATTATGAGACCCAAACATTGCTGCGGTCAAAGTTGTTGCTCCCACGTTGTAGTTGTAGTTGTCGTTGTCGTTGTCGTTGTAGTTGCATTTGTTCGTTATTGTTATTATTGTTGCTGTTGGCCCTTGGTAGGCGTGGCCAAATATTGGAGCCCCGAAAATATGTTTACTCTTTGCGATACTCATAACCAACATTGGTTGCTTTGGGGAATTTGCAACGTGATCGGGTCGTTGTACCTGCTTGTTGTCTTCGGCAATCATCTCGTTTGTATTGGAGCTAATGCTCAATCAAGCAAATTGAAAATGGGTAACTTTGCAAGTTCAGTATTTCAGTTATCATTCTGAAAAGGTTTGGTATTTTTATCACAATTTTCAAATTTAAAATTTGTTTCCCTTGTCTGGTTCTACAGTTATGGTAATTTTCACTAAGTAGAAATAATTGGAATCGAAATGACCAGCAGCATTCATATTCAACTAGTAGACCTTTGTGCAATTGCTGACTTTTTGCAACCTAAAATTCAGTGAACCAACCTCAGAGTGACCAAATCACGCAAAATGCGCACTGATATGTGGACTGAACATTTTCCTTTTGTCGCCTTTTCACAATCGAGCGGACCTTTCATTGCATTTCATTTTGCGGTGCCCGCTCATTAGCCTCTCATCAATCGCTTAATTTCGATGCTACCAACCGCTGCTAGCCCCCCCTCTGAAACCCCCCCTCGAAAAACATAGTGAATACCTGCGAATGTGTGTGTGTGTGTGGGAGTGGGTGTGGGTGTGGGCGTGTGTGTCAATGCCACACAATAGCACCTATGATATGCCACCTGAGCGAACGTTGTGCCACTGCTGCATTCAACGCATTCATTTGTCATACATTTATGCAATTTACCCCATTGTGCCACGCCCATTGAGTGGGCGGCAGGGCGGCGCATGTGTGGAAATGGGAGTGCCACTGCACTGGGCACTGAGCATTTATTGAATTTTGTGACTTGAAGCATTTTACATTTTAAACATAAAACAAGTCGGACTGTGCGTTCTGACTTAACGAAATGGTGATACCCTGTAATAACAACATTCAGACTGAGTTGCTAGCTTAGGGATTTATAATTATTATTTATAAGTTCTTAATTAGTAAGGAATCTTTAAGTCTTAAAATCTATGAGTAAGATATTTAAAAACTATTATAATTTAAGGCTGAATGGATTAAAAATATGGCAAATGTCAAGCTCATTAATATTTATGAATACTCCAAAATGAAAATAAGATAAAATTTGTTTCTCAAAAATCTGTAATAATACTAGAATGATGAAAAACAAAACTAACTACGTTGTTAAGTTGGCAAAAGGTTTTTTATTAATGAAAATATTTAAAAGTAGGGATCAAGTAGACTTTACTACTTAAGCTTTTTGTTGCCAGAAAAATGTTTTTCACTGAATTTCTTAATTAAAAAAGTGTTTTCCTAACGCGTTTTATCTTTTTCTGTGGTGAAAAATCATTATTTATGTTATATATTAATTTATAAATACTTTAGATTGCTGGTCCTCCTAAGTTTTCTGCTAACAATTATAATTTACTTTTTACTTTTACTTTCAAATGATATCAAAGCTTATATATTTGTACAAAAACTAAAATGCTAAATCAAAAATATCATTAAAAATAATAAAAGAGATTCTAAAACGATGTAAGCCTCGTCTACACTTTCCAAATCAAATACAAAGAATTGCCATTCCGAGAAGAGTTATTACAGGTCAGCCTCGAGTCGAACCTCGAGCAGAAATGGCAATGGAATCTCGATGGGTCCCACTGTTTGCAAAAGGGGTTTCAGGGGTTTCGAGGATGGGTTTCTGGTGTTTCGTGGGTTCGGGGTTTCGGGGTTTCGAGGGATAACCGGTAACAGGCCTCAGGTTCGTTTCTGTTTGGCCTTTTCGGCACATAAATTGCCCTGGCCAGACCAGAAAGGACCTGTGGTCGTTGTTGTTGTTGGTCGGTTGGTGTGTTGGTGCGTTGTTTTTGGTCCTGTCTGCCATTTAGCCGCATTTTGTTTTTCATTTTTTTTTTCATTTCGCCAGTGCGTGTGCCTGGCTGCGTGTGTATTTGTGTGTATTGTCGACCGACTGTTGTGCACAAACACACAAATACACATACACTCGTACATACATACATACATACGTATACGGTATGCACAACGGAAATGAATTGAAATTTTAAAACCCACAGCTGCGACCGCTTCCTGCGGCAAAAGTAGCACCAACCGACGACACTTCCCAATATACACAGATGTATGTACTTACACATGTCTGTCGCCCTCGCTTTTTGTGCCTGTGTGTAGGCGGGCTTGTTTATGTGTGCGTTCCGGAGAGTCATTTCTATTATTTGGTTAAACAATTTCAATAAGAATAAATCAGGTGAATGGCCAAAAAGTTATAATACTTAACAGAAATCTATTGGAGGTGGGACTTTCGGGTATATAAATTATTTTAATATTTTTGGATGACTGTTTCTTAATTAAGTCACTTATTTACGCCATTTATTAAACATAGAATAAACGTTATGATGTGAGATGTAGTTAAAAACATCGGATTAATTTCTATATAAACTCTTTTTCTTTTAGCAAATATCCTTTCACCTGCCGAAATCCGTTTTTGGAACTGCTGCTGCGTGCAATTCATTTAAATAAAAACACATATATGCCCAGATATGCGCACAAACATGGATATATGTTGGGCGATATGTCTATGTGGACGTAGAAGTTTATATCGTTGATACACTTGGACGCATTCTTATGCCAAACACACACGCCCCGTGCCTCACTACCTCACTGGCTCAGTGGCCATCTGCCCCCTTGCCACTCATCGTCCAGTAGTTAAAGTTAAGCCCGTTGCTTCTTTTTGTTTTAAATTGGAATGTGCATGGGCTAGTGGCGTGAGCAATATATATATAGTATATAGTATAGTGTAGTTCCATCGATACCGAATGATGACACATCGCTGAAGGAGTGCGCCAGATCCAAGTTCCAGTGACTCGTCCACTCTGGTTTATTATTTCCGCTTCGAACTTGTTCAATTTGCAGCAAATAACACAAAAATAATGATCGAAATGGTTTTATTTTTGTGGAATTTAATAACTCTTGACTTGGAAACCAATATTGAAATGGTCAATGTGTATGTGAATGTATGTGAATGTGTAAAGATGGATTGATAGATGGCCAACAATTTGATGGTCACTTCCTGCTCACTCCACCGGAAAACTAACGAACCTGTATCAAATCAAATAACAAAGCCAAGTGGGTACGCTGCATTTCCGATGGCGTTTGCATTTCAATTTGGAATAATAATGTTTGGGACCCCAAAAAGAAAAACCATGCCTAGAAGTAAATAAATACCTTTCACTGCACATATTTATGCACTCCCACATGCATTTTCGACGCCCACTTCTGTGGCTTTTCACTCGCGATAATTTAAGAGGGAAATTATGAAGAGCGACACGCGACAAGGTTCATCGGAAATTCCGGCATTTTATCGCCACAGCCACAGCCACAGCCACCGCCAGTGCCAGTGCCAGTGCCACAAACTGCTGCAGTCATCTTCATCGGCAGACTGCGTCAAAAAAGAATTACACTCGCTCCTTTTATTTTACGATTATTTTCTATTTTAATTATTTACATAAAAATGCTGCTACAAATGATTGATGACATTGACATAGAGCTGAAGGGAGAGAGATCGATTCGTAGGACTCGCAACCGAGGCCAAATAAAGATGCCAATGATGGCTCTGACTGTGACTGTGACTGTGACTATGATGATGGCGACACACACACACTCTCGGCCAAATATTACGTATACGTACTGTGTGGCCGAGCATGTATAAATTGTAAATCAATAAATAAAATAAAAAACAAGAATCGAACGGGGCTCACGCAAAAATCGTAAATAAATAAAGCGCGCAAAGTGACGCAAAGTACGGCGCACGGAAAATGCAGCAAAAAGGGTTAAGAGCCAGGGGGTTAAGGGCGGTGAAATATATATTAAATTTTTTTTTTGTTTTTGGTAGGGGACTAACATTGAAATGGCATGTTGTTATTGCTATTGTTCCTGGCCAGCGCTGGCCCATTGTTTATTGTATTTTGTATTTGGTATTTCGTGCCGAGCGCAGCGATAAAAATGCTGCTAAAGTATAAATTATGCCAATATAAGTTTGAAAATGCGCGAGATCGCAGCAACAACATGGCCAATAAGTGAGACAAAAAGAGGCACCAAAGATGGGCGTGGGGGGTGCAAAGACTTCGAACAATATTCAGCTGTAATTGATTAAATTTAAAGTATACAAATATTTACCTTAAAAGAAATATTTTTTTTTAAATTTCCCATGCCTAAAAGTAGACTTCGAAATATACTTTAACATCAATAATAATAGGGCAAAAATGAATATTAAAACTCAAGCAATAAAGCCATAAATACATAAAATATAAACACATAAATTTTCATATTTATTTATAATATTTCATATTATACTTATTAAAGATCCCTCAAGGTTGGAAGATCAAACTTAAGTTGCCTTTTAAGACTCGCCAAAGCGTCAAATATTTTATCATATTAATAACCTAGATTAGAGGGCCTAATACCTATACAGTTATTTACCTTGATCAGACACCATTGAATATATTTTCAAGCTACCCTCGCCGAAAACAATGGCCAGGAGACAATGTAGCCAAAGCGATAAAAGGCCATATTCCCCATACACACACACACACGATCATAAATCCGTATCGGTATGCGTTTTTTGGACGGGTATTGGTGGCCATTCGGGTCACGCTCAAAAAATGCGCATAATTGGCAAATTTAGAGTAAAATTGCTTGACAAATATGCAAAAAATGTGAGGCACACAAAAAGGGCGCCAGCGCTTTAATGGCAAAAGGGCGGACAAAAATTTCGGCGATTCGACGGTGTGAATTATACAAAACACATGTAAATTAATAGATGTGCTTAGCGAAATGATAACTGTGTTTAGTTTTAGTCATATTAAAGGTATAATAATGAGTAACTCCCTGCTAAACATAATCTAGATTAAAGAAGTTCCACGCGTGTCTTCCTGAACTGTTATCGTTTAAGAACTAGCAATTAACGCTATCTTTTCATTTTCAAATTCAGAGATAGTAAGTCAGAGTGTTTAATTTATTTGTCTAAAATAAAGTCCCACACTTTATAGCAATAAAATCAATTTTTCGTTTGCTATCATATGAAGGTGAGGGAGATTTCCAATGATAATAACGAGGAATATTAAGAAATTTCCAATAATAGTCCATTTCCTAACAAATATTACTATTCATTTTATTTTAAACAAAAAAACATTTATTTTTAAAACTAACAAAAAAAAAAGATCTATTTTCTTTGATTTCAGACATCCGAATGCTGTTTGATCCAGTCCTTGAAGTAGAAGACCCTGGCATATCCGTCCGGATACGTAGATCCGCATCCGCCCACAACGAAGCCAGCCACGCCCACCAACTGGTCGTTGTAAACGGCCGGTCCACCGGAATCGCCATTGCAGGCACCATTGTCCACCATATGAAGCAGGCATAGTTCGCCCTCGAAACCAAAATCGATCAGCTCCTCGCACTGTTCCGTGGATATCGACTTCAAGGTGTTGTATTGCAAATAGCGTGGTAGATCGCCCTGATGCTTGATCCTTCCCCAGCCGGAAATGACGACATCCACATCAGCTGGAGTATCCGAGCTGGGAAGAGCGATGGGCTGAATGCTGCTGGACAGGATTAGAGGGGTTTCAAGCAGGAGGAGGGCCACATCATTGAGGAAATTTCCGTATCCTTCGTGTACAATAACTTTGGCCACCTGGATGAGAAGTCCGCCACTGAACCGATCATTGGAACCAGCTCGAATGGTTAAGCGCTCAGCAGCAATGGCAATGTGATTTCCGTTAGAGTCCTCATTGGTCACACAATGGGCGGCGGTTAGGATGTAGTTCTTGGACAGGATGGAGCCTCCACAGCTGTGCGAACCGGCATTCCTTAGGGAGACTTGGTGGGGAAACTGCGCCTTGGCGGCATCCTCGCCGCCCACCACACGGCCGTTTAGGCTACTGGGTGCGGACTGTACGGGCAGCACTAACAACAGCAAACAGCTGCTGAGCAAAATCGCCAAGCTAACGGTTGTCATTTTCACAAATGGGCAATGCCCATCCAGACCAACCTTCTTATATACAGCCGGGGATTACGCCTCCTGATTTGCAATGCGCACCATCTTATCTTATCACCCGATGAGATTTATTAAATAGGAGGCTCCAATCTAATCGAAGAAACGCGTCGGCTTGAAATTATGTCATTGCTAATTGTTTTATGGCTTGTAGCCTAATCTTGATATTTGTTTGGCAGCTTTCCATGGTGAATTACTATTCATTCAAATACTATCAATGATATATAAATTGAAAAAGATTGCCTTTTGATGGTGTGTGAATCTGTTTATACTAAACTTTTTATATTACGGGTTTTCATTAGAGAGGCCAAAGCTAAACGAAATCAAAGATGGAAAAAACATAAACAATAGCTTATAAGCCGATGAATCGATAAAATACAACAGAAACGCGGTGGTTCACCTCTAATCTTTGGTAACTGTGATCTAATTCTTGGTATGTCATGGCCGCCCTTCTGTGTGTAATTTGGTTTGGTTTGCCTCTGTAAAATGTTACTTCACATGAAGTCCGAGCAGAAAAGACAGGTTTTATCAAAAAGAAAAAATAACAATAAAAATATTACAAAATCCCTGTTACGAAAAGGTAAAGAAAGTGTGTCCTATTGAACGCTGAATTAAAATATATAAATTTTTAGATTTTGGCATTTCGAACATTTCTATCGTATTGTTTGAATCCACCACCTTTCGTTAAGAGACTCGAATTCTATTGGACCTTGCCAAAATTGAAATGGTCAGGGCAGTAGAGGTGGAGAAACATCGATGTTCACGGACATCGATGTTTACGATGTTTTTGGCGAAAACATCGATGAAACATCGATGTTTTAAATAAAAAAAAATGTGCAGTTATTTTAATGTATTTGAACTTTATTTTAATTTGTAATGTTTAAAAATTAAAAGTCAAATTTTCAACAAAAAATATCCAATTTATTAATCACTTATTAAATAAAAACGAAAAGAAAAACAAATTAAAATAAAACTGTTCATGATATTCATGTTCTACTTCTTTGGTATATTGTCATATTCTTAGTTTGTAAATAATAACAAAAAAAACAAATTTTATATCAATGTTTCAATATATACATACATGATCCAAAGAAAATAATAGTTTTTTTGGATAATGTGATATTCCTACTATACTTACTATTCCGAACTCTACTATATATGTATATTTATACATATACATATACACTATACACACATATACACATATACATATGTATCTGTGTATTTATTTACATCTTTGTTTTTGTATAAAAAGAGGAGCTTATCGACAACGGTCGATGATAGCCGCGTGCGACGTTCACTTATAAGTTGTCCAGCTTTACTGAAAACTCTTTCAGATTCGCACGAAGATGCCGGATCGCAGAAGTATTATTAAGCTAACGTTTTATAAGCGTAGCCATTAAATTAAGTTATATATGTACTTACAATTCGCCAATCAATCAATGTGCCTTAGAAAAGAAAAAACATCGATGTTCCTCCGGTAAACATCGATGTTGCCGATGTTTCGAAAACATCGATGTCATCGATGTTCGCATCGATGTTTCTCCACCTCTACAGGGCAGCCGCCGATTTCGAAGAAGATCGTCAAGCTAGCAATCTTTCCCACAGTAACCAAGCGTTGTTAACAACATAGAGATCAATTTTGTGAGAAACTACTGGGACAACCCCTTAGTCCGGGGTGCAATTCCATGGCTTTCTTAACTTGCTATGACCTTACAAAGAGGTCTTGGGTACCACTGGTGGAACATTTTGAGTTTATCTTAACCAACCGCCACATTTTCGATTCCCAGCAAAGTCTTTGATATCGACTCGCTGGCGATATACAGTGACTGAGTAGAATTTCCTCTCATCATATTTATTCAATACGAGAGGAATGGCATACACCTTTAGTAACTCGGGGCGAGCTACTGAATGTTTAAGAACTTTCTCCTGAAGCGAATGATTATGACTAGATATGACATTTCTTTCAGTCAAGATGTTCCTCTACCGACTAGATGCTGTACTACTGGTACCGAGCATTATATCCTACAGGACTTTGCCATCGGTTTCTGGACAAAAAAAATTAAGTTATTTATTATTATCATTATTCCTATACCCATTATCCATGGAGAAAAAGGGAAAAAGAATAGATGTAAACGAAAAATGTCAGAAAAATAACAAAAAACTATTGAAAGGCTGATTATAATATCTCAGTTTACAGGATTCAGGACAGGCTGCTACTATTATTATTATTATTAAACAAAAAACATATAAAGTGTTATCCATTGTCCGATTTGAAGGTTTTTATACTCGACCAGAGCTTTATTTAATTACTGTATTACAGCAAGTAGGTTCGACATTATTTCACATCCGAGTTCTTCCGGATCCAATCATTGTGGAAGTACACCCTAGCATATCCGTCCGGATAGCTTGTTCCGCAAGCGGACCAGACGAACCCGGCCACGCCCACCACCTGGTTGTTGTAGATTGCCGGACCGCCAGAGTCGCCATTGCAGGCGCCATTGTCTGCCTCGTGGATCAGACACAGTTCGCTCTGAACGCCCCAGCCAATCAACTCGTCGCACCTCTCAAGGGATATCGACTTCAAGGTGTTGTATTGCAAATAGCGTGGTAGATCGCCCTGATGCTTGATCCTTCCCCAGCCCGAAATGATGATGTCCGCATCTGCAGGGGTATCCGAGGTTGGAAGAGAGATGGGCTGAATGCTGGTGGACAGGATCAGCGGCGTTTCAAGCAGGAGGAGGGCCACATCATTGAGGAAATTTCCGTATTCTTCGTGAACAATAACCTTGGCTACCTGGACAAGGACTCCGCCACTGAACCGATCATTGGAACCAGCTCGAATGGTAAAGCGATCAGCAGCAATGGCAATGTGATTTCCGTTAGCGTCTTGATTGGTCACACAATGAGCGGCGGTTAGGATGTAGTTCTTGGACAGGATCGAGCCTCCACAGCTGTGCGAACCGGCATTCCTTAGGGAGACTTGGTGGGGAAACTGCGCCTTGGCTGCATCCTCGCCGCCCACCACACGGGCGTTCAGGCTACCAGGTGCTGACTGTACGGGAAGCACCAACAGCAGCAAACAGCTGGCGAGCAGAGTCGTTAAGGCAGCAACTTGAGAGGTTCTCATTTTCCAAATGGGCAAAGCCCAAGAGGGGCTACCTTCTTATATAGACGGGCGCTTAACTAGATTTATAACACTCTCACTGTCCGAACTTAACCCTTATGTGTACAAAGGTGTTGTAAAAATAATATTTGCTATCAAAGGAAGATTTCTAATTTATGATAAGTAAGCAGTCTTAAAACGATTTAAAATAATTTATTTTGATCTTGTTTTGTATCTACATAAATAGATTGCTTTTTAACCTACCGACCTTATTATTATTTTATTTTAATCGGAAGATGTTAACCAATTTTAACCCCTCTGCTTACTTAACCGTTAAGCCTGTAATATCTTATCGCAGAATGCGATTTATTTTGAGGCCTTATGTAGGGGCCAATCTTATCGATATAGTAAACTATCTAGGTGATTCGGCGACAAGCGAGTTATGAACTAATCTTGATGGGGAAATTCATTTAATAGTTTGACCTTGTCAGGAAAGGGGTATACTTTGGGGCGGCTACATATTTGAGGATTATGCAGAAGAAATCTACAGGCAATAGCCTGAATAGTCTAAAGAAAGTCTTTGGAAAAAAGAAAATTATTTTTTATTATTATTGTAATCGTTTCAAAAATCGCACTGACCAATGGCCAAGAAAGTCTTCTGGTAATGTAAACTAACAATTCTACAGACAAAGCCGAGGCACCCAGAAGATTTGGCAGAGGAGAAACGAGAGAAGGATGGAGAGGCAAGACACCTGAAGTGGACACCAGTGGAACAATAACGGTAACGGGCTGTGAAACGATTCATGATAAATCTATTAGCTCATCCAAAGCTTCATTGTTCTTGCTTGTGCGAAAGAGAGGGACTGCGGCGGCCAGCAGAAAGAGACGACTGAAGACACAATTAGTAGATGTGTCAGCAAGGGTGGGGGAGGGGCAGGGAGTTCTCCTCACCTATTTGTTTGTTTGCATTCGAATGCGTGTTTGGTTGTTTGTTTGTGTTTGTATGGGCGACTGAGACTGTGGTAACTTTTTAATTTAATCAAAACGAAGCGAATGCAAAGAGAAGAGAAGAGCCTTCGAAAGGATAAACGCAGACAGGCCAAAAGAAAAGGACGAATGAATAATACACAGAAAGAAATATAGTGTTGATGATTTTTGATATGGATTTTTGAATGATATATAAAAGTCAGTTTTTGTTCAAACAAAGCAGAAAAGTAAGTTAAAATTGCATTAAAACTGTTTTAAATACCCAGCACGAGTCAAGCATTTCTGGGCCTAATAAAATACTGTAAATTATATTCAAAAACATTTTTTGAGGTTAAAATCAGCAGTTTTTTTTTGATGAGTTATAAATACTGAAAATTATTCATATAGCTTAGTACTTATCAACCCACGAAGAACTATAATTTATAAGAGAATAGTCTTTTTATAATGCTGGTAAATTTCTCTCAGTGCAGCGACAGCGAAAGAGACGGAAGACCCGTCGACCGTCAGCGAAGTTGGCGTAAAGTTTATATCAAGGTTCGCACTTAATTATTGACAGTGGCAGGCCGGATGCTTGAGGTATTCTCACTTTTCGTAGGGTGTAAGCGGAGGGTTCTTCGATTTCACTTACGAGCTTGTAACGGAGTGAAGTATCATTATGAGCAATGAAATTATATATTCCTGTTTCGTTTTTTGTTTATTAATTAAATTATTTTAACTAATTTTGGGACTTTGTCATGTAAACCTTTGTCCTGATTTCAAAATTTATATATGTATGACTAAAAACTGAATGGCTTTCATTCTATTCTTATACCATTAATTAAAAATTAATTAAAAATATAAGAAAATACATTAAAAAAACATTTTATAAACATTTTAAGGGTATTTAGACTTCGATTTGCGGAACTGGGCTTCCCTTTTCTTTCGTTTTGCATTTTCTTCTGCCTTTTTCCAGGTTTCCATACCATTCCACGCCCTGCGGTCAGTCAAAGGGGCGGGATGGGGTCTAGACATTTAAATTATGCACGGCTTTCGTTCGTCCCTTTAGAGAACTTGCCAGCAGATGTTCAATAAGCCGATTTTTAATTGCAAAAATATAAAAAATGAAATAAAGGAAAATATTTTAATGAACATTATAATAGCTTATTATTTTAATGGAATATCAGATCAGTTAATTAGGTTACGTACTATTATCTTGTTCTATTCATTAATATCGCCCAGTTAAAGTTCAGAGTATTTAAAGTTTGGGGCTTTCTTAAATTTATTTTTGCCCATTTCTTACATCTCCTAAAAAAGAATATATTTTTTAGATTTATCCACAAAACATAGACCTGGGATATACAAATTGTTAATTTGATTATTTTTAAAATAATATTCAAAACTTGTTTTTGTTACATTTCTTTCAGTGTACCTACTAGCTCCGGTTTTTTTGATTAAATTTTTTAAAGTTATGCAGAAATGATTCGGGTCTGGAGCGTTGCCTTTGCGCTGCCATTTGCTTTTTTGGATTTATCTTTCATCTTTGGCAAAGTGTTTCACAACTATTTCACTGCACTTGAGAGTGCAATGTGGAAGGGGGCGTGGCATAAGGGACGATAAGCGGGGAGGGCGTGGCGGTGGAGTTGCGCTGAGTTGGGTAAAAATCTTTCGAACAACTCCCTTTACCGTTGGCGCTGTTATCGAATTAAATACATACAGACAGACAGGCAGACATATATAGAGGCAGCAGGCAGCAGGCAGCAGGCAGCAGGCAGGAGGCAGCGCCACAGGGCGATCAATGTGCAAATTTATGGAGCGAAAGGCGGTACCAGTGGGGCGGTGGGGTTGACTGGGCTATAGGTGGGCTGGGCGGTACGGAGGCCAGGCAACAATTTTGGCAGCCGAGCACGTGAATTGAGTCCAAAATTTTGCGCACTTGTGCAATGATAGCGAACCACCGAAAGCCAAAACCAGCAGCATCAATCCTAGGGAAAACTGCCCCCCATCACCCCCTCGATTTCCATGACCCTCGCACTCTCTATGCAGCTACTCCAAAAACCCGAAGCCAGGTAAACCATGTACTCCACCAATTGCATGTATGTATGTATGTAGCTGCCTTAAATATGCACATAGGTGTGGGCAGGGGTTGGCTTTTGGAAATGGAAAAGGGGGAAAATAGGGTTTCCCCGGGGGCGGCGAGCGTTGGCCATTTGGCGCTGCTGATAGCCAAAAATATTAGTCATTGCCTTTAAGTTCTTTGGCTTTTGATTAATGCTGAGGACATCTCTCAGGCATTTGGTTTGGAAGGGGAATGCTCTTGGAAGAGGTAAGTCTTGAATTCTATTTTGTAATAGAAAACCAAAAAATATTTAAAACAAATATTTAAGAAGCGCATCTACCTAAGTAGATATCTTTATCAAAGACTCAGCTGAATAAAAGAGCCACTGAAAGTCAGAGAGGCAGAGATAGAGCCGCTGAAGAACAGCAAGCATAAGGAGAAGCCCTAGCCCCCTATTTTTTATCGTCTGCAACTAACAAAACAGTGGCAATCGAATCAATTCCCGTAATATCCGAACATGACAACTCATTAGATCCATAATAGATAATTGAAGCATCATCATCGTGGCGCGGCGGCCATCATCTTCAGCCTGCAATGGAATCCCATGGAGAATGGCCAAAAAGTTATTGAACTGTTGCCATTACGCTTCAATTGATTGTGGAGTGCCAGGGGCAGGGTGACGCGGGGTGACTGACTGGCCAATTATGCCCCCGATGCGGGCGGGGAGTTGGTATTTTCGGTTGGGAATGGCCATGTCCGCTGTGAGAGCTCCTCCTTATCGCCAGTGCACATTGCTCATGTCCATGTCCACGTTAGCGACGCCTCGCGACTCGCGACATTTGCCAAAAAAGGAGGCGTATAACCCCTCCGATTCCCGCCAAAATCCAGCCACCCCACGTCCTTCAAGCCCAGCAGCCTTTCCTGCTTTCCAAACGCTGAACAAAATCTTTGTCCACTAACGATGGCATTTCAGTTTAAGTAATTGAAAATTTGTATACATAGATCTCTATAAAAGTTATTATTTATGATCTTAATACATGTATTTGATGACTTTCAGTTTCCCAATATATTAAAACACTGCAATTCTCTAAAATATTTCTCTCAGTGTGCCCAAACAGCGATAACAGAGCATCAACCTCGCTCGAGACAGAAAGCAAAGAAAGAGTTTCGTGACTGAGGAGGAGCTTGAGGCGGGGACAAGGGCGGGAAAGAAAGGAGAAATGAAGAAAGAGGCAAGAGGGTGAGGAAAGGGAGGAGGAGTGGACCAGTGCATCTGCCACGTGCAGCACTTGATTTAGTTGCGGCAAAGAGTCAACGACATGCGACCAAGGACCATGCACCAGGCAATTGAAATTAACATTGGCCTGGCCAGGGGTCACCCGGTGACCCCCTAGTTCTTCCTTCGTCTCCTCGGTCTCATCCTGCAGGAGTCAACACTCACTACCCCACCACCCACCAATGCCCACCCTTCAACCGCTGACAGCTCATTTCACTTTCTCAGTACTTGCGAAGGATTCCCCTTGCGAGATTCGACTCCGTAATGAAAACATAAAAATCCTCCCATATATGTGTTTTTGTGTGCAACCGAAATTAATTTCCATTTCGTACATTTAATGGAATTTACTTGTTGTCTGTCAGCCCAAAAGGCTTGGCCAGGGGGTCGTTCTTCTGCGACCGATCCTGCTCTCGTCTCTATATATATCCCTCGAAGGCCTGCAATCCACTGCAGTTGGTTATTTCGGTTTTGGGGCTGTTTGTTTGATGCCTGTTTGTCACTTGTGGCCTAATTGCAAGTTCGGAACAAGGGCATAGAGGACATCTAGAGTTGGTGGTGGTGGCGGCTATACAGAAACCTGAGGCAGGTGTTATTTTTGGGAACCAAAGAACTACTATGAAGTCATCAGAGTTTTCATTTTCTAACCAAAATTAGTAACATTAACAGACTAAGTTTCACAGTGAAAGTTTAACCTTTAACCATAAGTACTCCTATATCATTATATATATTCTTACTTATCAATCGGTCTCTTTATTGATTTGATATCAATCACCAAAACTTTCATTGCTTTTTACTTTAAGAATAAAATAGTAGCAAAACCGACTTGAAATTCAAACCGAATCGAATCGATATTAGCATTTTAAAACTCTTCTTCTGCCTCCTTTTTATTTCAGAATTTTATTTGTGAAATTAATTAATTCAATAAAAGGGAAATATGCAATTTATGGTGGCCATAAATTTCTTCATACACACTGAGAGGGTGGCGAAAATGGTATGAGAAGTGGGGAAACTCGAGCTCGGGCAGGATTCGTGCCTTGTCTTGCACTTGGCCAATATGTCTGTGCATAATTTATGCGCCATCTTTTAAATATGTTTGAAATTTTCCCAACATTCAATGCGAAGTTTTGTGCACTCAAAGGCTGGCCTACACACACACATACATGTACATACACGAGTGTGTTTATTTGCCCAGGCATATGTGTGTGTGTGTGTGTGTGTGCATATTGAAATCATTAGATCCCGCAGAGAAAGCAATTTGATTTAATTTACTTATTTATTTTATTGGAGTGCCAATTGAAAGCTTTCTATTTCAAAGAGACCAAGCAAACTTATTTTCAGCGTAATCTTATAAATTCTGTTATATTTATTTTGTTAATATTATTGGGTTTGCTAATCACACAGTCAGGTGTCGTTTCGTTATTTTATCTCTGTGTTGAGGTTTTTCTGCACTTTCTAAGATGCATAAAAGTCCATAAATCAATAATAATGGCTTTTGGGTCATTTAAAAACTTTTGGAACCACTTTCTATGCCCGTCACTCCGTAGCTTATAATATTATATTAGTTTAAAAGTTTGTATCAATTAGGAGGAAACGTTTTTAACCATAAGGACCAGCTACTACCATGTTCGTCTGTCCCTGCAGTCAAATCTTAGGCTCAAAAAACTTGATAAGCTTTGATATCCCATCAATCTACGAAACCTATTTCGAATTGGAAAGTTATATCAGAATTTGTTTTAGTTTATGATTTTGATCAGATAAATACTTCGTCAGCAACCAACTATAAGGCTGCTTTCAAAAATATTGTTTACGTAAAAGGTAAACATCAAGAAACCAGTGTGGCCAAAGATTAAGCTTTCAAATAATAACGAAAATAAAAAAATACTAAAATACCACAAAACTGTTATTTTCAATAAGAGCAGGTATTCCAACACTATTTTTTAAGAACATTAAATAAGATCTACTAATAGATGGATTTATAGAAGTTACAAATGTCGTTTTCTCATGCTTACCTATCAATTTTAAAATGAAACGACCAAGTTAACGGTGTGTTGGGTATCTGATAGTCGGTGCCTTTGGAAATTACTTTCCTTCTTGTTTTTTTGTACCATTTTTTGGTGATATTTGTTGTCCTAAGCGGAGAATTACCTCCCCTAGAGTTGCCTCCTCTCGGGATTATCATTCTTTACCGCCCGCTGGGTTCTGCTCTGGATGGGATGGGACTGGGAAACTGGGACTTAACCAACCTTCCCTGATGCGTGCCAGGCAGAAAACCAAATGACTGATGGCTGGTTAATTGTCTGGCCATGGCTTTTGTTCTTTTTCCCCCTCTGTGCCTTTTTTTCTTTTTTTTTTTTGAATGTGTGTTGTTTTTTGTGCAGCACTCCTGCTGCTGACGCTTGAAACATTAGACTTAGACGTGGCACAGATATAGTACGACTACGACTACGAGTACGAGTGCGGAGCTGTAACTGCAGCTGAAGATGAAGCCGAACGTACAACAACATCAAAGACAATGCACACATGCACTATACGAGGGGATACGAGGGGAGGGGGTCAACTCGATGCAAGCCCATCCAGTAGTAGCAGACTTTGGTAACTGGGTTTGGCTAAAATAAAGAAGATAGGGCAGGGGACGAGAGCTCAACTCCAGGCTACCCAATCGCTGGCAAATTTCAGAGCTGAAATTTCAGTTTCCCTAATTCTGAGTCTTGTATCACATGGGGATGATAATCTGTAAGCACTATTTGACCCTTAGCTATCGGAGTTTCTTTGTCTTTTACAGATACTTTGCTGGCAGAGGTCTTTTAGGAAATCCAAATCGAGATAACATTGCCAAATAAACATGGAATAAGCTGTTTATTCTTCAATTAAGATTTAAATAATGGAAGTGATTGTCGTACCAAACTAATTAAATTATAATTGGAAACCAAGATAAAGAATCACAGATTAAATAAAGGAGAAACAACTAACTAACAGAAGCACAAGATGTACAAAGGGGTCGCGTTGGGCGCCAAAAATGTTGTCCAACAACATATGATCATATAATTTGCAGAAGCTGATTATTATTTAAAAACATTATAGTTTGTAAAGTAAATGTTTTTCGTTTTGCATCGCATGGTAGTTTTTAAGGATGTTCCAGAGTTCGTCTTAGACTCGGGAGTATCGCCTCCTCTGTGGGTTATTTGTACTTTTTGTTGGCCACGTTTCACTCGGATGTTCTAGCTGTTATTGTTGTTGTTGCGCCTTCATTTTGTTGGTTTTATGCGTGCTGAAGCGAGAAGCGAGAAAGGGGGAACGCCGAGGAAGAGAGATAGCCAGAGGAGTGAGTGAAAGAGTTTCGGGAAACAAATGGCAAGAAAACACCGCATGGCGATGATTGTGATGACGACGATGTTTTCATTGTTTTGTTACGCTCGCTTTTCATACAAAACTAGCCCCAGTCCTCCACGTTTTTCCTCTTTTGGAGCCTTCGCGCAGCTGCCAGCTACAATATTTTACTGACTGTTTGCTGGCTTTTCTTTGCAATTTTGATGCTATTGCTGAACACAAAAAAGAGAAAACAAAAAGTGAGGCCCGACTTGAAATAAACGAAGTTCCTAACACTCTGAAAAGATTTTCTTGCTTAAATATTTGAAACGAATGACTTGAAGCTGCAAATCAAAAATGTTTGTCCTAGCATCACGATCTTTGGTGGTAAGATATCTTAAATTCTTCAAAGAAAATGTAAAATATATTAATTTACTCTATCATTACCATCACTTACCTTTGAAGCTTGGAACTTAGTTTTAAACTCGATTTGAGGGATCTTCTGGAACTTACAAGACCACCGTTTAGGGCATTCGAAACAACCGAATGGAGCAAAGAAAGAGGAGCGGAGAGAGAGGGAGAGAGGGAATAGGGAGAGGGGGATGGACTGAAAGAATAGAAAGGGGCGGAGAACAAAGGGGGCGGGAGCTTTGGAAGGCTTTTTAAACCGAAGCAGGAACAGCAGGAAGCTATGGAGGGATATGCTATATAGACCGGGTGGCATGCAGGACGATGGAAGATGGAAGATGGAGCTGGCAATAACGATGACTGGGAACGATGCAGCGGCAGTGGCAACAACAATTTTTCAAGCACTTCCGAATGTTGCAATAGAAATCTGCATTTTTAATTCGTGTGTGTGTGTGTGTGTGTGTGTGTGTGTGCCTGTATGTGTGTGACAGCATGTGTGTTTATGGTGAGTATGTGTTACTGTTGATTTCTTCTCGTTCTTCGCTTTGTTGTTGTCGTTCGCCTGCTGTTGTTGTGTTTTCTTAGGCTTCAGATTTGAAGCAACGACTTTTGGAGTACACTGAAAGTAATTTTGGTTGGATATATTTTTTAAAAATTTTAATTTTCAATATTAAAAATAGTTTTGTTAACTGAAAAATATTTTAAAAAATGTTTATATAAATTGTTATTTTTTTTAAATAACTAATATTTTCACTAAATTATATAAATTATTAAAATTAACTTATTTTTTGCTAAGGTAAATATCTATACAAATCAATCAAGTCTATCCATTTTTCCAGTGTATTTGGTGCCTGGTCCAGCGCCATCTAGCGGTTACTGGCCATGCCTCTGTATGCGTGTGCGAGCCCATGTAGTTGTGTGTGTGTATTAGCGTCCCAGTTCTTGTAGCGTTTGATGTGCCTGCTGTTGTTGTAGCTTTTGTTGCTGGTATGCTGCGCCATGTTGTTTGCAACTTCCTCATGCTCGGCACATGACCCCTACCCCTGCCCCTGCCTCTGCCTCTGCTCCTTGCCACAACCTCCTCGCTTTGAGTCCATTTCGGGTGAAATTGTTGGTGAAATACGGCATAGAGTTGCAATTTTGGTTAATGATCTACGAAGTACTTTGCGGGGGGCGGGTTAGATATAAAAGCATTATCTATTACATTTGAAGATCCCACTCGTTCGCAGTGGAAAGTACAGTAGACAACCGCAAGGGTGAACTTGGTAGTTGAAAACTTTGTTGTGATTTTGGGATCATTTACAAGAATGGGGTTTAAGGGTTCGATAGAGGTAAAGTTTCCAGTAATTTTAAAAATGTTTGCAATATCAAAAAACTAAACTTTAACATGTTTCCTTCGCTCATTTTCTTTCCTTCCAACATTTCAAAACTGAGCTTTCCAAAGTCCCAAAAGAGCTCCCCAAGGAAACTCTACGAGAAGTCGCCACATCAGGTTTTCTTTTTTTTAGGAGGGGAGGAGGATTTAAGAGCAGTATCCTGAATCCGTTGGGTGCCATCCCAGAAATATCATCTCCACTGTCGTGGATAAGCCGACTTTTTGTACATTTTCCGTTCATTTTGTCTTTGGTGCTGGTATTTATTTTGTATTTGGTTTTTATTTTCTGTGGAGCGAATGGCTGTGCGTTTGGTGGTTAGCATTTGATTGTGATATGCACACAAAAGCGGATTATTCTTGACTCTTTAGCAGCATCATTTATGACATGCAACAATAACAGTGGGGAAAAGCGGACCAGCGGGAAATGGAAAATGGGGGATGCGAGCAAATGGTGGAGTGCAGCAAATGCAATTTCGGTTAGTGGCCACAATTTTGTTTAGAATTTTTGGCCCTACCATTTTGTATTGTCTCGCATTCCAGCTCCACGCTCCCATGCATTGTAGTTACATTATGCTTACATATTTGTGCCATTTCCCCTACAGAAAATATATCTATCTATATATCTATATAGATAAAGTGTAGAAAAAACAGGCAATTGTGGAATTGCAACCGCAAAAAGCTGCTTAAGTTATTAGTTATTGTTATCAATAATATATACAACTAACTATAACTATCCATCGACATGGAGTTTGGTAGTTTGGTAGTTTGGGCTGCACACGTTCATTACTGCAAATTTGTGCTGAATAAATTTAATTGTTTTTCCATCATAAATTACCGTGGCTCGCATATCCGTTGATAAAAATTGAATTGCGTTCTAATTGCGAAACGAAATCAAATTTCGTGCCATAATTAATTGGAAAATGTGCGCAAATTGTTTAGGGGCTTAGGGATTTCTTGCTATTGATCTGGTTTGCTTTTAATATGGCTATCCAACACTGTCAGCCCAATGGAGTTTTAAGCCATTTCACGGAGTTAGTGGTTAGTGGTTAGTGGAAAAAGAGCGTCGATTAACTATTAAATACAGAAATCTATTTGAACTTCAAAGTATTATTTTTACTTTCAGTGTGTAAAGAACACAAAATTCTTCAAAAACCATTTACCAGCACTGTTTGCCTTAAAATACTTTTATTTATATTTTTATTAACTTCAAAAGAAACCCTCCTTCTAGGGTAGCTAAAACGTTCAAGGCATTATTAAAGCCCAAAACTAAACTATTATTATTAACAAAGATATTTTTATATCATATACCTTTCCTTTATCATTTACCAACACTCTTTGCCAGTAGATACACTTCTCTGCACTCTGATTAACTTCTAGAAATCATTCCTTCTTAGTAAAAGCCTCCGCCAAGGTGTGAACGAAAAGGATAAGGTAGCTGGGTATATAAAGTAGGAAGAAAAGTGGTGAGTAGAGAGGGTCCGAGTCAAGGGGGATTGGGAGACAGAAAGTAGACATAGATCCAACAGGCGACGTCGGCACTTTTGGTCCACTTGCCCGGCAATTGGACCATTTCGTTGAGCGCTTCACAGCGCTCAAGTTGCCTTGGGTTTGGGATTGGGAATGGAAATGGGCAAGGGATTGGGTTTGGGTCTGGCCAAAAGAGGTAGGGATCCCAGCTGTGCTGCCAGCCGACTGCCAACGACATTTAGCCCACTTTTTACGCAGCAGCGGGCACCACAGGAATCAGAGTACGGGATGGGACCACCATCCATGCCCAGAAGGTACCCACCGTGTGACCCCACTTATGTACCCCTTTTCATACACTTGAAAAAACAAAATCAAAAACTGATAATTTGGCATGCCAAAGTGTCAATATTCTAGCAGTTTGAAGTTGCTACTCTCCCGATTTTATGTTAATTTTTGTGCATTTATTCATATCTAAATTTATTACTTTTAAACTTAATACATCAGTTTTAAAATTTGGAGTTCAAATATCTCATTTCTCCCATGATATATATCTATGAACTTGCCTTTAAACTATAAAAATGATATTAAAGAAGACTATAAAAGTCTCAAACTACACTCCTAAGTAAAGTTCCTTAAAAATTATGTTTATTTATGTTTTTTCCTCAAACAGGGAACAAATAATGAATAACAAACTAATCCATTTATCTGTATTTTGGAATTCATTTCATTTAGATTTAAGTTCAAAAAATATTAAGAATATTCCCACACTATTTAATACAATTTTTTAATATTTCCTTGCATAATATTACTTTCTTAATATTATCTTAAAAACCTCCTTTTTCCCAGTGAATGTCCTTAATTTTTGCCAGAGTATGTACATAAAGTTCCCCGTAGTTCGGCCGTTCAAGTAGTCAGTCAAATTGGGATTCGGTTGTGGCTTTTTGGGGTCACCTCGCCCAATGCCTCGCCACTCCTCGCTACTCCTCACCAGAATCTCCAAATGCAATCCACTTCGCCTCGGCGATTGCCTTTTGCCGGTGCTTTCGGGCCGTTTAAGATGCAGATAATGCTAATTAATTGTATTGATTAGCTCATTATATCATTAGCTGGCAGCGGACTGGCGAACTGGCGAACTTGCCCCGGGCGCCTTTTCAATGTGCCATGCGACGACAATAAGTTCCGACCGCAGCAACAATGCATGCACAAGATCCTTGGATGCAGATCCTTGTGCGTTTCTGCATTGGATTTTGTGTGCCGTCTGCCGTCTGCTGTCTGCTGTCTGCCGTGTTGCT
This sequence comes from Drosophila eugracilis, assembly GCF_018153835.1. Lineage (NCBI taxonomy): Eukaryota > Metazoa > Arthropoda > Insecta > Diptera > Drosophilidae > Drosophila > Drosophila eugracilis. The sequence continues at coordinate 2,033,148 of NW_024573535.1, forward strand.
TGGGGCCGCACATTCATATAAATAAACTTGTCTAAATTGCAGTTACCGCCCCAGGGCCATGGCCAAAATTGTGTGCAACACCGAAAACTTAAGTGGGCTTGGGGTATGGAAATTCGGGCGGTATGACGAAAATCTTCGGGGCACGGTTGTGTGTCCAAGAGCTTTGTTCTAGGTTCCGGTGGCCAGTGAAATCCGGTACAGTTGTAGAGGGATTATGTGACCTCCTGGAAAATAGCTTTTCGCCAGGTAAGACACCAATTGGGATCACAATTCACCACTGACCTCCAGCCACAGGGCAATAAAAATGGCTAATTGAGGAATTTACTTCAGTAGCTAGGTTTTTCGGTTTCATTTGCTAGGCAATATGTTGGTTATATAAGAAAAATAAGTAAGTTAGTTAGTTAAGTTAAGTTAGCTCTGTAAGCTGAAGAACGAACTTGTTTTCGATTAGTCCATCTTAAGTCCTTTTAATCACACTCTTCCTTACTTCACTTTGACAAAAATTAAGTATTTTCTGATAAGTTTATGTTAAAGTTTCCTTTATTTACTGTTTACTGTTAGCCAGAGCCACCTGTACTTCATATATCCTGTTCATTCCATTCATTAGATCCTAAATCGGGGACTCGAGTGATTTCTTTTTGTATTCTTAGCTGCCTTTGCGACTCTGTCGGGGTTGTCAGGTGTTCGTCGCCCGCTCCTTCTGCTTGTCCATAAAGTTTTGGCCAACTTTTTGGAAACAAGCTGCATCGTCCTTCGTCCTTTATCCTTGCCCCGCTCCCTGCCCAATGTCGTCGCTAGCATCGTTAAGGCGTATCCATCATAATATCTATCGGGGGGGGGCGAGGGCTCTACTACCGTATACTGCCTCATCCGAATAATTCATTTATATTAATACATCCTGCAGAGCAACAGTCAAGCTCACTGCGAACGAGACGGGGATAGATATAGATATAGATATAGCTTCAGATATAGAAGAAGCCGAGGAAGAAGTATTTCAATTTGTATTGCCAAGTGTCTGGCTCTATCTGTCTCTCTCTCTGGTAGCCTCTCCCTCTCTCCCTCGCACTGTCTGCAGTTGCAGTGCTCGACTTTGCCTCGTCAACAGCTTAAAGTTTGAATTGCTGCACACGGAGTCACTAATACACTGCGGGAAATTCCCTAAACTTTGTTACCATTTTAGCTTCAAATGTTGAAGTAATGTATCCGGAATAAATATATATCCATATCCAGTAGATACTTTGAATATATTTTAAAGTTTTATAATAATCTCCGAATATCTCTCCTTTTTTGCAGTGCCTTTTTCCGCCTGGACAACCTGGCCGAAGGTTGGCACTGGGATGCAGCTGGCTGAGGAGGGGGGTTAAAAATGGGGCCGTCGATGGAGGAGGATTACAGGATGCAGGACGCCACCTTTTGCAGCTGCTTCCATGTGTTCATGGCGCAAATAATCGCCGTCATCAACAACAACAAAAACAAGATGGCAGGACAGGATCAGGACGACAGGATTGGGTCCCCGGTTCCTGAGGACACCAGAGGGTAGCAAGGGATAGCACGGGATAGCAGGGGGTGTGCAAAGATGAGTTGAGAGACGTTGACGCTGACGCCATTAGCACCGAGTTTTGCAGCATCAACGACAAACTTTAAATTGTTGCGTCATTACAATTCGAGTTGGGGCTTCTGCGGATAGAGGGGTGAGGGGAGGGGATCAGCTGAAATGTTGAGCAACAGGAAGCCGGGATATATATTCTGGGCCTAGCCAAGGCATAAATGCTCCTTGCCAAAAGGCGAGAAAAGAAGAAGTCTTGTCCCCGTTTGCACCAGTGATTGATGTTGCACTTTAAATTTCTGTTCTGTCAGTCGGATGCGCACACACATGCTCCCTAATGACCAGGTGCCACAAATGGTTGCATTCTTGAAAAAAAATAAACACTGCTTATTTTCCACTAAAATGTTGCAAAGGCAACATTCCCCCAAAGGCATTAACTTCTATTTTCTTCCAAGTCGCCGGGAATGTCATTTGGCCAAATGATATGGGGATATAACATATTTATGCTCCCCAGCTCCCGTTCTTACTTACTTTTTGGTTACAATTTTAAAGGGTTAAAGTGTATTTTAAAGAAAATTATTTTATAAAATATATATTCTTTCTAGATTTATCCCTATAAAGGTTACGGAAAGGGTTTAACGGGAAGTAACTTTCATTCTAGAAACTTTAAGTTCTTTTTAGTTTTATGAAGAATGGCTTTCTAAAGATTTCAAGCCTTAAAAATAATTAATAAATTTGTGTAAACTAAAGAAAACCTATCTAACTTTAAGCCATAAAGAAGGGCAATGCATTTTTATAGTCGCAAGGGCATGTACAGTCCGCTGCCCTCTGCCTTTGTAATCATTTAAATGAACAAATTATAAATTACCCCAATAATGGGCTCGGGAGCAGGACAAGGAAACCGACCAGGATACGGAGACAGGAGTCAGGAGTCAGGAGTCAGGAGTCACGTCCAGGCACACATATATTCTATATGCATACACTCATATATGCTGATATATATACATACATATATGATATATATATATGATGCCATATATTATATATTGCGGCGATTGCATCGCAACGACAATTTTGGCTCATTATAAATTTGCCTTAATTTTAATGCAAAATGTCTCTGCCGCAGTCTGTCTATCTGTCTGTCTGTCCGTCCCTCTCTCTCTCTCTCTCCCTCTCTGTCTGTGTGTGTGTATATGGCCGTCTCTTTCGGCAATGTGTATGTCTGGCACAGTGCCTTACATTTAATGCAACCAAACTCCAGCTGGCATCGGACTGCGATTTCTGAGTCGAAACTGGGAACTGGGAACTCCAACTGAACTCCTCGCCACGAATTGCATTCAACTGCAGCCTGCAGACCGAGCCATCCATCTGACCCTCTCCCTCGCCCACGGGATCTGCCCTCTCCTTCATTCGCTGTAGGTAATCATGTTGCTGACAGCATTGTTGCCACACAGTCCACTGTTCCTGATACCCAGCGAAAATCTCAAGGAGAAGTCTGAACAGGATTCAAAAAAAGAGGATAAACTTTTTTTTTTAAATTTTTATCTCTAAAAGTTCAAGGGTTTTCCAAGGATATTCAGTACGTAGAAAGATATAAATTAACTTTAATATATTTTTGAAATAAATTAACAAAAAAGAATCATAACTGGGTAGTTTCAGCCTCGAATAGCCCATAAATTTCCTCCACGTTGTATGTTAAAATTGTTGCACGACAATGAGCAGGCTGCCGCCAAAAAAAGAAGAAAAAAAGAAAGGGAACAAAGATGGGGAGAAGAAAAGAAAAGCCAGCAAAATGCACATGCCACGTAGTTATGCATATGTCGTTGTCCCAGGACCACCGATCCCCCGATTTCCCCCCAGGCCCGCCGCCACTGTACGTGTGTTCCAGGCAATTCACAAATTGAACGTACGAAATCACATTAGCCCCAACGTCAGCCCCAGCCCTCAGCATCAGCTCCAGATCCTGTCTGTCCTTTCAGCATCTTCGCTTGTTGCAGCGGCTCCTTGGGGAAAATGCCCCTTGCCCAAACACTAGCAGGCCCAGTTCCCGGATCCTTAAACGGAACAAAGTACACTTTGAATCTATATTCCATCCCTGACGTTAGCATGCTTCGTCTTAGTTATTGATTACATTACAGAACTTCGAGTTTTCATCGAGAAATATGAACTGCTGATATCGATAACAGATTTTTTTCATCATCTTAAAGTTGCACATCATAGGGAAAGCTATTTATACTTTCAGAGCTATTTATGCTTTCAAGAAAGCATATTTAGTTTAACCAACTTTCAAGCTTCTACTTTAAAGCACATCTCTTCTATTTTGAACCATTTTAAATACAGCAATGTATTATTTATCGTGTACTGGGACTATTTTGGCCGAACACGTACGGAGCCGCTGGCATTGGCCAATTGGCCTGGTCTAGGCCCTTCTTGGTCCTGCACCCCTCATACATGTATATATATATTCTATATGCCCCTCTGCTGCGACGACGTGCTGCAGCAAAAGTTTTCCTTGTCTATTGATTTGAATTTGAATTTTTCGCCTAATTGCAAAAAGTGAGCACAAAGTGAAACGAGCGAGCGAGAGAAGAAACGAGAAGAAGATAGGGCAGAAGACAGAAGGATAAAGAGAAGTTCACCATTTTGGCCAGTAAAGGAACTTTAGTAAATTTTTGATTTTTGATTAAATTGAAAATTTAAAAGATTTCATTTTTATTATGACCATCAAATTCCCCCTGCGGCCAACTTTCCACTCATCTAACCTGCCACAGGCAATGTTTACCCAGTGCTGGAAATAATTCCCCATAAATTCCAATATTAATTGATTAAAAAACAAATGCCAAAATCTAAACTGAGCCCCCGGGGAAATTTCAAATAAATTTGCACACTTTCGAGGCTTAGGCAGGAGTGCTTTCCCTGAGCGAAGTAACTTAAAATGGTAAACAGCAAATGTAGTGGCAAAAATTTTGAAATAAAAAATTAAACAATTCCTGCGATGTTTGCTGATAACTGTATTTCGCTTTTCCCCCTTATAAAATGTGCACTTAAATTCAAAATTGTATTTACTTGACCCTTCCCTTTTCCTCTCCGCATTCCTTGTCCTTGTGCATCAACAATTGTTTTTTGGTTTCTTTTGTTGTAATTTTGAAAAACATATTTATTTAGCTTGAGGCCGAGGCAAAAACTAACTGTTTCATCCTAGCTAGGAGTATGTGTACAGTGGTGGGTAAAGTATTAGTGCCAGCTAATGAAATGTTCATAGAAAATCTTAAATTGCAATATTCTGACTGGGAAACTTTATTTTTACTTAAGAGAAAGCATTTCCAAAATTCAATTTGATATTTAATTTATTTTTGCTTAATTACACAAGCTATATTTTGCGAACATCACTTTTCGAACTCGCAAAACTGTTTATAAAAACTAAACATACATATTTGTGTATTGCTTAGAGCTATTATCCTGCCCGCGACTGTACATGAAGTCGGTGTGTTTTGTGCATTTTCAATGCAAATATTTGCATCTGTGTCCGTGTCCATTTGTGTGTTTGCTCGGATCAGAGCGATATATAGAGCACAATGTAGCATATATAGGCGTACGTATAAACATAATATCGCATATCGGGCCAAATTGTTTTTATAGAATTTGTATATTTTCTGCAAATGTGCCAAGCAAACATTAAACGCATAGATAGATGTATAAATATCATAATAATAAAAATGGAAATCAGAATCGGAATGGGAATGGAAATGATAAGAGACGGGGGAATATTTTCCATGGGCTCGCATAGTTTTCGAATTGATTTCACAAGTGCCGGCCAAACAACTCCCGAAAGTGGGCGTTACGGTCCGAGTTTATTGAAAAGAAAGAGAGGCCGCTAAAGCGCCGGAAAGAGATGGCAATAGACGGGGTGTAGTAGTAGAGAGAGGGAGAGCAACAAGCGGAGTGTCCGCCCACGCAACAAGGTAATCAAATGCAATTGAAAAACCAGCGCAAAAAGTTTATCCTTTGGCTTGCCTTGAACACAAGCGTTCCCGGTTCTCCTTCCGGGCCACCCCTTTTTCAACCCGGTTCACCCACCGCCACCCGGACTTTACCCGTTCCCGCTTCACAACCGTTCCCTTCGATTTTTCACCCGGTTGCCATTGCAACGAATTTAATCAAAAGTTACAATTCCAATTGTCCGCAAGCGGGTCACTCGTGTTGCGTATTAAAAAAGTTCCACTGCGGTGAGACAGAGACGGCTACTACCCATAGAGCGAGAAGGGCACAGATGCACTCAGCGGAAATATGGAGTTACATTAAAAACTTTTCATTTGAATTTTTATTACAGAAATGTGCCCTTCAAATTTACAAAGAAATTATCTAGAATTTTAAAATATCAAAAAATATTCCCAATTTATAACATTAACTGCCTTTTTTTTTTGAGTGTAGCGGAAAAGAAACAGAGATGGGGCGAGAGATAGAGTCGGCGTTTCATATCCGTGTTCTATGTAGGCCAAAAACAAAAAGGACGAAAAGGAGCGGCAGGAACCGGAGCGAAGTGAGCCAAAAAGTTTGCCCGCTTAAATTGCAGCGATTGCAATGAACCGGACGGACAATCAATGCCGATTTTTGCCACATCTATCTCGCCCTGTCACTCCCGGCAGCCCTCTCAGTCGCACCATAGAGAAAGCGAAACGGTATCGAAGTATCGATAAAATCGAATCATTTGCGGGCATCTACAAGTGCGTTTTGAGTGCAAAAGGGGAAAAAGAAGGTTCATTCCCATTTGACTTCCTTTTTTCCTTTTGGTTTTCTCAATTGCCGCTGAAACGCGATTTAAATTTTGCTAAATGTATGGCATGTTGGATTTTTTGTGGATTTCATTAATTTACCAATTTGGTACACTGAAAACGTAACTTAAAAATGATCATAAAATCCATTTTTTAAAACTGCTCAAGGCCTGGTCATATTTTTCTAGGATTTCCAAATATCTCTCTACTTTTGGTGTAGAAATAAGCGAAGTATCCCACCGATTGTTGGTTTCCTTAAATGGAAGCAATTTTCTTGTCAACACTGCTTGTTTTGGTCATTTCCCCTGCCGTCCCTCTAACCCAACGACTGCTGTCCATCAGCGTCATTCAGCCAGCCCTAACTCTCCTCTGCAACCCATTCTTCCTTCGCCCTGGCATATGTGCCAGATCCAAAGTCGGGACGACTTTCCCTCTGCCGATAATGATGGGCCAGCCGAACAATCAATTAACGCACTGCCAGCCATCAAGGTTGCTGACCCGGGGGGCGGAGCGGTCTGGTCAGTGGGCGTGGCATTTGGCAGTTGACAGCGGGAAAGGGTGAAGCAGTGGGGTAGATGTGTGGCTGATATTTTGGGGAAATCGAGGGAAAGCTGGAGGCGGTTCCTTCATGGTCAGCCGCATGCAAAAGCGATTTGCCAATGCAGCCTCCTCTTGTCCATTTTGCCTTTCTTCTGCAGTTTCCTTTTCACTGAAAGGAGGTTTAACAGGCTTTAAGTTAAGCAACTTATTGAAGACTTGGGATATAGCAGAGATCGAGACTGAAGGACGCATCATCAAGGGAACAAAGACAAAGCTGACATGGAAATGCGGAATGCAGATGATAAGGAAATTAAATCAAGAGCCTTCGAAGGCGTACTAATTTTTGGTTTTAGGGTCTTTGCTTAAACTCATTTTAACAAGCATAAAGTGGGAATTCACTAACACATCAACATGATTTGCATTTTTTGTCAACCAAAAGCAGTTGAAAATCTTTTTAAAGCACCCTCTGAACTCCGTTTGGGCATGACTTTTTGATAGAAATTGAAAATAGCAAACAAATCTTTGACCGCCATGGATGCCAAGCAGCAGCTGCCGCAGCAGGACGTGAATCAAGATCGCGGCGAGTTGGCCACGAGCAGCAAGGACCTCGAACTGGACGGGCACGGAGAGGACCTGAGCTGGAACACCAGTTTGACCACCGTCTGCAGCAGTTTGCCATTGACCGCAAGGAGCAGCAAGGACCTCGAACTGGACGGGCGCGGAGAGGACCTGAGCAGGAACAACAGTTTGACCACCGTCTGCAGCAGATTCCCATTGACCTCAAGGATCGAAAGCTGGCAGCCGATGGACTCAGAGACTGCAAAAGAAACCTTCATAAATCCCAAATTGGAAGTGAAGAGTGAGCTAAAGGTCCAGCAGGCCGTGCTGGTGCCGCACGCAATTGAGCCCCTACAGCCTTGATATCACATTGAATAAATTCAAGTTACTTTTTGGAAATAGCTATTGGTATTCTTACAATAAAACTCTTTTGTTTTAGTATTTTTTTAGTTTACCTAAACACCACTGCGTATGAGTAATAAAAATGCTCATACGACATATTGACCATCAATTTAAAAAAACTTTCATTGGGCTCTTTCATTAAAATGCCCAAATTGAAGCCATTAAAGTGGCCCTGACTTCCGCCAGAGATCAACAAGCTCTATAAATTCCACACCGTCCAATCTAACACCTCTCCCATAATTGAAGGTAAATTAAGTTTGCTCTCCTCCACATTCGACGATTGAACTCGATTGACGCACATCGTTTGCTTTTCGGCATCGACGGCATGGCGGCCTCAAAAACGAAATTGCTATTTACAAACAATTTTACATATTTACGCGGCAACTGTTGACATTTTGCTATAAATTCACCCGGTCCTGGTCCACCTCGCGCCCTCGCTACCCCGCCTCCTTGGACGAAGACCAGGGCAAACAGAAGTACAGTGAGAAAAAGTAGTAATCTTAGAGAATATGCCAATATCCTATTATTATTTCACTTAAAAATAACTTTCTTTTGAAAACTGTATTTTTTAGCATACTTTTTCGGGCTGAATATTGCAATCTTACATATCTCTTAGAAGTTCATAGAAAATATATATAAATTGAAGAGTAAACTTAATAGTATAGTAGAACTACTTTATAAGCAACCACTACATATCAAATTTCTATAGTCACAAACTTGAAATATCGAATTTTTTATTTGCTAAATGGAAATGATTTACGTTTTAGTTTGATTTAAAATTTGTTACTTTAAACTACTAACCGGAATTATAAGTCCATTGCTCGCAGACTGCAAACATTTCCTCTAAGTGGAGCCCCAACTTGTGATGCAAAAACTGCCCCGAACTGACTGATGGCTGACTAGATGGATGGCTTCGCTCCGTTCCTCCGCTTCTTGGCCTGAAGTAGGAGCTGTTGCTGGACGCTTATTGTTAGATGGATGGATGGATGATGTGTAGCTGTTGCTCTTGCCATGCCTCTAGCCCCCAGCCCTGTGCCCAGTACATCCCTCGAAAGTGCAGTGTTGTTGCAATCTATACGGTATCTGGTGGAAAGTCCATGGCCAGGGACAGAGGGCCAGATAGAGTTGATGATTTGTGGCGCAAAATGCGAAACTGACAGCGCGCTTCCGCTTAAAGGAAATTGAAATCCTTCTTTGCACAAAATTGTTGACGTATTTACACACACTCCCACATCCATGCATACACACTCATATGCCGAGATAAACACACGCAGACACACACACACAGTGTCCTTTTTTTGGCAGTTAGTTTACTCACTGGTCGAGGACATGCGAACTCTGGCCCAAGGAAACTTCCACCTGCTATGCGGGCTCCTTTGTTGCGGAACTTGGCTAATTGGAACTAACTTACGGATTTACATTTTTAAATATTTTTGTTAGGCTTTAGAAATATTTCGAATAATAATTAATAACATTCATTGATTTTAAATAATTAATTTTAGAAAAAATTAAGATATGACTAAACTACATAATATTAAGATTTATTTCGTTTTATATTTACATAATTATAAGTTCGGCTAAAATATTTAACCTTTTCCCTTTTCTGAACTGGTTTTTGCTGACTTTTCGGCACTGAATAATGACACGAGGGACTGGGAAATGAGGGAGTTACAGTGCCCCTTCACTTCCGCCGGACATATGCCGATTATTTGCCCGATGTTGCCACCGCTGCTACGTGCCGCACTGCCGCCCATCCTCATTAGGCGTACAGCTGCAGCAACATCTGCAGCTGCTGCTGCAACTGCAACTTTGACTGCAACATGTAAGGCCCAGCACCTGGCTGCAACGGCAACGGTTTCATTTTATGGCAGCTAAAAATGTATAATTTGGGCATAATCCAAAGTTGTTTAAGTATTATAATAATACTTTTTAAATAAGTTGTCATCGTCTAAGGGGTATAAAAATAGAATAATGGTTATTATTGTTATTAGTATGGACATATTTTTGGCTTGCTTTTGACAGAAGGTACTATAAATGTAAACCCGTTACTCTTAGAGTTCCTTGAAGAATATGCAACAGATAGAAGGAAGCATTTCCGATTCTATAAAGTCGATTAAGACATGTCCATCTGTCCCTCTGTTCGTATGAAAGCTGAGATCTCAGGAACTATAAGAAAAACAAACTTGGCCATATGCCTTTCTAGCATATGCAAGGTGAATCCAAACTGTCTTACCCTATAACTCTAACTTTATATTATAAGACTTACAGTTCCCAATATTTCAGCGGTTTTCGTTATTGTGAGTTCAGAGTTAAAAAATATGTGCTCCTCCAAGGTTTCCTAAACAGATGTCTCCACAGGATTTATTTATTTTAATTGACGTTATTTAATTTACGTTTCTGTATAAAACAAAGATTCCTAATTATCACTGATTGATTGCCCAAAACCACAAATATGAAACGGAAAAGTTTATTTAATCTTTAAACATCTGATGAAGACCTTCACATTTGCAAGTTATAATGATAATAATCCTCACAGTATATTCTATGGTTTAGTTATCATAACCCTCATGATGCGCATCGTCACTAAGTAGATGCACCTGCAGTTCATTATGAGATGAGATTTAAAAACTCATATTGGATTGAATTGGAATAGATCCTAAAGAACCATAGGGGGAAAACATAGTAGGATTGTCATCCCTCGAACATTCCCTTACTAAGACGAGGTCCAAGAAACGGTCTCATTCATTTGTGAAAAACATCAATAGCCCTGGTTTAAAGTAATGAAAGCCATTTTGACATATGTATGTCAACCTAAGCTGCTCATAATTTTGTATTCCTGCTGAAGTGAGGACCTTGCTCTGGTTAGTTTTTTGTGCTTTGTGACATTAAATACAGATAATATCCGTACTTAAGATAGGTAATCGAAGAACCTACAAAACCCACAAAATATGAAGCCCAAATCTAAAGATAACAAGCCCTCGACTTTGGAGGCTGCGCTCAGTTTTATAATGAAGAAAAATCGCGATGATTTGGGCGGGAAACCTCGGCAGGCAATCGCCAAGATGGGAAAAACCCCATCGCCAGGGCCCTCGGGAAGCAAGAAACCCGCTAAACAGGGATTCTGGAAGGGCAAGAGGGACAATGACTGGGACCGACAGATGTACATGAATAGCATTACGATGCTTAATGATGGACTCCGCGAGAGAATTGAGCAGGCGGAAAAATCAAAGATTGCATTGATGGAATCGAACACAAGCCTCAAATCGGAGATTGAAGATTTGACCCGAATGAAAAAAGAATTGGATCAAATTCACAGGGAGAACTCTTGTCCGATCTGCCTTTCCCGGTGGCATCTCGATGGCGACCATTTTCCGATGTCTTTGAAATGCGGCCATGTTTTCGGGAGCAAGTGCATCCTCCAGCACTTGGAATGTCGCTTTGGTTGTCCCACCTGCAGGCAGCCGGTGCAGTTGTACTCACTACGCGGCCTCCACTGCTCATAATATAAGACTGGACTCTAATGCTTGTAAACGCTGAACTTAATACATTTACTATTTATAATACTAGTACATTAATTAAATCGAACGAGCTTATGATGCACTAATTACCTCTTAGTTAATATGGATATATGGCCTTACGATTGTACAATCACAGTTAAAAAAATATTAATATTGTATAAAACGTTTTTATAGGATGGAAAACCAAGAACTAGATCAGAGTTACCAAAGCTAAACAGATTAGAGGTGGAACAACGTCTGTCTGTTGTTTTGTATCGATTAATCGGCATATAAGCTATTGTTAATGTGTTTCCATCTTTGATTTCGTTTAGCTTTGGCCTCTCTAATGAAAAACCGTAATATAAAAAGTTTAGTATAAACAGATTCACACACCATAAAAAGAAGACCTTTATCAATTTACAAATTCATTGAAAATATATGATTGGATAGCAATTTTTAAGAAGCCAAAACACCCATGAAAAATTATATAATAAATATCATAGGGTGATGAGATACATAGAATCGATCGGATGGGCAATCCCCATTTGTAAAAATAACAACCTTTAGCGTCGCGATTTTGTTGCGACTCCAAACACCTTGGAGGCTCGATCCCGCCCAGGAACTTCATCGTACATTTTACCAATGAAGACGCTAACGGAAACCACATTGCCATTGCTGCTGAGCGCCTTACCATTCGAGCGGTTTCCAATGATCGGTTCAGTGGCAGAGTCCTTGTCCAGGTAGCCAAGGTTATTGTTTACGGAGAATACGGAAATTTTCCTCAATGATGAGGCCCTGCTCCGGATTGAAACCCCGCTGATCCCGCCCAGCAGCTTTCTGCCCATCACTCTTCCCACTTCGGATACGGCTGCAGATGTGGACACCATCATTTTAAGCTGGTGAAGGATCCCGCTATCTGAAGTACACCACCTTTAAGTCGATATCCCTGGAGAACGAGTTGAAGAGTTGATAGCCTAGGGCGTCCAGAGCGAAACCATTATTATTATTATATTTATTTGTTATTAATATCTCTTTTATTCCAATCGTCACAGATTCACATTTATAAAAAGACGCATTCTACTTTTTTGATCCGTGAGAGGAAAACCTAAAGACCATCCCGATCCCGTAGAGTGATGAACAGACGAAGAAAACGGAATGATCTGTCCTGAATGCTGCAAACTGAGGTATTGTTACCAGTCGATAAATACGAAATTTTGATTTTCTTTGTTTTCTTTTTGATAAAACTTGTTCTTTCTGCTCGGGCTTCGGACGTGAGCTAACATATTACTGAGACAGGCCGATCCTCATGTCCAGGCGTGGCCATTTTCCTTCCAGCTCTTCCAGCATAGTCCGGGGAGTCGTTGACCCCCTTCCTTGCTTCATGGAACTTCAAGGATTGGAACTCGTCTTTGTATATACCACGCTTCTTACTTCCCTTATACACTTTCTTGGTCTCTACTTTGGCTCTTCTGTAAATGGAGATTCGTTTAGAAGATCCGAAAATGAAGGTCAGGATAAGACTATGCAGTGTTCGCGGAAGGTCTTATGCCGTTTTGTTTCGCAATTCACTTTCTCACTCACCCCATTTCGGTAAAATGTTTGTTAAATATAATTTTAAAGACTCAAAAAGTGAAAATTTGATGTTACTTCTATGAAAGTCAGAATAGTTATGAGAGCTCATAGGATCGGTTCGTCATAAGGTGAAGTTTCGTTTAAAGTTGTTTTCAAAGGTCACTTAGTTTTATAAAAAAAGTAATTTTAAACAATTTGTAAAATGAAACGTATAATTCACATAAAGCTTAACACGGAGACAAGAGGCAGACGTTTCTAACTCTCCAAAATGGCTAACGAGTTTTCCGGTTAGATCCAGCCCATGATCTAGTTGGGATCTCAGGAACTATAAGATATAGAAAGTTGGAAGGCCAGAATAGTTATGGGATATTGTAGGATCGGTTCGTCCAAACGTTGAGTTTGTTTTAAAGTTTGTTAAAGGGCACATTTTCAGCCTTCCCTAATTATGCTAAACTAGACATTAGGTAATATTAGTATAGGTTTGTTAAAATATGTGTTAACTTCTCCAAGTGCAGCAGCGGAGTTCAAGAGCATCAATACCATCATTGCGGGCTGCATGTGCGAGTAAGTGAGTGGCAAGCCCAATGGCCACCGCAAATGTGCGTTCAACTCTGGCCAGCCAGAAATGGATGCTGAAGGATGTGGGTGCAGTGTAAAACCAAAAGAGTCGTCAATATTAGACAAGAAGATTCCCTGTAAATGAGAAATACATTAACATACATTATCGCCAGTGTTAATTGCTAGTTCTTAGATTAAATTTTACCACCAATCAGTCAATGGAGAAGCTTATAAAAACATCACTTTCCCAATGTGTTTGTATTAAACATCAGCTCTTCAATGTTTTCCTAAGCTTGGTAACAAAATGACTCCCAAAATGTATCGATTAAAAGCAAATAAACTATCGTTCGTTTTTTTCCGTTGTTCAACATAAGTTCCGACTCAATATACCTTTCCAAATAGGGGGGAATGAAAAAAGTTTGCATTTCCACTGACATTTTTGACCTCTGTCAAAAGGACTAGGGGGCGTGGGTAGGAGGCGTGGCAGGTGGGTGAGTGCCATACAGGGTCACCTAATTGGTTGCCTGCCACACGGAGCGAGTGAACGAGAGAGCCAGCATGGCAATCAACGAATGACTAGCGGCTTAACCCGTGTGTATACGAATGTGTCGGCATCATCGGTTCGTCTCACGTTTGCGGTGTTTGTTTGTTTGTTTGTCCCCTTAAAACATCCCCTGCCCCACCCAACGGGGCACGCCCCTGGCATGCATCTGTATTTTGACAGTTGCCAAAACTCGAGGGAGGGAAAAAGCGACTGTCATTCGACTGTAACTAAACATTTTTGTTCTGCCTTGTCTCGGCTTGCTAAGCGCCTTTCAAACAAGATCCCCTCCTACTCCCCCGGAACAATATTTATCCTCCCTCTGTACAACCTCCCCCAGCCCCCTAATCATTCCCTGCCAATTGCACCGGAGTTCAATTAGAATTTGTCAGTGGCTGCTGTCCTGCCTCCCAAATCTGTCCCAAAACAAACAAACAAAAAAATATCGACAACAAACCAAAATTCTAGGATATCAAAAAAAGAAGAGGAAGACACAACCAAATCGAAAATCAAATATAAAATAAATACCAACAGGACAGAAAATGTTCCCTAAAGGGGAGCTAAATGGTCGCTGAAGGTTAAGCAACTAATTTAATGCTCTTTTCATACTTACATAGAATTTTGATCAACTTCCCAAAGCTACATGAAGTAAATCTATAAGTTTAAAGGTAAGTAAAAATGAATAAGGATTTTTTTTTGGTAAATATCTAAAAAATAATCACCTTTCCGCCTTCTTAAAACTAGCAACCCTTCGACTTAGCTAATATACCTCGACGATCTTAATTCCATTTGGTAAAGGCATTAAAAACCATATCGAAAAATAGTTGTACGAATGGGGAAAAGCCTTTTTCCAGACCGAACGGCATAAAAATCCTGGCAAACCCCAAAAAGGTGCAGCCGGTTCATTTGGTTGGGGGCTTTGCCAGTGATTTTGCTTTGGGCCATCGTTTGGCCATTGAGCTTTTGCGGTGGTTTTACCATCGCAACAGAAAAATATGAAATGCATTGGGCTAATACCCCCCCTAGCTCCCCTAGCACCATCTCTTTCCATCGATATCTGTCTGTCTTTTTCTATCTGGCCTCTTTGCACCTTAACCGCAGTTTACTGTGGCTCCATGCTCCATCTAGTCATCGATGGTCATTCATCTAACTGCTGTCTCTCGCTCCGTAGACCCTCTGAAAGTCCATCCCTCCAGGGGCGCTGCTTCCCTCCCCTTATCCTGCAAATGCCTGGTCATAAGGACCATTCTAATCCACTTTGTTGAAAATACACCGGTGCATATTGAAGAGTCTGAAAGCATTCCCAGAGTTCAGAGGTGTCGCTGATAAAATGTTCTAAATAAATAACGTTTTTCGAATGAGACTGCAATGCTGTGATTTCAACGTGAATAATGGTTAGGATGTCCCTAAGATTTTAAGAATTATGTGACTGGAGAATAGCAAAAGTTGAATGATTTCCAAGGAGCTCACCAAAATACGGCACTTTTTAAGGATTTTTGGTTATTTTTTGTATTTAAAGTAAGCCAAGTTAGGGTGAATTTCCCTAACAAACTATACGATAATCCTTTTAAATATTATATATAAATTAATAATCTGGGATATAATGTCTAGAATTTCAAATGATTTTATGATATATTATTTTATTTAGAAATTTCTAAGCTAAAATATTTAATATAATAACAAAAATTCAAATTAAATGCATTTATAATGGATTTAAAGGAAAAATCACACAAAAATATTATCGTTGATCCTTGGTCAATCCCCTTTAACGCCGCCCTTGCTAAACAGGAAAAGGACTCAGGGGCTGAGCTGCGTTTTGTGGAGCGTTTCAAGTTTAGCGCGATGGCGACATGGTCAGGATGCGAGGGGTCTCCGCTGATGGCTTAAAGGGTCTCGTCCTGTGCATATCGATTTGATGTGATTTTCATTAAAAACTCAGCACAGGTAGCAACAAAACAAGGTGCAAAAAGAGGGGGGTGGGGTGCAGAGGTACGGACCAAAGGAACGACTGAAAGCCACGCAGTGCACAAAACCACGTGAGTGGTTCAGGTTTTAGGGGGCTTCGAACTTATTTTTTTATTCCCAGGTATTGAAAAGAAAATCGTTATAAAATCAGCTTTGCGATGCCATGAAAAAAGAAAGCGTAGCCCATTCCAAAAAACAAACCGAAAACCAACAACAAACAAGGAAGTGGAAGTATCCCGAAAGTGTTTCGAATACCAAATACCTCATAGGAACATAAATAGATTTAAGAGTTATTCCACTTTAAGATATGATTTCCCTGCTACTTTTAATATATATTTGAAGCTTTAACTTGATAGTATTATATTACGTTTTAAATAAAACACCTTTCTAAGCATACCCTTGCCAAACTACAGGGTATCAAAAATGACAAATAGAAAAACGATGAATGGGCCAAAAAGCGGAAGCAGCTGCACATTAGCCAAAGAGTTTGGGACCGGGATTTGGGTATCGAGGACTGCCATTGAGTTGGTGTCCTACGTGAGCAGTCAAAGTTCGACCCCCAAAGAAATTAAAAACAAACAAACAAATCGATTATTAGTACGCACTCCGAAAAGGGTTCAGGATATGCTTTTTGACGATGGATTTATTCCCCTTTTCTTCTATTTCTTTTTTTCGGTTTTCTGAGCCGTCCGAAACTCGGACACGGATTGCGTATTGGCCAAAAAGTGTCGCTGCATCAGCTTGAGCCGCTCTTCATTGTTTGTTGCTGGGCGTGCGTCCGGGCGGTGGGAGGCGTGGCTGAGCAGAGCAGGGAAATCTGTTTTCCGTTCGATATTTTCACGCATGATTTATGACCCCGTTAACAAGTAAAAGTCTCAACGTGCAGCAGCATCCGACCAGGCCGGTCTACAACTTGAAAAATGAATTTCTCGTTTTTAACCGCCCACACCCGCCGTCACGCGGCCCGATTTGCCCGCTTTCCAGCTTTCCCACGGAAAATGAAGTGGCACCGAGGCACGTAGAATTCGGGCGGAAGGGACTGGAAAACAGGGACAGGCCGCATAAAGTTGCCGAAATGAAGCTTAATTTAAAGACAAACATTTGTGCATAACAGCGACAAGAACAAGGGTTTTCCCGACGAAAATGGCCCCCTGTTTTTCCGCAAGGCAGAAGGCAGAAGGAGTACATTAGCTGGACACACACAAAAACACACACACCCCATCAGCTGAACCTCGCTGGCGAAACATCTTTAAGGACACCATTATTTTCAGGTCGCGCAATTTAGATGGGTCACCAAATTTCCTTTACAAGAGACTACAGGAAAACCAAATAGTTAATACTTTATGCAGGTTAGAGAATGCCATTCCATTTGGAGGGAAAATCTAAATGTATTTGTTAATATAAATAACCTTAAACGAAGTTAACTTTTAGAGTTTGTGTCTTAGATCACAAAAATTCAAGTTTAGAACTCTTAACTTTATTAATTTAGAACCCAAATTAAGGGTATTTTCTAAGACACCTGTTACGGTCTTATCCACTTTGAAAATAATAATTTTATTAGCGCCATTTACACTTCAACAATCTGCTTGCCTGATTCCAACTTTCTATATCTTATAGTTCCTGAGATTCCAACTAGATCATGGGCTGGATCTAACCGGAAAACTCGTTAGCCATTTTGGAGAGTTAGAAACGTCTGCCTCTTGTCTCCGTGTTAAGCTTTATGCGAATTATACGTTTCATTTTACAAATTGTTTAAAAGTATTTTTTGTGTCAAACAAAGTGACCTTTGAAAACAACTTTAAACGAAACTCAACCTTATGACACACCGATCCTATGAGCTCCCATAACTATTCTGACTTTCATAGAAGTAACATCAAAATAAAATTTTCACTTTTTGAGTCTTTAAAATTATATTTAACAAACATTTTACCGAAATGGGGTGAGTGAGAAAGTGAATTGCGAAAACGGAATAAGACCTTTCGCGAACACTGCAAAGACTCCTTTCTATTCCATCAATGCAATCTAAAGTGATATCCAACAACAGGCTTATCCTGACCTTCATTTTCCATTTACAGAAGAGCCAAAGTAGAGACCAAGAAAGTGTATAAGGGAAGTAAGAAGCGTGGTATATACAAAGACGAGTTCCAATCCTTGAAGTTCCATGAAGCAAGGAAGGGGGTCAACGACTCCCCGGACTATGCTGGAAGAGCTGGAAGGAAAATGGCCACGCCTGGACATGTGGGTCGGCCTGTCTCAGTAATATGTTAGCTCACGTCCGAAGCCCGAGCAGAAAGAACAAGTTTTATCAAAAAGAAAACAAAGAAAATCAAAATTTCGTATTTATCGACTGGTAACAATACCTCAGTTTGCAGCATTCAGGACAGATCATTCCGTTTCGTCGTCTGTTCATCACTCTACGGGATCGGGATGGTCTTCAGGTTTTCCTCTCACGGATCAAAAAAGTAGAATGGGTCTTTTTGTAAATGTGAATCTGTGACGATTGGAATAAAAGACAAATAAACATAATAATAATGGTTTCGCTCTGGACGCCCTAGGCTATCAACTCTTCAACTCGTTCTCCAGGGATATCGACTTAATGGTGGTGTACTTCAGATAGCGTGATCCTTCACCAGCTCGAAATGATGGTGTCCATATCTGCAACCGTATCCCAAGTGGGAAGAGTGATGGGCAGAAAGCTGCTGGGCGGGATCAGCGGGGTTTCAAGAAGGAGCAGGAAATTTCCGTATTCTCCGTGAACAATAACCTTGGCTTCCTGGACAAGGACTCCGAACCGATCATTGGAACCCGCTCGTTAGCGTCTTCATTGGTAAAATGTACGATGAAGTTCCTGGGCGGGATCGAGCCTCCAAGGTTGTTGGAGTCGCAACAAAATCGCGACGCTAAAAGGTTGTCATTTTCACAAATGGGCATTGCCCATGCGATCGATTCTATGTATTATCTCATCACCCTATGATATTTATAATATAGTTTTCCTTTACAAAACCCCTATTTTGGCTTTTTAAAAACTGCTAACCAATCATATATTTTCAATGAATTTGTAAATTGATAAAGGTCTTCTTTTTATGGTGTGTGAATCTGTTTATACTAAACTTTATATATTACGGTTTTTCATTAGAGAGGCCAAAGCTAAACGAAATCAAAGATGGAAACACATTAACAATAGCTTATATGCCGATGAATCGATACAAAACAACAGGCAGACGTTGTTCCACCTCTAATCTGTTTAGCTTTGGTAACTCTGATCTAGTTCTTGGTTTTCCATCGTATAAAAACGTTTTATACAATATTTTTTAAACTGTGATTGTACAATCGTAAGGGCATATATCCGTATTAACTAAGAGGTAATTAGTGCATCATAAGCTCGTTCGATTTAATTAATGTACTAGTATTATAAATAGTAAATGTATTAAGTTCAGCGTTTCCAAGCATTAGAGTCCAGTCTTATATTATGAGCAGTGGAGGCCGCGTAGTGAACGAAAATGCACCGGCTTCCTGCAGGTGGGACAACCAAAGCGACATTCCAAGTGCTGGAGGATGCACTTGCTCCCGAAAACATGGCCGCATTTCAAAGACATCGGATAATGGCCGCTATAGAGATGCCACCCCAAGAGGCAAATCGAACAAGTGTTCTCCCTGAGGATTTGATCCAATTCGGTCTTCTTTTGGGTCAAATCTTCAATCTCCAATTTGAGGATTGCGTTCGATTCCATCAATGCATTCTTTGTTTTTTCCGCCTGCTCAATTCTCTCGCGCAGTCCATCATTAATCATCGTAATGCTATTCATGTACATCTGTCGGTCCCGGTCATTGTCCCTCTTGTCCTTCCAGAATCCATGCTTAGCGGGTTTCTTGCTTCCCGAGGGCCCTGGCGATGGGGTTTTTTCCATCCTGGCGGCTGCCTGCCGAGGTTTCCCGCCCAAATCATCGCGATTTTTCTTCATTATAAAACTGAGCGCAGCCTCCAAATTCGAGGGCTTGTTATCTTTAGATTTGGGCTTCATATTTTGTAGATTCTTCGATTACCTATCTAAAGTACGGATATTATCTGTATTTGATTTCACAAAGCACAAAAAACTAACCAGAGCAAGGTCCTCACTTCAGCAGGTATAAAAAATTATGAGCAGCTTAGGGTGACATATGTCAGAATGGCGTTTAAAGTAAACAAGGGCTATCGATGTTTTTCATAAATGAATGAGACCGTTTCTTGGAACTCGTCTTTTTAAAGGAATGTTCGATTGATGACAATCGTACTATATTTTCCACCTATGGTTCTTTAGGATCTATCCCAATATGAGTTTTTAAATCTCGTCTTATAATGACCTGCAGGTCAACTTACTACGATTAATCTCTGCTATTAACAGTCTACCTAGTGACGATGCGCTTCATAAGCTTTTTAAAATATATCATCTTTCGACCATTATAACATACAAATGTGAAGGTCTTTATCAGATGTTTTAAAGATTAAATAAACTTTTAATTTATATTTGTAGCTTTGGGCAATTAATAAGTGATAATTAGGAATATATGTTTTATAGAGGAACTTTGATATCTAATTTTAACGCTGTTTTATTTCTAAGCACATAAGTATGAACTCACATTAACGAAAAACGCGGAATTATTGGGAACTGTAAGTCTTATAGAAAGAGTTAGAGTTATAGACTAGGCAGCTTGGATTTACCAAGCATATTCTAAAATAGCCAACGCAACCCAAGGTGGTTTTATCATTCGGCCACGCCCAGTTAATGGTACTACCTTAAGATGCGCAAGATTATGCGATTATACGAGATTAATTACAATTATTTTTGCAAAATACGGAATAAATTTTAGAAATTATATGTTTTTTTTATATGTTATTTTTAATTATTTATTAATTAAGACAGAATAGTGTTTCGTTGTATAAAAAGGATCACAAAACCTAGACTCTAGTCATATTAACGAGGTCAAAAGAAAGAAAGATTAGAAAAAGAAGGAAAAAGTGTTTTGGAGGTTTTGAAGGAACTGAAAAGGTTTGTAATTTTCTTTTTCTTTGCAAGTCCTTGAATCTTAGATTTCCATCTTCCATCTCATAAACATTCTTTTTTTTATGAAAACACAAAACAGTGGAAATGGAAATCTATCAAACGGGCTTTTTCCTCTCACTGTGGCCTTGCGTGCGTGAAAAGCGAGCAAAGGGAAACTGGCATGCTGGACGCATCAGTCCGACTGGCAAAAAGAAAAACAAAAAACAAAGGAAACCAAAAAAGACAAAGACCGGTCGAGAAAGCAGTCCTTTTGCCGTTTGTGTTTGCCTTGGCCATAGCCAAAAATGTTTGCCTGATGTCCCAAACTGCGGATCCAAAAGCGGGGAGCGAGAATTATGGGGGGAAGTACCCAACTGAAAAAGGGAAAAGTCGCCCGTTGCTTTATGAATTTTACATATGTTTCTCAGCCTGAAACTGAAACCAAAAAGACAGAGGCATAACCAAAATGAAATAAACATTAGAAGGAAAAAAAACCAACGCGAAAAGTGGGGAAAAGGAAAGAGGAAAGAGCCAGTCGGAAATCCATACAAATCAGAAAAGTAAAAGGAATAACAACAACAGCCATAACGAAACTTAGCAGGTGTGCCCCAAAACGTAATGGTTCAGAAGCACTGAGAAAAATTAAAATACCATATGCAACTTAATTTTGTTCATTTATTATAAAACCTGTTAAGGTAAAAATTGATTTAAAAACACAAAAATTAGTAATATTTTAGGTAAATCAAAAAACAAAAAGGATACGATATGAAGAAGATTGAAATAAAATATTGTAATAATTATTTATCGATCAGATATCCAGCTGATAACATGATAATACCTACTTATATACCGATATAATACTACAAAACACAAAAATACATTTTTAAGAAAACAAAATATTGGAAGTAAGAATATCTTTTCAAAGCATAGAGCTTCATTTTCTTTTTAAAATAAATGAAAACCAATTTGACATGAAAAAATTTAAGCAAATTTATTTCTTTCAGTGTACCGAAGGAGAGCCAGTTGCTGGTGGTAGGGAGGTGAAAGGCCGGGATAAGCGACTCCCCGACATTGTCATCAATCATCGCAACTCGCGCCCACGCAGGAAAACGGAGTCGCGGGCGGTGGGAAAAGTGAAAGGGGGTGGCTTGGGGAAATGGGGAAATGGCAAAAGGAAAACGAACTGGGCTGCTGTTTGGACTCTTTTGGCCATTCACGAATCATGCCTTCATGCTTTTCAAGCCTCAACTGTTTCAATAGGTCAATGGGTAGCGCCACGGGGTATGCCCAGAATCTTAAATTCTCTTCTTCGGCTCTCTCTCTCTTTTTGGGTTAACATATATTGAATCGTATTTAAACTCGTTGTTTATCTGTTCAAAAACACCTTCTATTGTTTTCCACAAATTCTTACATCAAGTTTATGGAATTTTGTATTTGTTTTTGATTTATATATTACTGTAAATACCACTCAAAGTTATCCTTTGGCTTGGTTAAGTAGTTAAGCCTTTTCATCTCAGGTAACTTCAGAGCTGCCTTCGATACTGGGTAGTCCACTGATCGGGTGTCCTAGTTAGGAGGCCCCTCATCTTACCCCTATAGCTTCTCGATTCTTTGTAACAGTTGCTGAAAATGATAGCAAAAGCGGCAATCCAATTGCCGAGGGACTCACGAGCGTTCCTTAACTCCTTCTCCTGTTTTCCGTCGGAGTTGTCAATCGTTTTTAGCAAAAGTCTGGCTATTTTTTAAGATGAAAGTTTAAAGTACAAGTTAAAGTTTTTTATTAAAGCAAATCTGTTTCATCAAAACAAATATTCTCAAAAGAAAACAAATATTTGTAAGAGTGCATATTTTTCATATATTTTTGTAGTCCATGTTTAGTCCTAAAATTGGATTGGGAAAATTTTAAAGATTTTTCATTGATTTTGTATACTAATCCATAATCTTCAGGTTCAGATCATGAATAATTTAACACATAAAACATATTTTAATTTAATATTCAGTAGGGAAAAAAAGTGATACCAGGAATTAGGTTCACTTATATAAACCTAATCTTACCCTTTTCAAATTTTTGGCTATTTTTCGAACTAACAAGTGGCAACTCTGCTGTTCAGGTGCTCGGCACGCGTGTATTTGATGGGCCTTTGGGAATCCATGGGCGGGGGCATTGGTGGGAGCGGGGGGCGTGGCTGGCGCCTGTTTGTTTGCGCTTAATTCGCACCGCTTCGCGTCAGGGGCACTCAACCATGTTCAGCAACCGGTACGCGTACCTGTGGCAGGCCGTTAACTAAGCACAGGGCAAATGTTTGCCAGCTGGGAAGACGTTTAACTACACTGAGAGAAATTTTTGTATGCAAAAGTATTAAAGAAAATTAAGTAATTAAAATTCATTGTTTAGATATGTTAAGCATCCAAATTTGATGATGAAAAAACTTAAAAACTAGACAAGAAGTAACCTAAAGATACCCCCATTGAGTCTTTAAAATTGTATAAAAATTGGAAAAATAGGGAAATCTTGCATATCAAAAAACGATTACAAATAATCATTCGATTCCTCTCAGTGCCTGCTTATTAAAACCAGTCAGTGAACCCAGTGTCGTTGTAAAGGCCACAGGGGGCATGTCATACTTTTCGCTTTCCCTTTCGCCCTGCGATTAGGTTAAAGGGAGGGAAGGGGGCTAGGCAAACCAACCCCATCAATATTTATAATGTTAGTTTTAAATTAGCGCAAAATAAACGACTGGCAAATATTGAAACAATCTCAGGCCCCATTCATCCCCGGACTCCTGGCTCATTGTGCTAAATATGATTTAATCTTTGGCGAGGTGTTCTCTCTCCTCCCCACCTGTATTAACCCCACGCAGCCCCCTTAATCCACAAGGGGCCCCTCTGCTCACAAAAGCCGCCGCAAATCCCTCAATCAAAAACACAAAGCGCGAATGGGTGAAAGCTGCGAAAAAAGGTGAATAAATGGTGCCGAAGTTAACTAACGTTAACAGCCGAGCAATTAATTCAAATTTAATATTGATGAGCGGGGGGAGTGGCAATCTGGCTGTTTGATAAAGGGAAAATGCCAGCGAATGAAAGCGATTTGCGAACTGGTTAGGCCCAGTAATAAGCACTCGCTGACTTCTTCATAGTTCATGAGATCTTTCAATTAGAAGTCTAATATTCAGTTTTTCACTTTCAAACCTAAAATTTGGAGCAGCTTTTCAGGATACTAAAAAAAAAAAAAAGATCAGTTTTTGCAGTAACTATTCAGCATAGTTTATAGTTTTATAGTTTTTCAAAGTGTCCATGGCAAATAGCGGCTATTAACAAATATATAGAAATTATAAGTTGACATAAATCTTTTAGCCAAAGGGGGACTCTCACTCCAGCCAGACCCACTTTTATTCTCGCTCATTAGGGGTCTCATCGGGAGATTTTTCCGGACTTCCTCACTTTCAAAGTGGCGTTACCCAGTCCGGCAATCAACGACTTTGACTTGTAAATTTTCCTTCCAGATCTTTCAGCACTGTCCGGAAGGAACTTCCTTGCTCCATGGAACTTCAAAGATGAAAACGAGTCCAAGAATATGTCACGCTTCTTCCTTCCCGTATACACTTTCTTGGTCTCCACTTTGGCCCGTCTGCAAATGAAGATTCATTTAGAAGATCCGAAAATAGTCAGGGTTAAGCCCGAGGTTATATACGAGGTGTGTTCAAAAAGTAAGGTGACTTTTCAAATTTCGCGGGCAACATATTTTCGATTATCGATTTTTTTGTTTTGTTATATTGGTACACTCTTCCCTAACATCTGTACCAAGTTTCAATGGAACATCCTCTTTTGTTTGGTTGTGAGAGGCGTAAAGTTACAAGTTATTTTGCGAGCTCGGCGATTTTTTGCTATCGAAAAATATGGATCAAAGGATTTGCATCAAATTTTGTGTAAAAAATAAAATTAAGTGCTCTGAAACACTTGAAATGTTGACAGTGGCATACGGTGAAACTGTTCTGAGTAAAAAAAATGTGTACAAGTGGTACAAACTCTTCCAAGATGGCCGGGAAGATGCCAATGACCAGCCTCGCTCTGGACGCCCAAGCACGTCAACAACTGATGAAAACGTTCAAGCAGTGACGAAAATTGTTTTGGAAAATCGTCGAATCACTATCAGAGAAGTTGCTGAAGATGTCGGTATATCGCTTGGCTCGTGCCATGAAATTTTTTCAAACGTTTTGGGTATGAGTCGTGTGTCAGCGAAGTTTGTTCCGAAATTGCTGAATTTTGACCAAAAGAACCGTCGCATGAGCATCGCTCAAGAGCTGTTGAATGACGTCAACGACGACCCAGATTTACTCAAAAGGGTCATAACTGGTGACGAATCATGGGTATATGGTTATGATATCGAAACCAAAGCCCAATCGTCCCAATGGAAGAGCCCAGGCGAGCCAAGACCGAAAAAAGCACGCCAAGTTCGATCAAATGTCAAAGTTTTGATCACTGTTTTCTTCGATTACCATGGCGTGGTGCATCAGGAGTTCTTACCATATGGTCGTACGGTCAATAAACAGTATTATCTGGAAGTTATGCGCCGTTTGCGAGAAGCAATACGAAAGAAACGTCCAGAATTGTGGAAAATTAATTCATGGCTTTTGCATCACGATAATGCCCCTGCTCACTCATCTTTGCTTGTGAGAGATTTTTTGGCCAAAAACAACACCACAATAATGCCTCAGCCACCATATTCACCGGATTTGGCCCCATGTGACTTTTTCTTGTTCCCAAAACTGAAGAGACCTATGAAAGGACGGAGATTTGCAACGATTGAAGAGATAAAGACTGCATCGCTGCAAGAGCTCAAGGCTATACCGAAAAGTGCTTATGGGAAGTGCTTTGAGGATTGGAAAA
The DNA here is from genome assembly GCF_018153835.1 of Drosophila eugracilis. Lineage (NCBI taxonomy): Eukaryota > Metazoa > Arthropoda > Insecta > Diptera > Drosophilidae > Drosophila > Drosophila eugracilis. The sequence continues at coordinate 2,059,007 of NW_024573535.1, forward strand.
ACCGTTGGCATAAGTGTATTGTATCTGAGGGGGATTACTTTGAAGGGGACAACATAAATATTGATAAATAAATTAATAGTTTTTCTTGAAAATACAAAGTCACCTTACTTTTTGAACACACCTCGTATTAAGCCAAACCGAGACTGTGTAGTGTTCGCGGAAGACCGTTTGCCGTTTTGTTTCGCAATTCACTTTCTCACTCACCCCATTTCCGGTAAAATGTTTATTAAATGTACTTTTAAAGACCAAAAATGAAAATTTTATTTTGATGTTGCTTCTGTGAGTGCTAGAATAGTTATGGGAAATTGTAGGATCGGATCGTCATAACGCTGAGTTCGGTTTGAAGTTGTTTTTAAAGGCCACTTTGTTCTATATAAAAAACACTTTTAGACAAAATTGTAATACGAAGCATAAAAGCAGGCCATGACAAGCTCAACAGGAAGAAAAAAAAAGAAAACTTACCTTACCTTTCCGATTAAATCTAGCCCAGCTGAGGTCTGCGGCAGTGACATTATCGGTTACTAAAAACGATTTACAGTGGATCCAAGCTTATTTCGTGCAAGAAAAAATCGAATTTTTTATTTGATACTGCTACTAAACCAGCAGAGATATCAAAAAAATTTAAACGCAGTAATGTTAAGAATGTCGCATATTATCAAAATAATAACAAAAGTTTTTACTTATTTAAAAACAAAAGAATTTTTCATACAAAAACTAAAAAATAGGGCAACTCCGACGCACAAGCTTATTTCGTGCAAGCACTTTAACGGTTAATAACTCTAAACTAGGACTTTTAAATCAATTTTTTTTTCTTAATACTAGTAAAAATATATTAACAAAAGCATATTTATAAGTTTTCGAGGCTGGGCGCACCCAAAAATTACGGAATAACGAGGATTTTCAAACTATGGCGCCACGAATAATAGTCAATAGTTATTGAGCAAAGCGAATTAGTCCTTAAACATTTTAAGGATGGGAAACCCCAGGAAATGGTTGCCTCAAGCCCTAGTACAAACCCATACATAACCCAAACGCTTTTTTGCGAAAATCGGGTGGCAGATAAGGGCCGTGAAGCTCCGTACACAATTTTTAAGGACCACGAGGAGAGACGTATTGTCCGAAAAGTGAAGGAAGGTGTATAAAGCCAAGCCGACTCTGCAGTCGTTGAAGATGGCAAAAGACAGGAAGAAGATTATCAAGTCCCAGGCTCTTATGTGAAATTTTATGTGATTTAAAATTGATTTTGTAGTCGTCCAGCAATAATAAATTTACATTTTTTAATGATTAAGAATAACAAATGGTTATGATGTATTTATTACTGGTCAGGATCAGTAGCCGAGTCGATTGACATGTCCGTCTGCCCGTATGCACGCTGCGAGACATAAATTACGATTGGGAATGTGGCACAATTTATTAATTAATATAATATAATATGAAGAATTTTGAATAAAATGAATATAAAGTGGAGAAGGAATAGGAAGTATACCCATCCCATAAAGAAGGTTCGTGTATTCCTCATTACGCCCAACAACCGAGTTGATCTGTCCACTGATCAGGTGAGATATTCCCTTCAAATTCTTATATTAATAAACTTCATTCCAGCGTTTGTTTACTTCGTCATTGCCCCCAGCCTGACGTTTCAATCTTCTAGGAGTGGATATCGAATCGGGTCAGATCACTCAACTAGGTTGTAACGGAACTTTTCAAGTGGCCAAATCCCAAACTGATTAACAAGTCGGCCGTCATCTTCCTTTACGGCGACTAATCTTCCATTAGAGTCATAAACTTTCTAGCGAGCTCTAAAGCTTCTTCTTTCTCACTTGCTTCCATGCGAATCAGCCAATCCAGTGCCATGGAAAATTTCCTATGATCTTCTGGAGATGCGGCCATCAGTTCTTCGACAAACTTAATTTCCTTCTTAAGGAACTCGTACATCCTAATCCGTTCTTGACCCTTTTTGTAAGTGCGATCAACCTCATACATTTTCGAAAACATCTTTGAGAGCTCGCTCTTCCCTTGTCCTGAAGTTGGTGCTGGTTGTTCTTCAGCTATGTACAGTATGTCCTCCGCGCTCTCTTCCTCTTTGAATAACTCTGGAAGCACGAACTTTCCATTTCGCTTTCCTATTTTCTTTTGATTAAGGCCCTCTACGAGCGACTGGCATACAAACTTCGACGCCTTATACCTAACTCCAACTGCCATCTTACCCTGCGTTAACATACATTTATGAATTTTAGAAAAAAGAGCCACTTCGGAGTGAATCCTTACCTCGAAGTGGGCCACCAACTTGCTCAACAGGACTGGTCCTCCGATTTCAGACATGACCTTGCAAACATCGGCCACAGGGAAATGGAGAGTAAGGTAAGTGTCCGAAGAATCGTCAACACTTGTCTCCGGGACATCATTGGAAAAGCGAACACCTTGCGACCTGTGACAAAAGTCCACATTTAATCACTTGTAACTCCGATCCGTTTCTTAACCACGAATGCCTATATTGTTCTCACTTACTCCATTTTTAAATATAATTTTTGCTTCTTATTGAAATGAAAAGTTTAAATAAAATATTCCTGTATTCGTTCCAAATTTACTTGTTGTAGAAAGGGATGACTATACCTTTCAGTTTGACTTGAGTTTGTTTTCTAAGGTGACTTTATATTTAAATTTCTACCAAACAAATTTGTAAGTCAAAACTCGTAACTAATGCTAAGCTGGACACGAATATAAGCTGAGCCCATTCTTTACATTCACAAATTGCGAACAAGTTCTCGAACTCATCGGCCGTCTGTTCGCAATAGAAGATAACTGATAGACGTTGTACTTGATTATGGCGCTTGTTCTTAATTCACTTTTGCATTACCGCCCCTTTCTGCCACCCGATTTTCGCAAAAAAGCGTTTGGGTTATGTATGGGTTTGTACTAGGGCTTGAGGCAACCATTTCCTGGGGTTTCCCATCCTTAAAATGTTTAAGGACTAATTCGCTTTGCTCAATAACTATTGACTATTATTCGTGGCGCCATAGTTTGAAAATCCTCGTTAATCCGTAATTTTTGGGTGCCCCCAGCCTCGAAAACTTATAAATATGCTTTTGTTAATATATTTTTACTAGTATTAAGAAAAAAATGGATTTAAAAGTCCTAGCTTAGAGTTATTAACCGTTAAAGTGCTTGCACGAAATAAGCTTGTGCGCCGGAGTTGCCCTATTTTTTAGTTTTTGTATGAAAAATTCTTTTGTTTTTTAAATTAGTAAAAACTTTTGTTATTATTTTGATAATATGCGACATTCTTAACATTACTGCGTTTAAATTTGTTTGATATCTCTGCTGGTTTAGTAGCAGTATCAAATTAAAAATTTGATTTTTTCTTGCACGAAATAAGCTTGGATCCACTGTATATGGCTCAGCCAATAGGTAGACTACTAAAAATTATTACTTTAAAGTTAAAGTTAAGGATAGGACAGTAATGTGGGAATGGGTTAGAAGAACGAGCAGGACTCTAGACAACGAAGCAGAAACCATGTTACGATTGACCATCTGGCGAAGGAGATGATCAAGTCGCAGACAAAGAAGTCGACGACGCGATGGATGATGCTAAGGAGAAGAAAGCGGTGAGTAGAAATGGGAAACTATCGATGGTGACGGAATTCCATATTGTGGGCAACACGAAATTTTTCGAACATCATCGCCAATGAGCAAAAAAAAAGGTATTCCGTCACAAATAACTTTCCTTAAGCCTCGTACCATCGATAGTGAGAAGCAAACCATCGATATTGCCTCCGAAACCCAAATATTCGATACCTCAATAGTATCATCGATAGTTCCCCAACGAAAAGACGTCCTCAGTGAGGAGCTAATAAGACGCAGAGTTTGATTCAAAAGGTGACGCTTTGATTCAAAAGTAAGACGAGCCAATGAGAAACACATAAGACGCGACGACGTTTTAGTTAAAATAGTTTAACATAAACTTAAGTTAATCAATAAATATAATATAAACACCAGGTCTATGAATATGAAACATTTTGCTTATTTATTAATTATCGGTAATAATAGTGATTGATAGGTTTTTGTTAAACATTTTTGTAGCATCTTTCAAACATTACTTGCGAGCTTTTTTTCCAAAAATTTGAAATTGTCGAGTTTTATACCCACAAAACATGATTCGCGCACAACGTTGCTTCACTGTTTTCTTTTAAAGAAGCTTACGGTGTGCATGGCCTAAACATCAAAAATTCCAGAGCCGTGAATTTGGAGTTGAGAATGAAGAGCGTGGAAGACCACCAAAAAAGTTTCAGGTCACTGAATAGCAGGCGTTGCTTGATCAGGACGATGGCTAAACCCAAGAACAATTAGCAGAACAATTTAATGTTGATTAATTATAAATTTGTAGGTATTTAAAACAGCTAAATACGAGTAAAGACAAAGCTAGACAAACAATTTACCGTAGATTTGTGCGTAATTATTCGTAGCATCCTCTTATTATGGCAGCACTCGTGATTCCTGCGGTCCAAGCAGCTGCCACAAGCGTCAAGAAAATCCACCGCAATGTTATTAATTTCCATGGCATGCCAGCGAATTAATTGGCATCCGATTTGAAGTCAGCACAATTTTGCTTCGCCTTGCGGGAAATCCGGGCAACCTCAGAATCCTTTAGCCAATCCAAAATGTGGCACGGGCTGTGGGTTCGGTTCTTCACATGGCCATGGCTTTTGTGTGTGTGTGTGTGGAGCTGGGGCTGGCAGATTCTTCTGGTTGAGCTACCGTTGCGGTTTCTGTGGTCCGACCGCAAAGCGAGTTACAAAAACCCAGAGAGGTGGACCCAAAACAGGTCCACCCCAATGTCGACAACAGCCCGCATAATTTTTACCTGGACGTCCCTTTAATTTCAATACCCCGCAGCCATATTTTCCAGCTGCACTTCACACCTTTATTCTGTATACTTTAAACTTAATTAAATTGGCCAGAAAAGTTAGAAATTTAAATTAAAAATGAATTATACGAAAGTGTTAGGAAATATCGATAAATTATCTACACAATTCTAGGTATTACTTTTACTTTTATGCTTTCCAAATTAGATTCCATTTGCCAGATACAGGGTATTCCCTATTCGAACCACTCCAGCATCCATCTGGGTATCTATTTTTATGTGTATAGTTTTGCTTTTTAAACATTTGCAGCATGTTATTGATACGTTTGCGATGCGCACCACAAATCACAGTCCAATTAAATGCCCAGTCGGACTCCAATTAAAGCTGCCACAGCCAGAGGGACGCTCCAATTGGAACCTTGTCCGGCGGTGGTGGTGGCGGCAGAAAGGGGCTGAGCAGAAGAAGAAGCAGCTGCCGTTGCAAGCTGAAAACGTTGCAGAAACTTTTTCGACTGGCGAAAGTTTCGATGTCGCTTTGTCGAGCGCCAAATAAACCAGTTGCAGTTGCCCAAACCCAAACCCAAGCCCAAGTCCAAACCCCATGTCCAAATTCCAGGAGTCGGGCTATATACATATGTACAGATACGTATATATATATATATTTATATACATTTAAAGGATATATATGGCATGTGCCAGGGATGGCACTCGCAACGTAGCAACAAATTTACGACTTGTACGTGAAAATTATTTGCCACACAAAAATTAAAACAGTCGAGCATTAAATTTCATCTGCGAATTTATTAGCCACGATGACTTCTTACATAAAGTGGTTATTTCCTCTTTGAAAGAAGTTAACTTAAATGTAGACGGCTTATGGAAAAGCCTTTTATGAGATTTTGGTGGAGGTATTTTCCAGGATTTGTAACTACATGTTTATTCCAAAAACTAGTTAACTTTAAAAACAAAGTGCCAAAAATGTGAAAATACATATTTTTGAGTGTTTTCTTTTTACCATTTAAATGTCTTTAATTAAATATTAGCCCCATTGACTCATCATTTTCCTATTACAATTAATGTCTTAACTAAAGGGTGGCCCATGAAAGATTTGCGTTTTAAAATTGCCATAAAAATATCAATATTTACCGATTTTTCTTCGAGCTTAAACTTAACCATTTCGTAAACCGCAAACCTTTTACTACAAAATAATAAAATATATTTAATAATACTTTTCCTTTTTTATTACAGTCTTTTAAAATGTCTTTTTTATTGACTTGCAACTCTAAGAGTTTAATCACAGTTACTAAAAATTTCCTTCTTGGCCAATCACTGCATCTAACACAGCCCGAAGTCGAAGTAATTAGGTAAAAACCTTTAGCTTGTGTGTTTATGGCTCCCTGAACTTAACTTTCATTTAAGTTGGGTGAAAATAGAAATCGAAAATATGCAGCGCCACCTCTCCATTTTCTCCCATCCTTCGCCCCACCCCCTGGAAAATTGAACTAAACTATTTAAATGTTTGTTGTTGCTCTTCCGCATTTTGCAGCTTGTTGTTTTTGTTGCGATTTTTAGACAGTTTTCGGGCAACGTCAAAGTCAACAGCGACTGCGCTGCCTCCGTCGACGTCGACGTCCTTGCAGCTCCTGATTTTGTTGCTATTTTAGTCCTTTTTCCAATGCTTTTTTTTTTTTGTTTTTTTGCAGGACGGTCCGCTTAAGAGCGTAAAATGCATGGAGTTTATATAAAGTTTATTGTAACACAAAAACGTAGAACTTTTTGATGTTTTATTAATTAACTTTTTGCATTCTACGGTAAGGGGCGGTGAGGAAAATTGAAGGCGCAACGGAAAGGGGGTGTTGGGGAAATTGGAGGTTGGCTGGAAGTGAAAATAGTTGCTAGCATGTGGTTAAAACTTTGATGCCTGCTCCAGTGACGTACACTCACACATATCCTTTGAGCATATTAAAATATTTATGATTGTGTGAAAAAGAGAATGTTATGAAGAAGGCGAGAGCGAGAGGGAAGAAAATGTTCCCGGGCTAGGCAACTTTTCCGCACTAATAAATATGTGCACCTGAGAAAAATCTAGATTATCTTAAATGGTTTATTTTGGATTAGAATTTGATTTGATTTTTGGATAGACATTAGATTTGTATCTTTTAAGATTTTCATGTAGAAATTGGCAAACTACGAATAGGAAATATTTCAGCAAATAGGTTTTCATAATATAAGAGGATCTTCTCACCGAATAGTGACCCACTTTCCCATCCACTTTTCCCAGTGTAAGCACACACTTTTTTGGCCAAGTACTTTTGCCATCTTTCGCTTAATTGCTCGTAAAATGTGAAAAAGTAGGAAGTTTTCAAAGAGAATCGGAGGGGGCGAAATAGCCAAACACTTGGTCCAAACAACAAAACTTTCATCAAAAGCAAAGAAGCTGGCATCAAGAAACAGCCAACTCAAAGACGATGGAAAAAATTGTAAAAAAAAAACAGCGGGGAAAAAAATAAATAAAAACCGGGAACACAAAGAAATCGGGGAAATGATTTGATCGAATATATAATAAGGTAGCCAGGGCCAATACTCATTAATATATGATTGAGTTTGGAGCGAGAGCGGGCCTCTCGGCTGCGACTCCATTATAAATCTTCGAAAATATGCCATAAATAATGCAAACAATTTGCCAGCATAGAAAACCCAACTGGCAAAGGAAAACTCTCTCTGTGAACAGTCCGGGCACAAAGCGAACTGCAAAACGAAAACGAAACAAAAGACCCACAAAGAAAATTCTGCCTGGGAATGGGAATGGGAATGGGTCGGTGAAAGTATAGACAACAACAAACGGCAAACGCAGAAAAGTAGACTTCACATTTGGTCAGTCGTCGTATGGAAATCCAGACACCCTCTCAAATCTATAGCATACTCATCAGGGTAAATTTAATAATACAAAAAACATGGGTAAAATCTTTGATCATTTAATCCTTTATTTATTTAATTGAAAGTCTTGAATATCAAATAGTATTTTATGCTCTATAAGAACTATCAATTTTGTTACCCACAAAGAGGAATGCCCAACCACGTTGTTTGTTTTCCCAAACATTGTTAATTATCGTTATTAAGATATCCCCGAAACCAACCTATTAATTAGACCAAAATCACATTGCACATCCTGTCTTCCTAATTGTCTGAGAATGCAGTCGTTAGGCCCAGTTTCATAGGGTAACCCTATGCACACACCATGCAAAAACAATTGCCGAGGCAGTCAAACTTGTATTTTTGCGCGGCAATAAAAAATAAAAACAACAGCAGCAGCAGTAGCAGCAGAACTTGGCTTGTTTTTCCTTTTTCCAGCAGAGAGCAGAGAAGTGCTGGATTAACACACAGGAGCAAAGATGGCAAATCCGGGGGAAAAACTGTGATAGGGGAGAAGAGGAAAAACTGTGCGCGGCATAACGTAACAACAAAGCGCACCAGGCACGAGTACAAAAGTACAATAAAATTGCATACGAAAGCAGTTTACTGCAGACGAAAAAATTAAATTAATGAAGAAAAATGGTAATAAAGCGTTAGTCACGTGTGTGTCCCCCCTCTCTGGCGCTCTCTCTTTGTCTGTCTGTCCCTTTCGTAGACGAGAGTTAGACACAAGAACTTAAGCCAACAAATCTGTGAGTAGTCGTAAAAAAGGACGAAGCGCTGCAAATTAAGTATGCGCGCTGTAAAGGACATAAACATAAGAATTTTGACTGGAAATAAACAGTAAGAGCTGCTCTGAAATGGACATGACTTTTAATTCGCCCACTCGGGTGCACAGCGAGAAAAATAGAGAAAGAGAAGAGACATTTTTAATTTTTTAATAAAAGGATATATTAAAGAACTCTCTGCGATTAAGTTTAAGTACTTTTAAATTGTATTTATATAAAGAATTATTTTATTATTATTTATATTTATTTATTTTACTTGAAATTAAATAAAAACTTTAATATATTTTAACATACAAAATATTAACAAATTTTCGTTATATTTATCAGATATCATATTTTCTTATATATTTATTCATAATTTTATATACCTTTTTATTTCCCTTTAAAAATACTATATTTTTAATTCACACTTAACAGTGACATAATTTTAGCCATTTCATATTAAATTTTTATGTTCTCAAATTCAAATTTTATATTTCCCGCCAAAAGCATTACTAAGTGTGGTAGGCTGACTACATGGTCACCTTAAATATCGATATGAATCCGATAACCGATGAACCCAAGCTAAGACAAGATCATTGGTTGGGCGGCTCATTTCGATTGTCATTCTTTGTTGAGAAAAAGTTAAAAAAGGCGTGTCGATTAGGCAATTGCATTACATATTAACTGATACACTTAGTAGCTATCTATAACTTATAGAACGTTAACTTTAAGCCTTGTTTTTACATTATAAGCATACAGACTAACCTCCCTATTAACAGCTAATTAATTGGGCAAGCTTTAAAGTCTCATAAATATCAACCGCTTATGAGTAAACCGAGCGGATAAAGAAATTTCGAAGCTGCTTTAATTGAAATGCCATTAAATTGATGAAACCTTTTCAAATTAGATTAAATACATATAAACGCGTGTACGGCATACTTTGAGGCTTTCCGATGGCCGCTCATTAATTTTGCAGGATTAGCAATTAAACACATGTAGATATATCCTGCAAAATGGTTGGAAAATGTGTGCGACTGCGTGTGTGTGTGTGTATTGGAGACTTAATCCCATTATTAACACTTTACATGGCCAGCGATTTGGCGGGCAAATCGCGCGACTCGCAAAATCATTCGAGTGCACAGCGCAGCGTGCAAATTGACAATTAAATATCAACTTGGTTAACTTTTATGCATGTGGCATGTGGCATTTGGGCAATGGCTGCTAGTGCTGCTAGTGTGTTGGCCAGTGTTGATTAACAGCTAATTAATGGGGCAGGGCTTTAAAGTCGCATAAATTATGCGCATTAAGTCAATGAAATGGGGTAGATATATACATATATATAGGGGAAGTTTCTTCTCTGTTTACACCACAAATATGCCTCAAAAGCAAATCAAGCATAATCAAATTATTTCCACTCGATTGGTGTTTATTGATAAATTACGCCACAAACAATATTTTGATAACATCAATTATAGTCACCACTGGCAATGCCAAGCTTGATTCCCCACACCCCCTTTAACCATTTTCCACCCTCCCCAAGGAAATATCCATCCTGAAACTGAGACCCAGCAAGGGAGGAAATACAAAACAAACAAAAAAAAAACGTGCCATTGATATGGAAAGGTCTTTCTTTTGTCACGCATTTCCCGAGGGTTAGTAGGTGCTAATCGAAGACGTATGCATGGCTCGAGCCAATAATTATGAATGGAAAGCGACTTGGGGAAAGCTGCGATTTCCTACACTCAACGAGGGAATATTTATGAAGGAAAAACAGGCCAAGCGAATAAGTTTCCAAAGGTCCTCAAAAAGTAATTCAAATTTATGTTTATTTTACCATAAGTCCTAGTCAGTTATTGAGCTTTAAGCTTTATAAAAATGTAGATAAGTATTGTGAGAAAACCTAACCCTTTCACTAGAACTATAATTTATCCATCACATAATAACCAACCAACCTAAAACACCCATAAAAATCATCTTTCCCATTTTTAAAGACTCACCGCTGGTGGGGAAAACGAACATTGGGCTCTCCCCCGTCGACAAATGCCACATAATACCCTCATCACTGATAGAGCAACAAAAACCAAGGAAGTGGGCGGGCTGTTGTGTATTTCTCGGGGGTGTGGCACCACATGTGTTTTTATTTCCTGGCCACAATTGATTTGTAATCTTGGTAAACAGGATTTAACAGATTAGACGTGTAACAAGCAACGGGCGACCGATAATCGCACACACACGCACACCACCAAAAAAAAAAGGCTCTCCTTCCCCTTCTCCTTCCCCCTCACGCACACACACAAACACTCACACAGTGGCACACGTGTCCTGCTTTTTGGGGCCCTCTTCAAAAAGGGAACAACCGAAATATTGCACATCCCAGATTTATTTTCGGGGCATATAGTTTTTGGGTTTACGAAGGAAATATATTTAAGTTAGCCAAAATTAATATAGGATTGCTGATATGCTTTGAGTTTATTATCCAAAAAAGCATATATATTTTAAAGTTTATTTTAGCATGATACATCCTTTAAAAATATAGTATTTTTATATGATTTTTGGGCAACAGCAGTTTTAATTTTTATTAATGCAGTTTGTGGGTTAAACAAAGGAATGTTAAAAAGATCAATTCGGGATTTTATTTTTTTTTAACAATAATATCTTTTGTATGAAAATTAACTACACTCTTTATACTTTTTTTCTTCTTTAATCAGTGCTTTCTTAAATAAAAATACTTTTTTTTTTTAAATAATAAATATTAATGTGTAAAAATCCTACAAAAGAAAGTTGCTTAAGTCAGGACTGAACCTCAGAGAAAGTGTTACCCTTTAAATATCAGCTTTTTCATACAATCAGCTTACAATAAATTACTATTAAAAGAACTATTTAAAGGGTATTTAGAAGTACGACCCGGAATCAATAGTCGCCTGGCGGGTTCCTTTATTTGCGCTCGCTTGGCTCACATGGCTGGTTTGGGTTTGGGCTTGGGCTTGGGCTTGGGGCTTGGGTATGATTGATACTTAATGCCGCTTTTAGCCTCGTTAGGATATCGCTAGCCGTGTCCTGCAACCGTGTCGATGTGTATGTGTCGCCATCCTAATCGGCCAGTTTTATTGTCATTTCTTTGGCTTTTGTTTGAGCCTCAGCCGGGCGCCAATTAGCTGCCCGTTGTCATCGAATTCTCGCCTACCAATTCCCCAAATCCCCGATGTCCTTTCCCATACCGACACCGGCACACATACACCCACACACACACACACACACACCCACATCCACATCCAATCTCACCCATTTTTCCATTTGTCAACGTTAATTGATGGTGAGCACTCATTTAGACTTAGATCTCTGGCTAGTGCGTCAATCAATCAGTTGGTCAATTGGTCAATGAGTCAGTGAGTCAGTGAGTCAGTCGACTTTCTGGCTTTCAATTAATTTATGCCAATGCCTAATTTTGATAACTGCCCACACCGGCTGGATGCGGATTGATGGCATGATATAACTAAAACAGGTTGCACTGGTCCCTAATGAAGCGGCCACATGGCGGATGAGCAATGTGCGGATGCCCAATCCACGAGACCATTAACAATTCAGATGAGTTCCTTCTTCTATTTCAATTACTGCGACTCTCCTTTGTGCTATTTAAATTAAGGAAATGATTAACCCAGAGAAGAGAGAGATTAGTTCTGACATTTGCTGGCCCATTATTAGTTAGTTAGTTGCATAATTTAATTTTAAGTTGGAATATTATAAGTCCTACATTTATTTACCATCTTTAGAGAGCTTTAACATGTAAACTACTTGCTCCCTTGACTAAACTAGCACTTAGTTTGATTACATCTAAAGCGATTGCTTATATAGCGATCATAAACGCTTCTGGCTGATAAGCTAACACTTTTTTTTTGTTTTTTGTTGTCCTCTAAGCGTTAAAAATTAGCATAGAAATTTCATGTTTAACTAATTTTGGATGCGGGCGCTTGGAAAAGCGACAAAAACAAAGAGCAAAAATTATGGGAAATCCATTCAATTAACGCATCAGTTGGGGGAAAGGGGGAGGAGGGGTTGGTGAATCGATGTGGAAATGGTGAGCAGCGGGGCGGCGGATAAGTGGGCGGCGAGTGGGGAAAACACACATAAACAGAGGCGCATAAGCGGCCATATAATCACTTCAATCACGTTTGCATAATTGTTCAATTATGAAGCAATTACCGCAAGCGATGGCCGGCTTCTCAGTCGCTGTCTCTTTCTCCTTCCCCGTATAGCCGTCTCTTTTTGGTTGCGTATGCCCCCGTCTCTCTTCCTCGAACCGCTGACCGTCTCTTTCGCACGTTTTTCGGGTAGGCGACCGCGAGTGTTATCAGTTATATGCCAAAAACCGAAAAACGATGCCTGGCCACCAAAAATCATCAGCCACATGCGATGTCCTTTGGACCTACAGCCGCTCTACTCCCCCCTCTCTGTAATCCTGCCACCCCCGTTCCTGGTTCAACCCGCCGAAGCTCCCAAGCTTGTATTGGTGTGTCATATTAATTAAGCGTTTGATTACCTACCAAACGAACGTTGGGAAATCCATTCGGATTTGGTTCGATTTCCCAATTTTTTCCTGGTGCTTCTGGGGATTTTTGGGGTTTCCCGTAAAGTAGAAGGGATCCGGGGATTTCGGCGATTTTGGTGATTTTGGTGATTTTGGGGTGTTGCAGGGGGGGTTGTGCAGAAGACTGGGCATAATTGCATGCAATTTTTATCGCCGCAAGGACAGATGCCCAGGATGACGATTGCTATGATGATGATGATTCTGACCATGCTGACCATTCTGGAAGGCTGGCGAGCTGGAATGCAGGATGTGCGGGTTATATGACCGATACACGCACTTAACTGGTCGGTAATCGGTTATGCAGCAGCTGATAAACTTAAAAATTGCAATGGTCGAACATTGTAGGAAGCCTTTCCGGGCATTAGGCTATAAATCACATGGCAAATATACGGGGAAAGCAACTGAAATACAGCTCGATTTTAGGGATTTCATCGAGGTTTGATAAGATCTAACTTAATAACTAAATGTAAAAATAAATTATTTATATTAAAATGGAATTTTCATTTTTTGATGTGTGTCTTGATGTGGAGGTGTCAATTAGCTTACTCATTTAAATAGTACGTGAGGAGTCTCTCCTAATCACCCACCTTCAGCGTCTACACGTTAAACCTCACTTACTGAGGTTGTTCCATTAGTAGTAGATTAGTGAAGGCCACCTACTGTTATCGACATGATGTGATCAATGGTTTTCAAGTCTAATGTTAAGAAGAGTATTTTCATACCCATTACTCGTAGCACAGCATTCTTTAGTTTAGATATTATAGCCCTTATGATGGGCAGACTAAGTAGACTGGTGATAACAGCGATTAATCGTGGTAAGCGAAGGTAAGTAAGCAAAGGAAAACGTTTGGATGTCTTCCAGATCATTATGAGAATGCCAACCATTACCACAGCTTCAAGATTGCTGCTCACAATATTCCTACTGAAATGAAGATCTTTCTCTGGCATGTTTATGAATACGAATAACGAATAAATTACGTACTGAAGAAAGATAAACGATGAACGAAATTATCTGAAAATAAAGCCCAAATCTAAGGATAACAAACCTTCGACTTTGGAGGCCATGTATTCGGGAGCAAGTCCATCTTCCAGCACTTGGGATCTTGCTTTGCTTGTCCCACCTGCAGACAGCCGGTGTATTATAACTCACTACGCAGCCTCTACCCATATTAACAGACTGGGCTCTTCCAATGCTTCAGATTGTAATGTTAATAACATGAATGGAAACGTTGGACTCAGGACATGTAATTATTTATACTAGTACTATTATCAAATCGAACGAGCTTGTTAAGCTAAGTTGCCTGTTAGTTTATACGGATATATGCGGATATCACAGTTTACAAAAAATTATATAAAGGGTTTTTATACGATGGGAAACCCTGACGAAGCAAGTGTTCGGAGCAGCATTAACAAAATTGTTAAATTTTAAATGGCATCAGCGATTGTTTGTTTTAATAAAACTTTGTTTGGAAATGATAGCGAAAAAGGTTATCACGGAGACTTTTTCGATCCTCTTGCTTACTCATCTCTTATATTCCCCGAGTTTGTAATCAGAGCGATCGAAATGCAGTCTTTCGGCTTTTGCGTACCCTTTTTTGGTCACTGCAGTGCAGCTCCAGTAAGTTCGCAATGAATAAAGTATTTTTTGTGCAGTTCAACTTAGTGTGTGTTTAATTCAATTTGATAATTAAGGGTGGCAAAACGAAATTGCCATTGCCATTGATTGCTAAAAGGGCAGTCAACAAAGTTGTATCTTTAAGCAACTTGCAGCATTTAATTTATTTTAATTTGCAGCTTAAGTTTGAAGACTGCTTCTGAGAGTATTTCACAAGATCATGTATATAAATCCATCCAGAACAACGACATCCTCCATCACAATTTCTGTCAATATGTTCCAAATATTGCTTCTTCCCTTATTTCCCTTATCCCTTATATTCCCTTATATTCCCTTCCATATCCATCCATTCTATATCGATCAAAGAACAACAACATATCGATCAAAAACTAATTATGAACTACAAAAATGTAATGCAAGTCATCGCCAAACGAAGAATTTGACTAAAAAGAACGAAAACAAAAACAAGCTACAACAACACGCTGAAAGAAGCTCGCATAGAAATTGTAACTGTACATCAGTGTTGCCAGTTTAGCTATTATAAGCTAGTTCTAGCATATTTGAAACTGAAAAGCTTGTAAAACTTGCATCTAACTTACAGCTTTATATATAGCTTTTTTAAAACACATCTAGCATATTTCAGCTTTAAATTTGCTTTTGATTTGCGACATCAACGGTTTGTTTTGTAAGAAAAATATTCTTTATGGCATGAAAATATCGAAGCATGTCCTTTTTTTTGACGATGGTTATGTGCAGTTTATTTCTAATCGATAGTGTGGGAGGCACAGGCATGGGAAATGTTGCCAAACGTACGTGCCTATAAAAAGAATTAAAAATATTTAAGTTACGATTAAGATCACGAAAATTATTAATTATTTACTGATTTAATTTAAATACAAACTCTAAGAACATCTAAGCTTTAATATAATTTCAGGTTATTCTAGCTTATTTTTTTCCAAAAATCTAGCTTATATGTGCGCTTATCAGCTGGCAACACTGCTGTACATGCAGTCGTAACCAGCGTTTGAAAAGCTAGGCTACTCCCGTAGTTTGTCGCTTTGCTATGCTACCGTTCTCACTTTTTTCGAGAGCGGAAGCGAAAATTGAGAGCGATTGATTTGATTTTCTATGCCGTCACCAACGCTTGGTTAACCGCCTTTGGTTGCGTAGGGATATCTAGAATATGCAAGGTTAACCTAATCTGTCTAGCTCTTACACTATAAGACTTATAGATCCCAATATTTAAACGTTTTTGTTATTGTGAGTTGATAAATACATATGTCTTACTGAAAGTTTTCCTGTTTTAACTCATTAATAGAACAACGTTAAGTTGAGATTTTACAACCATTAATAAAGATTTGAAATTTCTCGATAATTAGTTAAAAGAACTTTAGGTGGAAATCGTAGTAGGGTGGTCATCAATCGAACATTCCCTTCATAAGACGAGGTAAAAACATCAGTAGCCCTGGTTTAAAGTAATAAAAGTCTTTCCTGTCATATGTCATATAAAGCTGCTCACAATTTTTCATTCCTGCTGAAGTTAGAGCTAATAATACATATAAAAACACAATCGTGCTCATTAAAAAAGTTAACATTTTTCAATTGCATAAGAATGTCGTGTGGAAAATGTCGCGGACACAAGGAGAAGAGTGTGAAGTGCCTCATAGCCGCATTGGACACTGTCAAACAGCACGCTCTTAGTAATTCAAACATAAATCGATTTTCGTTGATAATAAATAAATAATATCCACAGTGATGGAACGAGATTCGGAGGAGAACGCCCGGACCATAGAAAACCTGCAGGCCCGCAATGAAAAGCTGCACAAGGAGTTGGACTTGCTAAAAGATCGTCAGGAATTCATAATTCCCGCAGGAAAACGCAGGTTACTGTCGCTAAAAATGATTAAGGATGACATTTCTCCGCAGCCACAAAGCCAGGATTCCTTGAACGTGAACATAGCCATCAGCAGTATTGACCTTTCCGACGAAGATCAGGAAATGAAGGAAGATGAAATCATTGCGGAAACGCAGACTAACGTACCAAGCCCGCGTAAACTGCAACTACCTAACCGGAAGCCGAACATCCGGAATTTAAAAAGCAGACAAGCAACGTTTGGATTAGTAAGCCGTCCAATAATGCAGGAGTTCTCCCCAAATTGTCACTACCTCACAAAAGTTCCAACTTAAAACAAACACGCCTTAAATTCAAAGCAGTTCAGACGAGCACTACCAAAAACGATTTGATGGAGGAAAGCAGCCCCAGTTTGAGCCTTAAAAGGTCTTGGCCCCCAAGACCTTTAGTGCAAAGGTATTTATGAATACTATATACTAAAATATATCACAGAAATCTTTCCTAATTAAGATACATTTCTGTTAGATTGTTAGATAACCGATCAAATTCTATATCCTCGTAAAGATTTATGTGACTCTTTTAGTTATCATTCGTTTTGATTGTAAAAACTGAGCTTGCAGGACGGGCAACGTGGGCGTCTTAAGCGCTGACGACTTGCCTACTACCAGCAGTCGTAATATCACCAGCAAGTCCACTTTTGAGAAGAAGTCAATGGGCACCATGGATGTTCTTGCCGAAATTATGAAGGACGACGACGAAGACTGTTCAAGCGCCTTAAAGCAGTTTGAGCAAGACATGATTGACCAGCAGAAGCATCGTCTATCAAATCGAACTAAAGTGGAAAAAGCCACTCCAGTTGTAAAAGCTGTTAATACCGAACCCGTATCGCAGCCAGAAATAGAAGTGGGCAATGAATCAACAAAACTCTCGCAGGATACCGGGAAGTATCTAATGAAAACAAAAGAAGAGGATACAACGGACTCGGAGGAGGAGTTTCCGCGGCCTTTTTTGGTCAAAGAAGAACCTGAATTGTCGGCAAAAGATCGTTTCAATATTGAATCAACAAAACTCTTGCAGGATAAGTATCTAATGGAAACAAAAGAAAAGGATACAACGGACTCGGAGGAGGAGTTTCCGCGGCCTTTTTTGATTAAAGAAGAACCTGAATTGTCGGCAAAAGATCGTTTCAATATTGAATGTGTGGAGTGCGAAAAGGTTTGTACAATTCGTCCTTCATAAAATCATTTATATTTTACCAATTTCTTTCACTTAGTTGATAAATTTCATGGGCTCAAATTTGACTGATGAGAAGATCGAAAAGTATTTGGCCAACTGTAAACACGTAAATGTACGTAGTAACACGCCACCGGGATTCTGGAATCCTCACATGGTTACCTTTGCCGAAGACGATCCCCGTAACGAGATTTTGATAGACAATAGGTTTAGGGACCAGCAAAAAGGAAAAATGACATTAAAGAAATAATTAGGTTGTTCCATTTCGACCTTTTCATTTATTAGTTTTATATGTTGGTACTCATTTCTTTAACAAGTTTCCACGTTTGGCTTGGTCAATTCCCATGGCCGTGAACAAAGACTTCAAGTTTCCAGCGCCAAATCCCTGAAATAGCTAAAATTGTCAATGACTTTTCTTAGAAAAGTTTAAGCAATGAATGAATAACATTGGGATTATAACGTTGGATATCTTCGAGGAAGAGAGTGGGCCTGTCTTGGCTGTTCTTCGTAAAGGTCTGCAACGATGTCCGTTCTCATTAATGTCAGTCAAAACGTTCAACTTCTTTAGCACCTACATGTCCTCCTTAATCTTGGTACGGCTATGCAAAGGCTGTTCCTGCAGCAGCTCATAGTACGAGGGGTGTGGCTCACGGCTTGGATAATGTCATCCGTGTTGAGAGCAATGTGCTGGACACCGCCACCACCGTAGTACTCGACATAGTCCTGGATCTGTGACTTCTTGTTTCTATTGGCCGGCCTATTGATTGGCATCTTCACCGTCCCCTCGTAGTTGGCCATCACAATAGATCGCTGGGCGGAATACTAAGTGTCGATCTGAGAGTTATCCACCAACCAGAAGTGATGGAGCTAGATTCTTTCGTACCAGGAATCCACACATGAGCAAAGAAGTTTAGTTTGGTGGCTCTACAGATTTCTGGAATCCGGGCGGGATGTCCCCAGCATAACCATTTTGCTCAACGAAAGTGTGGGTGATATCACCGTACAATATGCAAAGTGTGGAATTGATTTAGATTTATTTTATAAATAATATAACTGTTCATAGATGAAAATTACACTTCACCTACGGTCTTGATGGTAGCAAATCTTACGAATCCCTGATCATCGCTCTCCCCCCAGATGTCACGAACCACTTGGGCTACAAGGCACAACGCCAGCGTAAAGATGACATGCAAATCCTCCACTCCGAAGGCTACATCCTAGACACCGTGACCATAACGCAGTCCCTGCTCCTTGTCATCCGGAGTATAAGCAGAGACGAAAACAAAGACGATCTTGTTCCGACGGACGGCATGCTTGGCGAAGCATCGTTCTCCGGTCTCTAATTCCTGGTAGCCGAGTGGTTCGAAGCCAAGACGAGTGGTATAATAGCTGGCCGCCAACGTATAAAGTCAAGTGATCAAGGCTTAGGAATTAGTCGGCTTCAGGCTGTAGAATAAATGATGTAATCAGTAATGAATTTATATGACAATATGAGAGATTTTAAGACTAACTTCGGATCCGTTGTCAGTATGGGAGGTCTGTGGGCAGAGTTAGAAGAGTTCAAATTGGAATTATTATAAAAGGTGTATCAATGACTAATGAAAAACATCAAGTGCCCCTGTTTAGGGAAATAAAAGCCATTTTGACATATGTCTTACTAAGCTGCTCATAATTTTTGATTCCTGCTGAAGTGAGGACCTTGCTCTGGTTAGTTTTCTGTACTTTGTGAAATAAAATAAAAAATATTTCCGTACTTAAGATATATATCCGAAGAACCATAAGTCCTTACCTACGAAAAATGAAGCCCAAATCGAAAAATGACAAGGCCTCGACTTTGAAGGCTGCTCTTAGTACTATACTGAAGAAGAGTCGCGATGACTTGAGCGAGAAACTTCGGCAGGCAGCCGCCAAGCTGGAGAAAGGCCCATCGCCAGGGCCCTCGAGGGAGCAAGGAACCCACTCAGCAAGGGTTCCGAAAGGGGAAGATGGACAATGACCGGGACCGACTGATGTACATGAATAGCATTACGATGCTTAATGATGGAATGCGCAAGAGAATTGAGCAGTTCAAAGAATCAAAGATTGCATTGGTGGAATCGAACGCAAGACTCAAATTGGAGATTCAAGATTTGACCCAAAGGAAAAAAGAATTGGATCAAATCCACAAGGAGAACTCTTGTCCGATCTGCCTTTCCCGGTGGCATCTCGATGGCGACCATTTTCCGATGTCTTTGAAATGCGGCCATGTTTTCGGTGCGAAGTGCATCTTCCAGCACTTGGGATCTTGCTTTGCTTGTCCCACCTGCAGACAGCCGGTGTATTATAACTCACTACGCAGCCTCTACCCATATTAACAGACTCTTCGGGCTCTTCCAATGCTTCAGATTGTAATGGTAATAACATGATTGGAAACGTTGGACTCAGGACATGTAATTATTTATACTAGAACTATTATCAAATGCTTGTTAGTTTATACGGATATATGCGGATATCACAGCTTACAAAAAATTATATAATATATATATATATATATAATATATATATAATATAATATAATATATAATATATTATATATAAAATTATATAAATGGCATCAGCGATTGTTTGTTTTAATAAAACTTTGTTAGCAAATGATAGCGAAATAGGTTATCACGGAGACTTTTTCGATCCTCTCTTGCTTACTCATCTCACTTACTCACTTACTCATCAGAGCGATCGAAATGCAGTCTTTCGGCTTTTGCGTACCCTTTTTTGGTCACTGCAGTGCAGCTCCAGTAAGTTCGCAATGAACAAAGTATTCTTGTGCAGTTAAACTTATTGTGTCCTTAATTAAATTTCTTAATTAGGGTGGCAAAATCATTGTCTCCCCCATAACGGTCAGACATCAGAGTTACGAAAGCTAAGCAAGATTATTGGTGGAAGAGCGACTGTCTTTTGTGTTTTATCGATTCATCGGCAGATATAAGCTATTGTTCATGTGTTTTCCATCTTTGATTTCGTTTAGCTTTGGTCTCTCTAAACAAAAACCGTAATAAGAAAAGTTTAGTGTAAACAGACATACATTATTGGATGACGACCTTAATCAAATATATTTCATGAAGAATACGGAAATCTCCTCAATGCTTTTGCTGGAAACGTCGCTGATCCCGTTCAGCAACCTTAAGCCCATTGCTTTCCCAATATTCCTACTGAAATGAAGATCTTTCTCTGGCATGTTTATGAATACGAATAACGAATAAATTACGTACTGAAGAAAGATAAACGATGAACGAAATTATCTGAAAATAAAGCCCAAATCTAAGGATAACAAACCTTCGACTTTGGAGGCCATGTATTCGGGAGCAAGTCCATCTTCCAGCACTTGGGATCTTGCTTTGCTTGTCCCACCTGCAGACAGCCGGTGTATTATAACTCACTACGCAGCCTCTACCCATATTAACAGACTGGGCTCTTCCAATGCTTCAGATTGTAATGTTAATAACATGAATGGAAACGTTGGACTCAGGACATGTAATTATTTATACTAGTACTATTATCAAATCGAACGAGCTTGTTAAGCTAAGTTGCCTGTTAGTTTATACGGATATATGCGGATATCACAGTTTACAAAAAATTATATAAAGGGTTTTTATACGATGGGAAACCCTGACGAAGCAAGTGTTCGGAGCAGCATTAACAAAATTGTTAAATTTTAAATGGCATCAGCGATTGTTTGTTTTAATAAAACTTTGTTTGGAAATGATAGCGAAAAAGGTTATCACGGAGACTTTTTCGATCCTCTCTTGCTTACTCATCTCTTATATTCCCCGAGTTTGTAATCAGAGCGATCGAAATGCAGTCTTTCGGCTTTTGCGTACCCTTTTTTGGTCACTGCAGTGCAGCTCCAGTAAGTTCGCAATGAATAAAGTATTTTTGTGCAGTTCAACTTAGTGTGTGTTTAATTCAATTTGATAATTAAGGGTGGCAAAACGAAATTGCCATTGCCATTGATTGCTAAAAGGGCAGTCAACAAAGTTGTATCTTTAAGCAACTTGCAGCATTTAATTTATTTTAATTTGCAGCTTAAGTTTGAAGACTGCTTCTGAGAGTATTTCACAAGATCATGTATATAAATCCATCCAGAACAACGACATCCTCCATCACAATTTCTGTCAATATGTTCCAAATATTGCTTCTTCCCTTATTTCCCTTATCCCTTATATTCCCTTATATTCCCTTCCATATCCATCCATTCTATATCGATCAAAGAACAACAACATATCGATCAAAAACTAATTATGAACTACAAAAATGTAATGCAAGTCATCGCCAAACGAAGAATTTGACTAAAAAGAACGAAAACAAAAAACAAGCTACAACAACACGCTGAAAGAAGCTCGCATAGAAATTGTAACTGTACATCAGTGTTGCCAGTTTAGCTATTATAAGCTAGTTCTAGCATATTTGAAACTGAAAAGCTTGTAAAACTTGCATCTAACTTACAGCTTTATATATAGCTTTTTTAAAACACATCTAGCATATTTCAGCTTTAAATTTGCTTTTGATTTGCGACATCAACGGTTTGTTTTGTAAGAAAAATATTCTTTATGGCATGAAAATATCGAAGCATGTCCTTTTTTTTGACGATGGTTATGTGCAGTTTATTTCTAATCGATAGTGTGGGAGGCACAGGCATGGGAAATGTTGCCAAACGTACGTGCCTATAAAAAGAATTAAAAATATTTAAGTTACGATTAAGATCACGAAAATTATTAATTATTTACTGATTTAATTTAAATACAAACTCTAAGAACATCTAAGCTTTAATATAATTTCAGGTTATTCTAGCTTTTATATTTTTTCCAAAAATCTAGCTTATATGTGCGCTTATCAGCTGGCAACACTGCTGTACATGCAGTCGTAACCAGCGTTTGAAAAGCTAGGCTACTCCCGTAGTTTGTCGCTTTGCTATGCTACCGTTCTCACTTTTTTCGAGAGCGGAAGCGAAAATTGAGAGCGATTGATTTGATTTTCTATGCCGTCACCAACGCTTGGTTAACCGCCTTTGGTTGCGTAGGGATATCTAGAATATGCAAGGTTAATCTAATCTGTCTAGCTCTTACACTATAAGACTTATAGATCCCAATATTTAAACGTTTTTGTTATTGTGAGTTGATAAATACATATGTCTTACTGAAAGTTTTCCTGTTTTAACTCATTAATAGAACAACGTTAAGTTGAGATTTTACAACCATTAATAAAGATTTGAAATTTCTCGATAATTAGTTAAAAGAACTTTAGGTGGAAATCGTAGTAGGGTGGTCATCAATCGAACATTCCCTTCATAAGACGAGGTAAAAACATCAGTAGCCCTGGTTTAAAGTAATAAAAGTCTTTCCTGTCATATGTCATATAAAGCTGCTCACAATTTTTCATTCCTGCTGAAGTTAGAGCTAATAATACATATAAAAACACAATCGTGCTCATTAAAAAAGTTAACATTTTTCAATTGCATAAGAATGTCGTGTGGAAAATGTCGCGGACACAAGGAGAAGAGTGTGAAGTGCCTCATAGCCGCATTGGACACTGTCAAACAGCACGCTCTTAGTAATTCAAACATAAATCGATTTTCGTTGATAATAAATAAATAATATCCACAGTGATGGAACGAGATTCGGAGGAGAACGCCCGGACCATAGAAAACCTGCAGGCCCGCAATGAAAAGCTGCACAAGGAGTTGGACTTGCTAAAAGATCGTCAGGAATTCATAATTCCCGCAGGAAAACGCAGGTTACTGTCGCTAAAAATGATTAAGGATGACATTTCTCCGCAGCCACAAAGCCAGGATTCCTTGAACGTGAACATAGCCATCAGCAGTATTGACCTTTCCGACGAAGATCAGGAAATGAAGGAAGATGAAATCATTGCGGAAACGCAGACTAACGTACCAAGCCCGCGTAAACTGCAACTACCTAACCGGAAGCCGAACATCCGGAATTTAAAAAAGCAGACAAGCAACGTTTGGATTAGTAAGCCGTCCAATAATGCAGGAGTTCTCCCCAAATTGTCACTACCTCACAAAAGTTCCAACTTAAAACAAACACGCCTTAAATTCAAAGCAGTTAAGACGAGCACTACCAAAAACGATTTGATGGAGGAAAGCAGCCCCAGTTTGAGCCTTAAAAGGTCTTGGCCCCCAAGACCTTTAGTGCAAAGGTATTTATGAATACTATATACTAAAATATATCACAGAAATCTTTCCTAATTAAGATACATTTCTGTTAGATTGTTAGATAACCGATCAAATTCTATATCCTCGTAAAGATTTCTGTGACTCTTTTAGTTATCATTCGTTTTGATTGTAAAAACTGAGCTTGCAGGACGGGCAACGTGGGCGTCTTAAGCGCTGACGACTTGCCTACCACCAGCAGTCGTAATATCACCAGCAAGTCCACTTTTGAGAAGAAGTCAATGGGCACCATGGATGTTCTTGCCGACATTTTGAAGGACGACGACGAAGACTGTTCAAGCGCCTTAAAGCAGTATGAGCAAGACATGATTGACCAGCAGAAGCATCGTCTATCAAAGCGAACTAAAGTGGAAAAAGCCACTCCAGTTGTAAAAGCTTTTAATACCGAACCCGTATCGCAGCCAGAAATAGAAGTGGGCAATGAATCAACAAAACTCTCGCAGGATACCGGGAAGTATCTAATGAAAACAAAAGAAGAGGATACAACGGACTCGGAGGAGGAGTTTCCGCGGCCTTTTTTGGTCAAAGAAGAACCTGAATTGTCGGCAAAAGATCGTTTCAATATTGAATCAACAAAACTCTTGCAGGATAAGTATCTAATGGAAACAAAAGAAAAGGATACAACGGACTCGGAGGAGGAGTTTCCGCGGCCTTTTTTGATTAAAGAAGAACCTGAATTGTCGGCAAAAGATCGTTTCAATATTGAATGTGGAGTGCGAAAAGGTTTGTACAATTCGTCCTTCATAAAATCATTTATATTTTACCAATTTCTTTCACTTAGTTGATAAATTTCATGGGCTCAAATTTGACTGATGAGAAGATCGAAAAGTATTTGGCCAACTGTAAACACGTAAATGTACGTAGTAACACGCCACCGGGATTCTGGAATCCTCACATGGTTACCTTTGCCGAAGACGATCCCCGTAACGAGATTTTGATAGACAATAGGTTTAGGGACCAGCAAAAAGGAAAAATGACATTAAAGAAATAATTAGGTTGTTCCATTTCGACCTTTTCATTTATTAGTTTTATATGTTGGTACTCATTTCTTTAACAAGTTTCCACGTTTGGCTTGGTCAATTCCCATGGCCGTGAACAAAGACTTCAAGTTTCCAGCGCCAAATCCCTGAAATAGCTAAAATTGTCAATGACTTTTCTTAGAAAAGTTTAAGCAATGAATGAATAACATTGGGATTATAACGTTGGATATCTTCGAGGAAGAGAGTGGGCCTGTCTTGGCTGTTCTTCGTAAAGGTCTGCAACGATGTCCGTTCTCATTAATGTCAGTCAAAACGTTCAACTTCTTTAGCACCTACATGTCCTCCTTAATCTTGGTACGGCTATGCAAAGGCTGTTCCTGCAGCAGCTCATAGTACGAGGGGTGTGGCTCACGGCTTGGATAATGTCATCCGTGTTGAGAGCAATGTGCTGGACACCGCCACCACCGTAGTACTCGACATAGTCCTGGATCTGTGACTTCTTGTTTCTATTGGCCGGCCTATTGATTGGCATCTTCACCGTCCCCTCGTAGTTGGCCATCACAATAGATCGCTGGGCGGAATACTAAGTGTCGATCTGAGAGTTATCCACCAACCAGAAGTGATGGAGCTAGATTCTTTCGTACCAGGAATCCACACATGAGCAAAGAAGTTTAGTTTGGTGGCTCTACAGATTTCTGGAATCCGGGCGGGATGTCCCCAGCATAACCATTTTGCTCAACGAAAGTGTGGGTGATATCACCGTACAATATGCAAAGTGTGGAATTGATTTAGATTTATTTTATAAATAATATAACTGTTCATAGATGAAAATTACACTTCACCTACGGTCTTGATGGTAGCAAATCTTACGAATCCCTGATCATCGCTCTCCCCCCAGATGTCACGAACCACTTGGGCTACAAGGCACAACGCCAGCGTAAAGATGACATGCAAATCCTCCACTCCGAAGGCTACATCCTAGACACCGTGACCATAACGCAGTCCCTGCTCCTTGTCATCCGGAGTATAAGCAGAGACGAAAACAAAGACGATCTTGTTCCGACGGACGGCATGCTTGGCGAAGCATCGTTCTCCGGTCTCTAATTCCTGGTAGCCGAGTGGTTCGAAGCCAAGACGAGTGGTATAATAGCTGGCCGCCAACGTATAAAGTCAAGTGATCAAGGCTTAGGAATTAGTCGGCTTCAGGCTGTAGAATAAATGATGTAATCAGTAATGAATTTATATGACAATATGAGAGATTTTAAGACTAACTTCGGATCCGTTGTCAGTATGGGAGGTCTGTGGGCAGAGTTAGAAGAGTTCAAATTGGAATTATTATAAAAGGTGTATCAATGACTAATGAAAAACATCAAGTGCCCCTGTTTAGGGAAATAAAAGCCATTTTGACATATGTCTTACTAAGCTGCTCATAATTTTTGATTCCTGCTGAAGTGAGGACCTTGCTCTGGTTAGTTTTCTGTACTTTGTGAAATAAAATAAAAAATATTTCCGTACTTAAGATATATATCCGAAGAACCATAAGTCCTTACCTACGAAAAATGAAGCCCAAATCGAAAAATGACAAGGCCTCGACTTTGAAGGCTGCTCTTAGTACTATACTGAAGAAGAGTCGCGATGACTTGAGCGAGAAACTTCGGCAGGCAGCCGCCAAGCTGGAGAAAGGCCCATCGCCAGGGCCCTCGAGGAGCAAGGAACCCACTCAGCAAGGGTTCCGAAAGGGGAAGATGGACAATGACCGGGACCGACTGATGTACATGAATAGCATTACGATGCTTAATGATGGAATGCGCAAGAGAATTGAGCAGTTCAAAGAATCAAAGATTGCATTGGTGGAATCGAACGCAAGACTCAAATTGGAGATTCAAGATTTGACCCAAAGGAAAAAAGAATTGGATCAAATCCACAAGGAGAACTCTTGTCCGATCTGCCTTTCCCGGTGGCATCTCGATGGCGACCATTTTCCGATGTCTTTGAAATGCGGCCATGTTTTCGGTGCGAAGTGCATCTTCCAGCACTTGGGATCTTGCTTTGCTTGTCCCACCTGCAGACAGCCGGTGTATTATAACTCACTACGCAGCCTCTACCCATATTAACAGACTCTTCGGGCTCTTCCAATGCTTCAGATTGTAATGGTAATAACATGATTGGAAACGTTGGACTCAGGACATGTAATTATTTATACTAGAACTATTATCAAATGCTTGTTAGTTTATACGGATATATGCGGATATCACAGCTTACAAAAAATTATATAATATATATATATATATATAATATATATATAATATAATATAATATATAATATATTATATATAAAATTATATAAATGGCATCAGCGATTGTTTGTTTTAATAAAACTTTGTTAGCAAATGATAGCGAAATAGGTTATCACGGAGACTTTTTCGATCCTCTCTTGCTTACTCATCTCACTTACTCACTTACTCATCAGAGCGATCGAAATGCAGTCTTTCGGCTTTTGCGTACCCTTTTTTGGTCACTGCAGTGCAGCTCCAGTAAGTTCGCAATGAACAAAGTATTCTTGTGCAGTTAAACTTATTGTGTCCTTAATTAAATTTCTTAATTAGGGTGGCAAAATCATTGTCTCCCCCATAACGGTCAGACATCAGAGTTACGAAAGCTAAGCAAGATTATTGGTGGAAGAGCGACTGTCTTTTGTGTTTTATCGATTCATCGGCAGATATAAGCTATTGTTCATGTGTTTTCCATCTTTGATTTCGTTTAGCTTTGGTCTCTCTAAACAAAAACCGTAATAAGAAAAGTTTAGTGTAAACAGACATACATTATTGGATGACGACCTTAATCAAATATATTTCATGAAGAATACGGAAATCTCCTCAATGCTTTTGCTGGAAACGTCGCTGATCCCGTTCAGCAACCTTAAGCCCATTGCTCTTCCCACCTCGGATACTCCAGCAGATGTGGAAGTCATCATTTCCGGCTGGGGAAGGATCGAGAATCAGGGCGATCTGCAGTACAACACCTTGAAGTAAACATCCCTGGAGGGGTGTGACGAGTTGATTGGCTGGAGTGTCCAGAGCGAACTTTGTCTCGCGATTGAGACAATGGCGACTCCGGCCAAACGGCAATCTACAACAGCCAGGTGGTGGTTAATCAGTATCAGTTTGGAACTTTTCTTTCACCAATTAAAATTAAATTTATTATTGTACATATATTCAAGGTTCAGGCTCATATTCAGATTGAAAAAAGATCTATTCTACTTTTGTGATCCGTGTGAGGAAAACCCAAAGACCATCCCGATCCCGTAGAGTGATGAACAGATGACGAAACGGAAGAACGAACTCCAAACTGAGATATTGTTATCAGCCCTTCAATATGATGTTGTTATTTTTCTTACCTTTTTGGATTAAACCTTAATTTTCACTTTTTCTCCATGGATATTGGGCATAAAAATAATGCCAACTTAAAAACCGAGGAGCGAGATTTCCCAATCGATTTCCAGCAGCCATGTTCCATTGAAACTGTTCTGTACTGCGATAATGCAATATTGAATAACTTAGTATGACGAAACAGAAAAGAAGTGTGATCCAAACCAGTACTATGGAGTTCTTAGTCTGTCTTTACTATCCGCCAGATTACTGATTCCCACCTACATGTATGTTTTTGACATCTAGGAAGGAGGAATATGTTGACTGCCTGGAATGCCATATCTAGTCATAATCATTCGCTTCAGGAGGAAGTTCTAAACAATTCGTAGCTCGCCCCGAGTTACTAAAGGTGAATGCCATCCTCCCAAAGTGAATAAATATGACTAGAGGAAATTTCCCTTAGTCACTATATATCGCCAGCGAGCCGATATCAAAAACATAGCTGGGAATCAGAAATGTGGTGGTTGGTTAAGATAAACTCAAAATGTCCCACCAATGGTTCGGTACCCAAGACCTCCTTATAAGGTCATAGCAAGTTCAAAAAGAAAGAATTGCACCCCGGACTAAGGAGTAGACCCAGGAGTTGCTCACAAACTATGCCGTAAGCACGCCGTTGGTTACTGTGAGAAAGTTTGCTAGCTGATGATATCCTTCGACCATTCCAATTTCGTCACAGTCTGAAAGATTTCGAATTTATTAACGTTAGGTGGTGGAGTCAAACAATGCGATGGACATTTTTGAGATGCCAAGATCTGTAAAATTAAATGTTTCAATTAGACGTTCAATAGGACACTGGCCAACTGGACTCAAAACCAATTCGAAATTTTGGGCTACTTTAAATTGTAAAGTTTACATTTTTAAAAAAGGTCCTTGATGTACACAAATAACTCTTTTCTAGCGCCATGTTTAAATAAAAAAAGTCTTAAATGTCGAAAGGTGAATGTTAGGCGAAGTTTATGTCCTTCATCCCTATATCCATTGGATATATTTTTACAGCGCGACTCGAGACTGGGCTAAAAATTGAGTTGTTTTTCGAATAAAGCCTTTTAGTAGCTCAAAGTTTAAATTTACAGGACTAGACAAAAAGCCACCAACAAGTTTTTTACCTGATGCATGCGAATAAACCTCTTTTAAAATATCAATTTTTATTATTAATTAAATGCAAAAACTGTATATGAAATTGTGTGGGGGAAGACCAGCTTCTTTTATATTCTCTTCGGTTTTTGTGAAAATGTTTTTTTCGGGGATTATGAAGTAAGAGAAATATACTTATAAAAAACAATATAATTATAAACACAAATTGCTAAATGTGCGAATTTCACATTGCCAAAAATAAAGAATATAAAAATATTTTACAAAAATCAAAACTACTTTTTACGTTGCAAATCTGTAATATTATAGGCTTGAGCTGTTTACCAGCGACATAAATAATGTGGAGAATTCGTGGAAAAAATTAACGTCTATTAAAAAATATTTTATATGTATTTAATCAGTATCAGTAAAGTTGAGTAAGTGTTTTTCATCTACAGATGATAATATAGCATAGAAAAACTAACATCTTATAGCTCTGTGAAGTTTAATAATTTTTTATCTCGAATCGAAAAGCATTCGCTTGTAGCTTATTTAATTAATTTGCAAAGCGTGATTTTGGACTTTAATGACTGTCATTATTATCCGAAACGCAAGCATGGCGAAAGTTAGATTGTCTTTTGCCTGGTGGCAAGTGGATGGCAATATAGATAGCTCAGTCTGCCGATTTACCCTATACCTTATAGCCTTTCTGGCCGTGCTATCTTGTTAATTGTGCTCTGGCTCCGATTGCAATTTTCAAGTGGGTCTTCTTCTGGAGTCGCTGAAGTTTTCGCACCTCGAGGTGCTGTGCCCGGGAATCCGAGGAAGTGAAGTTTGAAGTTCTCCAGAGAGAGAGAGAACTATCTATCCTATTTTTAGCACCACCCCCGCCTCCGCTTCATGCCCTTTCATCTCTCCCTCTCTCTCTCATCTCAAAGGAGTGGCAACCAAGTTGGGCCACCTTTGCAGTTTGCCGTCGACTTAATTAGTTTGTTATCCCGACGCCCCCTTTTCCGCCATCCATGTGGTTGTGTTTCTACGTCTATGTCTCGTCTAGTCCTTGGTCCTTACTCCTTGGCACTTGGTACTTGGTCCCAGTTCCCTGTTCCCTGTTTCCCCATCCCTTCCCTTCTCTATTACTCCTCAACGGAAGTGGTTTGACAATGGAACTTAATGAGTATAAGCGGAAATTTAATCAGCAGTATAAATAATGAAATGACAGCTGAATGGCTCGGCAACGTTTCCAGCTTTTCCCTCACTTTTCCTCCGCTTTTCCAACGCTTTCCCCACACCCCGTTTTGGGTTTCATTTTACGCTAAATGAATCAAAACTCATTTGCTTCGCTTGTTGAGTGTGAATTGTTTGTTTGTCGCTCCGCGTTGTTTGTCGGTTGTTGGTCAATCCAGATCGGGAATTAGTTACGTGTTCATCTATATATATATATATATATATATATATATATATATATATATATATATATATATGAGAAATACGAACCAGCTATAGCTTTCGATATGAAAGCAGATACGACAGCTGACGAGCCAAAAGTGGAAAGCTTGCTAAAACATTTTTAAAACTTTCCATGCCAGCACTTTTATTTTTCATTTTTGGTTGAAAGATTTGCAAACAGAAACTAAAAATATACGGCAGTAAGGGTATTAATAAAGTGTTGATATTCAACAAAAGGGGGTTTTATAATTATAAACAATTTACTATATTAGGTTTATAAATACATATATATTGGGAAAGTTTTTAAACTTTAAGCAGGGGTGCCCAACGCCTATGCTCCTAGTGCTCATTTGTTTTTTGTAATGCTCCTTGCATACGGGCTTGCTCGTGCTCATTTTTCCTCTTTTCACCTCATTCCGTCGCTAACTGTAAAGTAACTTATTCTTGTTTCTTTCTCGATCATCCTCGAACTCCTTGCTATTCCTCCAACAATTTTTCGTTCTCCTCTTTCCGCCTCATTCTGTCGCCAACTGTATGGTAATTTGTTCTTGTTTCTTTCTCGATCATCCTCGAACTTCTTGCTATTCCACCAACAATTTTTCGTTCTCCTCTTTCCGCCTCATTCCGTCGCCAACTGTAAGGTAATTCGTTCTTGTTTCTTTCTCGATCATCCTCGAACTCCTAGCTATTCCACCAACAATTTTTCGTTCTCCTCTTTCCGCCTCGTTCCGTCGCCAACTGTAAGGTAATTCGTTCTTGTTTCTTTCTCGATCATCCTCAAACTCCTATGATAATAATCCTGACAGTATATTCTTTAGCTTATAAATTAAAAAGCTTATGAAGCGCATCGTCACTAAGTTGACTGTTGATAACAGCGATTAATCGTAGTAAGTGAAGGTAAGTAAGCAAAGAATAACGGTTGGATGTCCTGCAAGTCATTATAAGACGATATTTAAAAACTCATATTGGGATAGATCCTAAAGAACCATAGGTGGAAAACATAGTACGATTGTCATTAATCGAACATTCCTTTAAAAAGACGAGTTCCAAGAAACGGTCTCATTCATTTATGAAAAACATCGATAGCCCTTGTTTACTTTAAACGCCATTTTGACATATGTCACCCTATGCCCTTGCTCTGGTTAGTTTTTTGTGCTTTGTGAAATCAAATACAGATAATATCCGTACTTTAGATAGGTAATCGAAGAACCTACAAAAAACCTACAAAATATGAAGCCCAAATCTAAAGATAACAAGCCCTCGACTTTGGAGGCTGCGCTCAGTTTTATAATGAAGAAAAATCGCGATGATTTGGGCTGGAAACCTCGACAGGCAGCCGCCAAGATGGAAAAAACCCCATCGCCAGGGCCCTCGGGAAGCAAGAAACCCGCTAAACAGGGATTCCGGAAGGGCAAGAGGGACAATGACCGGGACCGACTGATGTACATGAATAGCATTACGATGCTTAATGATGGACTGCGCGAGAGAATTGAGCAGGCGGAAAAATCAAAGATTGCATTGATGGAATCGAACGCAAGCCTCAAATTGGAGATTGAAGATTTGACCCAAAAGAAGACCGAATTGGATCAAATCCTCAGGGAGAACACTTGTTCGATTTGCCTCTTGGGGTGGCATCTCAATAGCGGCCATTATCCGATGTCTTTGAAATGCGGCCATGTTTTCGGGAGCAAGTGCATCCTCCAGCACTTGGAATGTCGCTTTGGTTGTCCCACCTGCAGGCTGCCGGTGCAGCTTTACGCACTACGCAACCTCCACTGCTCATAATATAAGACTGGACTCTAATGCTTGGAAACGCTGAACTTAATACATTTACGAAACTATTTATAATACTATTACTGTAATTAAATCGAACGAGCTTATGATGCACTAATTGTTTCTTAGTTAATACGGATATATGCCCTTACGATTGTACAATCACAGTTTATAAAATATTGTATAAAATGTTTTTATAGGATGGAAAACCAAGAATTAGATCAGAGTTACCAAAGTTGAACAAGATTAGAGGTGGAACAACGTTTATCTGTTGTATTGTATCGATTCATCGGCAGAACATATAAGCTTTTCCTAATGTGATTTCCTTCTTTGATTTCGTTTAGCATTGGTCTCTCTAATATTAAAACAGTAAATAAAGTTTAGTATAAACAGATTCACACACCATCATTTGAATGAGTAGTAATTTCCAAAAAGGCAAAACTCCCACGAACAATTGTATAATGCGGATATTCCAGCTGATGTGGACATCATCATTTCAGGCTGGGGAAGGATCAAGCATCAGGACGTTCTGCCACGATATCTGCAGTACAACACCAATACAGCAATGGAGAAGAAATGATCGAACTTCCACTATTTTCTCGAGTAAGTCGACGACGTCAAGTCGACGAGCTTTCCCAATTGATTTTCCATTGAAACTGTTCTTCACAGCGATTATTAATGTAGATCCACTCCTGCCCCGGATGCAATATTGAATAACTCAGTATGACGAAACAGAAAAGAAGTGTGATCCAAACCAGTTCCATGGAGTTTTGAGTCTGTCTTTACTATCCGCCAGATAACTGATTCCCACCTATGTTTTTGAAATCTAGGAAGGAGGAATATGTTGACTGCCTGGAATGCCATATCATTCGCTTCAGGAGGAAGTTCTAAACAATTCGTAGCTCGCCCCGAGTTACTAAAGGTGAATGCCATCCTCCCATAGTGAATAAATATGACTAGAGGAAATTTCCTTTAGTCACTATATATCGCCAGCGAGCCGATATCAAAAACATAGCTGGGAATCAGAAATGTGGTGGATGGTTAAGATAAGCTCAAAATGTCCCATCAGTGGTTTGGTACCCAAGACCTCCTTATAAGGTCATAGCAAGTTCAGAAAGCCAAAGAATTGCACCCCGGACTAAGGAGTAGACCCAGGAGTTGCTCACAAACTATGCCGTAAGCACACCTTTGGTTACTGTGGGAAATTTTGCTAGCTGATGATATCTTTCGACCGTTTCAATTTCGTCACAGTCTGAAAGATTTCGAATCTCTTAACGTTAGGTGGTAGAGTCAAACCATTCGATAGAAATGTTTGAGATGTCAAAATCTATAAACTAAAATTTTTTAGTTTTTTTTTTTTCGTAATCCCATTACCTACAAAGTACTGTATTCGTTGAAAAGTATGTAACAGGTAGAAGGAACCGTTTCCGACCCTATGAAGTGTATACATTCTTGATCAGTTTGGCATCAGAATAGGCATCCCGATTTATTAAAACAAATGAAGGTTAAAAGGCCACAAGGGTAGTGACGTCACCATCAGTTAGTAAACATGCTTTTTCCAAAAAAAGGTGCCGCTTTGTCAATTTCCGCTAGCAAAATGATTAATTTAAACTTGGATAAGACAATTATGGATGTCTTATAGTTTTGGACTAGAATTGTCTTTTTGAATTCCTTTCAGCAAACAATTTTTTTTAGGAAACGTTTAGAAAACTTCGAATAGATTTAATGGTTTGTTTTTGTACATTTTTTAGCATTCCCCATTGTTAATGTTAAATTTAAAAAAGAATTTACCAATAAAGCTGAAGAAATTCTAAAACATTTTAAGCTCAAAGTTATTTCCATATTCACTTCGATGGGGAGCAACACATCTTGGTCGTTTGAAAGGAAAGAAAACTCAAAGCTGGCAATGAAGTCGCCAAGGAAATGGGGAAAATGTGGGCGGTAAATTGAGGGAGTGGCGCATTCGCGTTTATATTGTGTGTGTGTGTGTGTGTGTGTGTGCGGCGGAGCATGCGATTTGAATTGAACTTTCTGCATGCAAATAAACTTCCAGGATACAACCCACCCACCACCCCATCAACAATAAAGGGTTCGGCGGGGCGGGGAGAGTGGGAAACTGTGAAGAATTTAATTTTCCAATTCATAAACAATTTCTGCAATAAAAGCCAAAACCAAAGTAGCAGTAATAACACTGAAAATAATCCAACTAAGCATAAACAATGGAATTCGATTTAGATCAAGACGTTGCGAAGTTCAAGCACCCTTTAAATGAATTAGTTAATTATAAATTATAATTATAAATTATAAATAAATCTTAAAAATAACATATTGAAAGAATTCTTATATTTGTATATTTTATTTCGGAAAAAATACGAATTTAAGAGTCATTTCCCTGGGAAAAATCAAGCTTTTCCGAATTTACTCATTCATTAAATATGATTTTCTAATATTTGGATGTATTTCGTAAAAAACAGTCAATTGATACAAACCACCAATGCTTTTTTTTTTTTTTGGTAAAAGAACATGGTGAACAAACTTTATTTCAGCTACCATGTGATGGGTGGGCGTGGCAGTCATTGCCGCCTTCCGATGAGCTTCGATTTGAATTTTTTCCTCTTCTGGCGCAGACAAATTTCCACTTCATTGTCGCCCCTGCTGACTTTACCACCTCTTCGGCCCCCGGAAAAAGGGTTATTCTTCTCCGTTTTGGGTGTTGCAAGTTTATGTTGCCTCACTTGAGTGAGGATTTTCGTTTTTTTGTGGGTGTATGTGCTTGCCACATGATGACACTTAGGATCGGCAACGACCGAAAGTTATGCGAATTTTTTCGCAAGTTTTATTTGTCTGATTTTCACGTCGTAAACTTTGCAACTTTTCATGACGCAAAAAAATCACAACCGAAAATCAACCGCAAAACGAAAAAGTGTAATTATGGCCTAAAACCAGGGAAACGAAAAGGATAACGCCAAAAAATATTACTGTTCAAGATAGAAAAAGATCTGACCTTAAGTAGAGTTGCCAAAAGGTTATACCCTGGGCAAAGTCAGCAGTTTAAGAAGGATATTTTAAAGGACTCCCTTAAGAATAAGTGCTAATGATAATTTTACTTATAAGCTAATGAATAAAAGGGAAACAAGAAGAAACGCTGTAGTTGAGTGCCGCGACCTTAAGATACCCCTTACTGACTTATCAAATTTTTAAATAATCATTTTACTACCATCATTAAGTAACCGGTGATGTCATTGCCCATGTTGTGCCTGTTTTAATGTTCAAATTTTGCTAAATCGGAAAGAAAGAATTATACAAGGTCAAAGCAAAACATAAATCTTAATTCTTTATCTTAACTTTCTAGCTTAAACCCAAAAATGTATATCTTAAAGTTCAGTTAGATCACGGACTAGATCTAATGGGAAAACTTTTTCCCAATTTTTGAGGATAAGGAAGAAAACTCAACAATATGGCCAACCGATTTTATGAATTCCATAACTCTTCTGGCACTCACAGAAGTAATGTTAGACCCAATCTACCAATAAGACCCCTAATGGGGGAAAAGGAAAGCGGAACTTGGCATTCTGTAATGCAACTTTAGGGTCTGGCTGGTGTGAAAGACCCTCGAACCAGGATGATAATGAAGAGCATCAGTTATGATTTAATTAAAATATGAAGTTGGAGAACATCTCACACCAGTTTCATATGGCGCTCTGCTCTCTGCTGATCAAGAACAAGATGGGTGGGTACCTTATAGGTCGGTTATACTTCCTTAACGGTCTGCTATTTAACATTTCATTCTACAGGATGGCCTACAAAAGATTTGCGGTTTAAAAAAGATCAGCAAATCTTCTACGAAATATCTGACACATTGACAATGACATTCGAAATGTCAAAGTCAAAATTATGGATAGTTCAAAAAGCAAACGCTACATGGGCCACCCTGTAGGTTATCTAGTATTTAAGCAAGAGGAAGCTTCCTTCTACCTTTTACATACTCTTACTTTTACTCTTCGCTTCTTAATTAACTGTTTTTATACTTACTTAACTATCAATCCAATAAAAATTAATCAAAATAAGTAAAAGATAAGCATAAATATAACCGCACCTTCAAAACATTTCTTAACTCGCTTCAAGGAGCCAAAATGAATAAACAAAACTGTTTGAAAACTTTAATTTTCGCAAAGCGAATAACAGCTAATAATTTTGTTCTTTAAATGAGCTTAAAAATTATTTTCGCAGCCATTTGAAGTCGCAGTTTTCGCCAATTTCGGCAATTATCAAAGGCCAAAAACTAAAGGAGCATTCCTTGAACATTTGTCTATGCACTGAAGGATCTTATCAGGGTTATCGCATCGCAATGACAACTCCAACTTCCTCGCACACACACACACACACACACACACACTCCTGCAATGGCAGCCAGCCATAGGTTAGTTGCCAACTAACGGTAAATGCGCGCCAAGTGTCATTATCCTTTTGGCTGGCACTCTCTGTCTGTGTCGGTGTCCGTGCTAGTGTGTGTGTGTGTGTGTCAGCTTGTGGCATATTAACGCTCCCAACCTGGGCCCACACACACACAAACACACACTTTGGGGGACACACAAATACACAAGGACGCATGCAAACACTCATGAAGTCCACGTGGCCATTGCCAAAAAGACAGAGCCGCGCATATACACAAACATATATATGTATGTATGTATGTGTGTGTATGTCTGTGTTTGTGTATTACCCCACCCCCTTGAAGCTGCCCCTTTTTTTGGGAAAACCCTTGGGAGGCGAAGCCAAGTTTTAACCGCCAGCATCGTCATCGTCTTGCTGTTCTTTAGCTTGCTACAGGGTACCAAAGGGATATTGGGCATCATGAAAAGCAAATAAAAACTCGTATATCCGATTTGAAGACATCGAAACAATAATCTGCAAACTATGTTTGAAATGAATCCTTACATTTTGAAGTAAGCAAACCAGCTAAAGTAAAAATTGAGAAATTTTCCTAAAAAACAACCTTTAAACTGAATACTAATTGGTAGCACAGGAGATGCCTATCAATACTTATGATGACCAAAAATTAGTTACTACTCTTAATTAGATTTATTCAAATTACAAACTAGAAAATTCTCAAAGTTGTAACTGCATAAGAAATCTTCAAAATTAGATAAAAAGGAGGGTTTTCTATAATTACGCATACGCCGCGTGGTTCATAATTCTCAGTATCGGGCTTAATGAAATATTAAATTTTGAAAATGGCTAGTAAGTTACTATCTTAGAAAAAAGTACTTATTTTATGTCTTTATATTATTACTCATACGCCATGTGATTTTTAATTAGCTTCATTTTGTTCATTCATTTTATGGCCCCCATTGGGACTTTTCTTATTTATTTTCTTAGATAAAGAATTGATTTTAAATTGGTATTTTATAAATTTAATTATTAAATTTATAAATATTAGTTTTTAATTCATATTTTAAAACGTGCGCTTACTCATTTTAGCTATATAAAATGGCTTACATTAGAAGCAGTCTTAGAAATGGTAGAATTGTCATGGCCAGTTGTTCCCTTGCTGTGCTTCCTCTTCTTGGGCCACCAATTCTTCTTGTTCCTCTACATCTTCTTCTGCTTCTTCTTGTGCCCCTGATGACATTAGCCAAAAAGGTGCAACGATGTCGTCGTCGTTTCCTAATTTCTGTGTTTGTGATGCTTCATTGCATTCCCTGGGAGTCCGTCTCTTTCGCCCCTTGGTCTCTCACTCTATCTCTCTCCCCCTCTCTCTCTCTATCTCTCTCTCTCTCTCTCACTCTCTCTCTGCCTGTCTGTCATCCTCTCGCCGTCTCTATCTCGCCCATTCGCCATCCTTCTTTCGTCTGTCGTCGATTTATTTTTCATTTAGTTTTGTTTTGATTTGCCGCCTTATTCATTGCGACAGCATTGCAGTAGTCCTAGTATTGCACTGCCCCCTGCGCCACTGCCCCTCTCTTTCTCGCTCTCTTTCTCCAACTCTCTTGTCCTTTGACCCCCACTAACCCCCCATCCCTCCCTCTTCTCCACACCCTACCCCTCTGCAAAGGCCGCTAGCTGCGCTGCTTACGTAATTTCCAGGATAAGCTGCAAAGTTACAACATTTTCAACCTGCAGCAGCAACAGAAGAGGAAGAAATAGCAGCAGTAGAAGAAGCAGAAGATGCACTGAAAGAAAAAGGGGAAAAGTTTCTAGCTAAAGGATGAAATCAAAGAAAACGTGAGTTTTCGTAATTAACTGTAAGTTGTAGGGCAACCCTCTTAAATTTTGAAATCTAAAATCGAAATTTTTCTAAGTGCACGGCAGCCGCAACAGCAGCAGCACTTGCTGCAACAACCGGAAGCGAATGTGCAGCAACAGCATCCAGGAAAATTGAGCTTTTCCTCTCTCTTTTGAGAGTCAGAGAGAGAGAGAGAGAGAGAGCGGGAAAATGCAGACGAGAGCGACGAGTGTTTGACGGAAAAGCTTTCTCTGCCAGTGCCTCTGCCTCGGCCGGCATCGACGTAGCTGCAAGCGTCGACAGTGACGTCGCTGTTAAGTTTGCAGTTTTCAGTTTTCCGGGTTTTGCGGGATGTTGCCAGCCGAGGTGTTTCCCCAAAATCAAACAGAGCCTGCAGCCCTTCCACCACCCATTTTCCCGGTCATTTTCCACCAGCTTGCCACCCATTACGTCGGGGAAAACTTTAGGCATTTGATTAATATAAATCCAGAAGATCGGGCTAACAAAAGGCAATTATATTTAATAAAATTTAATCAGGGCAAATCTGATTTTCATTTTCACTGAATTCATTTGAAAATAAACAGCTCGTAAAATGGATAATGTGTAAATAAATATTTGAAAAAATGTAACAAAAAAGTGAATGGCCAATAAGGGTTTTTCAAATGGCTTAAATGACCCCATAAACATAATTTATTTCTCTTAAATTAAATCAATAATAAAATAATTTCACTTGAAAAATAGGTTTGGCTTGGTTGGAAAAGTGTATTTAATCGATTTTATTATTTTTTAATCGCTATCAAATTAGTAAAACTAAAGTGTAAAAACCTTAAAAATAATTATATATTTAGCCCAGACTTATGAAGTATATAAATTCGTATTTTTTGAACTTCTATTCTTTCCCATTTTTCCCATACTTAAAAGAAACATTCTGAGGTAGGTCAAATTATGGCAAAGTAAGTTGTCAAATGAAGCTGCTTACCAGAAAGATCAATAAAAAGTTCAAGGGTCAGCTTTGGAAAATGTTTATGGAATTTCCATGTACCTTTGAAAACTAAATAAAATATTCATTAATTCAGATCTGGGTAGTTATATTGATTAAAACTAATAACCATTACTAGAGCAAAAGGCCTTAGCTGCTACTGCTCCTGGGCCTATGTTAGCTTTTAGTTTTAAGCCTTAGCCTTAGATAAATAAATAAATAGCCATAAACTAATTTAAGGAATTGTGCAAAAACTGAAAAAGATTTTACAAACCATCCCTTTCTTTGTCTTTTTGATTAACTACTTTTCTTTTTTTGTTTCATTTTTATTTAAACAAATTAAGTCGAGTATGCAAGCCAAGATTTGGTAAGGTTTTACAGGCACTGAAAGCTAAAGTCTGTTCGCCTGTCTTCTTGCTATCTGTTGATACAAACTAAAGTCGGAAATGCACTTTATATGGAAATACGTACAGCTTTTAATATTGGGTAAGATAGGTGATATAAGGAGAAGAAGGGAAGATGGAAGGCTGAGGCCAAAAATCAATTTACGCCCCCGCGCTGGGCAGAAGTCAAGCAGATGATCAGATGGTCAGTTTGCCGTTAATAATCAATATATAAATCCTTATATTGCTTTTAAAGGTTTTTTGCAGGCATTATCATTCTTTTCAGCCTTATAAATTGGTTTTCTAAAGACAAAGTTTGCTTTCCTATTACAGCTTAAACATGTCATCTATATCTTATATTACCCCTAGTCCATTACCCCTTCATAAATTTTATTAACACTCGCAGATTATTTTTGAGTTTATTTGGCTTCCGAAGTTATTTAATTTAAAACTATTCTAGTTTTTAACTATTAAAATAAAGATTTCAAATCAAAATCTTTTTAATTTCATATTTTTAATTAGTTTACTTTCCTTTTACCAGACAAGCTTATACTAGTTTTATCTTACTTTGCTGGTAAGTAATTTAGCCAAGAAACTTTGTATAATGTTGCCGTAAAACGAAGATTTCTTATTTGGAGAAGCTGCATGATGTTTTTAGAACGCTGCCAAGCTTAAAGCCAGCCTTCCCCGGGGCACTATACCTTCCCCCCGCTCGAATCCTCCGCTCGACTTATCCCCCGATTTATCCCGTAGCCTTTGGCTTAATGGGGATTTGATGTTTTCGGTCAAGTGTCAAGCGATGGCGTTGGCGTTGGCGTTGGCCTCCCGATTTGGCCGGCGGACAGGCGTACGAATCAACGAACGAATCCTGCTGCAGGTAAAATCCAGCATTCCCTTCAGCCATCAATCCCAGCCAATGTTTAAAACACGAAGAGGAGACTGGAGACAGGAGACAGAGAGAGGAGAGCTTCGTCTTTAAGGGTTAAATAAAGTGTCTCGGGCGTGTGTCGCCATTGTTTGCCCTTCAATTGGGATCGGATTGTGCATGTATGCAAATTGTGTCTAGCAATTTGTTCAACTCAATAAATATGGCCATAGCCCTGGCAGCATTGGCAGCACTGGCAGCACTGGCAGCCTCAGCAGGACACCGAACGCACTAAAAATTTACAAAGAAAGAAAAAGAACAAACGAACTGGTAAAGAATATTGAGCAACTCCGGCCCCAAAAACTATAAAAGTGATTTATTTGATGTCACAGAAAAGCAGTCATGCATAAATATTTAGCATAACCCTCAGACTCCGTACAAACTCCGGATAACGGACGAACGGACAAACGGACAAGCGGACAAAAACGGACACCGATGCCGTCTGCGACTCCGAGGAGATATTTAAATCAGGCGAGCAGGCCAAGGAGCAGATATATGCTTTATAACTGTGTGCCAGCGCCGTAAGCAGGCGCAATCTGAATCCGAGTGTGTGTGTGTGTGTGTGTGTTTTTGGCCCTTTTTTATTGGCAGAAGACAGGGCCAGGAGACGGGGACATTATGGACAGACTCGGACACACGCCTACTTCAATATGCTGGCTCAATGCTCAAGGATGCGGCAGCCCAAGTCGAAGGATCTCCAGCACCAGCACCCCAAACAAGGCACATAAAAACCCATAAGCATCCTGCAGCCGGGCGTGGAGTGGCCAGAAGTGGAGTGAAGTGGCCAGGACCACGACCGAAAGCTCTTTCCCTCCACAATACACTCACAAAAGGAGCCTCCTAATTCGAACCAGAAGCTTGTCCTGCTTGTTAAGCAGTCCTTGGACAGCTTGATTCAAATCTATGTGATTTACTCTAAAGTAGTTGTTTTTAAAGTTCCTGTTGAAATCGTAGTTCATGGTTTATGTAAAAATACTGCTTGAGGTTTCAAGTGGCAGTAGTAGTTGGGGCTTAAGCTTAACACTCTCTGATTAAGATTCTTATGATCCGGAATTCACTTTCCAAAAGAAGGCATCTTACGGTGTGGCGGGATAAGTTCGTCAGCTTTACTTAATATTATTATTCGATAAGTCTAGTATCGATTTTTCTAGTATTAAATATCGGTATTAGATTCCATTTTCCTGAAGATTCCTGAAGACATAACAAGCTAAACCAAAACAGAGCGTTTAAAGAGTATTCCGAGTGTCAGCAACTTTGGTTAACATTTTCTTCCGCTTGGACCAAATCAAATATGCGCAAATAAATAAAAATGAAAATTCAAGAAGAGCGGAAAAAAATGAATTTCCTCTTTAACTGTTGATGCCGATAAGCATTAGCGTGGGAGATAAGGGGACGAAGCGATGCTTTCTCAAGGTAAACTGCCGGGCAAAGGAAAACACTTTGCGGCATTTTTATAGTTGTTTGATATATTCATTGAAATTGGTTGCCATGTTCCCGTTCAGCTCGATGTGTATTGAAATATTTATGAATCAATAACAAAAACGAATTCCCCTCAACCTCAACATCCACATCCACATCCACATCCACATCGACATCGTCCATAATCCAAGGATTGGCTGTGAGTTTTCCCCATCCAAGCTACTCTATGTGTGTGGCATCTGTCCAGGCCGAATAAGTGAGTGTTTGGTTAAGCAATTGTTTATGTGAAGTTGAAGTTGTCGCATTGGGCATAAAGACAGACGCCTTCGCATAGATCAAGTCTCAACTTATGGCAGTCGATGGGTGGAGAACGATTTCTCTGGTTCGATTCTCAGCATAATTGGCTGCGAGACGTTGGGAAAGTAAGTCCTTGGGCTAAGCCTCTCGGCTTGGATTACTGGGAGAGCTTATCCTATAAGATAATCCATCAAGAAACCAGTTTTTTCTTATCAGAATTAGTTAATCAATATCTAAATACATTAAGCAGTTCAAAATAAGAGATTACAATAGAGCGTGAGTCAAATTTAGTTCTTACTGAGTCCTCATTTAAGTCTTAACTGCTTGAGGCCCTCTGTCAATGAAGACTGAAAGAAGCGAATGAGGCGCCACTCCCCTTCCATATGCTCCCGTGTTGCATGCAAGGAGTTTCTCTGCCACATTGCTCCACTTTGCATTAGGCCCAACAATTTCTTCTGCTTTTTTTTCTGTTTTCCTTTTTGTGGCAACCTCAGCCCCGGTTTCCTTGCCCTTTCACCTCCCCGGATCGCTAGCTGCACAAATTTGAATCATTTACGAAATATGCAGCACAGAGGAAAACGGAAGTCAAAGAGTGAAATAATACAACGACAACAACAGCAGCGACATCTTCATGAGTGTGAGTGTGCCAGTGAATTGTGTTCTATGCCATGAGGCATGGTGCTTAAAATGATCGACTAGGAGGTACTCTATTCATGCGTTTTCCTCTCTCTGAACTTAGACGTACTGTCAATAGAACATTCCTGATAAAAGAAAGTTGCATCCCAAAAAGTTCGTATCTATTATAGATAGTTCCCAAGATCAATCAGACTTATAGATTGAAAAGAAGATGCCCTATCCCTAAACATCGTTAGTTCCTTCACTCTCTCGCCATCGCGACTGCTCCTTCTCAGGAGTCCTGGGCGATGGCTGCTCCTTGGCTTTTTCC
Organism: Drosophila eugracilis; assembly: GCF_018153835.1. Taxonomy (NCBI): domain Eukaryota; kingdom Metazoa; phylum Arthropoda; class Insecta; order Diptera; family Drosophilidae; genus Drosophila; species Drosophila eugracilis. The sequence continues at coordinate 2,102,941 of NW_024573535.1, forward strand.
CGACTGTGACTGTCATGTGCCACAAACCCACTAAACTAATGAAAAATGTGAAGCGACGGCACAAAAGGGAGCACAATTTCCCCACACTCACTCCGTCACTCACTCACACACACACACACACACACACACACTCACACCTCAGGATATGCAAGAAAAAAAAACAGCAAGAAAAGAATAAAAAATAAAAGGCAGAGGCGAAGAAAGGAGCAACACAAAGAAATGTTAATTCCGTAATACTTTAAATGCGGCAGGCATCGAATGACATTTGCACTTTTGCCGCCACTGTGCCTGCACAGTGGGACGAACTTCTGGGCCCGTTCCCGTGTGTTATGTTTGCCGTACGTGATGGCCAAGTGAAAGCGCTTTCCCCTCTCTCTCTCTCTCTGGGTGTGCTCTAATATGTATTTGCCGCTTGCAGATGGGAAAATAGATATATATATATATAACAAAAGGTGCAAAAACGGGCACAAGAATTGCAAGGGGCACAAGGTGTGGAAAGCTGGGAGGGTGGGCAGAAGATTGGGGTGCCATGCTGACCGCACTGGCCAAAACAACAAGCAACAAAACCGAACAGAACAGGACTTGCATGAAAAAAATAAAAGACAACGAGCACGAACAAACATCACAAGCAGGCCTTCCTGAGAGATGAGCTCGTGACACGGAAGTGTGTGTAAGATAGATGTTGGTAAATATATTTATTGATGCTAAGACTAAGTGTTAATACTTGCTAGTTATCTCAAATACTAATATCTATCCAAGACATGAGCTATGATCTATGATATGAGCAGAAAAAGTCCAGAAAAACAGTTTTACCCAGCATTTCTCTGTTAAGGTTATTAAAAAAGATAATATCTTATATTACCTCAAGTATATATAATAGATAATAACGATGATAGCTCTTTTCATACCAAGTGTGTTTGATCTACCTTTAATAGATCCCGAGTTACTTGGTAACATCTTATACTCCCTCTAGTAAATCAATTGATGTAATAACACAACGTGTAAGTCCACATAATGGATTTTAAGGATCAAAACTCCTTCTATACCAAATTGGGTTGATATACCTTTAATAGATCCCAAGTTACTTGGGTTATATTAGATATATCTCAACTTACCCCAGATTTCACCAGTTTAAGCTGCTTAAATATACCATTTCGGTGAGTTGTATGAACATTCTTCAGCGTATATAGTAATCAAATGGGCATCGCTGTGGCTAAAAAGGGGACTCCCCGAAAGAGAGGGGAACACATGGAGTGAGAGAGATGGGGAAACCTCGGCCTGGGTCAGTTCGCACGTTCATTTGCGCGCTCGTTTGCTCTTTAACAAATGTGCGCTGCTTTTCATTACGTATGACAGCAAATAGTACAATGGAATATGGAATATGACATGCAGGCGATAAAGTTATGCCGGAGACACACCAAAAGAGCGGAGAAAATGGGTGCGGGGGCGGCGGTGTTGGTTTGCCTGTGAAAGGTGAGGCTGAAAGGTGAGCAAATGGGTGTTAGTGTGCCACTTTGCCAGCGAGCCAGCACACACACACACACAGAGGCACACACGTTCAATGAGAAAGGACCAAGCAGAAAGGGAGCAACACCTCCTGGAGAAAGGTGGAGCAGCAGGCCACAAATGCTACTGCGGTAGTTGTGCTAATTTGTTTGTTTGTCGTTATCATTTTCCATCCGTTCTCCGTTCTCCGCCCTCTATCCTCCATCCACCGCCCGCCACCCATCGGCCATATCCTTTGTCCCAGACAGCCGCACAAAGGCACAAAAGCAAAACGACAGCCAGAGGAAGAGGTCAGCGAAAACAGAGAAAGCCAGTGTCAGAGGAAGTCGAGCAGAAGGACAGCGAGCCGGAGAAAGGTGAGCTAAAATTGTTAATAGCCGGATTAAAGTCTTGACCCAATCCAAGATTTACAACTCGCCTTCTCTTATAATTCTCAACCTACTTTTCAGAATCGAAACACTTAAGAGAGGTCATCATTAATTAATCTGCGAAAGGTTTTTCATATATTATTATTTTGAACTAGAATTCTAGTTAGTAAGATTTAATAAGTTATTACCAACATTAGTTGGTTAAATTAACGTACATCATTTGGCTTAAGCCAAGGGGCATTTGATTTTTAATAGGTCACGAACTTCTGGCTCCGCTTCTTAAGCCAATCCTTATAAATTGACATCCAGGGCTTTATCAGCTTCATAAACTAATACAGACAGTTCCCCTTCACTTTCACCAATGGCACGCACTTGTTTTCCCCGAATTTTCCCCCCGATCGCCCACCCACCAAGGAGTGCAATGCCAAATATGCGGAAAAAGCTGGGAAAAGTCCTTGCTTGCCAACTGGTCATCAGATCTGATAGAGTGAGACAGAAATGGGGGGATGGTAGGCGAGAGGAGTGGGCGAGTGTCTATGTCTGGGCATTGTGTTTCCCATTTTCCGTTTCCCGTTAGTTCGTCTTTAGCTTTGGCTGCGTGTCAAACGGTAAATTTGTGCAGCACTCCCTCTCTCTCTCCCGCTCTAGCAATCTTGCCAACTACAGTGGTTACTGGAAAGGAGAAATGGTATCGGAAAATCACTTGTTGTTAAGTCCTAAAAATTCTAGATAATTTTAGTAATTTATTTTCTTCAAGATCATACTGCTATATATTCTTAAGTTTCCTCAAGATATATACTTAGATGGAGAAGTAAAAAGTAGTTGATCAGAACCTTAAGATAATGAACACCTTTCACTGATAGTCAGGATATCATACATATAGCCCAAGAACCAAAAAAGATTACAAAGATATTAAGGTCCTTAACAGCAGTAAGTAAGTAACTATGTGGTCAGAAATGAACTTATACTAGTTCTTCCATCTTATCCAGCTTTTACTGTGCCGTGCATTTTGTGTTTTGTCGCGCATATTAATCATAAAGCGGACACGTGTCGCTTTACGCACGTCTGCTGGCTGCGGATGCGGATGCGGAAGACAAGAGACTCTAGCAAGTAACCCGACACCCCCGCGCCATTGCCCCATCTTGAGTACTGTCCGCGTATTAGATTTAAGCGCGTTATAAATGAGCCAGGCCAATACACAAACACACATAATTTCTGGCTCCTCTTTTACTTTGGCTTTCGCCTGCTCATAAATCAAAATTTCTCGTTTTTGGCATTTTTAAAGGCCATAGAACTAACAGTGGAGTTTCTCTGGGTTCGGTGGCTCTTTTTGTGGATTGGGAGGGGGCTGGGATGGGCCAGGAATGGACAGCCCTTTGCTGCTTTTACTGTCCATGACGGATGATTGGATTTTATGTTGATTACGAAAATGTCTGGGACTGTATTTGTGTGTGCAAGTCGAATATTTGGCTTTGCCTTTCACAGATATCTTTTATTTCCCCCTGAAAAAATTAGGCAAAAGTATTGCAAAGGGTATCAAAATGGGGTAGCTAAGGTTTATAGTTTATACAAAATGGTTTAGGATTTTACTTCATATGTGAGGTGGCGTTTTGCAAATCAGTTGGCAGCCCTACTAATATCGAATAGAGTCTAGTATCGATGAGCCCGTTGAGAATGTCCAGCACTAAGAAGTAGAAGCCGTCGAAATAAAGTTGAAAAGTTTGAGTTGGTTAATCAGCCGAAAAGTCAAACCTTAACCTAAACCTAAAAACCTTTTTCCTTGAATAAATACATAGATAGTAAATGCCTCCAATCAACGGAGCACATGCTAAGTATCAACCCGTCTAGCTCTTGATGTCAGCCAGCTTTTCCTTAGTTTTACCCCCATCTCCGCACTCCTTACTCGTATTACCAATTTCAGACCAGCCCGAAGAGAACTGCGGCATTATGCTAGGGGGATGGTTGGTTAGGGTTGGGGTAACTGGGATGGATATATCACATGGATATTCCGGTTATTATTGGCCATATTTTAATGCTCTCGCTGCTTCGTCTGTTTTGGCCCAACCGAGATTTGTCGTAGTCCATTTTTGATTTATTTATGTGTTTATTTGCCTTGTTTTTGGCTTTGCGTCTGTGATTACTCATGGCTCCATGGCTCCATAGCTCCATGGCTCCCTGTTCGCCCGTTGTTCTGGGGCGGCTCAAATTCGATTTGCATATTATTTTATTTGCATTTTACATAATAATTTAATTTTATTAGTTTTGCTGCATCATCAGCCTGATGGTCCGTTGCTGCTCAAGACTGCCAATCCCAATGCCTCTCCCTAATGGCACCTTGGTGGCCATTCCTTCCTTCCCCCAAAACGATATTGTTCGGTATATACTTTGAGGTCATCGTCCGACATTTCGTCGTCGTTTAATTTGATTTTTCCTTTATTTTTATTTTTTGGTTTTTTTTTTGGCGCTCTTTTGGGGACACTTAATGCGAACTACGCCCACTCGCCATTGGCTGGGTGTACACGAGTATACTATAATTTCTAGTTGCATTTCTGGGCATTTATTTTCATGGCTTACTTGTAGCATATTTCGCTGGCCACCACATTCATTAAACTTTGCGGTGCAGGAGGCTAAGAGGGCCAGCGGGGAGGGGGCTTAGGGTCAGGGGTCAGCGGGTTGCTGCATGGATTGCCCGACAATTGCCGCAGTCTTTGGAGAGTCTTCCCAGCGCGACGGTCAGTCGTAAATTAGTTGCGAATGGCAGCAGTAACACCATCAACAACAACACCACAAAACAACAATGCCAACACCAACACCAACAACTACAACAACGACAACAACTATAACAACGACAACTGAAAAGTTGCAGCACCGTGCAGAGGGAGAAAAGTTCAAAAAGTCGAAAGGAAAAGTTCAGGAAAAGTGTGAGGTGAAATTATTATCAAGTGCTTGCCACGAAATTTGTGGTTACCTTAAATTGGTGCACCTGTTTGCGCTGAAGCGAGAGTGTTGTAATTTAACATATCCACATAGAAGTACGAGCAGAGTTTCCCAGACCAATTATTCCCATTTCAAAGTTTTCCACTCGTTTACAGTGAGATCTGGGACGTAGTTGGAGCTAATAAGCGTGTTAAACGATTGATTTAATCAAATATTAAATTAAATGCCAACTTAAATATACTTACTATTCTAATAGTACTTTATAGAGAGTTCCAAGGCAGTAGTTTGAATTAATTTTCATACGCCGAAATTCCGCCATTAAACAAGCAAAAACGCTATAGTTGAGTGGTACTTAGACTTAATCATCTTGCGACCAGAAATTTAGGCAGTGAATAATGTTCAACGTTGAATTACTGATGGTGAGATCTCAGCTGGATCACGGGCCAGATCTAATCGGATAACTTGTTCACAGTTTTTGAGGGTAAGGAACATCTTGTTATCTTCCTGTTGAGCTTATCATGATTTATACGTTTCGTATCACAAATTGGAAAGTGATTTTCCTGTAAAACACAGTGGCCTTTGAAAACAACTTTAAACGAAACTCAACTTTATGACGAACCGATCCTATGAATTCCCATAACTATTCTGACTTTCATAGAAGTAACATCAAAATAAAATTTTTATTTTTTTAGTCTTTAGAAGTATATTTAATAATTATTTTACCGAAATGGGGTGAGTGAGATTGTTAATACAGAAGGGCATAAGATCTTCCGCGAACACTGCAAAGACTCCGTTTGGCTAAAGTGATATCCAACAACAGGCTTATCCTGACCTTTATTTTCGGATCTTCTAAATGAATCTCCATTTACAGAAGAGCCAAAGTAGAGACCAAGAAAGTCTATAAGGGAAGTAAGAAGCGTGGTATATACAAAGACAAGTTCCAATCCTTGAAGTTCCGTGAGGGAAGGAAGGGGGTCAACGACTCCCCGGACTATGCTGGAAGAGCTGGAAGGAAAATGGCCACGCCTGGACTTGAGGATCGGCCTGCCTCAATAATATGTTAGCTCACGTCCAAAGCCCGAGCAGAAAGGACAAGTTTTATCAAAAAGAAAATGTTACAAAAATATATTACAAAAGCCTTGTTACGAAGAGGTAAGGATTGTGAAAGTGTCCTCTTGAATGCCTAATTAAAGCATTTAGGATTATAGATCTCAGGATATCAAACATTTCTTTCGAATTTTTGGACTCCAACAACTTACGTTAGGACCCTCTATGAGTAAATTGAAATGGTAAAAAGACAGCCGAAAGTTTCGAAGAAAACCATCACTTTCTCACATTAACCAAGCCTTGGTAACGGGAGAATAAAAAATCAATTTTGTGAGCAACTACTGGGTCTACTAATAAATAAATAAAAATAATCTTGATATCAGCAAAGTATTCAATGAATGTTTAGGCTTTTTGAAAATTACTATTCATTCAAATACCGCCAATGATTTTATGTACATATGTATGTATGTAATTGATAAGGATCGACTTTTAATGTTCTGTGACGGAGACCTCCAAAACTCACTATGTTCATGATTTAATCCTAAGCGAACTTTTTCATCGTTCGATGAGGTTTCATTTCGAACATAAATCACAGTGATGAGTAAAAATAAATTCATTTTGCCGTACACATTCATCTTGAGTCTTAGCAGGGTTTGCATTTACTACTTTATTTTTCTTGTGCTACGACACTCGCGTACTTTTGTCTTTGTCTTGACTACTCTTCTTTTCTTCAAAAAAATGAGCATGTGTTGACGAAAACATCATTCGGATCAATTTGAGTTGATCGAGTTTTGAGTAAACGGCAGTGTTGCCAGGTGATGAGCGGTTGTATAGGCTAGATTTTTGGAAAAAAAAAGGTACAATAAGTTAAATTTAAGAAAAAAATGCTAAGAAACAAGCTGCAGCCAAATATGAGAAAACATGAAACCTTCATGTGGTGGCAAAAATTATTGTGGGATATGTTAATGATTAGGTCTTTAAACTTCCATTGTGACAGTTTCCGAAAGAAAAACATCAATTCAAAGGTTATTGTCGATGAATTTATAAGGGTTTTTTTTGTATGTGTGAACAATAATCTTATTAAATATCTTATTATTAAAGCTTATAATATGTTCTTAGAGTTTGTATTTAAATTAATAGTTTTCGTGATCTTAATCGTAACTTAAATATTTTTAATTCTTTTTATAGGCACGTACGTTTGGCAACATTTCCCATGCCTGTGCCTCCCACACTATCGATTAGAAATAAACTGCACATAACCATCGTCAAAAAAAAGGACAAGCTCCGATATTTTCATGCCATAAAGAATATTTTTCTTACAAAACAAACCGTTGATGTCGCAAATCAAAAGCAAATTTAAAGCTGAAATATGCTAGATGTGTTTTAAAAAAGCTATATATAAAGCTGTAAGTTAGATGCAAGTTTTACAAGCTTTTCAGTTTCAAATATGCTAGAACTAGCTTATAATAGCTAAACTGGCAACACTGATGTACAGTTACAATTTCTATGCGAGCTTCTTTCAGCGTGTTGTTGTAGCTTGTTTTTGTTTTCGTTCTTTTTAGTCAAATTCTTCGTTTGGCGATGACTTGCATTACATTTTTGTAGTTCATAATTAGTTTTTGATCGATATGTTGCTGTTCTTTGATCGATATAGAATGGATGGATATGGAAGGAATATAAGGGAATATAAGGGATAAGGGAAATAAGGGAAGAAGCAATATTTGGAACATATTGACAGAAATTGTGATGGAGGATGTCGTTGTTCTGGATGGATTTATATACTGCTGGTCTTGTCATGATCTTGTGAAATACTCACAGAAGCAGTCTTCAAATTTAAGCTGCAAATTAAAATAAATTAAATGCTGCAAGTTACTTAAAGATACAACTTTGCGAACTTACTGGAGCTGCACTGCAGTGACCAAAAAAGGGTACGCAAAAGCCGAAAGACTGCATTTCGATCGCTCTGATTACAAACTCGGGGAATATAAGAGATGAGTAAGCAAGAGAGGATCGAAAAAGTCTCCGTGAGAACCTTTTTCGCTATCATTTGCTATCAAAGTTTTATTAAAACAAACAATCGCTGATGCCATTTAAAATTTAACAATTTTGTTATTGCTGCTCCGAACACTTGCTTCGTCAGGGTTTCCCATCGTATAAAAACCCTTTATATAATTTTTTGTAAACTGTGATATCCGCATATATCCGTATAAACTAACAGGCAACTTAGCTTAACAAGCTCGTTCGATTTGATAATAGTTCTAGTATAAATAATTACATGTCCTGAGTCCAGCGTTTCCAATCATGTTATTACCATTACAATCTGAAGCATTGGAAGAGCCCAGTCTGTTAATATGGGTAGAGGCTGCGTAGTGAGTTATAATACACCGGCTGTCTGCAGGTGGGACAAGCAAAGCAAGATCCCAAGTGCTGGAAGATGCACTTCGCACCGAAAACATGGCCGCATTTCAAAGACATCGGAAAATGGTCGCCATCGAGATGCCACCGGGAAAGGCAGATCGGACAAGAGTTCTCCTTGTGGATTTGATCCAATTCTTTTTTCCTTTGGGTCAAATCTTGAATCTCCAATTTGAGTCTTGCGTTCGATTCCACCAATGCAATCTTTGATTCTTTGAACTGCTCAATTCTCTTGCGCATTCCATCATTAAGCATCGTAATGCTATTCATGTACATCAGTCGGTCCCGGTCATTGTCCATCTTCCCCTTCCGGAACCCTTGCTGAGTGGGTTCCTTGCTCCTAGAGGGCCCTGGCGATGGGCCTTTCTCCAACTTGGCGGCTGCCTGCCGAAGTTTCTCGCTCAAGTCATCGCGACTCTTCTTCAGTATAGTACTAAGCGTAGCCTTCGAAGTCGAGGGCTTGTCATTTTTCGATTTGGGCTTCATTTTTCGTAGGTAAGGACTTATGGTTCTTCGACTATATATCTTAAGTACGGAAATAATTTTTATTTTATTTCACAGAGCACAGAAAACTAACCAGAGCAAGGTCCTCACTTCAGCAGGAATAAAAAATTATGAGCAGCTTAGTATGACATATGTCAAAATGGCTTTTATTTCCTTAAACCGGGGCACTTGATGTTTTTCATTAGTCATTGATACACCTTTTATAATAATTCCAATTTGAACTCTTCTAACTCTGCCCACAGACCTCCCATACTGACAACGGATCCGAAGTTAGTCTTAAAATCTCTCATATTGTCATATAAATTCATTACTGATTACATCATTTATTCTACAGCCTGAAGCCGACTAATTCCTAAGCCTTGATCACTTGACTTTATACGTTGGCGGCCAGCTATTATACCACTCGTCTTGGCTTCGAACCACTTGGCTACCAGGAATTAGAGACCGGAGAACGACGCTTCGCCAAGCATGCCGTCCGTCGGAACAAGATCGTCTTTGTTTTCGTCTCTGCTTATACTCCGGATGACAAGGAGCAGGGACTGCACCTGAACCCCCCGTTATTGTCACGGTGTCAAGGATGTAGCCTTCGAAGTGGAGGATTTGCATGTCATCTTTACGCTGGCGGTGTCCCGTGTAGCCCAAGTGGTTCGTGACATCTGGGGGGAGAGCGATGATCAGGGATTCGTAAGATTTGCTACCATCAAGACCGTAGGTGAAGTGTAATTTTCATCTATGAACAGTTATATTATTTATAAAATAAATCTAAATCAATTCCACACTTTTCATATTGTACAGTGATATCACTCATACTTTCGTAGAGCAAAATGGTTATGCTGGGGACTTCCCGCCCGGATTCCAGAAATCTGTAGAGCCACCAAACTAAACTTCTTTGCTCATGTGGTGTGCAACCAGCCGGATCTGTAAATGGAGATTACGGATTCCTGGTACGAAAGAATCTAGCTCCATCACTTCTGGTCGGTGGATGACTCTCAGATCGACAGTTAGTATTCCGCCCAGCGATCTATTGTGATGGCCAACTACGAGGGGACGGTGAAGATGCCAATCAATAGGCCGGCCAATAGAAACAAGAAGTCACAGATCCAGGACTATGTCGAGTACTACGGTGGTGGCGGTGTCCAGCACATTGCTCTCAACACGGATGACATTATCCAAGCCGTGAGCCACACCCCTCGTACTATGAGCTGCTGCAGGAACAGCCTTTGCATAGCCGTACCAACATTAAGGAGGACATGCAGGTGCTTAAGAAGTTGAACGTTTTGACTGACATTAATGAGAACGGACATCGTTGCAAACCTTTACGAAGAACAGCCAAGACAGGCCCACTCTCTTCCTCGAAGTTATCCAACGTTATAATCCCAATGTTATTCATGCATTGCTTAAACTTTTCTAAGAAAAGTCATTGACAATTTTAGCTATTTCAGGGATTTGGCGCTGGAAACTTGAAGTCTTTGTTCACGGCCATGGGAATTGACCAAGCCAAACGTGGTAACTTGTTAAAGAAATGAGTACCAACATATAAAACTAATAAATGAAATGGTCGAAATGGAAGAACATATTTATTTCTTTAATGTCATTTTTCCTTTTTGCTGGTCCCTAAACCCTTTGTTTATCAAAAGCTCGTTACAAGGATCGTCTTCGGCAAAGGTAACCATGTAATGATTCCAGAATCCCGGTGGCGTGGGACTACGTACATTTACGTTTAAACTGTTGGCCAAATACAGTCAGAATTGAGCCCATGAAATTTATCAACTAAGTGAAAGAAATTGGTAAAATATAAATGAGTTTATGAAGGACGAATTGTACAAACATCTTTTCCCGACAATTCAGGTTCTTCTTTGACCAAAAAAGGCCGCGGAAACTCCTCCTCCGAGTCAGTTGTATCCTTTTCTTTTGTTTCCATTAGATACTTATCCTGCAAGAGTTTTGTTGATTCAATATTGAAACGATCTTTTGCCGACAATTCAGGTTCTTCTTTGACCAAAAAAGGGAGCGGAAACTCCTCCTCCGAGTCCGTTGTATCCTCTTCTTTTGTTTTCATTAGATACTTCCCGGTATCCTGCGAGAGTTTTGTTGATTCATTGCCCACTTCTATTTCTGGCTGCGATACGGGTTCGGTATTAACAGCTTTTACAACTGGAGTGGCTTTTTCCACTTTAGTTCGATTTGATAGACGATGCTTCTGCTGGTCAATCATGTCTTGCTCAAACTGCTTTAAGGCGCTTGAACAGTCTTCGTCGTCGTCCTTCATAATTTCGGCAAGAACATCCATGGTGCCCATTGACTTCTTCTCAAAAGTGGACTTGCTGGTGATATTACGACTGCTGGTAGTAGGCAAGTCGTCAGCGCTTAAGACGCCCACGTTGCCCGTCCTGCAAGCTCAGTTTTTACAATCAAAACGAATGATAACTAAAAGAGTCACATAAATCTTTACGAGGATATAGAATTTGATCGGTTATCTAACAATCTAACAGAAATGTATCTTAATTAGGAAAGATTTCTGTGATATATTTTAGTATATAGTATTCATAAATACCTTTGCACTAAAGGTCTTGGGGGCCAAGACCTTTTAAGGCTCAAACTGGGGCTGCTTTCCTCCATCAAATCGTTTTTGGTAGTGCTCGTCTGAACTGCTTTGAATTTAAGGCGTGTTTGTTTTAAGTTGGAACTTTTGTGAGGTAGTGACAATTTGGGGAGAACTCCTGCATTATTGGACGGCTTACTAATCCAAACGTTGCTTGTCTGCTTTTTTAAATTCCGGATGTTCGGCTTCCGGTTAGGTAGTTGCAGTTTACGCGGGCTTGGTACGTTAGTCTGCGTTTCCGCAATGATTTCATCTTCCTTCATTTCCTGATCCTCGTCGGAAAGGTCAATACTGCTAATGGCTATGTTCACGTTCAAGGAATCCTGGCTTTGTGGCTGCGGAGAAATGTCATCCTTAATCATTTTTAGCGACAGTAACCTGCGTTTTCCTGCGGGAATTATGAATTCCTGACGATCTTTTAGCAAGTCCAACTCCTTGTGCAGCTTTTCATTGCGGGCCTGCAGGTTTTCTATGGTCCGGGCGTTCTCCTCCGAATCTCGTTCCATCACTGTGGATATTATTTATTTATTATCAACGAAAATCGATTAAAGTTTTAATTACTAAGAGCGTGCTGTTTGACAGTGTCCAATGCGGCTATGAGGCACTTCACACTCTTCTCCTTGTGTCCGCGACATTTTCCACACGACATTCTTATGCAATTGAAAAATGTTAACTTTTTTAATGAGCACGATTGTGTTTTTGTATTTATTATTAGCTCTAACTTCAGCAGGAATGAAAAATTGTGAGCAGCTTTATATGACATATGACAGGAAAGACTTTTATTACTTTAAACCAGGGCTACTGATGTTTTTACCTCGTCTTATGAAGGGAATGTTCGATTGATGACCACCCTACTACGATTTCCACCTAAAGTTCCTTTAACTAATTTAACAATCCTAAAACATTTAATATTAATTAATTTTAAAAAATATCGAGTAATCTGAAATCTTTATTTATGGTTATAAAATCTCCCTTAAAAAACAGTTAAAATAAATAATTCGTATAGAGCCATCTGCAGTAAGACATACTTACAACTCCCAACCCACAAAAACAAAGACGCTTAAAGAACGCTAAAACCATAAGTCTTATAATATCTACCTAGACAGTTCGGACGTAACCCAAGGCAAGCATAATGGAACCACCTTAAGATGCGCTGCTTTTTCAAGATTCATTCTTAATCCCAACTTTCTAGCTCTAAGCGATCCTGCGATTTTAGTGTGGGCGTCCTAGTGGACGTGGCAGGATGCTGAAATAAACTTCCGCTGCGTAGACGTCTCATGAATCTTCCTGCTGGATCCCAACTTTGTATCTCTTATAGTCCTGAGATCTCAGCATTCATACGGACAAATGGACGGGCATGGCTTAACGGCTTGTATATTGACGAATAGAGTACTTTGCAGGTAATTAATGTGATTACGCAAAAACAAAACACTAATACTTCCGGTTACCTCAGTGTTAAAGTAGAAATCTATTAAAGTAGGCCAAAATTTCGAATTGGTTTTGAGAACAGTTGGCCATGCCATTCTATGGACATGAGGTTTGGTTTGTCTCAGTAGAAAATTATTTCATGTCCGAAGTCCGAGCAAAAAGAACAAGTTTTATCAAAATGAAAACAAACGTAAAAGTGTTTGAAAGAAAATAATACAAAAATATTCCCTGTTACGAAAAGGTAAAGAACGTGAGTGATCTATTGAACGCCTAATTAAAACGAAATTAAAATGGTCAAGACTGCCGCCAATTTCAAAGATCATCAAGCCAGCAAACTTTCCCGCAGTAACCAAGCGTTGGCAACGGCATAGAGATCAATTTTGTGTCAACTCCTGGGTGTAATCCTTAGTCCGTTGTGCACTTCTTTGGCTTGCTGTGACCTTATAGGGAGGTCTTGGAGGGACATTTTGAGTTTAGCTTAACCAACCGCCACATTTCTTACAGTGACTGAGTGGGATTTCCTTTAGTCATATTTATTCACTGAGGGAGGAATGGCATACATCTTTAGTGACTCGGGGAGAGCTACTGAATGTTTATGAACTTGCTCCAGAAGCGAATGATTATGACTAGATATGGCATTCCAGGCAGTCAACATGTACCTCCACCGACTAGATGCAGACAGACTCAAAACTCGCTCTACAGGATTGGGATGGTTTGGGTTTTCCTCACACGAATCAAAGGAGTAGAATGGATCATTTTTTGAATCTGAATCTTTATAAAACGTAGAATAATATAAATGGTAATAATTAATTTAATTTTAATTGGAGAAAGAAAGGTTTAAAATGAAATTGATTAATCACCACTTATGCCCTGCATGGTGTATTATGCATGGAAAGAATTAAGGGAGTCGAAGATCTTGACATCCTCTATCTCTTCTATATAAAAATGAATGAAAAATGAACCATGTATGTCCGCTATAGACTCGAAAACGGATAGACCGATTTTGATAAAATATTTTGTACGTGTTTGGAATTCGTAAAAGAGGAAAAGTTGGCAGCTCTGATCAGTTATAGTTGGCAGCTCTAGCTCTTAACGTTTGAGCGAGTGTGTGGCAACTCTCTGCAAATTAATCTGGCAGCCCTTTTTTAAACAGTTAATTTAAAATATTTATTTTTCTGAAGTTTTTTTTTATGTGATTTACGTAAGAATTTATGTATGTAAATTGTGAAATTTCTGTCATTTTTATAGATTGATACTGCGCGCCACCGAGGGTGGAGGTTCCTAAACATGATTAAAAAAACGTTTCATTTGTATGCACTTACAATAAGACAATAACTTATTACTGTTAATCGCACTGCATGATGACGACACGGAAAATCCCCTTTCTTAAGGGGCTATATTCATGTAGGTACCTGTTGAAGTTACAGATTGATTTGTATCTGTGTAGTTTTTTATTAGTACCTGTGATTTAATTTTAGTCTTTATTCTGTTTTTTTTTATTCAATTCAATTCGAATTTCGAAAATAAAGAAGTTTTTCATAAAATTAATTTTGTTGTTCTTGTTATTGTGCTATAAAAAATAAACAACAATTTAATTGAATATTTTGAGTACATTTCTTTAAAAAATTCCACTTTTTATAAAGATTTCTTCTGAAATTCATTTACGTTTTTAGTTTTCTTTAATTTTTTGTATATTTTTTTAACTGACGAACGCATTTGCTTCGAAAAGATATGCACCCAAGGCGAAATGCAAGTGACCGATATACACCTCAAGCGCAAGCGAAGAGGGTATTATTAAGGCTAGAAAGTCTTCGAGTGCATGCCGCTGAGACCCGTTTGTCTGATTCACCTGAACGACGGGAAGTAAGGTTAGAAAGTTATCGAGTACGAGATGTACGAGGCCCTTTTGTCTGCGACACATGGACACAAAAAGTTCGAGAAAGACTGGTTTGATCAAGACGAATACTACGCATTGATCTTAAACTTGCTGCATTCCATTATGGCAGTATCATTGACGACAGTCTTCATCCAGGTGTCGCCATTGGAAAAATGGATAACATTTGCACGTTTTGCAGCGCACTCAAGTTTAAGAACGAAACGCCGGACATGTGTTGCGCCATTGGAAAAGTCAAACTGTCAGAATTACATTCACCACCTGAACCAGGCTTTCAGACGAGAGATTCAAAACTTTTTTTGAACTTTAGAAAATTCAAAGGTGAAGACGTTCTATTGCCACGTATCCCAATGATTCAAACGTTTGCAGTTCCCGTTGCGACGTGCCTTCGCAATGACTATCAACAAAGCACAAGGACAACCATTGCAAGTGTGTGGACTAAATTTGGAGAATTAATGCTACTCAAATGGGCTCTATGTGGCATGCTCGCGCGTCGGAAAATCTTATAAATTATTCGTTTACGCACCTGATGGAAAAACAAACGCGCAGTGCGACGGCTGCCTTTCTCATTGAGGGGCAAGCGGGTCGAGCGAAGCGAGTTGGGCTCACTAATTAGCTATATATTTTGTTGTTATAACTAAATTTATACTCCTATTGGAAACCACCTTAAGAAAAGCTAGTTGCATTTGCCCCATATTAAACAGTTGAGAAAAACAGCTCTTCTATTGCTGATGACGATGCCCAAAAATAGAATGTTCCATCAGGGCAGAATTCAGAAGCTTCCAAATGACTTGCAGGGAAACCCGAAAATCTGACTCAGAAGCCTTAACGTTCGATGCAATTTGGGCGGCTTCTGGTGGCGCTGCCATTACCAATTATTTGCGCTGTTATCGCGACCTTCTTGTGCTGACCCCAATTTGGCCAATAAGGTTTCCTTGTCGGCAAAAAATAGTAAGTACAAAGGAAAAGGAGCCGCAAGCTTCGAGTTTCCAGCTCTGGGCTCTGGGCTTGTTGATTGCCTTCGCGTCTTGCCGATGGCAGCTGATTGAAGTGCAAGGTGAGGTGACGAATGGTGGAAAGGGGATGATGAGGGCCAAGAGACGCCTCTGACAATTTCTCTCAGTGTGCCAAAGGGGGCCGGCGGTCCTTGGGCAGGTTTCTCTTTCACTTTTAATGGCAACTGGCATAATGAGCTGCTATGTGTGCCATGTGCCACCAGGCCAAACTCGAACTTGCTGCATTTGTTTTGGCCACTTGGGACCTGGCTGAAAGTCGGGGGGTAGCCCCTCCTCTCATCGACGCCTTCTTTTAGCCCGCCTTTTGGCCAGCATTGACACAATAAAATATTTGTTGTCGTTGCATTTATTGACGCATTTGCTCTTTTGCATATTTCGAATGTTTCTATACTCTGGGAAAGGGTATATATATTTTTTTTTAAATATATCTAACCAAAAAAGTTAGTAAATACATTAAAATTAAGTACAAAAAATATTATTTAAATGCCAGTGAAATAATTTTTAAACATTTTAACAATGCCTGAAAGTATGCAGTATAATGTTTAAAACTTCCTTACTCTCTGCTTACTTTTATACCATTTTTACACAGAAATTTCCGTGATCAATATTTAACTACCATTAAAAATTCCTACTCCAATTTATTTGACATCGATTATATATATATGTACAATAAAATCAATATCTACACTGAAAACTATAACAAAGGCAATTAGGCAACAGAGTATCCGCTATTTCCGAGCTTTAAGTCCCCGATTTGGCGTAACTTTTTGCCGTTGTTGCTGGGGCTCCGCGACATGCGACAAAATAAAATGTAATTTCTCTTTCAGGCCCAGTTCTAGTTTGCAGTTCCCAACCCTGGCCAACATGCGACAATTCAATGCTGACAACAACGACGAGCAACGGCAAAAATAACAACGATGCTAACAACAAAATATGCAAATCGTAGTTTCTAGTTGGGCGAGGTCAGGCATGGGAATGGGCATGGGTATGAGTTTGGGTTATTGGCCAAATTGGAGTCAAGTGCAATCGTATTCCCGCCCCGTCGAACATAAATAATTTAAGAGTGTGAAAACAAATTTTTTTTCGGAATTTTGTTTAGATTGTATTTCGGTTGACTGGAAATAATTACGGCTGAAAAAAAAGGGGAGCTTCGTTATTGTTATAATCTCGTTGAAATGCGATATTGTGATTTTTAATTGTTATGCTTTTTTAAATGATTTTATTTTGATGTTAGTTTTGTGTCATTGCCATTGATTTTGTTAGCCCATTTAATAGTTTTTACAGCCGCTGCACTCTGTTTGCCTTATTTATGCCGTTCATTGATATTCAAAAATGGCCCACTGACGTTTTAATTTCGGATAATTTACATCCCAAAGGGTTTTGAAATCATAACTCCCGAAAGGTCTTCATTAAATTAAACATATATCTTGGGTAAACATTCGATTTCCAAAGGTAATTGCTAATTAAACTGGGTTTAGTTAGTAAATTAAAGCAATTTTGATCACTTAACTTTAAGTTTATTTTTATGCTTTGTGAATTTTAACATATTTTTATGATTTTGCTACGTTACAGAGGTTTATCTTAACTTAACTTATATTTTTTCATTAAGATTTAACATTTAAGACTAATACCTTGCCTTACCTTAACCAGCAGATCGAATGAAGGGCACTGAGGGAAAATTCATTGCCCTCCATCCCATCCGCTGAGTTAGTCAGTCAAAGGTTCAGTCTCCCGCTTCTTCATATCGGAAAAGTTGGGCGAGTAGTTGGGGGAGCTGAGAAAACTAGACCTATTCGAGATCTTGGAGCGCAGCCGCTTGCTGTTCACCAATTGGGACATCTTCCGGAGCGTTATGTAGTCCTTGTTGAGCATCCGGCACAGCTCGATGAAGGTGCAGAGTCGCGGCGACTTCAGCTGGGTGGCCAGATCGTAGGCGGAATTGAGGACCTCCGATTGCCGCTCGTACTTATGGAGCACGGCATGGGATTTGGCCATCAACATGGTGCTAAGGAACTCCCAGATTCGGCTACTACATCCCCTGGCCTCGTCGATGGCCTTCTGGGCATAGGACAGGCTCTGGACAAAGTGATTCTTCTGCATGAGCCGATCGGCCAGTTCGTGGAGCAAGTAGCTCCTCTCAATCGGCAGGCGGGCGAAGATGAGGCGTTTCTCCAGGTAGTCGATAAAATTTCTAGGGAAAATGGTATATTTTTTATTACCTATAGTTGAGTGTTGATATTTTTTATATCTTCTAACTAGAAATCTCTGGTAACTTTTCCCCCTTCCCCTACCCACCTTTACCCTTACTTATTGAAATGGACTTTCACTCACACTAAGCTCTTGTTAAGTTTAAGGTTTAATCAGTAATAAAAAAGACTACAAGCTGTACAAGTGTAGATAAATAATTTGTTACACCTAAACTTGAGCAATTCTTACATAAACCTTCGTGAAAATCTAAGAAGTCGGAAGGAGCGAATTACCGAATTATCCCACAGACGACAGCAAAGAAGTCGTGGCTCGATCACACTACATAGTCGGATTGGAACAGAAACTATCAACTTATTTATAAATATATATTTCGAAGCATACTGTAACACATTGCAATGATGATTTCAAATCTCTAGACAGCAGTATCAAATCTGCTTATGCCTGTCCATGTTGGACTCTACACTTTGAAGGGACGTTCTTCAAGTATCTTGGCTTAATCTGGGCCAGAGATAGTCAAGATAGCCTCTTGCTCCACATTAACCCTATTCGGTATGCAGGGTAAGTCTATGACTTAATAGCCAAAATGCGTCCTAACAAAATTATTACCACAAATTAAGATCTTTAGAAGACTTTGTAATGACCACGTATGCTGAAAGGAGTCCTAAAGTTGCTATGATAGGTGATGTCTTAATCATGTCTTGAATGACTAAGATCTAAAGATAAAACCCAAAAAGACAAAGCTGAAAAATTACCACCCTAACAAGCTCTCAGCGAAATATTAATGTGAATAATGTATAAAATATAAATTATATAAAATCTATATAAGATCAATATATCCGATATTTACCAAATTCTTAATCTACATAATTTATTTATTTTTATCTCTAGGCCAACAATTAGTTTAAAACTAAGAGCTAACATAGGGTTAGAAGCAATAACAGCTAAGGCCTTCTGCTTAATTTGCATCATAACTATCATCAATCTTAATCTATTTTAAATGAATAAATCGGAATAAATGGAACAGACATTAAGAAATAAAAATCTTGACTGAGTTTCAAGTTGAAATAATTTGTTAGGGATGCATTTAAGTACAATACTGCGGACTAGGGTTGGCGAGCTTATGAGCGAGTGATCAAAAAAGGCTATTTACTGAACTGAGCGATTTTTTGATTCCCATTTATTCTTTATTGTTAACATCCTCTTTTTTGGTCACTTTATCAGTTTTGCTCATTTGCTCAGTCTTCTCCAGTAGCAAGCAATTGAAAAAGTGCAGAAGATATAGCCTGAGAAACTGAAAAATGAACAATTGAACAAAATGCGAATATTGACTCTTTCGAAAAAGAAGAACAAGTAGACATTTCCCCGAAAAATGGGAACTATTTACCCTACCCTAATGTAGAGTATATTCACTTTTATACTCACTGAGCTTCCAGCCTGTCGGTGCTCTGTTTGTCTGGACCGGCATAGGAATAGGTGGAACGATCCCCGAAGATGAACTCCGCGTGCTCCAGGGGCTTGGCCGTGGGTATGTCGAGCAGCTGACACATGGCGCTCTTGTCGTATGGCGTGACCCTATTGGGGGGCAGGCGGTAGCCCTCGCACAGGCTCAGAGCTAGATTATTGTAGACCTCATTCATGAACTCCGCCTTCCAGGGCATCAGGCGGTTCGTCTTGACGACCACATAGTTGCCCATCACATCCTCCACGAATTTGCGAAGACGCTAAGCAATATTAAATAAAAAATAATAAATTGGTTATAAAAATGTTAAGTTTTAAGCAAATTCAAACATTTGTTTTTTGTGGTTTAGAAGCTCTAGAAGTAGTTTAACCGATCTTAGCCGACCCCACTTATAAAAATGTTTCTGAAAACCTGTAGTAAAGCTACTTAAAAACGAGAGGAAACGCTATAGTCGAGTCCCGCGACTGATACCCGTTACTGTTTTACACAATTTTAAAGTATTCATTTTGCTAGTGGAAACTCCCCAAGCGCCACCTATTGTCGGAGAAAGCATGTTGAGTAACTGATAGTGACGTCACTGGGCAGTGAGGTCTTATGAGGCCTTATATCCTAAATTTCTTCATAAGTAGCGAAATAATGTTCGGATTTCAAAAATCTTTAGTAAATCGATAAATATTAACAGAAATAAGTTACACAAGGTCAAACGAAGGCATTCATAATATCATTATAGACGCCACTGTTTTCCGCGGTTTGTGGACGTTAGAGTGGGCGTGGCCAGATGAAAACTCGTGGGAAGTTGCTGTGACATCTCTAAAATACGTATTCTTAAGCAAAACTTTGTAGCTCTTATGGTTTCCGAGATTTTTGCATTTTTGGTTTTCCGGGTTTTGTGGGCGTGGAGCATCATAAAAACCTACATGCTTAATCCTAACTTTCTATCTCTCATAGTTACCGAGAAATCAGCTTTTCTAGAAAATCCGAAAACCTTGAGCCTTGTGGGCGTATGGGTGGGTGTGGCCGGTAAGATGCGCTGGCATCTAAAGGTTATACATTCTGAATTTCAACTTTCTAGCTTTAATAGTTCCTGAGATTTAAGCGATTTTAGTTTTTTGCGATTTGTGGGCTTTAGAGTGGGCGTGTCAGGATGCTGTAATAAACTTGCGCTGCGTAGGGACAAGAATCTTCATAGTTAATCTCAACTTTGTAACTCTTATAGTTCATCCTGATCAAGAATATATATACTTTACAGTGTCGGAAACGCTTCCTTCTACCTGTTACATACTTTTCAACGAATATAGTATACCCTTTTACTCTACGAGTAACGGGTATAATAAATTTGTAAAATCCAGAACATGGCTGAGTATTTCGTTTAAAAGTTGCTTAACAAAAGTTTGTTTGTTTAAACGTTTTAGATTACTGTTATTACAGTATTACAAATATAAAACTTTCTGAGTTTTTAAATAGTGAAAAATAAACTGAATACTTTATTTTGATTTCCCGTAAACACAACCTATTTGAACAATTTGTGGTACCTTGAAATGCATTTTTAAAACAAAGTCAAACCAAGTCGATCTTTGTGGGCGTTAGTGACTTTCTAGTTCTTATAGTTCTCAAGACCTTAGAGGTTGCAGTTTTTTTGCGTTTTGTGGCCATTAAAGTGGGCGTGGCACGATGCCCAATTAAACATGAAATAACAGGCCTCTCATAAATCTGCACACTTAATCCCAAAATTGCATCTCTTATAGTTCCTGACATACAAGCGTTTATACGGACAGAATGACGGACGGACGGACATGGCCAAATTGACTCGACTATTGATCGTGAATATGCTTTATAGGCTCGGAAACGCTTCCTTATACCTATTATATACTACTACGGGTCTAACAAACGATTTAGATACATAGAGTGGCATGCCCATAACCCTGTATTTAGATATGTATAATTTACCATTTTCATACTCTACCCTATCCTATACTTAGCTTACATAACATAGGCCCAAACACACAGACTTCTAAATCGTGTAACGAAAACCAAAACTAAGGGCTGATAGACTAAACAAAATGAGCTTAGCTCCTGTCCAAGGTGTCATAAACATAAACATAAGCACGACTCCAAACAATCAAAGTCCAACCCAGAAAATTAAAGATTCAAATTTAAAAAATAAACACTTGTACAAACCAAAAAGAAGTTAAAACTTAACTAGAAACTCCACTCAGAAACTTAAAGTTTACTTAATATTGGAATATCCAAAAGACAAGGCTTGATCGTCCCGGAAATCTTTATTTTAGGTGAGATTGATTTTGATACCTAAAAGCAATAAGCTTGTAAACTTTAAATAAATCCGATGTTTAAAAAAAATGAAATATTTTTTGTAATAAAGAGTAAGTTCAAATTATTAATATTTTAGAAAATGTTTTTAATGTTTAGAAAAAAATAGAAAGAAATGAAAAGAACCCAATGAATGAATTTCATAGGATTTTTACTCGTGGATTTGTGCTTTATCTCTAATAACTTTAGAAGTAAAATTTAACTTAGTTGATTTTTTAGATATTAATGCGAAAGTAAAACTATTTAAAACAAAAAATCTCTAATCGGAATCTGAAAATAAATTAAGAATAAGGTGATTGTCTTTCATTAGCGTAGAGGTGACCCAAAAAAGCATTTGTTGGCACCTCAAGGTGACCCATTGACCTAGCGAGTAAACACTCCCACCCTGAACTCACCTTAATGTCATTACTCTTCCTCAGCACCTTAATGGTTCGGAGGATGCTTAGCATATTCCGCCTGGTCTGGTACTGAATTCTGAACAAGTTCGACTCTCGTATGCGAGACTCCATTCGGGGATTTCGCTGGTAGTACTCGTTGTACATGGGACTCCGGGCCTGGAGCATCCGGGTGAAGGTCTTTAGCCGCTGGAACGAGTATTCCAGGTACTCTGTACTGTCTGGCGAGGAGCCAAAATTGCTGTCCAGCAGGCTATTTGGATTCCGGCGAAGAGTTTTTAGAAAGATAAAATCGGTCCAGTTGCGACCCAGATAGTTCTGATAATAGATCTTGGTCTTACGACGCCTCCGTTCACTTTCCAGCGGGGATAGCATCTCCGCCTTGCGATCAATAATGCTCTGGACATCGCACTCCTTTCGCTCTTTCAGGATCTTCCAGAGCGGTCGCTTGTCCGCCCTGCGCAGCTCTTCCTGCTGATTCGCATAGAAGCCGGGCAGCTGCGACGAGTGTTCCATGAAGAAGTCCGCCAGGCTGTAGCCCATGCAATCCTTGAGATTCTCATCGACCACCATGAGGCGATTTGCGAAACCTTTCAAAGATGTGCCCGCATGACGACGCACATTGTCGTGGAGCAGGCTCTTGTTGTCCTCAAACCGATTAAGATCGTAAAGAGCATCGGCCAGTTCCATGGACACATTCGCATTCCACTCCTCCCGCACTCTCATGGCCCGCAGACTATCCTCCAAGGCGCCCTGCGCCAGGGCCACCGATCTGTGGAACTTGCTACGCAGATACAAGGCCTTGTGGTCCAACACCTCGTGCTCCGTGATGCACTTGTCGAAATATGTCTGGGCAACGCTGTTCTTCCGCATCCTCGCAAAGTACTGACCCCAACTGCGGTGGATCCCCAGCTGCTGCTCCGCCGGCCAGTCTATGGTCTCCCATGGCCTCAGGTTGGGTACCAAAACGCCTGCCGGTGTCATGTCCTTTATCCTGACCCCAATTCCTCCTCGTCGGTGTGGTAAAAAACAAATAAAAAGGAAAACCCGTAAAAAAATGAAACGAATTTGTGTCTCCTAAAACAGATACGAAAATGAAGGAAAAGTCAAGAGTACATGCCAAAAAACTAAAAATAAGTTATAAAAATTAATTAATCTGATTGAATTTATTTGAAATAATAATAAACTTAACTAGAATAAACATATTTTAAGGAATATCAATTATTTAAGTAAACAAAGTTAAGGTCCTTTAAAGTCGAAAACTTTAAAAAGTGTGACTGAATGTTTAGAACATTTTTAAAAATATGTATAATATAAAACATTTCCAATATCTAGTTTAATATCTTCTATAACGACATCCAGTACCCATAACAGCAATACAAAATCCAAATACAAAAAGGTGTGTACAAGTATCAGTGCTCAAAAGATCGCTGGGGGAGAATCACTTCGGCTGGAAGGGATCCTTGGCGATGTTCTTGATCAGCAGATTCTCGCCATCGGGGTCCACCTGCGACAGCTGGCCGAAGCCCTCTTCGTCGACAAAGCAGATCTCATGGCCATCGGGATCGCCGAGAATCACCACCGTAACAGTGGCCTTACCCGGCGTATCCAGGGTGATCAGGGGCGTGAGAATGGCCCCGCCAGCTGCTGTTACCGCCTCGGAAAGCGGTGGCTGTTCAGCAGATGGTATGGCAAAGGCTATCCGTCCATAGGCCTTGGCTCTATTTATTGGCTCTGCGATCTGGGTGATCTGCAGAGAAGCCTGCTTGTCGCCGTAACTCAAGCGCACGCTTTCTTCGCTCTCCTCAAGCACTTTCATCTTAAGCAGATTGTGCCAGTATTTCTTCGAGTTCTGCAGATTGCTTACACTCAGCTCTACGGATTTGACGGGATCAGAGTCACCAGACGGCTGATCAATCACAAAGAACTTGTAGCCATCAGGGGAGGTCAAGAGGCTGCCCTTCTTTCCAGCAACCTGCGTCACAGGGTACGAGTGCTCGGCGGCCCGGGAAAGAATGTCCTTGGAGTATATGGTCACACCGCCAAAGTCGTTGCCTAAATTTAAAAGAAGAAATTGGCATTAGCAGGAATTATCAAAACTCCAAATTTGTAACTAAAAAACCGTTTAAGTATCTATAAATCGTATCAATTCTTATTAATAAATTGATGATATTTTTGCTAATAGTAATTATCGCTGTTCATAATTTGAAACTGAATAATAAACTTCTTTCGTATAGTTTCAAGTTGCAAGTTCAAACGAAGTATATTAACATCCCAGCTCAACCACTTTTCTTATCAGCTTGTTTTCTGCTTAGCGAAATCGTAGTTTTAAAATAACTCCACTGATTAATCGACTGTCTGATAGATTTCAGCCTCCTCAAAGATAACTATTTGCCTACTCATAAAGCTAGATTATTGACCCATTATCTGCAGGGAATTGTGCCCAGTCACTTATCAAATTGCTATTATTACTCGAGCACTTAATTATAAAGTTGTCGAAGATATAACAACCTATTTGTGACGCAAGATAAGCCAAAATACGTTCTTAGATCATCGGATTGGCTTAAAATGTTTTAGATTTATCAAAGGTTAAATTTGATTATCAGATGTTTTCAAATTAAAATAAGTTAAAATAAAGCCTGATACGATCTACATTTCAAGCTCCTCACTATTTGATAACTATTACCTATTTGATAAAAATATATAAATTTTGGAACTTGTGGAACCTAAAAGAGTCGCCAGTGTATAAGGCTTAAGCTTCTCCTTTTCAAAAACCCCAAAAACTTGTGAGCTGTTTTTAAATTAAAATTTTTTTATAATAAATCTTACCCATTTCGTAGCTGCTGACTCCATAATTATACGTTAGTTCGATGACGAAATGGGAACTTTCAGGTCCATAACCCACCATTGTTTTGCTCCACCGGTTGTCGTATGGCCTGTCAAGGTTTAACGATTACCGGTTAGTCCTGTCATAACATACAGACATACATATAGTATTCTCCCTCGCACTCACCCGTTACAGGCGGCATCACATCCTTCCTTGAATTCCTCATGCCGCAGCACCTGTTGTCGTGACACCGAGCAAGAGAGATAGCGATAGAGCAGAACAACAAACGGGAGAGAAAGAGAAAGAAGAAAGGGAAATTTTAACATCGTCATTATATGACATTATCGGGCATCTGGGCTTTTTAATTAGCGTCGACACGTTGTTCAGATAAAAACACAGCCAGACAACGACTTCCGATAAGCAAGTCTGCCGATTTTAAAAGATATTGCTCGTTCACCCCTTTCATCCTCGACCACTCTCACCATCGCCCTCTCTCACCTTCATTCCTAAGATTTGGCGAAAGAAAAAGGAGTTCTTGCCCCGATCTCCGATTTTGAAAACGTAGTGCAGGGCACGTCCGGAAATTGCTGACATCTTAGGATTTAATTGTAGGGTTTAGATAGCTGATCCGGAGTTTGCTGGGAAATTGTTTTAAGATCGAATCCGACCTAGCTTTTATGTACATTCGGCACTAATGTGACCTTAGGCAGAGCGCCAAATAATATCGACTTTTCGAATTATCGATAGTCAATCTTTATATATATCGCATAAAACTTACATTTTAATTACACAAACTTTGGATACAATATTCCCAATTGTATTGATTGTTTATATCAACTGATTTCCCTTAAATATTTTGAACAGCTTGAAAACATATTTTTCGTTTATACAAAATGAAAAAGCCATTTGAAAACATTAGTTGAAATAGTGAAATAGTTTAAAAATCGTTTTCGTTTTTTAAATTTTATCCAGAAAATATATCAAAATTGGAAATTTTCAGTATATAGATTACATATTTTTGGTTTTGAAAATCTTTTTTGATATTTCGCAGATAATATTAACCAGTTAATCGGATAATCAAGGAAAAAGCAAGGCTTAGGAAAAATATTATTTATTTGAACGATTTAACATAAGAATACAGAATTTCATTTTGATTATTGTCTATTCAGCTTAATATTTATAAAAACATAATCGAAAAAATATGTGTATCCCGTCAAAAAATATTATAAGATGATTATTCGCCAAAAATCGAATAAAAATCAAATACTTTGGTAAGTATATGTAGAAAATAGTTAATATGGTAATAGCAAAGTTAGAAAAGGCTTAACATTTCTAATCTTTAACACAAGTGAAATATTCAGCGAAGACCTTTGTTCTTGGTAAATCATTTCATATATATAAATATAAACTCAATTGTTTTCTCAATTATAGTCATGGGAATGCTCTTCTATTCGCTATTTTGGCTCTGCGTCCTGCTCTTATTCGTGATGCCATTCTGGATCACGTGAATCATATAGTGAATCCTCATCCTGATCCTGGCTTTCTTGATCTTCTTTTTTCTCATCTTGCTTCCTACGGGCCGACTTGGCTGCCTCCCTTGAATGGTTTTCCAGTAAGCGCTCTCTTCTTTTTAGCTTTCTCATCTTCCTGCGATGCTCGTGGTGGTCTTCCTGACTCTCATCCTGCACCTCCTCCTCTTCGTTGCTCTCCCGTCTTTTCGTTCTGCGGCTCTTAATCCCGCTGTGCATTCTCAGATGCACCTCCAGAGTCTGCCGCGAAACGCAAGGCTTCTGACAATGGCTGCAAGCAAAGGGCCACTCCTCGGCAGACTCTGCTGCTCCAGTGGACTTGCAATGCAGCCGTTCGTGCCGCATCTGAGAGGAATGCGTGCCAAACCTCTTTTTGCAAGCACCGCACTGAAATCGACGTTGACCCTCGTGAACGACTCGAACATGCCGGCTTATTGCGCTCTTGTGGCGGAACAGTTGCGGGCACTGCTTACACTTAAAGCTCTCACAAGTGGGATTGTGGGTGCGCAGGTGGGTCAGCAGCTCTGTCTTCGTCACCTTGGCCACGCCGCAGAACTCACACACGTGCTCCTTGCGCTGGGCATGTCGTTTCAAATGCTCGACCAAGGTATTTTTTGTGCTGTACTGGCGGTTGCACAGCTCACAGATGAGGTCGCGCAGCTCCTTTTGCAGTTGATTCAGCGGGGGATGGACATTGCGCATGTGGACGCGCAGTTGCTCGTAGCGGGTGAAGCATTTGTCGCAGCTGCGGCACAGGAAGGGCTTCGAAAAGCCCTGGTGAACGCTGCGGATGTGGGCCTCCAGATAAGGCAGCTTGTAAACCTGCTTCCCGCACTGATCGCAGGCGAAGCCGTTGTGTCGTTTTCTTATTTTAACGGGTTGATTGAGCTGATCGTGACTATCGTGGCTGTCCTTGGACTCTTCCTGGTATTCTTCTTCCTCCTGGTCCTTCAGAATCTCTTCCTTATCCCCCTGCTTCTTGGTCGGCTCATCCGGTGTGTCAACTGGCGGTTCATCCAACGATTCATCCGGCGGGTTATCCCGCAGCTCTTCCTGCTCAACCACCATTTCCTCCTGGTCTTTCGTTACATATTCCTCAAGTGCTTCCTCCAGTAGCTCCTCCTTTACCTGGGAAAGCCCCAAAAAAGTATTAATCCTGGCTAACTATTCGAAAAGGACATACATCCACACTGTCCAGCGAAAGGGTCATTGACCGGCTTTCGCTGAGCTTCTGGCTGGATTCCTTGGCCACTTGGCACAGTTCCTCGAAGTAGAGCACCGCATTGTGACACAGATTACAGATCTCCTTAGGGAATCCCTGTGGCTGTTGCAAAATGTCAATGTCCAGGAACTTCTGGAGGATCGCAATAAGTCGTGTGTCGGGACTCTGGGATTCCCTGTCTCTCAGATGGCGCAGGCAAATCCTGCACAGGCGTGCCAGGTTGGTGAATGTGGTTAACATTGCTACAAACGGTGGAACACCAAATGCAACGACCAAACGATCTTTTATTTTCCTTCTGAATTTACCTACTGCAACCTTCCAATGTGACCAGAGCCGGGCAGCACCAGTGCGCTGCATCTGTCACTGTTTTAGTCGCTCTATCGGTCACTCTTTGCAAAATCGCCGGCGACTTAATTGCTGTTTAAATTGATTTTACTCAAATTTCGGTGATTTTTGTTTAATTTGTTTTATTTACATTTTACAATTTTTTATTAAAATATTTTATCATTTTAACAACTTATACAATTTTTTAACTAATTATTTAAAATAATAGATAAATATTAAAAATAGAAAATACCTTATCCTTATCCTATTGTTTGTTATTATCAAAAATATATTTTACCTGACATATATTTTTCAAAATTTTTTAATAAATGTCGAAGGAGAAAGCAACAATTAAATTTATTAGAACTGATATAAACAAACAGATATAATTAAATAAAATGAATTTAACTTCGCTTACAAGTTAAGAACAAAACTACATATGTAAGATTCTAACTGTTTTAGTTGAATTTAAGAACCGGCTTATAATATCTTATTTTGCTTAAATAATGAAAACAAATTAATTTTCTCTTTGTTTAAATAAAATATTCGATATTACCTCGAGGTGGGAAACTCGACTAATAATTATCCCAGTTCTATAATCCACTTGAAAATAATCGATGGCCATCACTGCCGATAGCGATTTCTGTGTCAAGCATCGATTTTTGTGCCAGCTCTAAAAAAGAGTGCTGTTGAGCGAATTTGGTTGGTTTTTTTTTTAGTTTTTTAAATTAACTCTTTTGCTGCGATCGTAACGGATCGGATCGGATTCCCCTATAACCTTTGACCGCACCGAGTGAAATGTCGCTAAATCCACAGTACGAGGACATTGGCAAGGGATTTGTGCAGCAGTACTATGCGATATTCGATGACCCGGCGAACCGGGCGAACGTGGTTAATTTCTACAGCGTAAGTGTTGTTGTTGTTTTTGGTTTCCTGGCGTTCGATTCCCTTCTAGCTCTTCCTTTTGACCTTCTCGTTTATCCGCGTCTCCTTCACCGATTCCATCTGTTGCTATCCCGTTCGCACGCATGTGACGCACGGCGCGCCCTTGAAAAATTTCGCCTCCTTTCAGTAACAAAAAAATTCTGGCGCAAAACTAAAAAGAGCGCGCAAAAAGCAGCTGTAGATATATATTCAGGATATCGGGAGACACGGGATAAGCCGGCCGATCGCAAGCGGGGGAGCGCCAGCGTTCGATTCTCGAAGTTTCGGGTGACACATTACGCCAGTGTTCGCATAAATAAATACACACACACGAAATATATATGGCCAACATACAACTGCGGTCAAGAAAATAGAACTCAACAAAAATTAATAGGAGAAAAATATGAAAAACTTGAATTTAAATTTCTAAAAAATGTTTTTATATCTTCAGTTAATTGAGTTTTCTTATATCTCATTTTTCACTTTTTCCGAAAAATGTTAGTTACAGTAGCAATCAAGAGAATAGCATCCAAAAATAAAACTGTTTTAAAAATGCATATAAACTTCATCTAACCGAGTTTTACAAACTTGTATATACTCTTTATGGTGGTCTTGTAATTTCATAAATATTTTTATGATGATTGTTTTAAAATTTTAGAAAAATCATTAAACAGTTTTTGATCAGTGAACAAAAATTTGGAGAAGTTTTTAATCACAAATTCTTAATCTTCCAGGCTACCGACTCCTTCATGACATTTGAAGGCCACCAAATACAGGGTGCACCCAAGATCCTGGAAAAAGTTCAGGTAAGTCTCCATACCATTCGGCCTTTAGAGCATTTGTAAACTTTTCCAACTCTTGCAGAGTCTGAGTTTTCAGAAGATTACCCGAGTGATAACCACAGTGGACTCGCAGCCCACGTTCGACGGCGGAGTGCTGATCAACGTCCTCGGAAGACTACAGGTAAGCCAATCTATCATCATAGTCATTAGTAATGTCCATCCAACCATCAAAGAAAGATGCCCACAACTTGCTGTCCAAAAGAATGTTCAATGACTGCCTGTTGTACAGCGGTGGTTAGGAAAATAGCACTGTCTGTCAAATCGAATCAGCTTACCCCTACACTTTGTATACATAGTTTATATATGTTTTCTAGTTTCTAGTTCTAGTTTCTAGTTTTTTCCTTAGCTTCAAAGTGTTGGCAAAAAAGAAAATAAATAACTTTTTGTTTATGAAAAATAAACCTTTTTTAACATAATTATGATCTTAGTTATTTAATTTTGGTTTAAAATTGCAATTCTATTGTACAAATTATATTTGTTTTCTATTATTTTCATACCTAAATACTTCGGAATATAAAAATCTGTATTTACAAAAGGTACAAGATGCCTAAAAATGTATATAGATACACGAGTATATAAATTCTCTCCAAGACTGTTTATTTTTTGCACCATAATTCACATTGTGATGAATCATACGTTTTTCGTCTGTATTTTTTCTAAGCTTGCTTGAGTCTGCCACATTTTCCATTCCACAAAGTATGTGCTTATAAACTAGCTACATTTCCACCTTAAATAAATATTAAAGCGTATAGATTACAAACAGACCTAGATTTCCCCTTTAAAAAGATGGTATAACTGCTGAATATGATGATAACATAAACAAGAATATATTTTTAGAGAGAAAAATGAGTGTAAACATGTTTATAGGAAAGTATAAATAACATGCAAAAATTCTGAGTTCAACCACAAATAATTAATAATCTAAAAATAACTAACAAATATGACTAAAGCTTAAAAAAGAGTTGTTTATAGAACTATTAAATTTGTTTGCACTACATAATGATAGGAAACATAAATATTGGGAATACTTTTAAAGAACTGAAGAAATGGGAATCTATCATCATTTAAGATATTAAATCATTGCCCACAATCATGACCTTAAGCCTAATTTGCCAAAGGACAGTGCTATAAACCAACCGCCGCTGCATCGAAAACCATACACACCATCTGCTTCGTATATCTCAACTCTGGTTATAATAAAAATCAAATAAAATCAAAAAATATATCAAAACCGATGCAGACCGATGAGGATCAGCCGCATGCCTACATTCAGACCTTCGTACTGAAGCCGGTGGGCGGCAGTTTCTTTGTGCAGCACGATATATTTCGGCTATCGCTGCACGACGTGTAGCACCACCGCCCTCGATATGCCACGCCCAGTCAACAACAGACAACAGCGACCGGCGATATATATATAAATCGAGATCAAGATCAAGAAAAACAGCCAAATGATCAGCCAGCAGCGACGAGACGAGACCCAGTTAAAAAACGAAAGAAACCTATATCTAAGCGATAAGAAAGTTCTGCTGTTTGTCGACCTTCTGCCGCCCAGCCCCGCCCACTCAGCCCACACAACCAATATAATAATAAAAAACAATCCTTGGCGTCTCGTCGTCGTCCAACTTCTTCCAAATGTCCTCACAGTACGTGAATGCCCAACGTTAATTAACTGAAACAAAATGTTGCGCATTTCAGTTCGTGCATGGTTTTCGTTAATTTTGAGTTGGATTGGTTCTTCTTAACAATTTGCAGTTGGTCGCTGGGAAATGGAACTTTTAAATATTTTAACTTAAAGGTAACACACATTTTCACGATAAAATGCAAGTTACCTAAGTTTACAAAAATCTTAAATTGTACTAATCGTATGATAAATACATGTTTTTGAATCACTTTCATGATACTTTCATACGGTCTTTAAGACACATACTATACATTCTTGAATCTTCTTGAATATTGCTGACTTCTTCTTTAAATGCTTTCAAAAATCATTGAAAATTTCAAAACACAAAATAACAAATTTTCTACTTTAATTATCAGTGATCAAAATTGCTAAATACTTTTTATGATCAAAATTTCTCAATACTTTTTATGATCGAAAATGTCTAAAGTAAATCTCTCTCTTTGTTTCTGAAATACTTACACCTTAAGTAACCCACGTTTCTAGTGAACATATTGAGTTATGATCATCCACTTTGCTAGCGACCACTGTACAGTAAACACACACCTGCACACGCCCAATCGGCTGCCAGTTGTACACCCCTTTCCCCTGACCCCGGCTTGATACTGTGTGTTTTCCGTTCCATTTCTAACTCTAGAACTCAAAATTGGTTATTCGCACGCTTGTTATTGAATTAAATCTAAATCGAAATATTGTTTTAAAGAGTTTTTATTGATAAATATTTGATTTCATTATTTTGCAGTGCGATGACGATCCCCCGCACGCCTTCTCGCAGGTGTTCCTTCTAAAGGCCAACGCCGGTACTTTCTTCGTGGCCCACGACATCTTCCGTCTCAACATCCACAACTCTGCCTAGGAGCCTTCCACTCCGCTGGACATATGAACCATATATCCACACCACTCAGCTACACCCGCAACCGACATCCAAAGATGCCCAGCGCCTAACGACAACAACAACAACAACAACATCAACTAACTGGCAGTGGAACTCAATGATAAAAATAACAAAACAATGCCGAAGCGGTCTCACGTTTATCAGCAAATGAAAACAAGTAAAAACGAAAAAAAGAAAAGAAAAAAACACAATAAAAAAAGAAGAAATTAAAAGCTAACTACTACTATTGCGATGTCAAAATGGGCCACCAGCTCACCTTCATTTGTGTCCCATTGTGCCCGGTACTCTCGATTCAAGGGGCCCATCGAATTGCATATTCCGCGGACACCTGCATCTCGGGATCTAATTTAGCTAGGGCTATTAAATTTGGTATGTGGTCTGCTTTGATTTTCACTTTTCCCCGGAAAAACAGCAGCTGGCAACCACATGAATTGACTTCCTAGACTTTTTATATTCTTAATTGAGTTACAACTCGATTGTGTACTGTAATTATCGAAATAATTTTAGATAGCCGTATTGAAAATATGTTTTTTTATCGAACTTTACTTTTTAACCTGAGTATCGGGCTTCTTGAATAGTCGAGAGGGTCGACCCAAGCTTTCTTGTATGTGATGGCGAATTACTTTTTATTGAGACAAAAAAAAAAACACTTAAATATAAAGATTAACGTTAATAGTTTGCTTGTTTGTATGATTGGTGGCGTTTCGATCTCAAGTGGGAAGAAAAATAGATATCCTTACAACTATTAAATGCATAAAAAAAGAAGCTTCAGAGGACTCCAATCAGGGTTCACGGTTCACTTGTCGCGAAATGTAAAGACGGCGTCGAATCCGAACAGCACCCCATTGACGATCGACAGTGAGGCCTTGATAAGCGCGAGATCCCTGGTTCGTGTGCGGAACGAGAACTCCCAGGCCTCAATGATAAACACACCGCTGGCCACGAACAAAGTGCAGCCTAGGACACTGAAGAATATATCGATGCGCTTGTGTATGGGAGCCCGCATCAGAACTCCTGCAATTTTTTGATACAATTAGATTTACGGAAAAAAACTTATTTTATAGAACTTAATAATGATTAAGAGCCGATTTCGAATAATAATAACTCATCATCGTTTTTGGGAATTCTGAAATTATATAGTCTCACCTGCAAAGACCCCGATGACCACTATAATATAACCTGTAAAGGTCCCGGTGGCCAAGAACGATGTCATTATATCGCGATCGTTGAAGCTGTAGAAATGGAGCACAAGACACGCTACAGCAAAGCCCTATAAAAGTTATAGAAATTGGATAAGGATGTCATTTTAATTTGTGATTCTACAAAGGAATAAGAATATTGCATTCCATTTTTGTGACACCTTAATCTTCTTTTTACGAAAAATACTTAGACAAAGCTTTACGTCTGCTGGGATCTTCGGAATTTCTTATAATTCCCAACTTGTTTTTTGGGGAGAACATATTCATTGCCATTTTTCAGAGTTCTGATTCAATGTGATTTAAATTTGCTTTAAAAGCCTTTGTTAACTATTTCCTTTCCTTTGATGTTTACCATATAATCACAACAAAAAGGTTCACTTGAAAAAAAATTGATTTTTACCAGTTCCAGAAACTTGACCACATTGAGGCGGCCTTTCCGCTCGCCGTGAGACATTTTGTGAAACTGCTGCCGCTGACAGTCCTCGAAAATATGGTCCAGTTTGAAAACGTAGATATCGCAGTTCGAAAAATGCTGAAATTATTCCGTTAGGCGGTTTGGGATCGTGCTCGCGACGACAGAGCGCTGGATAAACTGGTTCGAACGGATGGTCAGATGGCATGGAAATGCTGCTGCAGTTGGGCGCAGTCACAGCCACCGAAATTAATTAATTACACTTAGGAAATAGGCTTTTCATTTCTGTTCCCATCTCTGTTTATCCGTTTACGTTTACTACCCGGGCCACTCGGGTCCGTCTGTGAAGTGGACACCGTCTGGGTTTTCCGCCGTAAGCTGCACTCGAGCCCCCATCCCTTGCAACTGGATTGAGTGGAGCATAATGACTACACTGGCAGGAAAAATATCAAGATCAGTTCGTTACTCCAGTTTAGATGGGAAATATCTTTTTTTTTTTTTTTTTGATATAACAATATTAATATTTATTAAACGTCAATCAGCCAACTTAATGGCTATAATACGTTGAGTACTACATAGAACAAAATAACATAAATACCTAACAGGAAGGAAATTAACAAATTTTTATAACTAGATAACTAGAGATCAATGCTAAATGCTAATGCTAAATTTACTGCTTTAGGACTCGAGAAATTTGGCGTCCTCTTGTCCAGAGATCGGCTGGATGCCTTCGCTTTAAACGTCTTCTTATAGTAGTGAGAGCTAGCGAGGAGGCTAGGTGGTTTGTGTGAGCTGTGAGACGATCGTTATACCGACTCGAGTGCCTGTTTATCTGTTCCCTAATAGAGGGAATGTGGAGGTCATCTTCTAGAGCTTTGTTTCTGACGTACCAAGGCGCATTTGCAATCATGCGTAACGCCCGGTTTTGAACCCTTTGAATTTTCATGACGTTAGAATCCGAAGCCAAGCCCCATAGTTGGATGCAGTACATCATCGAGGGCACCACAATTGATTTGTACAGTAGCACTTTGTTAGCTAGGCTTAGCTTGCTCGTTGGCTTAAGCAACCAGTAGAGTTTCCTAAGCTTGGAACGACAAGTAGCTGCTATTTTCGAAGTATGCTGCCTCCACGTGAGGCGCTTATCTAAAATGAGGCCCAGGTACTGCGCCTGTGATGATTGCGGAATGATGTCGTCGTGAAGTTTGACCTCCGGAAGGGACTGCACTCTCCAAGCGAAACAGCAGTGTTGTGATTTCCTTCCATTAATCGCTATGTTCCACCTGTTGGTCCACTTGCCGTATGTGTCCAGAAATTCCTGGGTGATTCTTGATGCCTCGATACGGCAAGAGGAGTTGACTAGGAACGCCGTGTCATCGGCGTAGGTGGCCAGAAGTGTGTTTGGTTCATTCGGACAAGGCAGGTCAGAAGTGAACAGAGTATACAGCACGGGACCCAGGACACTCCCCTGTGGAACCCCAGCACGAGCAGATCTTATGCTTGACCTCACTCCTCTTACTTCAACCATAAAACTTCGACCAAGTAAATATGATTTAAGTAAGAGGAATTGGGCAGTCGGGAGAAGAGATTTCAGCTTATACAGCAGGCCATCATGCCACACGCGATCAAAGGCTTCCTTAACGTCGAGGAAGATAGCAGAGCTGTATTGTTTGTTTTCAAAGGCATTCAGAATATGGTGCACAACTCGATGGACTTGCTCAGGAGTCCCATGTTGCTTCCTAAAACCAAACTGGTGGTCGGGAATGGCGTCCTGTATGGTTCTTACTCCCATAATTCTACTAAGGAATATTCTCTCGAATATTTTAGAGAACGTAGGTAGTAAGCTTATCGGCCTGTATGATCCAACAAGGTTCTCCGGTTTTCCTGGCTTTGGAATCATCGTTATCACGGCACACTTCCATTGGGACGGGAAGTGGTGGATACGTAACATCGAGTTGAAAATGAGAACAAGAAACAGGACTCCCTTTTTAGGGAGAGCCTTAGCAACCCTGCTATCAATGCCATCAAATCCTGGCGCCTTGCTGGAGCGTAGCTTTTGAATATGGAGGCAAACCTCTTTTGGACTTATGTGCTTTATGGGGAGTGCATCCGGAGCAGGAGAGTTGAGAAAGGCCCGAGTGTCAGCGACATCCTCCGAGCTCGCAAGGTTGAATGGCTGAAAGCGTTGCTCTAGTTCTTCGGCAAAAAGCTAATGAGATCTCTGAGTCTGATTTGCACCATGTACCGTCTGTTTTCTTAATTGGGATCTTCCTAAGAGGCTGCCTGCCTTTTTAATTTCCTTGTAGCTTTCCAGAGATTGAAGCCGTAAGGTTTGCTGGGGTCCGCATTGAGAAGCATTTCCTCAAAGAACTCACGCTTGGTTATACGCAGGAGTTTTTTAAGCTCGTCTTCAGTACGTCGATATGCTCTTTTGTCGACTGGATCTTGGGACCTCATAAATCTACGGCGCAATGATCTTTTCAGCCTTACCAAGTCCATAATCTCAGGTTTTAAAAGTGCCTGAGATGGATTGGAAGGTTTGGAGACTTGCCCGTAGGTTGACGATTCCGCAGCGATATGAATGTTCCGAGCAAAAGTTTCAACTGCATCGTCGATATCTTC
Source organism: Drosophila eugracilis (assembly GCF_018153835.1). Taxonomy (NCBI): domain Eukaryota; kingdom Metazoa; phylum Arthropoda; class Insecta; order Diptera; family Drosophilidae; genus Drosophila; species Drosophila eugracilis. The sequence continues at coordinate 2,139,519 of NW_024573535.1, forward strand.
AGGGGAGTTGAGCACCATATTGAGATTAACAAGTCTGTTAATTACCGCCTGAAACCGCGGAACACTTGCATTACGAGGAAGAATTTGAGGCCGCCGACTAATTTTTAACGCAGCGACTCTTAATGAAATTATTAGTGGAATGTGATCAGAGCTCAGTTCGAAATATTCTGTAATAGAAAGACTCTCCGGGCGTATCCCTCTGTAGACTGCAAAGTCAATGGCTGTTGGCGAATTCTGGCTGTATGGATAATGTGTGGGTCCTCCAGTTGCAAGGACCTGGAAATTTGATCCTTGAACAAGTTCCGCGAGCGCTCTTCCGCGGGAGGTTGAATTTCGAGACCCCAGAGTCGATGGTGGGCATTCCAATCACCAGCGATTATGAAGTTTGTTCCCAGATCGTCAAAGAGTTTTTCAAAGTCTTCGGCAGAGCATTGAAAGTTAGGCGGACAATAAATAGACGCAATAGATATTTCACCAAGGACGGTTTTGACTTTAACTGAGACACATTGAATATTTGGACTTTGTAAACTATAAGACTGGTAACATTGAAGGCAGGATTTTATAATTATGGCAGAGCCACCGCGTTTCCGATCGGCAGGATGGTTCGCTTGATGGGTATCGTAACCATGCATGTTGTAATATGACCTTGAACAAAAGTGTGTTTCACTAACTAGCATAATATCAATATCATGGCTTTGAACAAAGAGCTCTAGCTCAAGGGCTTTGCTAGTGAGACCGTCAGCGTTCCACACACCAATGTTAAGGCCGATTTGACTCATGGTTGCGTTACATGAACCGGGAGAGATCCAGCGAAGGCTTCAGCTCCTCCTAGAGGGTGTTGTGGTAGCAATTTAGAAACAAGACCCATCATCGACACCATCATTTGGAACATCTTGTCAAACTGAGCTACAAGGACCGACAGTCTTTCGTTCGATTGCAAGAACATTTGCTCTTGACGTTGCCATTGAATATCATTGACTGACTGCTGCGTGGTGCGCCGCTGTTGTTGGAGTAGAGATTGCTGTGGGTGTACTTGTTGCTGCTGTAGTTGGGGCACCGGCCGCTCCTGTCGAGGTGGTGCATTGTGATGAAGAGTCGGACTTTGTTTCCTGTTATTGCTGCCCAGCGGAGGAAACTGTTGTTGGCTCTGAGTGGGTGTGGGATAACTAGTTTGTCCACGGACAGCGTTAGCGTAGGAGCTCGGAAATACAGGATTTGTCCGAGGAATGGAGGTAGGTTGCTGTTGGAGAGTGGTGGTACGCCTTGATGTACTAATTTTCCGCCGACTTGCAATCTGCTGATAGACAATACAACCTTTATAGCTAGCTGTATGGTTGCCGCCACAGTTCACACACTTGACCGGATGAACATCCTTTAAGCACGCCTCCAGGCCGTGCTGTAAGCCACATCTGACGCAGTTGTGGAGTTTTTGGCAGTGATTCTTGGTGTGCCCAAATGCTTGACACCGGTGGCATTGCACGACATCATCCTTCTTATAAGGGAGCTCAACTTGAACCCGTTGCCGACAAAGAGTCTTGACCTCATGAATTTCTTTGTTGTTAGCCGCCGGTTCTAGCTCGACAAAAACCAAGTTGACAAACTGTGTTTTGTCAAATCGGCTCCTAGGTCTGTTGACAAACCGAACCGTGTGTCCAGCTGAGGTAAGGCTTTCCTTAATGTTGTCATCGGGTACAGAATGATGGATACCACGGATAACTACACGGTAGGATCTCTTCTTTTAGTTGCCACGAATGGAACGGCACTTTTTTGGCTGTTAAAGATTTAGTAATAGCTCTGTACGCATCAGAGTCTACTGCTAGGATAGATACAGAGTTATTTGGATGGCATTTTAATGAGTACTTGCATGGGTCAACAATTTTGTCTATTGATCTTATGAGACCATTTAGGTTTTCACAATGATTAACCACAATAGGGGGTGGCTTGTGGGAGGCTGGTTGTTCCTGGCATCCAGAAGGATTTTTGCTGTTGTTGTTGTTAGTTGATGAAGAAGAAGAAGTTTTGTTGGCAGCCTGCCTTAATCCGGCAGACGTACTAGGAGTTTCAATAGGTCTGGTCGGTCGATGAGAACCTGCCACCTCAATGTCAGTGTCGATGTCCGATAATTCAGAAAAACGGTTAGCTGGAAGAATGGTTTTAGGGCTATTCGAGTTTCTTTGAACTTTGCTGACTTTATTCGGTGATCTTGATTCGAGGCGACGTTTGTTGTTAGTCGATCTTGGGGTCCACCAGTCTTCGTCGTCGCCGTTAATGGCTGATAATTCCGGTTCACGTTCGTCGAATGATGGTAATGGCTTGGCGCTTGAGGTAGAAGCATATATTCGGCTGAAGTTATTTAACGCTTCTTTCATTGTTTGCTGATGACGTGCTACAGTCTTTCTTATGTTTAGCTCATCCTCGGAGTCTGAAAGGCGAGACATTGTACGATTTTAGGCACTTCCGTGCACTGCTTTACCGACTGGATTGTTAGATGGTCGCTTATCCCAACAGCGACAAGCACTGATCGTAGCCTAGGGGGCAAGCGCAAGCCCCTCAGCCGGGACGTACTTGGCTCAGACCCGCCGAGGGGTGAATTAAATTTTTATTTTATTAATCTCTTTTTTTTAATTTGTATCGATCGATCGTGATTTTGTTTTCGTTTTCGTCTTCTTATTGTTCCACTTGTTCTGACTAACTGTTCAACTTGTTTTCGCGACGAGCACAACTAACGGGTCGTGGGAGCACTGACAGCGACTTTTTGAAACAATTTACCGGGGGATTTATTTTGCCACAGATGTGGACTTGTCCATTGACTTTTTACCAAGAATTCGTAGAAATTCACAAAAGAATTACGCTTTGCCACAAACGTGGACTTCTCCATAGACTCTACACAATGAAATCCGCAGCAATGCAAAAACGCGTCTGCACTACACGAAAGCATGATCGAGACTGATGGGAAATATCATCAGGGAAAATTGTATTTTTTGTCTTCTCTAATTCTCAAAACTTGCAAAAAGGAATAAGTTAAGAGTTTCCGAATTTCGAACTTCATTTTCAAATTTTTTAACACATCAATATGATACTACGAATTAAAATTGAATCCGTTTCGAATTTAATCAAAAGGATTATCATTTGATATAATTTATTTTTATCAGTGATTACAAGTGCATGCAACATATTTAGACATATGCTTGGGCCTGGGTGCCCGCCCTATGAAATCATTGTGTTTGCATTACCATTACCCCAAATTCGCTGGCAGAAGGTTAGGCCCAAGATCGGAGCGATTTCGCGGAATTGGGGCCAGCGGGTTGGATTTTAGATTGCAACCAAGTGGATAATGGAAAACAGATCGTTTTGGAGAAAAAGTTTTTTGGGGAAATCACTTCCTCAAATCATGATTAATGTGGCACTATTATTTTTACTGGCTATTATGGGGAATCTTTTAGATTTCATGAGATAAAAATAGTTCTTAAAAAAGAATACTAATTTTTATATAAAGTGTTATGATGGACACAAAAGTGCTTATGTTTTCTAGAAATTCTTAGAAATTAGCTATTTATAAAAACGAGAATCCCAAATAGTTATTAATAATAATGCTAGAGTAAGTAACGATTAGAAATATATGTATATAATAAAAAAAAACTATGTGCTTTCCATCAAATCCCTTATTAGTAGTAACTAAGATTATTTTCTATTTTTGAAGTCCAAGAAAATAATGAGATTTACGAGAGTCTTATCAGTATGAAGGCACCTTCTGATATGATTCAACAAATACAGGTGCATTTGCAATCTATATTAAGACTCTCTTATCGCCTGACTTCTCCGATTAATCCATATTTGATTTCTTAATTTTGAAATTACTATTTTTATGATTTTGTGGAATAACTAGAACAAAATTCAATTGAGCTTTGCCGAGCTTTTTGTCTTTGCAATTTGACGGTAATTACCGGCAATTTGTTTGCTTTTGTAGTTCCATTTAATGTTAATCGCTAGCACTTGACAGCGGCGGCAGCAAAACGAGTTATAGTGGGGGATAGATGATGGTTGCCGATGATACCCTCTCAAGTGGCAGGAAAAATCACTTGGGAATTATAAGGTTCAGATGAAATGTGTCAGATTTCTTAAACATATAATATCATTATTATTAAATAAATATCAGAAAAAATCACTATTTTAAATTTACTTACAAATAGCTAGAAAAAGATAATCCAATTTCATGGCATGAAAAAGTACTTAGGATTTTTAAGCACAAGAAGAATTCATTGAAAACTATATACCTAATGTACTCGATTCTAGAGCATCGACAGCTTTTGATTTTCAACTCAACAACAACCGATTTCAGTAAGTAAGTGCAGGTGCAGCTCTCAGAATGCTTGATCCCGAGCTCATTTCGCTGGAGAACCAGGTGTTCCGGTGCTATTTAGGATGGTCGGCCATATTGGTGCTAAAGATCTTTGCTTTGAGCATTTATACGGGACTCACACGCTTCATTACGGCCGTAAGTTCTATACATTCTTTCGACACTTTGACTGTATCTGGAGTATCTACATTATATCTACATACATACATGAAAGTTACTTAAGATTCATGTTTCTACACATACACTTGCGGGATGTTAAATAGGAACGACATTTGTTAAAGTCGTGATGAGGGTTAAAAAACAAAATTTTTTTTTTTAATACTCTTACACGAGTAAAATAAATAAATTAATTAAATAAAAATAAGTTGACAAATTAATAACTTTTTTATAGCCAAATTTAAAATTAGTTTCATAGTTAGTTCTGCTACTGTTCCGCTACTGTGTTTCTCTCACTCTCTCGATCGGTACATTCGCTGCCTCAGAGTGACTTGCATATTTAACAATCAGTCAGAGTGAGATAGCTTATAAACGAGAGAGAGCTTTCTTTTGCCGGTATAAAAAAGAGAGCATATGCAAACGGCGCTCATTCGATTTCATAGCGGCGTGCGAATAAGCTGGCATACTCTATATAGTTTGTCACACTAAAAGTTAATATTTACAAAAAGAAAATAAGAATAACTAAATAAAATGGCCAGCCCCGTGGAACTGCTCAGCCTCACAAATCCCGTCTTCAAGAGCTTCGCCTTCTGGGTCGGAGTTTTGGTCATCAAAATCCTGCTCATGAGCCTTTTGACAGCCATCCAGCGATTCAAGACAAAGGTGAGAGGGTGTAAAGGGAAAGGGGTGCAGAATGGGAGAGGTCGCACAGTGGGGTCAAAGTCTCGCGCCAGTGAAAGTTTAAACGGATCAAACAGAAAATAAATAGTTTGCACTTTTTTTAAGTTTTAATTTTTAATTTGTCTAACAACGATATAATAATAATATTTGAAGCTTACCTCTAGAAACTTCATTTGAATTACAGTAATATTAGTTAAAAATTTACACAATCGTACCAGAGGCTTACGTGAGTGAAAGTTTTATCAATGTAGTTAAATAAATTAAATAATTTACATATGTGTTTTAAAAAAATGTCCAGTAAATGCTAGAAACTGAAGTCCATTAAAAAAATTAACCTTTAGTAAATAAATAAAAGAGGTCACATAATTGTTTACCCTCTAGAAATTGCACTTTATTGATATAAAACCAGTTATTAATTAATTAATAATAATTGTTTTTATATTAACCTTTTGGCTTAGGATAGAATTATAGAAAATAAAACGCCTACAAGCAGTTTAATCTTATGATCAACTTATCAAACCTTAAAATCAATATTTTAGTATTATCAACACATACTGATATTAAAAAATGTATAGACATAATTATTATTTTTAATAGTTATTTGTGTATTACAAGCCATTTTCGCATATCATTCATATACATAAGTTGTCTGTCGTAATTACACTTTAAATCCATAGTCATTCCTATTATTTTTGTTGCTGTATTTTTAATATATATAAATATAATTTTAAATAATATTCAATATTGTTTTGACTGTTTAAATTTTAATATTTGATATATATTTTTATTAAAAATATAACAAATATACTTTGAAAAAAATCTAATTTGTGTCGTTATCTTCGCTTTTAGACCTTTGCCAACCCCGAGGACCTGATGTCACCCAAGCTGAAGGTCAAGTTCGACGATCCGAATGTGGAGCGAGTGCGTCGTGCCCATCGCAACGACTTGGAGAACATCCTGCCCTTCTTCGCCATCGGCCTGCTTTACGTCCTGACCAACCCGGCCGCCTTCCTGGCTATCAATCTGTTCCGGGCCGTGGGCATCGCCCGCATCGTCCACACGATCGTCTATGCCGTGGTCGTTGTGCCCCAGCCATCCCGCGCCCTCGCCTTCTTCGTGGCCCTCGGCGCCACCGTCTATATGGCCCTCCAGGTGGTCCTCTCGGCCTTCTAAGCGCATAGGTCTAGTCCATAATATTTTTTGTTTTTCTATCTTTTTTTTAAATGTTTTCTTAAATATATGTAAAAATACACCTGCCTCGGCTTTGGTGCTGTTAGATCACAGTTTGTAAGTGTTTTTCTCTTGAAGATGTTATAAAGGTGGATCCCTATATACATATATTTAATGTTTAAAATTAAATTACTATCTGGTATATATGTACACATGTACGATCATACCTCGAAAATTGTATTTGAAATGTACTTCCATTGCATTTACAGTTTGAAAACCTTTTTGAAATAGTTTGAAAGCTTTCCAGCTTTCCAGTTTTGCGGAAACTGGTTGTGGTAATCAATATTTTCAGTGAATTTTCTTATCAATATAATCTTATAAAATAATATTTTGTTAGTTTGATACAACTTTAAATAATACATTTTTAATTTCCTGCTGGAAAAACTTAAACAAATGTAAATAAAGCATTTTTAACAGAGGATAAAGACTTAAAGTTGCGTGATTAATCAGTTTAAATAGTTTATTTTTAATACAAAAAATCACAGCTCAAGTTATGTGTGAGTGAGAACGAAAACCGGTTATCGCAGGCGCTCTCTTTTTTCTAGCTGCTACAATGGGATAAAAAGGGAATCATAAATCAAAATTAAACATTTGTATAGGACAAAAATAGGCTTTTGAACCTATGGCGATTAACTTTTTATTATGTGTTTTTTATTTTTTACTCTTCGTTAAGGGTAAATGATTTGATTTAAATGTAATTTTTATAAATAACTTAAATTTATGTAAAAGAGAATTGAAAATCTAGGCTTTGCTTAGCAAAATATTTAATTTTGTAGGAGCTTTTAAGAATTTGGGTGTTCAATTCTATTTATTCGTTCCATACTTTAATACAGCTTGTGAATTTTTTCACTAAAACTAATCTCAGATTATATGGTCACTTAATAAGTCTTCTACAATCTCAGAAACTAAAAGAAACCATTTAGCATCATAAGTCAAATATCTTCCTTTATTACCCTGTATCTTATAACATATTTTATAAAACATGTCACTGTTATTTTTTCTCCACGGTGTGAACATGAGTTGTGGGGGCGTCGGTGCCCACTGTGCGCTGCCGCCGTCTCTGCGGGCGTCGCAGTCGACCGTTAGCCGCAAGTTGTTTGCGTTGGTTGGCCTTCTTGTCGGATTCTGTTCAATTGCCTTCGTTGGCAGCATCGTAACGGTCGCTTTTCGCAAGTCCCGCTAGTTGGTTGCTCCTTAATCACGAATTACCAGCCCTAGTAAGTACAACTATAGCTAAAATAGTGCAGAGTTCATTCGTCTTTATCCTGTAAACTGCGAAGTTCCTGGGGGCCTCTCGCTCGCACTTCACGCACTTAAAAAAAGAAGGAAACGGAAAAGTTTCAACCGGCAAAATACAACTACGAAGAAAAGAGAAGAGAGAAACATGTGCTTGTCTATTTTTTGTGTTGCTTTATTCTTTACATATGCCGATTGTTGTTCTTGTTTTTCTATTTTGAAGCCGCGTGCTTGTGAAACAAATATGTAAATATGTATGTATAGAAATACATATGGAGAAGCGAGTGTATGGCGTGTACATGTGATATGTAGGGGGAAGATAAACAAGAAAGAGCAATAAAAAGTCCTCTCTTTCATGCTCTTCCTGACTCCTGTGGGTGGGGATAGGGGGAAGATAAAGAGAAAGAGAAGAAAAAAAGAGTTTACACCGAAAGAAATGGAAATAAATGATTTGAACCATAAAAATATATTAAATTTATTAAATCTTATAAAACAAAATAATAAAATCTAAAATTGAGAATTTTATTCTGAAATATTTGAATTTTGTTAATAAGTATTAATTATTATTTTTTACTTTCTGGTTAGTTAGACAAAAGTGTCGAGTTTATATTTTAAAAAATTTGGAAATTTATTTTTTATTTAATTTTTATTGTTTTTATTTAATTTTATTCCATTATTTTTATTTATTATTTAAAATCTAGAATATTTCATATTAAGTGAGCCAGAAGGGGAGTCCAGTAATTACCCCTTTGGAGAGGTGATTAGCTTCCGACCTACCCTAGACTAGACTAGTCCTAAGTTCGAGAGATACCCACAAAACGTGGCACCAGATATCAGATACCAGAGCTTTTCCTATTCGATGTGTGGGAATACTATGTATACATTGTCCCTTATTTAAGTTTACTTTGTGGGCGATAGACTTCGAGTGGCGTAGCGTATAGAGTGCAATCAATCTGTGCCACCTGGAAACCTTATCTGTGAAATCCAACTTGAACGGCAGCCACCTATTGTATATTTACCGACTTCGAGAGGGTTTCGAACTGAAAGTGAAACCATTAAGATAAACAATAAATATTAATAAAACGGGAGTATCCTAAGAAAGGCAAGGAGCATATTTATAAGACGTAGATTAACTCACTTTTCTCGATAAGGAAAACCTTGGAATGCAAATCACACAAATAGCAAGTCATTGCCTTCGAGTAAATATTTCTGAACAACCTGAAAACATTTCTAATATAATACTATATCTAATGGTGCTCAAACAGCTGATAAGCTTTCCTTCCTGTTTTCTAATGGCTCTTCCTTATATCAACTTCTGTCACGTCATCATTTGCAAGATCCGACCTTTTCGCTTTCGATCGAATAATAATCTCACGCAATTTCGCAATCTCAGTCGCAATGAGACAACAATAATTCAGATTTAGATTTAGCTTTCTTTCGTGTTTTCCTACGTACATATGTCCACCGGAATCGGGCGATAATGATGGGGTCACCGAAGGTCCAATATCACCATCTGGCACTTTTTCGAATTAAAATGCTTTGAAAAAATTGCAGCAGATTCATTTTTTAAACTTCAATGATCAGTTTTTAAAGCTGACTTGCTTTTTCTAAATAAAAATCATTCAAGATAGATTTAGGGGAATCCTGATTGACTCCTTTTATTTTAATTTAGTAAATTATCTTAAAAAGCTAATCCTAAGCTATTGAAACTTTTTGGAATCTTGTGATGAAATTATGAAAACGTAATCGTAGAAAGCATAAAAACTGTAAGAAAGAACCGCGAATTCTTTAGGAGTGAAGCTACAACAAAGTATGTATATTGTTCAGAAATATTTTAAAACAGTGATACTTACGAATCCGGCTCTACAGTAAGGCTAAAGAACATATGTATATTATATACATATTTATACAAGATCTTTCAACCAAGTTTTCCTTTTCCTTATAGAGATGCCTCAACCGAAGCCGTACGAAAGGCCCGCGGACTTTATCGATCCAGGAAAGCCCTCGAAGTGCAAATGGCATCTGGGAACCACCGAAAAGTCGCCTCACACTCAACGGGGCATCGCACACCGCCAGCAGATCACGCCAAACATCCTCGAAGTGATCGGATGCACGCCACTGGTCAAGTTGAATCACATTCCCGCCAGCGAGGGAATCGAGTGCGAGATGTGTAAGTCCATCAGGGGAAAAACTCCCAGAAAATAATTTTCTAGGGATTTTCTATTGATAGAAAAGCTGTGAGACAAAACTCAATCTAATTGCCTCCCCCCTTTACAGATGCTAAGTGCGAGTTCCTCAATCCCGGAGGATCGGTGAAGGATCGCATTGGCTATCGGATGGTGCAGGATGCTGAGGAGCAGGGCCTGCTTAAGCCAGGATTCACAATCATTGAACCGACGTCGGGCAATACGGGAATTGGACTAGCGATGGCCTGTGCCGTCAAGGGATACAAGTGCATTATCGTGATGCCAGAGAAGATGTCCAACGAGAAGGTGTCGGCGCTGCGAACCCTTGGGGCCAAGATCATACGTACACCCACGGAGGCAGCCTATGATTCGCCGGAGGGATTGATCTACGTAGCCCAGCAACTGCAGCGGGAAACGCCCAACTCGATTGTCCTGGATCAGTATCGGAACGCTGGCAATCCACTGGCCCACTACGACGGCACCGCCGCTGAAATCTTGTGGCAGTTGGACAACAAAGTGGATATGATTGTGGTCTCCGCGGGAACTGCTGGCACAATAAGTGGTATTGGTCGGAAGATCAAGGAGCAGGCTCCCAATTGCCAAATTGTCGGCGTGGATCCCTATGGTTCTATCCTGGCCAGACCCGCTGAGCTTAACAAGACCGATGTGCAATTTTACGAAGTGGAGGGAATTGGTTATGATTTTCCACCCACCGTATTCGATGATTCCGTAGTGGATGTGTGGACGAAGATCGGTGATCCAGACTGTTTCCCCATGAGCCGTCGCTTGAACGCGGAAGAAGGTTTGCTGTGTGGCGGTTCCAGTGGCGGAGCGATGCATGCTGCCCTCCAGCATGCTCGCAAACTAAAGAAGGGTCAGCGGTGCGTGGTCATCCTGCCCGATGGCATCCGAAACTACATGACCAAGTTCGTTTCGGACAACTGGATGGAGGCACGCGGCTTCAAGGAGCCAGTGAACGAGCACGGTCACTGGTGGTGGAATCTGGCCATCGATCAGCTGCAACTCCCTGCTCCTCCGGCAATTCTTAAGTCGAATGCCACGGTTGGCGAGGCCATTGCCTTGATGAAGAAACACCGCGTAGACCAATTGCCGATTGTAGATCAGGATGATGGGTATGCTCCATGAACTTCATCCCCTTTGCGATTTCATTTCTAACATAATTTTACCTTTAACTTAGTTCTATTCTGGGCGTGGTGGGCCAGGAGACACTGATCACCCAGATCGTGAGCATGAACCGTCAGCAGTCCGATCCCGCAATCAAGGCCATTAACAAGCGAGTCATCCGGTTAAACGAATCCGAGATTCTTGGCAAGCTGGCGCGCGTCCTCGAGGTCGATCCCAGTGTGCTTATCTTGGGCAAGAGCTCGTCCGGCAAGGAGGAACTCAAAGCAGTGGCCAGCAAGTTGGATGTGACTACTTTTATTGCCGCCGGCAAGCAGAGTCCCAAAGCCAATGGCACTACCAACGGCAACAGCCACTAATTTAAAGAGTTTCCAAGTCTCTGAAAATCCAACTTCCTACCGACTATATCTACGCGCCATTAACTTATACCCGCATGCATTTTTGCCTTATTTCCAATAAAGCATTTTATTATACACGAATCCTGGGGAGTTCTACTTGCAGTTTGGATAGTTGTTAAGCTGTATAAATTTACTTAATATTCTCGAACTCTTGGAATAATATAATTTTCAGGGGCAGTCTCTCCTTTTCCATTTCACTTATATTTAGAGCAACGCATCTTTCCTACCTTCCTTTTTCTAAAACAGAGGAATATATATTTTGGTCAGTTATTTAACTCCGTTGTCGTATATCGAGAAATAGTTATAAACCGGTTGTGAAGTCACTGCCCATGGAAATTCTTTTATCTATGGATTTTCTAGTAACTTCAAAAATAATAGTTAGATTAAAAATCTTGATAGGAAGCTGGGCAGTGCATTATGGGCGTGGTCCATACTTAAATAAACTTGCGTAGATATTGATTATAACTCAACGGATGGATAGAACCCTGCCCAAAAAAATATTCACGCTTCCTTTTTCCTTCGCTTATCAAAACCTACCTGTCCATCCTTTATGGAACTTCAAAGATGGAATCTTATCTTTGTATATATCACCTTTCTTACTTCCCGTATAAACTTTCTTGTTCTCTAATTTGGCTCTTCTGTAAATGAAATGTTTCATTTAAATCAAACGAAAATATGCTGAAGGCCATTTCTGTTGGACATCAATTCAGCCAATCTTATGCCCTTCTGTTTCACAGTTCACATTCTCACTCACCACATTTCAGTAATATGTTTCTTAAAAATAATTTTTAAGACAAAAAAAACAAAAAAACTTAACATTTTATTTTGATGTTACTTCTATGAAAGTCAGAATAGTTATGGGAATTCATAGGATCGGTTCCTCATAAGGTTGAGTTTCGTTTAAAGTTGTTTTCAAAGGTTTTTTGTTTTATACATAAAATACTTTTAAACAATTTGTAAAATTAGACGTATAAATCATATAAAGCTTAACACGAAGACAAGAGGAAGACATTATTTACTCTCAGTAATTGCGAATAAGTTTTCCGATCAGATCTGGCTGAGGAACTTTAAGATATAAAAAGGTGGAATTAGACGATAGACTAAAACCGTTGAGATCTTAGGCACTATAAAAAGCTAGAAAGTTAAGTAAAATAACTAAAACTTATGTTTTCCTTTTTTTCCGATTGAGCAAAATGTGAGCAGCACATGGGCAGTGCGTCGTCGGTTACTAAACTGATTTACAGTTTTGGTAAAATAATGTCTAAATTGGATAGAAAGTAGCGGGTATCTTATAGTCATGGCACTCGACTATGGCGTTTCTTCTTGTTTATATTTCCCATCGGTTAATTTTCAACTTCATTGATAGTTTTTGTATAAGAAATTATAAAACTCCTATTTAAAAGAGCAATTTTTTAGTTTCTTCGTGCTGACTATTTCTTAGAACGAAACCCAAATCAAAATTTCAAACTGATTCTGATCACTTTTCACATTATATATATATTTAGTTCGATTCGCTTACAAACTGTTTTCTTGCTTAAGGAGTTACACGCATCTGGTACATTTAAGACATTTTTAAAAGTAAAAAAAAAACATGGTTTTCAGGTTGAAGTTCAGTGCAAGTATAGAACTAAATGCATGAGGGGAGAAGCCAGAGCGTTGAGTGAGATTCCAAACGAACGAGATAGAAAGAGAGAGCTAATGTACAGAACACAGAATAGAGCGGAATGATGGCGACCTCTTCTCTTTAAACACCGCGATTCGGCAGATCCTTGACCTTGTAGATGCGCACCAGCCAGTGCTCCGTGGTGTAGGCCTCCTCCAGGACATCCAGCTCGAAGTCCTTGTTGCCAATTTCGGCAGCTCGGACACGATCGTAACCCTGGGCTTTGCCCCCTTCAGTGTACATCTGCCCGAAACGATAGTAGCACATCTTATACATCAAACAGTTGAGCAAAGTGGGTGAGCCCTCTTTGTCCACTCGGAATTCTCCATTGGCCGCATAGTAATCCTTTTCGCGGATGTGTGCCCCGCGATCCGTACTGCCGCCGATGCGCACCATCCACAGGAACTTGTTGATATCGTCTGAGGAGTAACCAGTCAGTCCTCCGAAGATGACCAGAACGTAGTCCACATCCAGTTCGCGCATTATCTCGTAGGCTTTCTCCTCCGACGAAGCCATCGCTTGGCCAACGCGAGATATATGCGTGTTGTTCCAGGTATTGTTGTCCACCAATATCGTCCGATTGGCCATGGCTGTTATCTGGTAGCCATAATCCCACCAGGACATGATGCGAGCATCCTGAAAAACCAATTTAGAAGCAGTTTAGTTTGGCTACTCAATGAAAATTTGCAAAATAAATAGGTTTCTAGAGTTTGGTCAGCTTGGTTGTTGTAGTACTCATTATGTTTCATACTCTTCCTATCAAGAATTTACAATATAGTCATCATGGAAGGGGATATCTTGCGATGCTTAAGGGCTATATAATATGAAGTGGAAACTCACCTCCGGAGTGTTCATCTGCAGCCAGTAGTAGGCCTCGCGGAAGTCATCGAAGATGATGCGGCCGCCATCGTGCGACCTGGCACTCAGCACAATACTTGGCGAGGAGTACGCCTCCGAGGTGACCCAGGTGCAGTGCAACGTGTACACGATCAGCATGAGTGTAATAACACCCACGAATCCAATGGCCACCTCGCTCTTCACGCCGCCTGTCTGCTGCTCCAGCTTCTTGTGCTGCCGTCTGCTTTCCACACCCTGCTTTCCTGATCCTCCGGCATCCACGCTCTTGATGTACTTGGCCAGCAAATGAGATATTGCAATCCCGGACAGCACACACATCACCGGTGCCAGGACCAACATCAGCCGCACCATCACGCCGGCGAAATAAATACTGGTTACACCATATAAAATGATGAAGATATTCGAGTCGGTCAGCTTGGAGAAGCAGAAGTACAGCCCAGCGGGAAAGAGGAATACTAAGATCTGCAAAGGGAAGTGCAAGAAAAGCCAATAAATAAACTGTATAATATGACAGTTAAGGCAAAGGAACTACTATTATATTACTGCCTCAGCGATCAAAGTGCAAGGTAATCATTTGAATGCATTAAGGCGCAACTCATTCGCATCGTGGTTATGTTCTCATCCGCGGCAGTTAAATCTTTTCCAGTTAGTAAATTGAATGTAAATTTCAATCTTTTAAAAAATTCAAAAATCTTTTATGCTCTTTCTCATTCCAATTAAAACAAGTTCCTCCTATATTAGTACATTTTTATACCTTATTAGAAAACCCGCAGCTTAAGCTTAACCTCAAATATATTAATAATTTTTCCAAACGTAACTCACCTGCAGATCAAAATAAAACGACGACCAGGACGTTGGCTGGTGTTCCGACACCGAAGCAATGATTGGAATGTGATTCTTGGCATAGGAAGGATCCAGTAGTGAGTAAAATCTGCCAGTCCAGGGCGAGACTTTTCCGGTTATCGTGAGTAGAGTGCCCACAACGAACACCACAGTCAGCACACTAGAAACCAACGTCTTGAAGAGCAAATCAAAATGATCCTTGGGAATGCGAGAACGCAGATAGTCCACGAAGGCATGAATCTGACACAGACCAAAGGTGCCCAATGCCTGCAAGGAAGAAAATAAAGTAGTTAAGACTTTTCAATATTTAAAATTAACTTAAAATATATACTATAAGTGATCAAATCAGTTAGTTTAAATAGTACTCATTATGTTTCATACTCTTCCTATCAAGAATATATTAAATATTCATCACAAAAGATCACATTTCTCTAAGATCATAATTTAACAATTATTAATTCCTTACCAGCATGTGCTCGGAACTCTGGATGGGTTGGAATCCCACGAAAGAGATCTGCATGGACAGAATAGTGCCTACGCAGTACAGGGTACTGTACGCTATGTAGATCCTGTGTGAGAAACGTCCGGTGATCATCAGCGCCAGCACGTGCAGCGGGATTAGGTTAATCAGGAAGACATAACCACCCCACGAGGAGACCATATAGAAGTAGGCCAAGGCGGACATGGCCGACCAGAAGATGGTGCCCGTCTTCACCGCTTTTATCCACAAATAGTAGGTGAAGAGCATGCAGAAGATGGCGATGCCCTCATTGTCGTACGATCCCGCTACAGATCGGGAGATATATCCCGGAACGATGGAGATCAGTGCGGCGGCCACCAGACCAGCTCCGGTACTCTAAAATAAGAAAAGAAAATTATTTTTAACATGTGCGGATCATTAGGAAAGATAGAGGGCACAGATCAACGTGGATAATATACATAGCTCTGATCACTGGCATGGCCTCTTGAAGAGAGATTAACTTACATGGATCTCTTTTGTGAGAGCATAGGTCACTAGCGTGGTCAGCGAGGAGAAGAAGGGCGCTAGGAAGACGCACACATTACGGATGTCGATGGTGACATTAAGCAGCCACATAAGGCGGTACAGGGCCGCAGAGGTTAGCATCAGTCCCGGGTAAATGGTGCCGCCGATGATCCTACCCAGGGGATACCAGGCACGGTCATCGAACCAGTTGTGGAACTTGTAGAAGCCCTGCTCCGCGAGGAACCGCGTGGTGCGGTAGTTAAAGTACGGGTCGAACTCATGGATGACGCTCTCGAATCGCAGCACAGAGAACAGGCGCGTGGCGAACGCTGCACAATAAAAAGAGGAAAAGGAAGTTCAAGACGGCACTATCAAGAGGAAGACGCACCGCTGGAGGGGACACACGCTTATCTATCGGTCTATCGATATTTTCTTAGGGCTGGACAATGACTTCATCGTCTGTTACTTTCTGCTTAGGTAAACTTCGTCATTTTTTTAATTGATGTACTGTAGATAAACAGTTTAATTTCTGTGGATAAATTTAGGTATATTACGGATAAGCTAGAATATCTGCCTACTTAGATATTTTAAAGAAGTTGAGGAATTAAAATTGTAATAAACTTAAAAAAAATAATTCGAATAATGAATAATTAGATATCCATGAAATATCGTATGTAAATTCTTTGATTTTATTCACAGTAAGGGCCATCCACAGGCGCTAGCGATGCGCCACTGCAGAATATCGATGTATCGATTGCGAGGAAGCTTAAACCAGATGCGAATGTTTGATTTTTTTTTAAACACGCCCACTCACATACTGCTAAATATGGGAGATTTACTCACATAAAACCGCTGCTAGGATGAGAATAGCCAACTTGACCAGGTGCTCCTGCTTTTCCCAGGTGAGCAAGCCCCGGCCGACGCCACCCACGTCCAGAGCCATTTTCTCAGCTCTTCCGCCTGCCGGCGTTTTTCGGCACTGTTTGTTTCGGTTTTACGGAGACAAAGTCTTCGGTACTCGTTTTTCACTGTATTCTGATTGTTTAGGAATTGGTGCCGCACCACTGGAACCACAATTTTCAACGCTTTTAGCACAAAACAATGGCTGGAACCGGAGTGCGGCGAAATTGCAAACTTGCAATTCGTGGCAAAGAGCGCAGAGTGCTATCGGTTATCGCGTGATATCGTCTGCTTATCGGCGGTGGTGGTGACAACTCTGGCAGCTGGGCGCTTTTTTATTGTTTTTCTTTCAGCAAACCTTTTCTTCGGCTCTTTGCGGTTTCTTCGATGGTTAATTCTTGATTTATGATAAGTTACTATTGGTGACTCACTTAATAGCATGGCTGGTATTTAAATCGGCCATTTATAACCGGCTGTTACTGCGCTTATTTCCCAGCTGTTTTTGGGAGAGCTACCGGGAGAGCGAAAGAGAGAAGTAGAGAGAGCCCACGCATGAGAGCTGGAAATACGTATTTCAGCCACCCCACCGTGGGCTAAATGCTTTTGTTTCTGACAGGGAAATATGCAGATATGTTTTCATTATATTGTGGTTTGCAAAAAATAACTGGTTCGACTGTATATAAATAAATAGCCTTAAAAAATGTTAAGTCAGGCAACGTAAAAAATTAAAACGTTCAGGAAAATACTACGTTGAACAAAATTATCTATTTATCTGTTAAGTTAAATAATTTACTGTAACCACTTTGAATTCATAGAGACAAAATACTTATTCAGGCTTAAAAGATTTATTTTATTCTAGTTATTTTAAAGTTGTTCTGTAAAAATAAGGCAATTAAATATACAATTGATTTTGGCCCACTGTGCACCGCGAAATTCGTTTTCATTGTGGGAGAGCAAGAGAGAGGAATGGTGAGCTCTCGCGAGCGCAAGGCAGCCGTTCATATTGCCATATATTTCCCATATAAAAGCACCGCTGCTTCGTGTTTTCGTTGCGTTTTAAAAAAATCTCGAACAAAATATGACAAAAAAACATCGGATAAATCGCCGGGCAGAAAAATCACGGTTTCCAGTGAAAAACTACTGATACTTATCAAATTACTGAAAAACACACATATATTTTCATTCGAAACGAGAATCAAATCGACGAAAAGAGCCAAGCACACAAATAAAAGTTTACTCCTGCTGGTAAATAGAAAAAGTTGTACCTAAAACAATAGTAAAAAGAAAACATAAACTCACGTGTTAAATATTTAACAACAAATTGTTCTCACCGATACACGGACACCTACAGATGCGTGTGTTTGTATGTGTGTGATTTGCTAGTTCAAATCGTAGATTTTTTTTGGAGTGGCAGCTTTGTTATGTGCAATATCCACCCGTATATATATTATACGTGTGTATATGTGTGTATATATATACTTGCGGCGACGTTGTCGCTAGTTTTTTTTAATTGAAGTCGCGCCAAAAGTAATTCAATAATTACCATTGCAAGTTTGTTTGTTGTTGTGAGTACAGAAGTGCAGCAAGAATGGTGAAAAATCGAACATCAACACGCTTTTAAAAATGCATGTGTTATGTATATGTATTATATTGGGATGTAATTGTGTGCGTACTGGTGGTGGCAGCGACGCCGGCAGAGGCAGCGATTGCAGTTGGCAGCACGCATCAAAGAATAAGAACAGAAGGAGTACGTTGAAGAAGGCGGGGGATGAAAGGAAGAAAGGGAAAGCAAAAGCAACAAACTCCAACTTCTGCAGCTGCTCGTTCTCCTTCTTCGTTCTCTTCTCCTTTGCCCCCCACACACACATCCCACCCTATTCCCACTCCCACTCCCACTCCTACTCCTACTCCCTCTTACTGTATGTGTGTGTGGGTGTTTGCATTTGCATGGCATTTCTGGCATGCAACTCTCTCGGGTGTGTTTGTGTGTGTGTGCGTGTGTATTTATGGAAGCTTGTGTGCCTAGTCGAGCGAAAGAGAAGGCAGATCGGGAGCCACTATTTATTATTATTCAAGTTCCCAAAAAAAAAAAAAAAATCGAAGAAATGCATCAGAAAAGCTTAACCCTTGGTTTTTAAATTTCTGAAATGCAAACTGCTTTCGATTTCTTCTTCTCAGATTTTATCGAATTAGATTGAAGTTAAGAATATTTTTATATATGCGAAGTTGGTAAAAAAAAGTAAAAGGAATCAAAGTTTCGAAACGAGGTTAATAGAACAATGCGGTTAACAATAGGATCAAAAATATCACCAGAAATGGTTGATTTGAGTTCGAAAATTCCTATTTAAAGATCTAATGGTATGACGAATTAGTATCAAAGAATTAGATTAGTTTTATCCAAATTTTTAATTTGTTTTCGAGTTATAAGTTTTTCAAATTTTTTTAAATTTACCATTTTAGGATCTAATGGTATGGGAAAAATAAAATGATTAAATACCCGCTTAGGATCTAGTTGGGTCAATAATTCTTTTCATCTATTTATATTTCTAATAAAATGGATAGGTTAAGTTTCAAAATATTCACTTCTAGATTAAATGGCATGAAAAATACTCAATTTATCGTGAAAAATAAATGAAATGAGTTTCGAAATTCCCATTTTAAGATCTAATAAAACCCGAAATTTAATACTTGGTAAAATTCTACTGAAAGAGAAGAATAATCCTAAAGATCAACTTAATATTGAAATTGCAAACTGGAAACTCTAATTGTATCTTGAAAACCCATTTCATTCTCAAATCCAATCAAATCGTAAGGTCAAGGCAGCACTATCTTATCTATCCATAAAGTTGAATAACTGCCAGCTACTTGATATCGCATCTTAAGATAGTTTAGATAAGATAAGTGACCTTGAGTGCCGAAAAAAGGGAGTGACATTGGCTCAATGGAAATTTAGCTTATCAGTTGTCGCCTCTAGATGAAAGTGGATAGTTGCTTTTCATAATTGAAATTTTTCCCAACACCAAGAAAATTGACTGAACACCATTAGTATTGTAATCCATCAATTTTGTGTGTATATTTATGTCTACCATTTCCTAACCCATTTACATAGCCAATGAGTGATTAAGTGATTTTTTCCTTCTTTTTTTTTCTTCTGTTTTTTGGATTGCTGCTTTCGCTTGAAAACAATTTACAACAATTTGGCCTTGTTTTTTCTTCCGTTTTTTTTTTACCATAAAAACGATGTAAAATTTAATACGGCATATAGGGCGAGAGACAATGTTGCTGTCTCGTTATTGTTATTACTATTATTTTTGTTTACATGTGGGAAAAAGGAAATTGGCAAGAGAGAAAGAGCAAAGTTCCCGCCGTTTCACTTTCGACTCACTGAAATTGTTTAAAAATTACAAATAACAAAGGGAAACGGCTGAGGAACCCTCGAGAAATGCTGCCAGCGCTGTGTTTTTACTCAATTAATATCGTGTAATTAAACCTTTACGTCGGTTACGACTTTAATGTTTGATCTTCTCCCCTTTTGCTCTCTCTGTCTTCTGTTCGTTTTCCACTTTATTTTCCCCTCCATCGAAGGTTCCATTTGCAATTGTTGCCATACAAGTTCCGCTTCCAATTGGATTACGACTATAATTTGTCTGCGGGCCAAATACCAATTAGAATCGGCCAAGATATGGAACTCTGCGGGCCGTCTAGAAGTCTATCGAAGTCTGGATACCCTTTAGTCAGTTAATATTACAAAGAAAGTAAAACATTTTGAGATTTGAGAACTAGAACTTATTGAATTTAATAACATTTAATAACAAAATGATACTTTGAATTTGAATTTTTAAACCGCCTTTAACTTCAGTTTTCATAAAAACAAGCTGGTTGAGTTTCTTTAAGCTGGTTTGCGACATAAAATCGAATATAACTCAAAATATCTGAAAATCGGAACTTTCTCCATAATGGTTCAAGCGATTTGTGGGGGAAAATGCAAACGAAGAAAATCGCTTATATATAATAGCTATATAGATATATGTATATGGGAAAACGCATTTGATGCCCCCCACCACGATTTTACGATGATTGCGACTGAGCAAACACCAATTGCTGGACAAAGGCACTCGATGACTTCGATACAAAATTACCACCAACTCGAACTAAAGGGAAAGATGGGAGGAGAAGGGGTAGGGGAAAGAAAAAACCCCGCTTTTCCAATATTGTCACTGGCCATTGACATGCCATTCAACCCATCCCTTTTTCACCTATTTTCCTTCAGCGACTTTTCCCTTTCTTCTGGCAATTATCAGCCGCAACTTATTGGCATTTTCGCATTAAAAGTTTCCCAGTCTGTTTTTCTACTTTTCTACTTTTCTGTTTTTCCTCTTTTACAGTTTTTCCCTTTTCGGTTCTGTTTTTAATGTTTTTTTTTTCCCCCTCAAAAACTGTTTTACTGGCTTCGTTAAAAACCAAATTAACTGCGTTGGTTGCTTAAACTGTCTTTAAGATTTATTTTTCAACAGAAAATATGTCTTAATATGATAATTCTTTAGCTAAGAAAAACTATAATTGTTTTTTAATTTATTGTTGAAAATGTAAAACTGAAATTGGTTGATTTTTCATATTAAGTTAATTATCTTTTGAGGGAACTTAAAACCTACAAAAAAGATTGAACTCTTGATAAGATCATCTGAAATTTGTTAAAGTAAATTTTGATTACCAATGGCGATTTATGGTTTTCTTGCACTTGTACTACATTTTAACATATATTATTATATTTATTTTAAACTTTTTTGGTTTTGTTTTTTGAGCCGCCTTCGTTGGCATTTTTATACCCATTTTTAGTTTCGGTTATGGACTTTAATTTCTGGTCTTTTAAGCGAAGTCGCGCTTACTTGTATTTGCATTTGTTGTTGGGTTTGGTTTTTGTTTTTTGTTTTTTGGTTTTTGTTTTTCGTGTTATGTGTGTGTGTTCTTTTTTTCAAGGCAACAAACCGATGACTTCATCTTCTCTGCCCACATTTTTGTTGTTGCCGCACAGTGTGTGTGCCTGCGTTGGTGTGGGTATACCCTTTATAGAGAAAGCATTTCCGACCCTCAAAGCCTTAAAGTAAACGACCCAAAATTGGTTGTAATAATTATCAATTAGTCGCTATTAAAATGGGTTAACTCGTTTTGTGTTTTGGCCTTTCCCTATTCGATTTTGGGTAATCACTTTCCTAATATATTTTTACATATTTTGAAATAATTGAACTAAATAAGTGATGCAATAGGAAAGAGATTGTAAAAAGTTATTTAACTTATATTATATTACTAGAAAAAGATTAATTTATTATTTATTCAGTTATTTATTTTGTAGTATTCTTTGTTACCATTTTTATTAACTAGGTCATCAAAAAGAGAATATATACTGGCCCGAATCTACAGACAGAGCCCTCTTAAAGACTTATTCCCTGCGATTTATCACAAAGCTGTGAAATTTAATTAACATTTTAGAATAATTTTATTTTATTTCCATATCAAAGATGATTTATTAGATATAAGAAAGGGTTGATACTTAGATACTTTCACTTGATTCTATTTAAACTTAAACCCTTTATTCTTAACTACAATAATATCATTATTTCGGATAGAAATTATTCAAATATACCTTCCAGGGTAGCAGCTCTTTCGGTAATCATTGACCATTTCTATTGCTTTGTCTCGTTGCACACCCCCGAAGCGTTGATGATAATGATGAGGAAGTGTTGGCCTTGTTTGTTTCTGCGGCTGATGTGTGTCACTTGCCACTATCATCATCATTATGCTTATCATTATCAGCCGCACGGCAAAGACATTGTTGCAGTGCAGCCAATATGCAGAGTGTCGACATCACCAGTGCATCATGATGATGATCGTCGTCATCATTGTCAGACTATCTGTCAATGGTCGGCTGACCGCTTTCAATGACTGCACTTAGAGAAAATCTTTGACATAGGAAATTATAATGGAAAAGGAAAATGTATAATTTCATTAACTGATCATAAGGAATATATATATAAGGAATATATAAATATAAATATGGCGCAAATTTAACAGAAACGATCTAAAATTATGAACAAATCTGCAAAGTGAATGGTCACACTTTTTTTATACATATCTATAATATCTATACATATTTTCTCTCAGTGCATTGGCGACCACGAACTTTGCGACATCAAATTGATTATTTTGATGCCCTTCTTTGTCGCTCGTTTATCCTCCGCTACTCCCATTCCCCCTTACTCCGCCTTTCCTGCTCGCTGGCTTTGTTTTATTATTCATGTCCAGGCCGGAAATGTTTCGTTTTCCATTCGCACTCACCAGACCAACCCCAACACTATGAAATATACAGGGACCGCGAACTACAGACTACAGGCCATGTATGTACATAAAGACATACATATGTACATAAATACATACAGATGTACATCGAGCGAGCCCTCACCCACTTTTTGGCCACTTTCCCAGTGTTTTCATTCTTTTTCTTTTACATTTTTATTTTTATTTTTTCATTTTGAGTTTTATTTTTGTGTTGGCCCTCTCACTCCTCACTCTATTGGGGTCAGCAAACAAAACTCGCACCCGTTGTTTGCTTTGTTCTACATGTGTGTTTGTGTGTGTGTGTGTATATATATAGTATACTCTCTGGAGAGTTTTTTGGCCAAGTTTTGTTGGCCTGGCCGAGTCGGGAACAGGTTGTGCGGATCTCTATCGCATAAAGCAACAAAAACATTGCAGATAGTCTTTGGTTCCGTGAAATTCTGTGTGGATTTTGGTATGATTTATATCGGATAAGCATGATTTTGTGTAGATTTTCGTATTCCATGGAGTATTTTGGATTTCTGTGAATTTATGCGGATTTTTGGTAGCGCTGATCTGCAGATACTAAGAGTGGAGTGGAGGTCAGTGAGGTACCAGAAATTGTCTGGGGAGTAATAAATGTCCCAATCAAAATCAAAACGCATTCCGCTTACTCAGCTGAGTTCCATATTCATAATGCAACTTATGAGATAGTCTCAACCAGCCATGCTTAATTCATCTGAGGAAACGTACTGCAACCGATTTACTATATATGAATCATTCTACAAATACTAATCGCAGTAAATAACAGTCTAGTTAATAAATTATTCATCTGTTAAGGAGAAACTCAGAAAGAGTCACTTCAAATTATAAGATATTTAAGACTAGGAGATGGGCTACAATTTTAGTTATTTTGAGAATTTGAAATATTCCAAGTTTCATTAATAAGTAATTGAAAATTTCTAGCAAAAAATAAGTTTTCTTTAGCCTATCAGAAGTTTATATTTTATGTAACAAGTATGGAACTCATCATATCATCATCAATAAATATTCAAAACTCAAAGGTGGTTTACGTGATTTTCGTAAAAAGTTGAATCTTTTAAATGTTGCCGAAATTCGAATAGTTTGTGGCTAAGATCTCCATATTTGACCATTTCATCATAAGTTTGTAGAACTTAGATGCAAGCCTTGAGAAACTAACAATTAAGGTTTGAAAAATGGTTATTAGATGGTTAAAAATTGGTATAAAAATGAAAATTTACGTGTCAAGACTTCACCCCTACAAACTTATAAAGTTTATCCGGCGTGAAGAACTTTCTAAAATACGCAATACTATCTTGAAATGATAATTTCATAATATTATTGTATCCTCTAGCAATATGTAATTACCAATGCTAGGAAGTGGCTTAATTACTGCGATCTCTGAGAATTGGGTCATTCGCCAGCACCTGAAAGGGTTCACAAAGGGCTTACTTTACTATATAACTTTGTTGCAATATCGATTGTCAATTTATTAATGAACTAAACAGGCCTATGGCCTTTCGCTGCACCACATACGTTTAAGTTGTCAGCTGCTTCTAATTAAATATTATTCCAAAGTTTATTGGATTGGCTTTGACAATGTTTTTGCTTGGCATTTTTCCAGCAGCTGCCTTAACGATGCAACGATGTGACAGGCGGCAGCAGCAGCAGCAGCCAAAGTGCCAGGAGCAACATCAGCGGGAAAACCAGCTGCAGCATCGAAACTTGCACCGGGAACAGCAATAGTCCAGGCCTAAAATTATACACAGAACAATTGAAATGACTAAGATTTAAAGTTTAGCAACAGCAGCTTATTAACGGGCAGCTAATGTCACATTTTTAAATATTTAAATTAAAGTCGATGTAATGTAATCTTCTATCAGCGAGGACAGCAACCGTTCGAAAGTGTACAGCCGATACCCGAACCGCTCAGCACAAACATTTCGAAAAGGGCAGCGGCAATAACAAAAACCACCACAGTAATTAAGGCAGACAGCGATTAGACTAATACAATTTTAAGATAAAGAAGGAAAAATCAAAACTTCTAAACGCAAAAGGTGAAAAAAGGAGTTTTCGAATTGAGCGAAGACAGCAACCAAGCGGTGAAGTCAGCGGATACACCAACATATTAAGCTTCTGGCGACTGAAGAGGTGTCCCAAGGAGTAGCTTAAAGAACAGGCTGAGGAGAGCGACAGACTGAAACGAAGTCAACAGGAGGAGGATCAGGAAGAGAGGGATAATGCCCAGCACGGCGGGCAGTGCAGCGGGCGTTGGGATGGGAGCTCTAATCAATAATGCCGGCAGTAGCGCCAGCAGTGTCATGGGCATCGGCCTGGGAAGAGCAGCTGCCACGGGAGCAGGAGCTGGGGCACCAGGGGCAGCTAGTGCTGGAGCAGAGGCTTCTGCTGGCACTCTAATTGCCCAGAGCACGGCAGGAACGAGCGCGGCCAGCAGCGGTACGATCACCTGGGACAATAATGGAACCCTGCGATCGATCAATCCCGGCGACTGGTCCATCGAACAGTGCCTCGGACCACATCACCTGTACTTTCAGCTCGGCTGGGCCTTCCTCTTCCTGGCTTTTTTGGCCCCCCATGGTCCCTACGGAGCCCTGTGGATGCGGGCCATGCTGCTCATTGGCTGCCTAATGATGGGCATGCACGGCTATCTGGTGGCCTGTGCACCGGATGTGGTCTTGTGGTCCGGCATGGGACTCTTCGTCAACTTCATCTATCTCGTCGTGGTGCTATGCCGGCTGAGGCCCGTCAGATTCGAGCAGGAAATCGAGGCGGTAAGTGAACTATTGAAGATTATCCATTTAACTGCCACATATTTCTTCCTTAAATATCAAATAAAAGCTTTTAAGTATTTTCTTATAGGGTTGGTAAGCACGCCTTTTAGTTACGATTAAATGAATGAAATTTAAATTACCTTCTGTAGTTCATAAGTATCCTTTCGAAAAGTACTTTTGTTAGTTTATTTAGTTTTCATAACTCAAGAAACATCAAGTACAAACTAAAACTAGAAGTGGCGTAGGCTTAAAATTAGCAACAAAAAAGATCTTAACAGAAAGTTAAAGTACACGTAGATCGACGACTTCTATAAGCTTAAACAAGTTAGAAATCTATATTCAAAGGCGTTGACTGTCAGTATACCAATTACTCTATTAATCAATTTCAAAATTAATCTTTTGTTTGATCTATATAATTAATGAATTAACTGACTGTGACCATTCTGCCCATGTGAGGTCTTATAAACATAGCAGTGGGCGTGGGCTGGTAGATGCTTGTAGAATAAGCTTGAATTACCCCAACTTTCTATATAGTTCCTTCGTATAGTTACTGAGATCTCAGCGTTCTTTCGGAAAGATAGACGAACGTGTCTATTGTAGGCAATTAAAAATAAAACTAACCTATAGGGTCGGATATATTATACGCGTAAGGAGTATAAACACTAAAAGTTCTTAAGAACGAATTAAACTGTGAAACTTGGGTAATACTTCACCCAAGTCTCAAACTAAGTTGAATCCCTAAAATCGAATTTTGATTAAACTCTGAAAAGCAGCTTTAAACAAAATGCTAAGACATAAGAATATATGTATGATAAAATGAAATGGTTTTCAATATTTTATAATAATAAATAAAAACTTTCCCTCTTCTCTAAAATGCAATGCACTTTATGTTAGATCAATCAGCCGAAAAGTAGGCAACTCAACTAAAAACAAAAAGGAAAATTGATTTCCCAACCCCAAGTGTTTCCCGTACAAGAAAAACAATCATTTGAATTGTACACATTGACTTTGTTTGGATATTTTATTAATTGATTTTTTTTTGTTTTTTGGTTTTTTTTTTACTATTTTGGTTTTTTGTTTTGATTTGTTTTGTTTTTTTGTTTTGTTTTGTTTTGTTTTTATATAAATTATATTCACTAAAATATCCGCGCTTAAATCGAGAAAAACATAGTTTTCGATGGATTAATAAATAACAGAAGAAAATTAATGATTCACTTGCTCTCGCTCGAGAAAAAAAAGTATAAGTATAATTATCAATAGGCTATTAATTAATAACTCCGTGTAAATTATTGGCTATCGACTATGGGCTAAATGTGCTGTGCTCTGCGGGTGGGTCTTTGGGTGGTGGGTGTTGGTTTCGGTGCTGTGGTATTGTGGAAGGCGGGCTGAGTTTATCACAGGAAATCAGATTGGAAGGTTGCCGAAAACAAGGCGTCCTGGGGAGAAATTAAATATTTTCGTGCGTTGGTGTGCGGTGCGGAGAGGGCGGAGGGTGGGAGGGCATTCAAAAGATCAATGTTTCAATAGCAATTAAAAATTTGAGACAGTTATCGAACATTGAAATAGAGAAGTGATGATGCATGTAGTATGTGGCGTGGAATCCTAATCTATAAATTCTTCACTCCGGCTGTGCCTTAGCTGAGGCGTATTTTCGATGCCAGAAAATACAGCTGCAGGCAGGTGGTCAGCATGACCGTCATGTTGCCAATGGCGATGGTCATGTGGATGCGCCGGAAGCCCTTGTGGATGCGCTGGTAGTGCGGACAGTCGACGAGGTCGCCCTGGACAAGGCTGCCCACCTCCTGGCCACTGCCGATCGCGTCCTCAATCCTGTACTTCTCGTGCATCAGCTGCAGCATCGGTGGCACCAGATACAGACGCACCACCACCTCAATGGCAGCCGCCAGCGCCAGCGAACCCATCTGGATGCCAGCCGCTGTAGTCCAGCCAGTAAGGAAATACTTGGCATACACCACCAGCATCGTCAGACTGAGCATGGCGTTCAGGGCGAAGTAGCGCGGGAACAGGATCTGCTGGCACTGCCCAAAAATGTGACGGGGCAGGGAGAAATACAGCGAGAGACCTGAAAGGATATAGAAAAAGGGGATTGGTTAGAAATCAGGTTGGCTTTTAGGGGAGCTTTAAAAATGTAATTACGATTTTTGGATGGCTGGCCCAAATGAATCGAGTTTGATGAATGGTTTGATCATTGATCATTGATCTTAGTAGTGATCGTTGAGTAATCTACGTAGGTTCATAGTCTTCTTTTTGGAGATTGAAATATATGAGAACAGATGATCTGTAGCTATAATTTGTAGAAATGGAATTGATACTATTGATTGAAATCCGGATGCTGGGATCGGACTTTAAGTCCATGAATTGAAGAAAATTGGATCTGTACAGATCATTTCTTTATGTTCCTGAATGATAATGAAGCTCCTTTCTGAAAGATCATTTCTAGCTTTCTTTTCAAGCTTTGCTTTTAGAATAATGGATGTTCATGCTGATTCCCTGAAGATCATGTTAGTCCTGCGTCCTAAAGACACTTACCCGAGACAAATGTCATCCAGATCTGCGACCCAAAGTGGGTGGCAAAGGCGCCTAGAAATACCAGGGCCGCCAAAACGCCACCCGTTGCTGTTCTCGTCGTTGTTGCAGCGGTTTCTGTTGCTGCTGCGGTTTCTGTTGCTACTGTTGTCGTTGGGTCGATGAGGTCGCGTCCCACAGTCATCAGCACAAAGGCCAATATGCAAACGGCTATCAAGTGTGCTGGTTGTGTTGTACGCGTCAGAATTCTGCAAAAAGATAACAAAGTTATCGATAAGTAAATGGCAATCGACAATAAAAATTAGTAAATTGAAACTGAATAGAAGGGGTTTCGCCTCAAAATGACTTATAGAAGTTCTATAATTTTTATGGAAAACCAAGAAAAGTTTACAAAAAATGGTACTTCTTAAGTTATCGGATTTATCATCATTGCATATCGATTATTATTGTAGATATTATTAAAAGATTTCTAGAGCTATTAAATAAGTTAAGTGACTTAACAGTTATGGGACTGCCAGCGACCTATTTATAAAACCGAAACCAGTCTGAAGTCCCTACAATCATTGCTTCTTGGGTTCAAGTGCAAATATAACAGTTTCTGTCATATCCTTCTAGGTAATTAACCAACGCAATAGCATTGCAATCGGTAATGGTTCAAACTCCAAACTTCAAGAAATTATAGCCAACCGATTTGCGGGAAACGACGCGCTATAGGCATCGGTAAATGGGTATTACGTACACACGTGCCCCTCATGTCTGATTAGATTTGATTCGCAGCGAACTTTTGCACCGATAGCGATCGTGCGAATTCGCCGTTTCCCCCTCTCACTCTCTCGTCGTCTCTTTGCTTCTGTGCCTACGCATTTGTTGCCTCTCCGGCTCGTCGCCTCTTTCGTCTGTCATTTTTGCATATCCGTCTGTTACGTTTTTTATGTCTTTTTTGCACACTTTTCGTCGCTCGCCTTTTGTTTTTGTTGTCGTGCGGCGAATAGAGCCAAAGTGGCGTACGTGCGAAAACGCATGCAACCGAATATTGTATATTTTCGCCGCCCCCCCACCATAACCCTCTTCGTTGCTCTCGTGGAGACCAGAACTAAATGCCAGAAATTGGCAATCTCTAAGCGGTATTCATAGCATGAGAGCGTGGATAATGCAGTTCTGGGCTTGCACTTGGGGCGAATTCGGGCGAATCAGCTGGCGGCCAGCTGATAAAACGATAAAACGCGGCGAACCCAGCTGATTTATGGGAAAAAGAGAGAGGCGCGATAAAAGGCTAGGAAGTACACTTGCGTTCAAATTAATAATGACCTAATAATTGACCTAAATAATAGAAATCAATATTTTTAGCTTCTCGAAATCGAAGGACGACATTTGGAATTGTAAAAAAATATTTATAATTAAATGAACAAGAAATACTTACATAAAAATATTATTGTTATTAATGAAAATTATAATTTTTACTCAACTTTTCCTTTCCCAATACAAATTAAATTATTTTATATAAACATTTGTTCTTCGTATGCTACGTTTTTGTCCTCGACTGTACGCCTGAGAAAGCTCTGCCAGATGACGTAGGGTCCCGATCGCACTTTGCACTCCAGCAGGTGGTTGTGGATCGGTCGACAGAGAGAGAGAGAGAGAGAGAGAGAGGGAGAGCGAGACGACGAGGCGGAGAGAGCGGGTGATTCAAGGGGTCTTAGGGAACTCTGTTGACTTGCCAATTGTCGTCATAACATTGATCGATAGATAACGACCGCACCGAGACACACTCCGCTCCCCCCCGAGGGTTAACTTATCGCTTGACATTGAGTCAGCATTACGGTCAAGGTGGCTATCACTTGTTCATATTTTTAGATTCGCACACTTATCGCCAGTAATGCTGACCCAAAGACCAAGATCCTCGTGAATCATTTGAAAATGTTAGAGCTAGGTCAATGGGGGTTCCTCTATAAGTTATAGATAATCGACTGCGGAATGTCTATTTCTGTTTCTATGGGACACCACTGTACCGATCGATATCGTGCGGATCACGAGTTTGGCGTCTGCTGCCAGGCATTATCAATGGGGTGCTAACAATCTTTTTAATGGGCTTCGTTGAATTTCGCTATCTGGTCAACAAATTACCAAAGATAGCTAAAAAATATAGTCTAAGTAAACATGCTGCAAATCAATCAAGAACCTGCGACATATGAGTTCTATAATTAAATTCAAACTGGCAATAAAGAGAATAGAGAACCATCTTCTTCCTCGCCTGCTAAAGTCCTTTTGGCTAGTCTAGTCTATATATAAAAATAGAGCTAAGTGTGTCTGGAAAGTCTTCGGTTCGCTGTTTGCATAACGGTTTTGCGCCCTAGACAACGGACGGTGGAAAATCAAGTGACTATATTTGCATTTATAAATATCAATACAGAGGCGTGATCAACATGATCCGCAGCCGTGACAATGAACTGATAAGGACTGATAATGCCACCAGCATTGCGGGCTTCCCTTATGTCACCTGATGAATTTATGACTGTTTTGTAGAGGGGGCGTGTTAAGAATGTTTCCTATGATCACGAATAATTATAGATTAGTTTGAAGTTAAATATATATTAAATTGTCTTTTTTTAACCACTCATATATACTGCACTTACACCTCTGGCTGATCTTAGTATTAATACTAGTTGGCATTTAGCAATACAAAATATTTGTAATCTGCGGGGTGGGACTGCCCGAAATTAATTGGTTTTGCCACATTTTTTGTAGGCAAAAATAATTAAATAGCTCAGCGTTTCCTGTCATTTTTGCATGCCATAAACTGACTTATTGGAGGCCTTAAAGGTCGAACAACTAATAATTATACATTTTTTATTCAGTATTTGTTTTTAATAATAAATATTCCATTTCCCTTTAAATTTAAGGAAACAACAAAGGGAATTTCTTGGTAAATTACAAAGAATTTCTAACAACTTTTATAGGAATAGATGATATGGAGTATTAATAGGAAAAAATGCATTAAAATTATTACAATTCATAATAAAAGTAGTATAGATCTAGATCTTACAAAGATCCAAAGATATATCTTGAAATTTTAAAAGCTGTTTATAAGTCAATTCTAAGGTTACCCATTACGAGTACAATTTAGTTTTTGAAAGAGACTCACGTGTAAATGCGACTGGCCTGCAGCTGGGCCACCAGGCAGGTAATTCGCTCGGACACCTGTCGCGTCATCTGGGTGCCGATGGCCAGGGCGTCGTCCATTGACGGCTCCATCGAGCTCAGTTTGCGCTGCTGCTGAGCCTTCAAAGCAGCGGCGCTTACGGCCAAGGGTTCATCCTCCTGCAGTTCCATCTCCTTGAGCATTTGCTGCTGCTGCTCTTGTTGGAGCCTGCGAAAATGTGGGCAGAATCGCAGGAGGTCACTTCTGGGTGTTTGGGAGGTGGGAGAGGAGGTGCTGGTCATAGGAGTGGTCTCAACCGCTGTTGGGGATTTCATAAGGGTTTCGGTAACGCCGCTATCCTCGCTATCGCTACCAGTGATCGAGGAGGAATCACTGTTGCTGCTGCTGCTGCTCAGTTCGAGATCCTCGAGGAACTGCTGTTCCCTGTGCAGATCCTGCTGCTCCCTCCTCAGCTTCTCCTTCCTCTCGCGCTTCTTCAGGGTGTACTTGACACTCTTCACCGCCTTCGATGGCATTCCACAGGCCATATAGCGTTCGATCTGCTGCTCGTTGTTTTTCTCCACGATCCCTGAATTGTGGCACATCTTTGCATTGGTTTCTTTAGCTCCTTTTCCAAATGGTAATCCTCTCTTGTTGCTCTTTGATTTCTTTTTTTTTTTTTTGGCACTCTTCTTTGTCTCGATTCGCACAGCAAAAAAAAACTTTTTTTTGGGGTTACTTAACTTTCCGTTTAACGATATTATTTTGGATTTAGGGATTTTTCCACACCGCGTTTTTTGTGTTTTGATTCAGATTTTGATTTTGATCTGGGGCTGGGTTAATTTTTCTGGGGTGGTTATGTTTAGTCTGGATTCCGGGGGGACTAAGAGCGACACGCGGCGCGTTAAGGTGTGCGATTTTGAATGGGAAGTCGGCGCTGCCATTAGGTTTTATATATACCGCCGACAACGCCAGTTCTTGCGCCAACGTCGCTGTTCGCTCTGCTTCCGCTCTCTTTTGCTTTGGTCTCGGAGAACGCTCCACTCTCTCTCTCTCTGCTCTTCGGGATCCCCTTTTGCACTCGGATCGAAGCACATCGGATGAAATCGGCGAAGCTGATGCAACAGTGGGCCCAATTGCGTTGCGGGCTGCCCAGTAATCTAGTTCACCATGATCGCGTTCTTTCTTATCCGCAAAGTGCATATTTCTGTCTACGAATTTAGGGCTGTCAATAAAAGCAGATGATTAAACAGCTAGTCTTCCATTTAAATCAATCACTCGTTTAAGTATTAATCATAGTTTAGGGATAGATATACCCTCTTGTTTAACTCTGGAAAGGCTACGTTTCGTTTAAAAGGGAATCAAGTAACTGCCTTAAATGGAAATTGCCTTCAGCTTCATTTAATTATACTTTTTAAACAGTTCAAAAGTAGAATTTGCAAAGCAAAACAACAAGATAAGATTAATCGAGTGAATTATTATTGTGAGATAATTTTAAATCAAACAAACAAATGGATTTATTTCAAGTTTCCTTTCCTCTTTGCACTTTTTAATTTTTCTTTAACTTCAAAACTTGCGTGGCCCCGACTTGAGCTCACATTGCGCACCACAAGCTCAGCACCAAGCCCACTGTGCGATGCATTTAACGGGGAACATCCCCGAAGAGCGGGTAAGAGTGAGAGGTTAGGGATTGGGAGGCTGGGCTTTCACAGGCTGTCTCTTAAATCCTAGGCCCATTCAGTTATTTAAGAGAACCGCCGCCTTATCACCACAAAGTCTCAATTAACGGCGGCTGTCACGCTGCGATCGTTTGGCAATATGCCGCCGTATAAGCACCTGACAAATGGACGCCACATGTGAATAGTTTTCGGCCCAACCTTCAGCCGGCCCTTCCTCCTCTCTTCTCTATTCTTCCTCCTCCTGTTTCTCTCTCTTTTTGTCGCCAAAAACTTTCCTACAATGTTGCGGCGAAAAACAAATTTTGAAATTGAGTGAGAAATGCACATGGAGTAAATTCCTTCGACGTCACCATCGATCGAGCAATCCCCGGTCCGTATATGTATTTCCTTGGATCCACCAATTCTGGTTTACCAAGCGTGAGTCGTCCGTCTTAAATTCGGCGAATGGATTCCGATTCCGATCACTGACGTCGACTGGCTCGTTCTTTTCTCGATTCGGAGAAACTCTCCAACGGATATTTGATATGTGATTGGGAAAAATCTGAATATCTATTCAGAAGGGGAAGAACTTCTAAGAGGGCCAATCAATCTGTGTTTTAGTACTACTAATAATCAATCATATATGTATGTATATACAGAACTAATCATTCCGAAACCTTTCAATACTGATATAAGTTTATTACTAGAGGAAAGGCACCCCACACCGAAGACTAATTGAAAAAAAGAACAAAAATAGAATTGATAGGAAATGCAAATGATAAGGATTGCGAGACTGAATCACCTGGTGATTCAGTGGGCTCGTCGAGGATCTGTGACAGTGACCAGATCAGTTCAAAGTCCCGCCAGAAACTGACCATTTCTTGCTACCTTACGAATCTTTCACCCACATAATGCGCAAAAAATGAAAACTCTGGCGAACGTGCTGGCGAAAAATAGAATAAACAAACTGATTAGTTGATTAAAGGTCAGTTTTTTTAATCTGGGACCGACCGCGCAAAGGCTAATCATGGCCAATCAACATTATCCACCCGATCCACCCCATTGCCCTGCGATATATCCGTAGCAGTGCCACCGATTCTTGAGAGCCACCGTGAGTGGGCAAGAATTCCCGACCAATGTCACGATGTCCAGCCAAATTGGGTGACCAAAAGCGGAATTAATGACATTATTTGTATGCAACATTTGGAGGCGATCGGCCAAAAACGATCGTCTCGATCGGAGGAGAGATCTACGTCCGGGCGTAGGTAACGCAGCAGAACGAAATGGCTGGGAATATGGAAGGGATTGTGGAACCGCAATTAGATAATGAGCAGTTTGTGGGCAGCCATCGATCGGCCAGGAATCGTATATAGAAAGTACTCTCCATGTACATCTTATCGGTTCGAGGAGATCCCCTTGTCATGTGGCGCACGTTCAACGAGTTGGCGGCCCCAAAAACAAGAAAAAAAAAAACAATATTAATGAATGAATCTTGAAATCGAAAAATCTGCAAATGGCAATCAATCGATCAATCAGTCAGTCGAACAAATGCAACGATCGATAAACAGGGGGGGGAGGAGTTACAGAGCTCAAAGGTTGCTAGGCAGGAATGTGGCAACGGATGATTAGTCTGTACTTCCAGTTAAAAATTAATCACTTTGAAAAGCCTAAAAACTAAAATCGTTACTTAAAAAGCCTATAATCTAAATTCCTAACAAATCCCCAAATAGATATATCAATTTGATGATAACTTTTTTTTTAAGTTTTTCGAAATAAATCAT
Source organism: Drosophila eugracilis (assembly GCF_018153835.1). Lineage (NCBI taxonomy): Eukaryota > Metazoa > Arthropoda > Insecta > Diptera > Drosophilidae > Drosophila > Drosophila eugracilis. Next base: position 2,174,405 of record NW_024573535.1, read on the forward strand.
TCAGGAAATTGGTTAGTTATAGGTAGTATATGGTTAGCAGATTATATAACGATTAAGTATAGCTATTCGTAGGATGTCGACATTAATAACATTATAAATTATCTGCTTACACGTGGCAGAGAGTACTATAAATAATACAAAGTAGGATTTATCGATTTTCGGCAGTAAATTAATTACAAATAATTGTTTTCACCAGAAGGCCGAAGATGGCTAATGAAATAGGTTAAAAGGAAATGGTCATATTTATACCATGATTTGTGTCAAGTTAATGCGGATTCAAAGAGTGTTAAGCTATTAGTTAAGTTGAGATTTCAATTTAAATAATATTAAAAATATGCAAAATCTGTTTTATGGCAAAATCTGGCATGGTTTTGCATTTTTCGAAGATCGTGCAGACTCATCCACCTGGCTTTTGACTATTTGGACTTTGTGGCTATCATCTTGGCATTCGATTAGTTTTTATATTTATAGTTCCTCTTGGTTTGTTGTTGGCTTTTTCATTTTGATACGTGGGCCAAGTCGGGTTTCTTGTTTCTTCGGTGACTCGGTGGCGAATTCCGATTCATTTTGCCTCAAATGCGGACGTGCCGGCCGGTTTTCGCGTCATATAGGCCAAAAGATGGGAAATTTCAGGGGTGGTAGGGGGAACTCAATAGATTAGGGGGGACACTCGGTGATGTTGTTTTCCCTTGGCACCTGACGCACACCAAACATTTTTTGAAGAGAGCTGATGAAAGATGTCTGCGTCAGCATCAGCTGCCGATTGTGGCGTTGATCCAATAAGAAGAGGGGTGTGAGAGGGGGGTTGGGGTATATTTCCACAATACCCGACCACCCTTTTCCGCCCCTCGGGAACCACCCCTTTTTCCACACCCACCCACGCGCCTTCACTCAATCATTGTCCGAATTGCGGCGTAATCCCTTCGTGGGGAAAACAAAAAAGCAGCGGCCCACGTGAGCGGTCTAAGTGGATCCAGATATATGGGTCTATGGGTTGTCAATTGGTTGCAGACACGCCCATCGCCTGCTTTTGGGGCGTCATATGAGTCATCTAAATCACCTGGAAACCGAAGCGTAGATTACTGACAACTCAATTAGCGCCGAAAGTTACGAAAAATATGAAATCAGTTTGCAAGGCAGCCGAAATTGTACAAATATTTGCCAGTAACAAAAAATGTCTAGAAAGTCCTTGAAAGTTTTTGTTTTTCTTTAAATAAAATTGGATTTATAAATAGATAAAGTTATGGGAACATAACTTGGAAACAAAGGTGTAGATATTTACATTCATGATCTTAGGGGGGTCTCTTTACAATATTATTTTGTAACTTAAAGTCTGTAAAGTTTTAGAGATTGAGTGTCATGTCCAAGCAAAGTTAAAAACATTTTATGATTAAAAGAAAGCTCCAAAGCTCTCAAAAGGGTAATAACATTTCAATAACAAGTGAAAATGCCCAATTTTGGTATTTCACCATGAGTTCGACTGTTCTGCGGGTTTTTGGCTTGATAAGCGGCTGCAAAGAGGGCTGGAAAAGTTCGAGAGAGCGAGAAAACTCCGCTGCATTTGAACTTCTGTTATCAGCGGCAGTTAGTTAGTTGTTGACGACAGTCGATTTTGTTTACAAGTCAATCATATTGTTCGCACAACGCCGTCGTGTGCAGCGATCGACATTTATTTGTATTTACTTGTTTTTTTTTTTTTTTTGTTTCTTCTTTTCACGGCCCACTGTTGCCGACTGGCCGCCGCTGCTCTGTGCGACTCTCTTAGAAACAAAGAGAGCACCTCTCTTCGAACTGCTTATCACAGCAGCGAAAGCAGCAGCAGGTTCAATGGCTCTTGAATGTGCCTTTTCGCAGCGATCTTGTCTGCTCTCCCTATGATCTACATACACGCGTATTTGGGCAGGTCAGTTAGGAGCAAACAAGAAGCGGAAAAGCACATAAAACAGAGCTGAGCTAATAAAAATGGGGAAATAATTAAGCCCGATCGGCGATAATTGAGGCGCATAAGTGGGGATCGATCGGATCGCCATCTGTGGCATGCACCAGGAGAATTCTTTGCAGTTGATCAGTTGCCATGGCACAGAATGCTCTTGGGAGTGATCTTTGACTGGGTGGCCAGATTAAGGCAATCAGTTAGAAAAATTCCACAAGAATTCCTCTGGTCAGTCTGGGCAAAAATAAAAAATATGAATATATTAATAGTAAGGAATTATTTAACAAGGAATATTATTTAAAAATATTACAATATTATTTAACTTACTTAAGCTATAATTACTTGATTAATTCTTGTTAAACTTAACGCTTAAGTGCTTATATTATTTTTTTAAGGACTTAAAGTATTTAATTTAAATTGGCTTTGATCTTGTATTTGGCCATAACTCATAATAACGACGTCGACAAAGATTTATTTCACTTTAAAAGGTATCCCTGAAATTTATTCATGACTTTAAGCCCAGTTAACTCCTCTTTTGGCCATCACATTGTTGCATTTTCCCATCAAAAAATGAGATCAGAGATTGGCCAAAGTAGGGTAGAGCATTATCTCTGGCCGACGATCGTTCGCAAATTGCTCTGTTTCGGTTTTAAAATATATATATACTCGGGTATATATATACTTTTTTGGAATTCTTTCGCTTTCATTGATTTCAATTTGCAAATTGCGGGCGGCTCAACGGAATTGAGCTTTGTTTCCCACAGCAAAGGAATAACGACCCCATCCCCGTTCCGAGTTCCCGGGTTCCCATTTCGATGGCAGTCCATCATGTATGCCAGTTTGAGTCCGTTCAGCCGGCAGTTCATCATCATCTAGAGGCCGCTAATCTGTCGCATCTGTAACTGTACACTGAAAGTAATTACGAGCCTGTTTTATGATGGATTTACAATATGATGATTGATCGATTTGATTCGATAGTAATATTATCTATAAATCACTTATATATTCAATATAAAGTTTTCAGTTGGAAAATTCAAAAAAATTATATATCATAGAAGCTGCAATGTTAAGCTTTCTCAAAAACATATTTTTAATATTTACTAAAGTATTTAATTTCTGTTTTAACCTCATCTTTTGGGAATACATCACATCATTCAAATATTGTCCAAAAGTTAGGTCGAAATTTGTACTTTCTTTCTGTACTTTCTTGTACGATCGACTTCGAGTTTTAATAATTATTAACTCTCTGTCCAACAGATTATTCTGACCTGATTTCCTCTTAGTTAATTAGGATATTTTCTTGCCGTGTACTCGTATCTGTGACTGCGACTCTTTCTTCTCACTGGCTGTGGATTTTGTTTTCATTTTTTATGCTTTTTTTTTGTGGCTCTCTGAGCTGCAGTTGGTGGCTCAGTGGGTTTAGTGGTTCGGTGTCTCGGTGGCTCTATAGCTCTGTGGAGAGTGGCCTACGTGACTCGGGAATCCGCGGCAATGTCCGACGACCGACTGGCGACCGGCGACTGTTGCAAATCGAAACGATTCGCTGGATCCGCTGGATCCGCCACCAAAACCTGCCCCGGATCACAATTTGTCCGCGCCGCCCGGGCAAACCTCTTGATTATGTTATTTATTTATTTAGCCATGCTCGTTAATGTTTAATGTTACTGCCGCGCGTCGTCTCAGCAACAATATACGATATATATATATATGATTCAAAATCCCGTCGAAACCAAACCCCAATCGGCCTGATATGAAAGTCCTTTGTCTTAAGTCGACCAGGCAACACTCTGAATGAAAATGTTATTAAAATTAGTATTCCGGTTCAAAATTTTACAAGTTCGATGACATCTTCGCAAAAGGCAGAAGAAAGCTTTAAAGAAAGAAACCTTTTGGAGCTACAAATCGGATTAAATAGCTTAAAGTTTGTTAGCAAAAATCGATTTTTTCGATTTAAAGAAGGTAACTTTATTCATTTTCATAACTTAACTTGGTAAAATTTCAAAAACTTATCAACTAAAATGTTAGAGATGACTTTAACCTTTGCCATGACATGGATTTTTACTTCTTCTAATTGTTAACTTTTCAGAATATTTTTTCCATTTAAGAAATTAAAAGCTTTCGCCTGAAAAAAGGAAACTAAGATTTGTCCTACAACCTTTTCCTTTCAATAAACTTATGGATGACTTTTTGGCAGATACTTTATGGATACATAATAAAAACTGCTTTCCCATTAAGTTATAAATCTTTTCATTACTTAAGCCGTCACAAAGCCAATATATATATGATGTATGATTCTCAGTGCTGTTTGAATTTCAAAACTTGTATACCTCAAAACTAGAGTAGCGGAAAATTGAAAACTGCTGTCGTTTCATGTTGCTCGATGCAATGCGATAACCTCCGATGTTGCTGCTGTTGGTGTTGGTGTTGCTGTTGTAGGTGTTGCTGCTGCTGCAGTAGCAATATTGCCCCGATCTATAGACGACCCCCTGGGGCAGAAGCAGGGACGCGGGGCTACTGCTGGGGACACGTTGGCCTGTCTAACGGCTGCGTCAGCAAAACACACAGCACTTTTCGGCATGGCAACAGCTTTGCCTTGCCGTGTGGCTGTTGCTACCACGAGTCTTACATTTTGGCCATGTGATCGGCGTCTTGGCTTTTTGGCTCTCGAGGGGGTGGGGCATGGGTAGGGTGGCCTCCCCAAAAAAAAACTGGTCGCAGCTAAAGCTCATCAACGCCTACGTTATGCGAAGACATGGAAAAAATCTGCTTAATTTTTTAAGTTTTCAAACATGAAAGCTAACTAACTAATTAAACTTATTAAAGTATAAATTTAACATAAATTATTTAGCATAAACTTAAAGCTTGCCTAGTCCTTTCCATAAATATGATGTATTCTTAATAAAGATAACCTTTTGGACCTTCTAAGGTGACTTCTCTCAGTGTAGCCTCAATGAAATAGGAACAGGTAAACAGGTGGGAAAAGGGGGCGTGCTCTTGTTATACTTGACTCAATGCAAAGCAGTTAACACTCTTGATCAGCAATAATATTTGCTTTTTTTTTAGTTGTTTATTTGTCTGTTTGCCTGTTTGGTTTTCGTGTTAAGTGTTACATCTACTTGGCAACAGAGAATGCTTAGAGATTGAACTCAGCGGGAGATTTTTGGCCAAGAATCTTGGGAGTTTCCGTTACTCTGATGTATCGTTTATTTGCTTAGTTTCTTTGTTAGTTTTTTTTGGCCAAGAGACATAAACTTGGTACTTGATGTGTCTATCAAGGGGAAAGCAATGTTATAAATTCAATGAATGGTGGAAGTTTTCTAGGGAGGGAGAACTTCTGGAGTGCTGTTAGTTTTAGGAAAATGAAAATTGTTACATAGAAGCTGACTTATCAGGGAAAGCTTCCTTTTCCGGTTAGGATCTCAGTGTGTGTTGGGGCACCTAATAATTTAAAGACATTAAATGATTAATCAAAAAACAATCTATCAGTTTAGTAAGTTTAAAAGTAAATAAGCAAAATAAAGAGCTACTTCCGTTAAATGGGCTGACAAACAAAAAGCCAATAAATATATTTAATTGATCCTGAAGCTGTCGCAATAATCATTAACTTTATTGATCACATTTTGCAGGTGTATCTGGCACTTTTCCAGCCGCTGCACGTGACTCGCCACCAGTTCAAGAAGGTGCTCAACTGCATGAAGGTGATACGTGCATTGAAGTACCAGGAGGTCTATGCCCAGGAGAAGGTCACCAAGGTCGACAGCCTGTCGCTGGTGTTGAGTGGCAAGTGAGTACAAAGATGCCACCACTTCCTCCATTGGAATGACTAATTTCCATGCTAATTGGTCCACAGGTTGGTGGTGTCGCAGCATCAGCGAGCCCTGCACATTGTGTTTCCCCATCAGTTCCTAGACTCGCCGGAATGGTTTGGCGTCTCGACCGATGACTACTTTCAGGTGGGTGTCCCCCCATCCTTCACTCGATCATCATCAATATTAAGATTGACTCTTTTGACAGGTCTCCATCATGGCCATGGAGGAGTCGCGGGTGCTGATCTGGCACCGCGACAAGCTCAAACTGTCAATTATGGCCGAGCCTTTCTTGCAGACCGTCTTCGATCACATTCTCGGTCGGGATGTGGTCAAGAAGCTGATGCAGGTCACCCAGGTTGGTTCAGTTTTCTAAACCTTAAAGTTAAAACAAATCTAAGAAACCTATTTTAGTTAGTAATCATGAACTTAACTCTCTCTATAATCAATATACCATAACTTTCGATTCCAGGTGAGCGAATCGATAGCCAGCAATGGCTTCCTGCCTTCGGGAGGATATGCGGAGGATGCGGAGGACAAGCCCATGTTGATACTCAAGAAGAGTGTGGACGTGGGCCACGGACTGACGGCCCTGATCAACCGGCAGCTACAGGGTGAGTGAGACTTCCGCGACCCTTAAACTGTTCCCCTCTCTCTCTCTCTCCGTTATCTATTGACTGTCTACCTAGTCATGTACAGCGGCGGTTAACAAAATAGTAGCGACTGCAAAAAATTTAACAAGCCAAGCACTAACTTTTATTGTAATCTTTTGTTTAAAATTAACCAATTAATTTGTATTTATTAATTATAAAAATAAAAAAAATGTTTTTTTTTTAATTTTAGTTTTTAACATTTTTATCATTAAATTCTCATAGTAACTGTTATTTATTCTGCAATATAAATAAAAGCAAATATTTTACAAGCACATTACGCACTTTCTCTTCATAAATTTAAAAGCACTTAATATTAACAGTTAAGTTTGTGTAAATAAAAAATAAAAATCGCTTAAAAAACAAAACAAGTGACTTCGGGATTTTTTAAAAATATTTTATTCATAAATATTCTTAAAACGTAAAAAATCGCTACTATTACTATGACCGCCGCTGTACTAGGCTCTCCCCACGCTTTCATTAACTTTCTTGGTGTTTGGGGTTCTTGATTTCTTCACCTTCGTCCTTTGTGTGCCTCTCTTCCCCTTCCTTGTCTCTCTCTCTCTCTATATCTCTGTCTCTCTCTGTTTGCACGCTTTCTGCATGGCCAAAGATCCTAACCTCACATGAATTAAACCCGTAATATAGTTTAATTTATGATTTGTTTCTTACTCTTTCGTTGTTGTTTTATATTTTTGATGTATTTTCTGTGCATTTTTGATTTTTGGTTTCGTTTTGTTTTTTACTTTTCTACGCCAAAACTCTAATTTTAGAAGAGCATGTTCCTTTACTTGGTCGCACGTACAAACAACAACAACAACAACAACTACTACTACTGCAACAACATCAACAACAACAACAACTCGTACAAGAAGCTACAACAACAACAACAAGCGCCAACAACATCGAGCAAAGTGCAATCTGAAATTATGCAACCGCCTCGCCGCTGCTCAACTTGCCACGAACCGAATTCAGAGCACTCCTCCGCCCCTTCACCTTTGACCCTGCACAACAACAACAACAACAATAATAAGAACAACAAGAACAACACCATCACCACCCACACAAGCAAACAATCATCAATCATCGGTCAGCTATCAGCTATCAATCACAAGCAGCAACAACAGCAACATCGCGATCACCAGAAAAGAGCTGTCGAAAAAATCTGGAAGCTATCCATCTAAAACCGCATCTTGAATCCCACATATAATCATCTCATATCTAGTATTTAGTATAGTAACTAGCACTAGCTAAACAAACATCTAACACATCTAATCGTTCTATTAGCCAACTTTGTATCCATCAGCCAGTCACTTGATTTTTAATGTAAACTTTTTGTCTTGGGAAACATAAACTTTCCATGCCAGCGGAAAAGGCAGGGTTGACAGGTCAAGGGAGTATTTGCCACTGAGCAGTCCCTTTGATTAAGTAAGCATGAAAACGCTCTTGAAGTAATCTTAGATTATATAACTGATGTTAGTAATACCTCTAAAAACCCAATTAAGACATATGAAATCAAAAAGGAAACTTGCTGACACGGCAGCAACGACGTTATAAATGATTCAACACGCTCCCTGGATCCTTGGCAAAAAAGAGTATCGTTAGCCGCAAGTCAAACCAGTTGTAAGAATTGTAATTTATTTAGACTTATCATGGCTGTAAGCTGAGTTGCAGTCAGACAAGACACTTGATTGCTCATGAATTAGTTTCGGTTTGAGTGGGCTTTTCGATTGAACACGAACAGACGGCTAGCCAAGGTTTAGACTTTAAATTAATTGATTTTGGTTTTCATTTCAAATTGAGTTTATTAATATTTCAAATAGAACATAAAGCATATTAGTGATTTTTAAAGATTTTATGGTAAATGTATTATCAGCAAGTTCATTTTACAAGGGACTAATCATGGATACTAACAAGTTAAGATAGTCATTGTGAGTAGTTTGGGAACAGCAGGTTTGATCAACAGCACTTGAGTTTCAGGTTAATACTTAAGAACTCAAGATCGATCGGCCTGCTGACAGGTGATAAATGAACTTTTCCGCTGGCCCAAGAGTTTTTTTTTTTCAATTGGTTTGCATTTAATGGAAATTTACTGTGCTGGCACATCCATCAACCCTATTATACCTTCCATTAACACATTATCTTTTTTTTTTTCTATAGTATTTCTATGCCTTGATTTGTTGATTGATTTGCATACAAATTGAGCTTGAAGAAAGCGTGAAAACTAATTAGAATTAATGTCGAATAATATTTGATAATGTTAAGCAATACATAGCCTAAGTTCTTGTACATACGCTATATATCTACATATATATATATGTATATATATATATAATATATATATATGTCTGCTGTACATAACCCCGCAAATCCGAGAACCCCTAATCCAATGCTACCCCGAGAAAGTGTAATAAACAAATAGGAATCAATGTGAATGTAAACAAGCCAAAAACGAAAAACGAAAACTAATAAAAAAACGCATATAATATAATATCGAGATGAAGTATTGAGATTAATCCGCTAAGTTTTTTAAGAGGCAACCAACCTATTCACAGGCACGCGCTCGGCCATTTGACATCATTAAAGGCATTGATATGTTTTTTATTTTAATTCGCTTTATTTGGCCAGCCGCCACGAGGAAAAACAAAACAATACTTGTTATTTAATTAAACAATTTGTCTGTTGTCGCGATCGGTGATCGGTGATCGCTGATCGCTGATCGCTGATCGCTGATCGTCGATCGCCGCGTGTTGATGGCGATCGCTTGTTCGTCTGTGCAGGGAAATGGAAAACAAAATAGCAGCTTGCATGCCCATAAACTCACACACAAAGTGCAGCCGACAGCAGTATGCACGCCTTGCCACGCCCCCTGCCCACACACTTCCGCCCATCTACAATGCCCGCTAAGTGGTTTAATGGTGTCGAAAGAAAGCAGGAAGAATCTTTAAAGCAGAATAATGAGAATTTCTGAGAAATTCTTTTTTTTGGGATAAAGTATCTTAGTAGGTTGTACTATTTCTTTTTTCACCAACTCAAGTGTTAGTCAAATGATTTTAAATTGAATGTATATATCACTTTGGTTTATTAACACCGCCGATCGACATGTGAAAGTAAACTTGGAACCTAAAAATAATCGCCATTTGCCTTGAGGGTCTGAAAATAGCTTTCGGTACTAATTAGAAGTCGAGCGTTAGTTGTTCTATTTCGGGAACAGTAAATATTGAGTAGTAAAATATTTAACCACCTGATAGAGATATCGCACACAGTCGATTTGTAGTGTTTCTAAGTGTGTTACACATGTTAAATATAAATATATATGTATGCCACGCCCCCCTTTCTCCTACTGATTTTCACCATCAACGACCACAAATTTTCTATCTATGTTTGATTTGTGATGAAATTTATGTATTTGATTTTCTATTTTTTCGGTGACTTTGATTTTGTTGTATGTCTAACGTAAACGTTCCAAACCAAAACTCCATCATAAACGTTAATCAACAACAACAACAACAAAACTACAACAACAACACCACCAATCCAAACCAACAACAACAACCACGACAAACAGCCCTGCCCAGGATATCGAAGTATTACGACTGCGGTAAGTTGAAAGTCCTATAAGGACACGGATCTTAAGTTTCGGAAACCGAAACCACAAATGCCCTTGCAGACCGATTGCTATATACGAAATGTTTTAGTTTCTGGTCCGATCAACTTGAATGAGATATTTTCTGGGATTTGGTGATCTTATACAGAGCATAGGTGTAATATCTAAAGGGATTTTTAGATCACTTTCATGACCCAAAAATTAAATTGGAAACTTTTCCCAAAAGTATTTCATAAATTTGATTTTTAAGAAAATTTTCACGATACAAAATGTATTTTTTATAGAACATTAAGAACTGAGAGATAAGTTGACTTTTGTCCGATTCTACGAGTATTACCATCCAAAATATTCCCATTCCCTCTGCAAGGGTCTAGAGAAAAAAAACACCAACGACAACAGCTGCTCACCGCGTATGTACGTATGCTAGTCTGTGTGTGTATCCGTCTCTTTCTCTGTCCATACACCTATCTCTGTCTCTCAGTCGGTGTTCAAGTTTATGTAGTGTGACCGTTCGTGTGCCTGCTTTTAGATTTGTGCATGCAAAAGTTTTAAAATTGTTATTTTGGATTTAAATTAAACGAAATTTATAAAATGTTCGTAAGATTTGGGAGTTTTTGCCTCAGCCTCTTCCCCTCTTTACTCCTGAAGCCACTTGTGAAATGAAAATATTTATGATTCCCCTTTCTCTCTCTTTTTTCTCTATGTGTCTCTTTCAGCTGGGGATCCTAACTCTTGGCGCCTTGGAAGGATCGACGAGACGGACCACGAAACGGCCGTTTGAGAGGGATCGAGATGAAATATTTAGACTTGTGTTTTTGAGTATTATTAGATGTATATTTTAGGCAATACTGAGGAATGGTAAAGCGGAAATCCAACAGATGGATCCGTGGAAACCAAATGCCATGAGTCGTTCGTTATACAGAATTATTTATATACTATATGGCGAAGGTAACAACTGGATTAGGGCTATTCTTCTCGCGATCATTGCTTAAGATTATCCCCTCCTTGAATTTGGTTTCTTACACTTTTCAATTAAGTAAGATTCATGGGGTATTTCTAAAGCCAAAATTGTTGTTAAATATTCGATTGGGCTTACGGAGATTGAGTTAACTTTGAAATTAGTGCCGAAAATGTATTTGAATATTTTTTTTAGAAGCCACCACGAGAAGAGTACGCCTTTGGGAAGGAGAATGGAGATATATATGTATACACAAATTATATATTAATTAAAACTAGTCTAGTTGCAAATTGTATTACGTTATGACTACGGATTAGACGAATGACAAACAAAGAGCAGAATTAGAGGGAGGAAAACTGAAATGAAATGTTTATTAATTAAATGGAGAAAATGTATTTTTTTATTACCCTAAAGTTAAGAGATTATAAACGAAACCCAAAAACCCAAAAAGGAGAACGAAAAATGAAGAAAGAAAAGCTAAAAAACTAAAAAACTAAAAAACTATAAAAAACAAATTCGTTGAGTGTGCAATATACAGATATAAATACACGATATGTACATGAATATATATGAGTAGTTAACGGATAAATATGTTTGTGGCTACTCCCCGCTAGATGCAAATCGAGAAAACAAGAAAAACATTCCATCGTTGATTGAGCCGCCCCCTATATAGCAATCATTACAGTTTTACAGTTTACATACTCGTACAGTTCCCGCCTAAATTGTCACCTCAATCACTCAATCACTTCCTGTCGAATGATACCACTAACCGAAAACGGTATTAAAGTTCGTTTTCCCCTATCTATATTTGATAGCCCTTGTTGCTTTTGTATCTATGTGCCTGAATTTATGCATGTGCATCAATCGAAACTTGAATAATATGAGAGTCGAAAGCCCCAAAACGAAATGAATTTTGTTCAGCCATGAACATTAGCTAGGTATAAAAATAGCGCCGCAGCCAACCGGTTAAAGGAATACACATATAAATGAGAGCCTGCAAAAACCTCATTAAATGCGAAATATCATACACTGCGGGGTGGACCTGGCTAAAACCCCGAAAACACCCCATCACCCCAAAACCAACAAATACACCTAAAAACCCCATTCAGCCCCGCCCATTGAGGTTTCAAGCTGATATTCCCCGATAACACCTCATTAAAATCATTGCCATAACGCATAGAGCAGGAATTTGGTTTCACGCCCACGGAAATTTGCCCTAAATTGCAACGCATTGTATTGTATCTATCGATCCCAACGTTTGTCTCATGTAAGTTAATGGTTAGAAAAAACAGATCCCCAGATCCCCCGATCCCAAGATCCACATAGAGCCAACACAGAACTACAACCAGACCGAACTAAACCAAACCAAAACAAATAGTTCAATGTATTTCGTACCTTTGAGCATAATTAAAAATAAAGTAAAAGTGGACATGATATGAAAAACAAAGGCAGTCTTACTCTTTATTCAGATTAATAAGGGATTTGCGGGTGCCTAAAAGTATGCAATGCTTTTTGGCATACCCAAAGGAGGTAAGTTCTGCTGGCAAGGGAAAAAAGAATAAAGAGAATAAAGTAAAAATATGTTTATATTAATACTACAAAATGAATACTATTTTTTCCAAAATATATAATGTATATAATTTCACACCAATTTTCAATTTTTTTTATTATTTTCACCAATTTTCACTGTTGTAAAAGTGAAAAGCAAAAGGAAACTTAATATATTTGCATCGTAGTACCATGCGGGTTCATGATGCCCGCATAATGAAAAGCTCGTTGTTAGCCCTCCGATATGGCATAAATTGAGCCAATTACAACCTCTCCGTTCCGGGGAAGCCATTCTAGACAACCGACGAGGCCACCGAGGTTTCCCCGACAAAAAATAGACATTGTGCAGGGCTGAGCATTCAGGAATATTAAGTTTCAGCCTTGGGTGCAAAACAGTCGGAGGAGGGATTGCAATTAATGCATGCAAGTGGCCACAGATCCGGACCCAACTTTCGGTCAACAGCGAGCACAATGTCCAGTTGGCCTGCTCAACAGCCGCGGGCCAGGCCAAAACTCTCGCAAAGTTTGCCAACGACATTTTTAATATTTGATGCGGTTTTTTCAGCTGTCTGCGGTGTGGACGGGTAGTTTTACTGTCACACATAGGGAAAAATAATCAAAATATCAAGTATATAGGCTTTAGAAAGGGTTTTGAAGGATATTAAATTATTAACAGTTATATTTGAAGAAGATTTATAGTCTCTTAAAACAAACCAATACATCTTAAACACGCTTTTTGAGCTTAAAACAATTTGGAATGTATTTTAAAGAATATTTTTGTAGTCATTTGGTTTTTCTCAGTGCTTTTCAGAGCTCATCACGTTATTTATACATGCTTTTAAATTGTGTTGTCCACCTTTTGACCCCCTTCTAACTTTGTTCAGCTTCGCCTGCCGCCCACTCACTCCCTGAAAGCCGAATTGTGTGGGTGGAAAAGTTGCTCTCTTTCTGCAAACTTTAATTAAGTATATCAGTCAGGCAAGCAGTTGTCAAGCAGTGCGACAAGCAGTCAATTGCAGGCCGCATGGAAAACTGTTGCATATTTAGGGGGGCCAAAGGGATAATTAACTAAGCGGGACTTCAAAGAGTCCTGCAAACTCCAGTGTGCGCGTGTGTGTGTGTGTGTGTCTTTGACACACAAGCAGGTGGACTTAATCCCAGATTCACAGGTCCTTGCTTTATTTTTAACTCGTCGCCCGGTCACGTGTCCTGGACGCTCGCAAACATACAGTACGGCTTCTGGAAGTGGAAACTTCACACAATCGATGAAATTTTGCAGATATTTTTAAACAAAAAACATGAGATTAAATTGGGTAAAATAACTCGCACTGTGCATATGCGTTGCGGGCTTATTTAATGGAAAATACGCCAGAATGATTGAGTCCCGAAGTCGGGCAAATATTTACTCATTTTTTCACCTGCCATTATTTGCAATGAAATTGGTTTATTTTTTTTCATATTTTGAACGAAAGGCAAATCAAATAAATCGCTTCCCTGTCGGCGACCACAGTTACCTTTTTATTGGATTGAGCGCCGACAATTAAATGCTCAATTTTGTTGACTTAATTTATGGACCAGGATGAAAGTGTCGCTGGAAATGGGCGAGTGGATAGGGGGCAGGGGGAGTGGCAAATGCATGTGGAAAATTAATTGCAGGTCCTTTGCTCATTTCGTTTGTTGGCCACATTCGCCTTCCGCTCCACTTGCGCCTGAAGTTGCGGCTCTGTTGCCAACGGAGTTTTGCTGCGGATTTAGGTTAGTCGCTCACCTTAAATCAGTTAATGTTAATCAGGGTGTTGCTGGTGTGTTTTCAGGGGCGGTATTGGAGGGTTGGAGGGTTGGCGGGTTGGGGGTTTGGGGGCATGGAACCTGTCACTCAGTCAATTGCTTCCGTTTCCGTTTGACGCTTCCCATCCGGCGCAGGATGAGCAAGTGGTCTGGTTATGGCTGCTCCTCGGCTGACTGTCGGCATTGTTGTCGCTTCGATGGATCTGCGACTATATTTGCACGGAGAGAAATTATGGTAATCATTCCTGAAGGTATTATCTTTATGTAATCTCGGATGACTTGTATTTTATTACAAAACGAGGATGTTTATTTATTTCTCTTCAACTTTTGTGCTACTTTTAGGTAATTCAGGATTCAGTAGGTAAACTTTCCCTGAGTTACTCGTTAATTTAATGCTTAAATATGCACATTTAAGAATCGAGAAAATGTTCTTCTCAGTGCTAGACCACATACTATATGTACTTGTATATATGTGATTGGGTCAGTTGGGAAGGCAGCGAAGCGTTACGCCCCGACCCCTGGAAGCTAGCAACCCTTCGCCAAGCGATTGGTCAATAACCTTAATTGCTCATCAATTTTCAGAGCAACAGCAACAGTAGCGACAACTTCAGCGACAACAGCAACATCGCAAAGGCGCTAATCAGTCAGCACAACAGCAGCAAATCTGTCCCTGCGGTCGATGTGTGTCACTATGCTAGATATTCGACTCTTTGTAGCTTGTGAATTTAATCAATAATTCGAAAACGGCAGCAGCAGAAACGGCCATGCTTATCCCGGACCAAATTGAAGCTGACAAAGTGTCGGAAAAATGTCCAAAAAGCGGACAACTTTAAAGCATCAATATAAAACTTATGCCTGGACAAAATGAAAACCCCGTCCTGTTGTGAAAGTAAATACTGGAGTGCACAAAGTTTTCCCTTGGCCTTGTCAGATGTTGCTGTTGGTGTTGGTGTTGGTGTTGCCGATGTCGTTGCCAAAATAGGATTTGGAGGTCTACTTTCGCAAACAATGTCTTTGGTCGAATGACAAAAGGCGACCGCAGAAAGGGGTGGCCAGAAACTGAGCCGCTCAACTTGCAACTAGCAACAACACGGGCCTGTTGCCACAGCAACACCAGCAATAATAGGTCACATTGCAGCTGCAAGACGAGTTACTTTGTAAATGCAAAAACTATTACGAGATATACTCATGTTTATAAGAATTTGTTAAGTTCTAACAGTTTCTAGTAACAAATTGCCTTAGAAATATTAACAAATTAGCAGCAATTTCTTGCATTGCAGCTGCTACATTCGGTGGCCCTTTAAGTAGCTTAACAGCACCAATTGTTTTTGCTTTTAGATCTTATTTCTAACAGCTGTTATGGTTTTTGAATTATGAAATTTAAAATATATATAAAATATTTAAACAGCAATTTGGCTTGCCATTACAGCCATTAAGCAGCTTAAAAGCAGCCACTAGTCTTGAAATTAAATTATTAATGGTCTATTGCCCTTTTCAAAATCAACCAAAAAATATATTTAAGTGGCTTAAAACTGGTAGATATACTCGTATTTGTAATTAAATAATTAATGCGTTAATTAACCGGCGACGATTAAGTTGCTTAAAAAACTAGATTTTATGAGCACATCAGCTATATTATTAAAACAAAAGTAAATCTTTTTATGTTTAGTTTTAAGTTTCTTTTTGCTAATTAAATATCTGTTTATTTTAAGCTTAAGGTGGTGTAAAAATTATTTCTGTTTGTGAAAAAAAGACAAACTAACTGACATTTAATATTTAACAAATAGATTTATTTAAAGCCTAAACTTGTTATGCAATATTTTTAATATTTCGATAAAAACTAGAAAAATGAAACGTGGTTAAAACTTCCAATATTTTTCCAACAAAAAATGTTTTTTAAGCATAAGTTTGTTATAAAATAAAGATTCTTGTTTTGAAACACAAAAAATGTTATAAAAATGTTATCTTTTAACTTTTTTTTAACAAACAACCATTTAAGCTGTGGCAAAAAAGTTTCTGTTTGGAAATAAATAAAAAACTAACTGAAAGGGAAACTTTATACAAATTGTAGGTTTTTTTAATGAACTTATTTGAGGAATAATCGTGTTATTAAATAAACTATTTTTATTGGGAGTAAGCTGACTAAAAAATAAACTTTTAAAAATGTAAATTTAAACAAATATCCCTCTTTAGTTAGATTAAATTACCTTTATTATATTTATTATTCTTTTTTTAGAATAAAACAACCAACTAACCGACAGAAAGGCAACATTATACAAATTTTACGTTTTTTTTAATGATATTTTGTTTGGTTAAAACTCACAAAACTGAAACTTTATACAAATTTTAATTTATTTTTAACAGATATAATATTTTTATAATTTTATTTTAGGCCTAAGCTGGTAACAAAAAGCAGTTTTTTGTTCGGAAATAAACTGGCAAAACTGAAACTTTTTACAATATTTTGCATTTTTTTGGAAGAAGTATCCCACCACAAGCTTGTTTTAAAATAATTTTTTTTGTTTGGAAATAAACTGACAAAAATAAAACTTTGTAAAATTGTTAAATTAAAAAAATTGTTAAAAAAATATCCATTAGTAGCAGCCTGTTAAGAAAATGTTTCTGTTTATATAATTTAATAAAATTACAATTTTCTCTTAAGATATACCTTAATTTTAACCATAAGCTTGTTATAGAATAGTTGTTTTTTTTTCAAATAAACTAACATAAAATAAACTTTTAAAAAATGTAATATATATATTTTCTTAACAAATATCCCTTTAATTTAACCCAATTAGTTGGTGTTATAAAAATGTTACCTTCTGAAAATAAACGTAAAACTAACTGTGAGAAAACATTATTTTTTTGTTTTGAAATAAACTCGCTAAATGAAGAAACTTTGTAAAAATTGTAAGTTTTTTTTAAACAAATTTCGCTGGTCTTTAAACGTTTTTTTATATGAAAGTTAGCCATGGAAAAGTGCTGGAAAATGCGGGCGAAAATTAAGAGAGACATCAGCCATGTACACGCATACAACAGAATAAAATTAGCAACCCACTCACACACACACACACACACATGCACATACACACTGTGACACACATACCCCGTTAAATGCACACAGTCACACATTTACATGTCGCAACTACACTAACAACATGGACGCGTCTGTGTCTGTGTGCATTGGCAAACATTTGACAGTTGCAACAGCAACAAAATGCTACTCAAAAATAACAAAAAAAAAATATTTAAAAAAAGAAAATAAACTAGAAAAAAGGCAAAGTAAACTGCCAAAAGGCACAACACAAACAAAAAACGAACATTTTGTTAGTCCGCTCTGAAAAAAAAGAGAGAAAATGGGGGGAAATAAAAGAAAACGAGAAAAGTGTTGCCAACATTTGCAGCGCATTTAGAGGAAAACTTTTGCGAAAGTTGTAAACTCTGCTCCGTGTATTTAAATGCTGAAATAGAGAGAGAGGGGGCAGAGGGGCAGAGGCCTTAATTCTATGGCAAATTAAAGGCGCGGCCAACAACTTGTTGGCATTAAATTAGCACATCTTTGCTGGCAGCGCGAACGAGATTTAATTAAGATTTTAATTAATTTGTTTGCTTGCCAAACAAAATGGTGAGCAAATACTTGAGGCTATTTGCGCCTGGCAAATAGTATTTCATTTAATTAAAGTTTTTCGTTTTCCGTTTTCCTTTTTTTTAACCACTATTTCCTGGGCTTACCAAGTAAACTAATTACATTAATCGCCATTGAAATGCCCAAATAGGAGTTGCTTATCCAGTTAACCGGAAACTATATATCTTGGCCACTCCCAAGTCAAGGTCTAACAATGAGAGAATCTCTTGCCAGAGAAAGGCTTTCTTTTATTGCATTTCCAGGAAACTCCCTTTTGCCTGTGAAATTGCTGAGAATTTCCCGCTTCTTGTCTTTCAAATCTATATCATGCGTTTCGGTCGGAGTACCTGGCAGTTGGCTTAATTGCCTGTGTCCTTGGCTTTTGGGCTTTTTGTCCAAAATAAAGAACGTCTTTGGCCAGCAATAATCGGCAGCTTTTGTTTTCCATTTGCCAGATTACACGTGGCTCCCATATGCATACTTTTCACTATTGCTCAATCCAATTTTGATGAAATATCCCAACTCGTAGCCCTGTCTCTATATGCGATATAGTTGACTGCCAGAAGCAAGCAGTAAGAAGTGCACTGAAAGATATTTTTTAATATTTAATGTATACCCTAAGATATAGCACCCAATATTCATTAATAAACCACAAGGAACTAGGACTTCCAAGGCCACACCCTTTTCTTTCAGTGTCGACTTAGCCGCTTAATCTTCAGCTTTTGTTCTGGACTGCTCTTGTGCCTGCACTCAGCAATTCCACACTTCCACAAGGTGCACTTAACAAGGTGCTCTAAGCAAAAAGGAGTCTGGAAATGTGGAAGTGGTCTTAGCATTTTCGGTGGGCGTTCATGTGGTGGGCGGTACAAGAGGAAGGGGAAGGGGGCAGGACCAGGAGTCAGGCATTGTTGGCAGTACCCTTTTAATGTGGCACAATCATGGCACGAACTTACCTCAATCACATGTGGGAATTCAATTAAATAAACGAGAGAGCTGCAGCGAAACGAGCTGGGGCTGCAATAAATGCTTAGTTTTGCAGGCAAGTGCAGCAACAACAACAGCTTGGATAGCTATATCCCATATCCTATATCCCATATCCACACATACGCTGGCACGCACACCGACAGACAGACAGTGGGGATCCCCAAGCGACCGGAAGTCACTTTTAGCTAACAACGGAAGTTGCAAACGTCTGCTGGTTGTTGTTATTGCTACTCCTGCTCGCCGTTGGGCTACACAGAGAGAAATCAGAGAGAGTATATTCAGTTTTTGATGCAATTACATAGTCTGCTATGAGAATATTATTAAATAAATTATTCAAAAATAATTCAATTAATTAAAAGAGGTTTTTTAACACTTAAGTGACCAGAAAAAGCTTTTTAAGATTGAAATTTAACTTGTTTTAGATTCCCTGACTCAAAAGTTTCAGTGATACTTCAAATTTATGATCCATTTAGTTTGAATAAAGACGGAAGCACTGGGAATTTGATCTCAGTGCACTCGCTTTGGGCATAGGCTGCTCGTCATTTTCGTATTCAGAATAATTGATAGGAACCGCACAATCTCTGGCTGAAATCCGAGATCCCTGTGATTTTCTGGCTGTGCAAATGTAAAAGTTAATTTTCCATTGGTCACAGCCGCTATATTTAGGTCTGCCGAGGAAGCGACGAATCAAGGATTGGCGATGGCCATCAGGCGTGGACTGCTGTTGGATGGAGACCATCAAAAGCGTAGATAAAATATAGCTGCTGTGTTTTATAATCGCCAGTGAGCAGCAGCAGCAGCAGCAGCAGTAGCAGCAGCAGTAGCAACATCATAAGCACGGCAGCAACATCATCATCATCCGGAGCAGCCGAAGTCACTCGTTTCGGTTCGGTCGCTTTACATGGCCGAGTCGAGTCCTTTGGCCAGGACCACAGCTTCCCTTTAGTCGAGTAAAAGTTCTTCAGCGCAACGGACGTGCCAGCCAGAAAATTAGAACAAAACCTTTTTTTTTGGCGCGCTTTCAAAGTGTTGAATTTATTTTAGTTTTGTTTGTTCTTTTTTTTTGGGTTTCGGATTTGGTTCGGTGCAGAGTTTGTGGAAATTTAAAATGAGGGATTATCCTTCAGTGCCCAATGTGTTTCGCGTGGCCTCCACGCACAGCATCAACACCGAGAATCCCTACAACAACATCCGCCCAGCGAATGTCAACTGCAACACCGTCGAAAGACAGCCTCTGGCCATCCACCAGTTGACCACCAGTGCGTCCATCGAGCACAGTCATCCGTCGCAACAGCAGCAGCAACAAATGGTCCACCACCAGCAGCAGCAGCAACACTCGCCGTATGCAACATTGCCGCGGGGTCTGCGCTTTGCACCGCAGCAACATCTGCAAACTGGAGTGATCAACACGATCAGTGGCAGTATTCCGGCCACGGGGCTTAGTTCTCTGGCTGGCAGCTTCAGTGATCTGCAGCTGAACAACATCAGCAACATCAGCAATCACAACAGCAACAGCATCAACAGGGGCAACAACAACAGCAACAACCGTCGACAGCAGCAACAACATCAGCAGCAGCGACAAGTGGCCTCTTTGAGTCGCCATCAGCCAGCCAAAGACGTGCAACAGCAACAGCAGCAACAGCAGCAAGCACCGCAGCAGCATGGCCACAGACAGCAGCAACATCGTCTGAACAGCGGTGTTGCTGGTGCAGCACCCGATCCACAGGCTGGCATCAGCAACATGACCGCCGTCCAGGGGGGCTACCTGTGGCTTCTCACACCTGTTGCAGCCAGGTTAGTAAAGGATCAGACGAATATATAGTCGAATATGAAATGTAGAAAAACATTTTTCATTTTGCACTAATTTAACAGAGACTTTTTAAATAATTATCAAGATAAATAAATAAAAAATTCTTTAAAAAATTAATTCAAATATTTCATTAATTTTCGACTTCCTTTTTCTTTTACTTGGCTTTTAAGTTTTTAATTTAATATTATTAGTTTGCATTACAGATTTCTGTTAATAGAAAAATGATTATAAAGAACGCCGTTTAATTTAAGAATTTTTGTATTTTTTTTTTAAATTTCTATCAATTTATTTAAAAATTGTCTTAAACTGTGATTAAAATATTTATGACGTTTCACATTAGAAATGTTCAGATATTTCAGTTTTTTCAATAAAATTAGGTACAAAATTAAGAAAATCTTGAATATCCTTTTCAGCGTTGTAATATTTTGTTTCTATTTTAGATTGCTTAACAATCTAATTTTGAATATTATTTAAATATATTTCAGTTACCAAAAACGGTTTTAAATTTTATTATAATAAGAATTCATATTTAAAGGTTATAATTTGAGTAAGTAAGATTTAAACGACTTTTTAATTTAGCTAAAAAAAGGAAACAAACTCGATATCAGCTTATTGGTAAATCAGATTTATAAGAAATTAAAAAATTGGTGTTTAATTTTTGAAATTTACCAAAGACTATTATTTTCCCGTAGCTATGCATAAGCCTTATGTTCAACCCGGGCTGTGCCTATTTAATATTTTAACATTTATCTACAAAATGGTTAAAAAGTTATAAAGGCTTGTCCCAGTTTTTATACTTCCTTCACTTTCCAGGCAAGTTTCAGGTGTTGTTTTTTATTGAGCTCCGCTTTGGCTGACTTTGTGAGCTGCTTTTCAGAGTGATTTCTCACAGGGCAGCTTTGAGGGTTCAATGTCAGATTTTTCGCAGAGGAAAATGTTTGGAATTCCTGTAGGGAAAGAACTAAATAGTCGAATCCTTTAAAAGGATGGCGAAACAGAATGAATGCCAGCCAGCAGCAGCTTGAATTCCTGCACAAGACGAACACACAATTTCCGCCAGTTCCATTTATTTTTAAAGAAAGTAAGGAAACAGGTTTCACGTGCTTCGCAACTGGGAAATGGCAGCTCGTCCTTGTCACAGGAGCAACCACCAGGACACCAGGACACCAGGACAAGCAGACCTCCTTGCGCCGCCTCCTTCATCCTTGTTGCTTGACAAATAATTGTGTTAGCGACACAAATCACTGCAAAGTGGGCTTAATTTGTTCGCAAACTATTTTGCACCGAAGTGCACAGTGAAAAGCATCTGTATTTGTCCCATTTAAATCTAACGAAGTTACGCATACTTTCTCTTTTATCAATATTTTTATTAACTAATCACCTCAAGTACTTAAAATACTAATAATTTGCTTGCATTTTAACATAATATTTAATATAACAACATGTTTTTTTTTTACTGTGTGACAGTGAGGAGGGCATCATCTTGGCTTTCTTTTTGGTTTCTTAGCTTCGTTCGTCTTCGTGGCACTGAACTTGCTCAGCTTGCGTTCGCAGGCCTTGCTCGAGTGCATGCGCTTGAAGCCAGCTGTGCGGAAGATCTGGCCACACTTATCGCACTTGTATGACCAGTTGTGGTGACCAGTATCCCGCTGATGCTTGTACAATTCGCGGCTAAAGGGAGATTGTACAGAGTCATATAGATAGCTGATATAGATGATATATACAAGTCAGATAAGCTTCTATCCTAAAATCCTTAACTTAATAACTGAGAAAGAGCAATTAAATAATATCAATAAAGCTTAAATAGTTTTAATAATTAGAAGTAGTAATTGTCGAACTCAAGATTTGTGTGGTAGTTCGTTAAGTTCTATTGGTAAAAGACAAATATTTAATCTCCGCATCCATACGGACAAACGGACAGGCGGACGAACAGATGGACAAGGCTGGTCCGATTCAGCTAGAAAGCCTAATCAAAAGTATGTATATATAATGAGGGCGGGGCCATACATATATACGATATATGCCTTACCGCAAAACTGTTATAAATAACTTTTTTAGTTTGGTGAACTCACCGCAGCTCAAAGTTTTTCTGGCAGCTTCCTATCGGGCAATAGAAAGAGCGAAGTAGCGAATACCGAGCCAACAGTAATGGGTTTTGGAATTGTTCCTCCTCATCGTCTGTATAGGCTGAAAGACATTCATCCTCGGTCTGCTTAGGACTTGCCGAATTTTTAACAGGATTTGTTTTCGTGGTTAAGTTTTGTATAAAGTTCTGGTTAACATTCTGATTTAGATAAGGCGGCGAGCTCTGTGTCGCTTTCTGGTTGGGATTGATGTTTGAACTTATCTTATTGACGATGATTTCGTCGTCTTCCGATTTCTTGGAGCTCTCCACCGTATCCGTATCCATATCCACATCAATATCTACATCCACCACCAACTCCTCCACCTGCTCCTCCGACTCGCTACCGACTCGGCCACCGACTTGGGCGGCGAAATCCGATGCTAATTTGGCCATGGTGGCGGGGGCCGGAGGACGACCACGTCGTGGCTTGCCATTATGGCTAAATTCATGAATGGCCGTTCCAGGATCGTACTTGGGCATCAAGAGTGTGTCGTTCCTCTCCTCGATGTCGCGGCGTACCACAATGGGAAGTCGATTACTCGATAGCCAGCTGTCATCACTTATCTGCTTGCTCGTTTGGTTCGCAAATTTGCGATATGATAGATGGCGAGGACGATAGTCGGATTCGAACACCTGCAACTCAGCTGGTTCCACTGGACGCTCGTACAGAGGCAAACTAGGATGTTGCCTTCTAGTTGCTAAAAAAGTAGATTGAGTTTCCATAAAGGACATTTACTCCTAACTTCGAAAGTACTTACCTTCGTAGCGCTCATAGTAATCACGTCGTTTGTTGTCGTAACGGTTGGAGAACATGCTTCGCATCGTGGAAATGTTTTAATTTGTTTTTTAAGTTTTCAAGTTTTCAAGTTTTAAAGTTTTCAAGTTTCCAAGTTCCTAAGATTTAACAAGTTACCGAAAAGCCCAGAAGGCAGTCCGACGAAACGACAGTGAGGATCAAACTGAACAGCACCCCGAATTTTGACGTAAGTCCTAGCAATTGACAAGGCCAACTGCAATTCAAAATGAATCCTTTGCCAAGCCATAACAACCATTCCGATCCAAGTTGGCTTCGTTAATATAACATTTTCCCAAATCATAAAATTGATATTCCTTCATTCGATTAACTAATGGAGTTATACGCTTGTCCCGTGGAGAGACCCAATGTTTGCCTCATAAATCAATTGGCAATTTTTTAAAACAATATTGAGTAGCATAACAACACATAAAATCCATTTCTGCTCTTCTGACGAACTCGGCAAATATTGGTGTTCGAGTGCACTCATGAATATATTCACATATTCGCATATACCTGGGCGACGAGGTGACGATCCCTCTAAAAAATAATATACCCACCACCCTTTGACCTTTTTCCCATTTCCAATGCCTTTTTTCGCACATTTTTCAGCGCCAACAATTTTATTTGTGCTCCTCGTTTTTGGGTGGCGACATTTATTTGCATATCACTGCCGATGTGTGTGTGTGTGTGGGTGTTTGTGTGCTAGTGTATGTGTGTGTGTGGGTGGTTGGCTGACTGGGATGTCTCGTGCACATTAACTTTTTTTTTTTGTTTTTGTAGATTTTTGGCCTCGTTTTTGGCTATCCCCCAACCACAAAACAGGTTGAAGTATTTTTTAATCAGCAGCCTCACTCAATTTTTGGAGAGCCCGGAGAACCTGGGATAGGCATTTCCCTTGATTACACTCCCTCCGACCCCCATCACGCCGCCCACATCGATTTTGATTTAGAGAATGCAACTTTCTCTGCCCTCTCTCCCTCTTCAGCACTTAAAAAAATATATTTCAAACTGTTTCTTAATTCGAAACTTATTAAAGTTCATATTTGTTCATTTTATTAGCCGAAATGTTGTTTTAAATATTTCTTAAAATATCTTCGAATATTTTCCTATATTTTTAAAGAGCATTTAACATTTAGAAATTGATAATTTTATTACTGATTTATTTTTTGATTATTATTTAACTAAAGTTGTTATCGTTTATTAGATTTTACCTAAAATATATTAATTTTCGTTCTATTCATATATTTTATTTAAATTAAGTAAACACTTAACTCGAATTTCGCCCAGTGTCTGATTTCCGCTTCACTCGCTTTCTGCAGCATATCGGTGGCCATTGTCATCGCCGCTTTGGCCGGACCCCAATGGCTCTTCACCGAGGAGAAGTTGCCCAATGCCAACTACAATGGGACGGCGAACTTCAAAGCCCTGGACGATGGCGCCTACATCACCAAGTACACCAAGTCCAGTCTCTGGATACTGTGCACCACTCTGCCAGGTGAGTTCCTGCACCACAGTTCCACGCCTTTCACAGCTTCCCACAGCTTTCGCACCACCAGCGACAAAATGAAGACAAATGTGACATGGCCGGTGGCAAAAAGTGGGTCGAAAGGGGTGGGATTTTTCGGTTTCGGCCTCTGGCTTCATTTTTTTGGGGGTCATGTGGTGCTCCTTTTGTTGCCCAAGCGACGAACAATGACGTTTGTACATCGCCTGGATTTTTGCGGCTTTAATAACTGCGGGCTGTAGTCAGCCCGGGGGCTTCCGATTTGACCAAATTAAACTGCAGTCAGTCAGCTGGTCAATCAATCAATCAGTCAGCCACTCAATTAAGACCCCCACTGACAGTTACCCCTTTTAATTGCTCTTTTTTCCCGAGAAGGTAACGCTGCTCACGGCTACTTTTTATGGAATTTTTCGGGTGCCATATGTTTGTAAAGCCATAAAAATAAATGCATATACGAGTATTGAATCTAGGGGCAATATATTACTGTTATTTCTACTTAAGCCTATCCAAATATTCCTTAAGGGGTGCCCAAATTCGTCTTACGGCTGAGCATTTACTAACACAAATTTAAGAAAGCGTGCACATATTTAGAGAAACTTTTGTGTTGGTTTGCAGCTGTGCACTGAGAGAAAGAAAAACTGTTTGCCAATTCCACTGCGAAGTTAACTGTGAAGTGCAAAAATAAGTTATAAGGAAAGAAGGAGTTCGAGGGTGATCGAAGAAGAAACAAGAACAAATTACCTTACAGTTGGCGACGGAATGAGGCGGAAAGAGGAAAATGAAAAACTGTTGGTGGAATAGCAAGGAGTTTGAGGATGATCTGAAAAGAAACAAGAACAAAATACTTTACAGTTGGCGACGGAATGAGGCGGAAAGAGGAAAACGAAAAACTGTTGGGGGAATAGCAAGGAGTTCGATGATGATCTAGGAAGAAACGAGAACAAATACCCTTACAGTTGGCGACGGAAAGAGGAAAATGAAAAACTGTTGGTGGAATAGCAAGGAGTTCGAAGATGATCTTAGGAAGAAACAAGAACAAATTACTTTACAGTTGGCGACGGAATGAGGCGGAAAGAGGAAAACAAAAAACTGTTGGTGGAATAGCAAGGAGTTCGAAGATGATCTTAGGAAGAAACAAGAACAAATTACTTTACAGTTGGCGACGGAATGATGCGGAAAAAGGAAAACGAAAAAATAGCGCGAGGAAGCTCATATGCGAGAATTTACGATAACAAACGAGCACTCAGAGCGCATTTCTTCCTTAAATAAAAACAAATTTTAAGCCTAAAAGTAATCGCAAAATACGTAAAGTTCACAATTTTTATTTGATTTAGTTAATTTGATAATTTATGCAGCAGAAACAAAAATAAAACCAACATAAGGAAACACATGATTGGGGACACATCCGTTTAGCGGCCCCTCTTGGAGGGCAGATTTCCTCCGAGCGACAGAATGAGCTCGAGTAGCTGGGTGCGCTTGGCGGTGACTTCGTCGTAGGCGATGAGCAGCGTACTGGTGGCGTATCCAACTCTGGACACGTAGTCTGCCACGTAATCGGTCATGCACATCATGTGGATTCCAGAGGCGGGGTCGCGCACCGATCCCTCCTTACCTGCGGGCAGGAGCTCCTGTTGCAGACACCGTCCCGTGACTAGGGCGAACTTCCAGGCTTCGAGGGGCGCTCTCAAAGTTTCCGACACCAAGCCGGCCAACATCGAATGGGAATAATCCAAGGAATCGAAGTGGTAGAATTTGCCATCCGGGCGAGAAATCAGCAAAAGGGACCAGTGCCCATGTGGTCTACGGAGTTAGGGTAGAGTTAAATGGCGGTAAGGATGTTCCTATAACATAGCCTAAAGGACGTAATAAAATATACCTGGGATGGGAAGACAGCGGCACCAGAATGAACTGCTTCTCGTTGAGACGGCGGTCGCGAACCATTGCCAGCAACTGACGCATGTCCATATGTCGTAGTCGGGCGGCCATGGCTGGATTTAAAAAGTGCAGATCCGTCTGGGAGCGGTAACGCCGCTGCTGTAGGTATGTGTAATAGAAGGCCACCAGGCGCTCGTTAACGCCCTCGTTGGTGGATTGAATCAACTGGATGTCCGAGTGGCGAAGCGAAATGTCCATGAAGCGGAGTGCCACGAGGCTTGGCTGAGTGGCCACTTGATGGGGACCATCTCCACTGCCTCGTTCCAAAGCCATCAAAATTTTAGATTCTGTTTCCCCTAACATTACCTTGTCCTTGGTCTTATCCTTATCCTTGCCCTTGCCCTTACCCTTCCCCTTAACCTTGACTTTGTTCTTTGGCTTGGTCTTCGCCACGGTCTTCTTAGCCTGTGTGGCTACCTCCTTCTGGTTCTTCGTTTTGGACAACTTGTTGCCCAACATCCTGATCCTGATCTGGGTATTCCACGCCAATTTGGCATTTATTATTATTGGCGAGAGAGTGTCTAAGTCGGAGTTTGGAATGCTATTTCAGGGAGTGCTGGGTATATGTTAGACATGTTTATACTTTTACTTTTGATAACATGTTTTAAAGGTTTGATATAAACATACCGATAGTTACCATTTACCTTATCTTACGTCTAACCAAGAATATAGCCTTATATATCTTTGATTTTAAACCTATAACTACTATAATATTTAAAAAGGAGCTAAGTCCGAGAACTTAAAATCTTCTTTGGTATGATCTACCTTCGTAATCATACTCTTTTTAAGGAATTTCCCAGGTCTTATCTTCCCATTTTTACTTACGTATAGGCCTGGATGCTGACTCGTACAACTGCGTTAAGATCGACTACTTTCCCAACGAGGGCTATCAACCGGATCCGCACGACTCAACGGCGGCCATACCCTGTAAGTACCCACACACTACCTTATGAAAATCAACAATATTCTCAATTTAAATCAAAATAAATACTAGACCATAGAAGTATTTCGTTGTGTGTAAATGCAATTTATGGGCTTCCGGCTTGATGTATCCATCTTAACTGCCGCGTTTTAAGTCTCAACTAAGCCTTAATGGGCTTAACTGGCATTTGGTATTTAACCAGGTGAATGCCAGCCCCCTCAGATGACGGTGACTGGTCCAAATTGAAATTGATTTATTGTTGTTAGTTGGCCCACAAAACGCACATGCACATATAATACAACTTTAGTTGGATGAATTTTAATTAAAGGCCTTTGGCCTCCATCGGCAAAGTTTTGTCCCGATGATTTGTGGTCTTCCCAAGCAATTTGTGAATGGGGTCAGGGGATGACAATGGTTGAACATTTTCAATATCCATTATAAGATTCTCTCGCCCACATTTCATAGCTGGCCAAATCAACTTAACCAAAAGCACATCCATTCGTTACCCGCGCTCTCTCTGCCAAAATGCCAATATCCCAGAGCCGCTTGGAATTCCATTAATTTTCACACAATTGGCCATCGATTTCAAATATTCCCATTAATTTTGTTTTGTTCCAGCGCTCAAAACTAATTTCAAACTGGCCTCGGGTGACAATTTTAAAAAATAAAACTATTAAACAGTCGGCCAGAAATGGGTGTTGCTCCGACTCGAATTTTTTTATATCGGATAACAGGTCGCCAATTTCTGCGTGTTTTTGCTTAGCCGCAGGACATTTTGTCACCCGCTGACAGGTCAAAGGGGAAACAGAAAGAAAACAAAAATAGAAATCGGATATACGGCTTGAAAATCTAGGCCGGAATAGAGGTGGATTTATTAAAAGAAAGAAAAGACTTTCTGGTTTAATACTACTAATACTTTAATATATATCAAAGATTATCTTTAAATACCATTAGCTATTAAGACACTTTAATCATTTTTTTTAACAGATACGGTCACCAAGTCCTGCCCCATATTCCTGGCTGCCGGAGTCTTCTTGGTGATCAGCTTTATAGTTTTCCTGATACCGACCTGCTCGCATCAAAACAATCTCTATTATTTCAGCGCCGGAATTCTGTTTATTGTCAGCGGTAAGTTCCGAGTTTCCCATCCTGTGAATCTAAATATAATATCCTTGATTCCAGGTCTAGTCATGCTGATCGGCCTGATTGCCTATATATCCATCTTAAAGGCGGAAATTGGGTCCAAGCTGAGACCCCGCTCCACCCTCCAGCCCGCTCTCATCAAGGTCTCCTACGGCCAGAGCTTCTTTCTCTTTGTCTTCGGATTCATTGTCACGGAATTCGTTGGCGTCCTGAATATATTCCTCTTCATCAATTTGCAGGAGGTCAGCTACTATAGTGTGAGTGAATCTGAACAATAAGTTACTACGACTAAGTACTATATATAGTTGTGTATATAATATACTTTAATTATAAGGTAAAAGGATTTCTAAAGGACTTTTTCAATTTTACTTTTTTTATTTATCTATTTAATACGAAGTTGAACTTTTAAAGTGCTTCGTCTCTTTATTTCATTTTTTTTTTGTCAATGCATCCGGGAGTCCCCTCCCCCAGCCACGCCCACCCCTTGTAATTCGCAATTCTGCCGCTTGACTGCAGAAACCTTTCAGCTTAAATGCAAGCGTCGCCGGATGAGTCCGCCGGGATTAACTGCATCTTGTGTACTTTACCTACTTTACGCTCTCCATATACACATTTCTTTGCAGCGTCTGCCCTGTTTCAGTGTTGCGAACATCCATGCCAAGTTCAAGGAGGGCGGTCAGCACCCGTTGAGCGACTCTTACAAGCGGTACAAGCAGCCGGGCAACACCACCGCCAGCCAAGAAGGACTCAGTGGCGCGGGTCAGACTCATCAGCCGCCACCACCGGCAGCACAGCCATCACACGGAATTCTGAGGAGCGGAAATTCCCGACTTCACCAGGTTCATGACGCAGGTCGAAGTCACCCTGGAAATCCTGGACAAATGGGTTATCCCGGACAGACGCAAACTCTTCCAGGAGCATGTCGCAAACATCCGAATGCCGGATCAAACTTGAATCTATATCTACACAACGACTTGGACAGGCGGTAAGATAGATATTGATATTGATATTGATATTAATATTGATATTGATATTGATATTGATATTGATATTGATATTGATATTGATATTGATATTGATATTGATATTGATATTGATATTGATATTGATATTGATATTGATATTGATATTGATATTGATATTGATATTGATATTGATATTGATATTGATATTGATATTGATATTGATATTGATATTGATATTGATATTGATATTGATATTGATATTGATATTGATATTGATATTGATATTGATATTGATATTGATATTGATATTGATATTGATATTGATATTGATATTGATATTGATATTGATATTGATATTGATATTGATATTGATATTGATATTGATATTGATATTGATATTGATATTGATATTGATATTGATATTGATATTGATATTGATATTGATATTGATATTGATATTGATATTGATATTGATATTGATATTGATATTGATATTGATATTGATATTGATATTGATATTGATATTGATATTGATATTGATATTGATATTGATATTGATATTGATATTGATATTGATATTGATATTGATATTGATATTGATATTGATATTGATATTGATATTGATATTGATATTGATATTGATATTGATATTGATATTGATATTGATATTGATATTGATATTGATATTGATATTGATATTGATATTGATATTGATATTGATATTGATATTGATATTGATATTGATATTGATATTGATATTGATATTGATATTGATATTGATATTGATATTGATATTGATATTGATATTGATATTGATATTGATATTGATATTGATATTGATATTGATATTGATATTGATATTGATATTGATATTGATATTGATATTGATATTGATATTGATATTGATATTGATATTGATATTGATATTGATATTGATATTGATATTGATATTGATATTGATATTGATATTTGATATTGATATTGATATTGATATTGATATTGATATTGATATTGATATTGATATTGATATTGATATTGATATTGATATTATTGATATTGATATTGATATTGATATTGATATTGATATTGATATTGATATTGATATTGATATTGATATTGATATTGATATTGATATTGATATTGATATTGATATTGATATTGATATTGATATTGATATTGATATTGATATTGATATTGATATTGATATTGATATTGATATTGATATTGATATTGATATTGATATTGATATTGATATTGATATTGATATTGATATTGATATTGATATTGATATTGATATTGATATTGATATTGATATTGATATTGATATTGATATTGATATTGATATTGATATTGATATTGATATTGATATTGATATTGATATTGATATTGATATTGATATTGATATTGATATTGATATTGATATTGATATTGATATTGATATTGATATTGATATTGATATTGATATTGATATTGATATTGATATTGATATTGATATTGATATTGATATTGAATTGATATTGATATTGATATTGATATTGATATTGATATTGATATTGATATTGATATTGATATTGATATTGATATTGATATTGATATTGATATTGATATTGATATTGATATTGATATTGATATTGATATTGATATTGATATTGATATTGATATTGATATTGATATTGATATTGATATTGATATTGATATTGATATTGATATTGATATTGATATTGATATTGATATTGATATTGATATTGATATTGATATTGATATTGATATTGATATTGATATTGATATTGATATTGATATTGATATTGATATTGATATTGATATTGATATTGATATTGATATTGATTGATATTGATATTGATATTGATATTGATATTGATATTGATATTGATATTGATATTGATATTGATATTTATATTGATATTGATATTTATATTGATATTGATATTGATATTGATATTGATATTGATATTGATATTGATATTGATATTGATATTGATATTGATATTGATATTGATATTGATATTGATATTGATATTGATATTGATATTGATATTGATATTGATATTGATATTGATATTGATATTGATATTGATATTGATATTGATATTGATATTGATATTGATATTGATATCAATATCAATTGATATTGATATCTGATCCATTTTTCAGTTTCTACTTTGAGAAGCCTGCGGTATCCAAGTGCAATCTGCACTCTCGTAGCTTTGCCAAATCGCTGAATGAGCTCTGCACGGAGACGTCGGTGTCCTCCACTCATGTTCCCGTTCCCGTTCCTATACCAGCTCCTCTTCCTCTTCCGGATCCAGATCCCCTGGCCCGCTCCTCCTCTTTTGCTGACTTGCCCCAAGAATTTCCACTCACTCGATCCGTGTCCACCGCCACGGATATATATCCTGCTCCTGCTCCGCCCTCCGCCCAAATGAAGCGGAAACAGCAGCGAAACATGGCCACCAACACGACCACGAAGATCTCCAAAAATCCACCATCCTCGCAGACGCAGTTTGAGGATCAGTCGCGGTTGTGTGGCCTAAAGAGAGGCTTGCGGAAGACCAAGGACGAACTCTTCCAGGAGTTCTGCCGCCGGGCTGGGATGCGTAGCAAGCCCAAAAATATTTACTACATCAGTGGTGGAGAGGAAGCAGAGGAGGAGGAGCAGGTGGAGCATAATAAACGGGAGGAGGCCCAGGAGGTTCCCCGCTGTGATGACGACGATGACGCGGATGGGGATGATCACGGTTTCAGACAGTTTAATCGCATGGAGGAGGATCACCTATATGTGGTGGGAGGTAAGTTTTTAAAAACTGGAATCATTCTCTAAAAATCGTTTTACTAAAAATATTTTTCTGATATTAACAGACCACGCCCAGTTGGTAGTGCCGCGTCGCACCTCGGTTTGCGTAGACTCGTTCGGGCAGCCGTTGCGCAGACTCAACTCGAACCTGTCCCTGCACACGGATTCGAGCTACCCGGGCTTGAGCGGAGGCTATTCAGGGATGCGGATGCCCTTGCCACCGCCCGCTGATCTTGGCCAGAGTCGCACCTTGCCGCGCTGCTTCCTGCGTCAGTCGTCCGATTCGCTGGCCTCCCAGGGATTCCCGTTGGGCTCCAGTCAGCAGCGGTTCTCCCAGTTGATGCTGAATCAGCCACATAGCCGCTTCGTATCCTCCACATTGACCTTGCCCCAGGTGGTGCAGCCTAAGAGTCAGGTGCAGTGGCCAACGGCGATACCCTCGTCACCGTCGAACTACGCCAATGGCTATCAACAGCATCCGCAGCCCATTTATCCGACTCCAGGGGCTGCATCTGGCGGAACTGGGGGAACCGGAGGTACTGTTCCGGTTTCTGGACCACCGAAATTCCAGCGCGGCTACGCATTCGACGATCAGCAGCGGAGGTCCAGTTACGTGAGCGATGCCTTCGATCTGGACGAGATCGAGCGGGAGCGACGAAGATCCCATGCCAGCCTCTTTGGCCTCGGCCAGAACAGGGATCCCTACGATCTCATCAATGGCACCGCCGTCTAAGCCACCCACATACTCGGAGTTATCAAAGCCAAAGAAACCAAAGAGCTAAATTTTTTTTCGGAAGTAAGGTGACAAAAAATATAACTATAAGTATATGTCTATGCAAAGAAAGTACTATTTAAAAAATATATACAAAAAATAGATGGTCTAAACAAATTGTTAATCTAAGCGCACAATTTTGGCCACGTCAAATTCGTCAAAAATACAGACAAGTGTAACGCGTACTTAAATTGGATATATATTATATGTAGGTCTATGGAAATTAATAAATGCGCACACTTTTGGCCGGAAAGTGATGAGTTTTATTTATAATTATTATGTATTTATCTCTCTTTTCACTCAAGTACTGCTTAAGTCACAGGTCTAGGGCTGAGATTGGTTTTGGGTCACCTTTCAGAAAACCTTAAGAACCAAAGCAATTGCTGTCAAAACTGATCAGAAAGTATTGCATTGTAATGAAGGTTATTAAATATAAAGACACATGTGTATGTACGTATCTATAGTACCTTCAATTGAAATCGGTCAAACTAAGAGGTACACTTTTGGGTCACCTTTCCTTAAGTCAACGTCGATTTATTTTTTGTTTTTAAAACACATTTATTAGGATCTTCCGCGGATTCTTTTACAGATTCATGCGTTTCCAGAAGGCCTGGCTGAAGGATACTTCTTGACTTGAATCCGGATCGCGGTGCTGGCCACCCGCCACGGCGCTCGTAACCAACGCCTCGAAAGCCTTCCCAGCTGACCTTTCGGGCAAGGTGCTCTCCGAAGAGCTGGATGAGGAAACGTCCAAGCTAAGAGCGGGCGGTATCTTTTCGCCGATTGTGCTGAGAGTGGGTGCCGTATGGGGCCGTTGTGGGAGCTGGGAATTCTTCAGTATTCCCGATCCTGATCCTGCAGTGGGTGCACTCACAGGTCTATTGGGTTTGGGCGGGATTGAGGACACGGCTGGCTTTACTGGATCTGCGGCGCCAAAGAGAAGTTGCATTTTGGCCATGGATGCCTGGAATTTTGTGCTCGGCGACCTTCCGGTTCCCATAGATGGCAACTCCATGCTGGAACTGCTGCTGCTACTGTCCAGCAGCGGATTCGATGCCCTAAAGCCAAGGGCCATTTTGGCCCGCTGGAGGAGCAAGCTGATCTCTCCATTGCTGCTGCTTCGCGTTAAGTCGGGCGTTATATCGGTAAGCAGGCGGTCCAGTTCCTGGGGCTTAGTAGGTTTTAGAAGTTCTGGAACCTCTGATGGCAGACCCTCCAGCCAATCCGTCCGAACAACCTGCTTCTCCTCCGCCTCCTTCTCCTCTCTTTCGATCGGCATTATCTTGCCCAGAAATTTGTTTCTTGCTTCGGAGATGGCGTTGGTGAAGGGATAGCTATTCTGCTCGTGGCCATCCTCTAGTTCCGACAGCCATGGTGGTGTTGAATCTAGCATGGTGCCTGGTATAGTTATCTGGTTCTGCAGCTCATCCACTTGAGTTCTATCCTCCTTGCGAATGCGTCCATGCCAATCCCGAAGACCGTCCATGGTGCGATTTATCTGTTCACGTTCCCTCAGGCAGCCAGAGCGAATCCTTCTGTTCTTCGGTGGCTCCTCTGTGGATTTATGAGCAAACGTCTTCGACTTGGTCTTCTCCAGACAGCTGAGGAAACTCCGTTCGAGCAGGTCGCTCTCCTGTTCCAGCTGCAGCATGCGACTCCTAGAGAAGGAGGTAATTTTGGAATAATATAAAACATTTTAAAATTAAGAAAAGAATTTAACTTAAATACAAATTTAATTTCAACAACTTACTTCGCACTTAGTAAAGCATCCGCGAAGCTCGGTCCCTTTACGGAGTGACCAGGAGACGTTGTGAGTGGTGTCAACTTTAATGGAAGTGGAGTCATCGTATTGGTGGCCACAGAGTGCGTCGATGGCATTGGAGGATCAGAAGCAGGAGGTACTGGTTGAAGTTCGGTTTCCGCAGTAGGCTGAATGGGAATCGCAGTGGTGGATGCAGTGGAGGGCGCAACATTGGCCCCAGGAGGGGAAGGCTCCCGAGGAGAAAGCGACGACTTTGGAGCAGCACGAGGACTGTCTGAAGAAGGATCCCTGAAAACAGATGCGAATGAATTCGGGACAAAGGATATTGGA
Source organism: Drosophila eugracilis (assembly GCF_018153835.1). Taxonomy (NCBI): domain Eukaryota; kingdom Metazoa; phylum Arthropoda; class Insecta; order Diptera; family Drosophilidae; genus Drosophila; species Drosophila eugracilis. Next base: position 2,210,180 of record NW_024573535.1, read on the forward strand.
AATCTAAAAACTCACATGGCTGGATTTTCCACAGGTTGTGAATCCCTTGGAAGAGGCTCTTCAGAAATAGGATTATTATTAACGATGGTTATAGGATGATCAGGGCTAGGCTCGGCAGGAATGTTACTAGGACGTACAGGTTTACGGGTAGAAGGACTAACAAGATCCTTTGCGAAATGGACAGAATGTCGAGGCTTGACGGGCACAAGGGTGCCTGTCACTGGAATTCCTTCTGGCGGGGCCACTGCCAGTAATTGGTAGCGATACCCAAGGACAGTCGCATGGCTGTTATCCACTTCCATGGCAGCAGTTGGTATGGGTTCCTCGATGCAATTCTTAGCTGGTTTCGGGGTGCTGATCCCACTAGAAGTGAGCGGCGAGTTCGTATTGCCAGGAGCGGAGCCATTGCCACCTCCTTCCGTCCACATGGGCATGATGCGAGCCTCCTGCTCCGCCGCGATCTCCGTCTGCTGGATCTTCTCCGCCAACTGCTGATGGTGGGCTTCGTAATGCTCCAGCAGCCCAAATATCTTCTGGACCAGCTCCCGTGCCTCTGCTGTTGATGAGGAGTCCCGCTCCACTCGTTTGCAAAGGGTCTGGAATTTGTTTAATTAATAATATAATACAAAATTAATTAATAATAATAATATAATATAACACTCACCCTCCAGGTGTTCTGCCTCCTACTTAGCCGCACCATCTCGGCCTGGTGTCGCAGTTTCACCTGGAAGAGCTCGTCCAGCCGCGCCTTCTGCAGATCCATGGCCTTGTTTAAGGAGAGCTCCACGCGTTCGAGGAACACTTGACCACTGGAGCTGTGCAGCATCTCGTGGATCCACTGCTCGTATGACCTGTGCATGGGTTTTGGGTCTGATAAATTGGCCTGTTGGCAAGCATCCTTATGGTGCTCTTGGTCCGTTTGGGTGTGTACATTCGCCTTGCGAGCGGACCTCCGTGAGGCTTGGGTGGCTCTAGACTTTGTGGGAATCTTGATGTCCACTTGGACGGAGGTTTCGGACCTTTCCCTTTCTCTTTCCCTCTTCATCTGATCGCACTGCTCCTTCATCTGACCCTCCTGTAGACCCATAAAATGCCCATGAGCAAAACCCTCGCGATAACCCTCCTTGAATCCCTTGTGTTCGCCCACGCTATGTTCCTGTTCCATGGAGAGATTGAGCACATTGACGAGCAAACGGACGCTGCCGCAAACGTCGTTCATCAGAGTCTCCATTCGCTCCATGGACACGTACATCCGGCCCTGCGGTTGGCGAGACCTCTTTTGGATCTTTTCTAATGACTGCCGAATCGTTGCCAGACTGGCCAATTGCTCTCCGCGCAGGCGTGGCAGGCGCGGAAGGGGCACATCCAGAGCTGGTAATAGGATGGGCCCCACTTCCGATTGAACCACATCATCCTCGCCCTTTACAAAGGTGGATTTCTGCCCCTCCACTTTCTCTTCTGAAGCTAGTTTTGTCACCGACTTGCCAGGATCAAAGGTTTTTCCTGCCTTCAGGAGACGCTCCCTTTCGCGCAGCTCCTTCTTCAGAAGATCTTCCAGCTTGGGCGGGGATATTACCTCTACTGGAGGAGCACAGGACTTGGCCAGAAAGCGGAGGTTCTTCATTAATTGGTTAAGCAGATTCTCCACGGAGTGCAGCGATTGCGAGACACGGCCGCCCACAAAGACACTGCGGCCATCGGCGCCCAGGAACAGCTCGTTCTCCTCCGCCTGATAAAAACCAGTGGTGTCCACCTCGGGACGAACTTCCAGGCATGCAGAGGGCTCCGTTTGACAGCTAGAATCTTGCAGGGATACGGAAATTGTCTGATCCTTCTTATCCTCCATCTGGATGGGCAAATCCCTCCTTATATCCAACAGCGCTCGCATTAGAGCCATCAGCAAACACTGAGTCTGGCCAGCCAGATCCTCCTCGTAGTGAGTCAAAGTAATCTGACTCAGTTCCGGATCCGGTGAAGCCTCCTCACCGCCTAGAACTTCAATCAAGACCTGCTGCAGTTCCTCCGGCCGGAACCGGAACTCGGGCCGACTACTGAAATCGGGCAGCTTCTGGCGATGGGGCGTCTCGCTGCAGAAGACCGACAAAGTGAAGTGGCAGTTCTGGGAGTGCAGAAACTCCGCCACCAAAGTGTGAAGGACCATGGCCAGCGGAGAGACGAGCAGAGAGTGCGAATGGGCCATCTGCACGCCAGCGGCCTTGCTGAGGAGCTGACCTGGAAGGAAGGGATTTCATAAATTGATATTCAATAAGCGGAGCATAATCTGTATATCTTCTATTAATCTGATCTAATCTGATCTTGATTATCTTATCTAATACATCCATATAAATATTTAGTGATTTACAGCATTATTAAGCTTAAGGATCTATAAGGATCTTGAAGGATCTGCATAAATATTTATGAGAAAAGTCTTTAAGCTATAAAAGTTATCACGAAAAGGTAGGACTATACAAATTGTTAAACTTAAGAATTGTTAAACTAAATATTACCCAGTGCCGTGTTGTTAAAACAATGGATGAGCTCCACACGCAGGTGGGAGTGCATTTCCCGGGCAATTCCCTCCTGATCCAGCCACTGCCGGAATTTAACCTCAAACTCATCCTCCGACAGGGCGGCCAGTTCTTCGAGCTGCTTCCTCAGGCGTTCGGCCTTGGCGTCGCACTCATCTGGGTCATCATTGGGATCCTGGGGCGGAGCTGCTGCTGCTTTAGCAGACTTTCCCATTCGAGCTCCAGATCCGCTTTCCCCAGTTTTTCCGGTTTCTCGTGTTCCAGATAGTCCTCGCGATACTAAGAGATAAACGAAATATGGGTTAATATAAGAAATATTTAGATACAATATCTTTAAAATACAACAATACTTCTCACAGATTTTAACAGATAGTTTTATCTTTGCTTAGTTTTTAGAATATTAGAAAAGGAATTCAGTCATTAGCCCACCTCCAGTAACATATCCTCTGTATGCCTGAAGTCGGTCCTTGGGATGCGAAATTCTGCGCTTGGCATGATCCTCCTCCGCGTTCATCTTACGGTTATGTAGGCGTACCCGCTGTGCCGCCGCTGCCGCCGCCGCCGCGGCCCTCTCCCGCTTCATCTGCTCCTCCCGCTCCCGCATGGCGGCCTCGTGCTTACGCTCCCGCTCGCAGGGCATGCCGACTCCCGCTGGCCTGCCTCCCAGATCTCGCTGTTTTGCCCGGTAAGAGACCGTGGTCGTGGCCGACGGCAGCTGGCGGGTCTTCATGTAGGCCAAGGTATGGTCGATCTGATCGGGAATCGTTGTTTATATGGATATGGATATTCTCTGACCGGCTCGCGCAATCGCCGTGTGCGAGAGACTGAAGTTTCTAGGTAAGATAGAGACAAGCGCGAGGCACACTCACCACCACTGGCGAAATGTGACAGGTGCGACGAGGCCTGCCCTGCCACCTGGAAAATAAGGGAGGTCAGGTTGACTGGCCAGGGGATGGTCCTTCACAGCGTCAGCTGGGTTGTCTTTTCTATGACAGGATAAGCGACCAAAATTAAACCACATAAAAATATTAAACGATATTTAAATGCTAAATTAATGTGTTTGGTTATTTTTAAATTGAAATTGTAGACTTTTTATAAATATAGTTATTAAGTACTACTTAAAGTAAAGGGCAAGCCAATACCTAAAATATATATATATATATGATTATATCCCAAGCTTTTTGTTTTCTTTAAATTTGAATTTAAATTTAAGCAACGTCGTCTTAAAATCGATAGATATCGATAAATATCTACTTACAAAAGCTTACAGACATACAATTTTGGTTAAATTATAAATAATATGATATAAAAAAATAGATTGTTAAGTGAAAATTCGTAATATATTTAAACCTTTGCGATAAACAGTGTACAAGTTCCTTTTCCTACATTTAATTTAATTCAAAAATACTCGTCATGCTCATTTAGAGTAGTAGGCTTTTGACAGAGCTGCCTTAGATTCTTTTCGCTGACAGCTAGCTCAGTGCTATAGGTGTCGATAGCTATCGATTGTCAGTTCATTTTTTGATAATCACTTGTCAATCTCGAATTATATTTAAAAAATATATTTTGAGGACGTAGGTCGAAGGACGTGATCTTCCTATATGTGGCTTTCTTTTTCGTATATATTTATATTTGTTATAGTTGTTTGTGATTTGGAAGTGGTAAAACTTTAAAAACACGCGGAATTCGCTGACTGCGCATCTTTTTTTATTGTTGCGTGCAGAAACACATGTGCGAGGTATAAGAAGAAGAACAATAACATCACATCGGCTGTAAGAATATTTTGAGTTTCTTTGTGACGTGTGCCGAGGAATCCAACATCCTCAATTTCGCCACACTATTTGCACCGTCATCACTGGAAATGTCGAGCCTAGACAACATGTTAATCCAGGTCCGGGCACGCCTCCAGGCCGAAAAAATAAGGCTGTGGGAGGAGCCCTACTATTCGGAAGATCTTGGCAGTATCGAGGGCGCTATTGAGGTATGTATTTATATGTTCTGAAGATCTATGATAATCTCGTAGTGTTCAGTGTTCCACTACTTGAAATCTGAATATGCGTTAATCACACATCCATGCATTTTTAGGACAACGGAGAAATATTTTTTTAAATTATCTTCGGCAAACTATATAATATAGACAATGACATAGTAGTTTTGAGAACGTTAAAGTAATCCATTAAGAACAATGATTAATCTTTATTTTAATAATTAGCATAAGTTTGTTTAATACGCTTTGTTAACTAAAGACTAATTCAATTTAGAGCCAGATTAAGGAAAAACTTATAAAATACAAATTTCCTAAACATTTCTTTTAACAAGGAGTAAGTACATATGTATGTATGTACATATGTAGTTTGTTGCCGTAAAATGTGAAAGTCATTGATAGTGCTACACATACATACGTACATATGTATGTATGTATATACAACTGATTTGAAACCTTTTGGATATAGTTCTCTGATCCAATTGCCTTTCAATCTTAGCCAACAGATAAAATTTATAACAATTTATGTTACATTTCCTTTTAAAAACAATAAAACTTTAAATGTTACAATGTTACAATTTTAAAGTGTACTCGTGCTTATAATTTATAACTTTTAACAATGTCGGCTAGTTTGAAATCCAAGATAATTTAAAGATAAAGATAAAGATAAAATAATTATTTTAGGATTTACTTTGCGGTTCATAAAAGGATTAGTTATTTTTTATGAGTACTTTTTGACCCAGAGATTAACTTTTTTTTTGGAAAAGAGAAGGACAGAGAGATACCAGTGACAGCACTGATAGGGACATGCAGTTGGGATGGTCGACTTATAGAACATTGAAGGAAACCTTAAGTTTATAAATAAAGACTTACTAATTTTGCAAAATATCGATTCCCCCACAGAACCTGGCCAATGAGTACGCCGGCATCCTGGGCTTCGATGAGAATCGTTGCAAGTTCGTTTTGATCGAGTTGCAGGAGAATGCGCTCCGTAAGCTGGCCGCCCGCCGTGAGTATAGCTCCACGGGAATGGCCACTTTTAAGGTGCGTCGCATTGACAAGCACAGCGGCGTCACCATGATGGACATCAAATGCGACTTAAATTCCCTGGGTTCAGATTTGCAGGCTGTCATAGCCGAGAAATTCCAGCTATCGAAAGCTGAGCACGTTAAATGCATTGCTGCCGGAAGAATGGTGGCCTCAAATGCCACTTTGGCTGCGCAGCTGTTGAGAAACAATCAGCAACTGATAGTGATCGTGGGCGTTGGGGATAATAAGGGTGAAGCCCTTTACGAAAAGATCAACCGTGTCAAGGCCGATGTGCTGGCGGTGGTCTCATCGCAGAACCGTCTCATGGAGGTTAGCTATCCTACCCTTGCTGCTTTAATAAGGCAAATCTAAATCTAGTTTTATATACCCTTAGATGGAGGACCAGAATGGCAGCCCTGTCTTTCTGCCACCGGCCGAGAATCGAGCACTGCTTATTGCTCTGGGATTCTGTGAAAAGGCCCGTGCCGCCATGGCTCGCGAAGATTTTGAAGAATCCCTGCTCCTGCTGTTGGAGGCCGACGAGTCATTTGCCAACTGCGACTCACAGTTCCTTGAATCTGTGGACAACTATGCCTTGCTCAACCTAGACATAGTGTGGTGCTATCTATGCCTAAAGAACGTGACCCAACTGCCGGATGCTGAGCGTCGTCTGGCCATTTGTGGCCGCAGTTTCCGTCGCAGCTATGGCGAGAATTTTGAGAGGCTTTACTCCATGAAGGGCAAGTCCTGCCCGGAAAGAGCTTTAATAATGCGCCTGCAGTTGCTTCAGGGTGTGGTGATGTTCCACCAGAATCTTCGCAATGAGGCATACGAGCGTTTTGAAGCAGCTAACAACCTGCTGAGGGAACTCAAGATCAACGGGGATCAGCTGGTTCTGCTGGTTGAAATGGGTTTCGAACCCTCTGAAGCTCGTCTGGCCCTGCGGTCCTGTTCGGGCCAAAGCAACATTGAGTCCGCTGTGCAGTTCATCGAGGAGCGTCGTCAGCAGCTCAAAGATGCCCGCAAGCAGTCTAAGAAGGAACGTGCTCTGCAAGACAGGATGAGGCGTTCCAATGCCAATGATTGTAACTGGGTTAATCCACGCAGTGTCTGCACCCTCACTCAGATGGGATTTGAGAGCGGACTGGCTACTATCGCGTTGCAAAGGTCCAATAATGATATACCCAAAGCGGTGAGTTGGGACATTGTTTAGTTTTGTTCCTTTCTTTTTTAGCAAAATTTATAAAAGCAACTAATTAGTTACTCTTTTGGCTATATTCAACTTATTACTTAAAAGAATTTTGTTTCCTCAGGTGGAACTGCTTGAAAATGAAATGGACACGCTCTGTGCTGCTTTGCCCGGTATTCGTATCTCCGCCGATGAGGACAAGCTGGCCCAGCTTCTCCAGCTGGGATTCAACAAGGAAGACTCGCTTGTGGCCCTCGAGAACGCGTCGAATAACATAGAGCAGGCCATTGAATCCCTAGTGCGCTCCTTCACTAGCGAGGAGGAGCTGAAGGAGGCTTTTCAGCGCCTTGGCCTTATGGGCACAGCTGGACGACCGACTTCAGATGGACCATCCACTTCGAACGCCCAGACTGCTCCGCCATCGCCCATCATCGAGACGGCTTTAAAATATGCACGCTCCGAGCTGGATACCTACAAGGCCTATGAGCGCTTCAACTCCGACATCAGCCAGACTGATATGGACTACCTTGACTTGCCCCTGATCCAAGAGGAGAAGATCCTGCATGAGTATCTCAACCTACTGCAGCAGTA